>NW_024426552.1:78194492-78812175 GCF_017311325.1 Ursus maritimus | reverse complement strand
AAGAAAAGAAAAGAAAAGAAAAGAAAAGAAAAGAAAAGAAAAGAAAAGAAAGAAAACCCTCCAGGAGGGTAGGGTCCGCAGACGGCGCGCTGCTCCGAGACGGCGGAGCGAGGTGTGCCTTTCGCTGCCCGCGCCTGCGCAGAATCTCTTCAGGCACTCTGCTGTTCGAGAGTCTCTCCCGAGGTGCTCCTCTTATGTAGGTGGTTCCGGAGCGGTTCATATCAAGGTCCCTTTTATTTCCCGCCCCCCGCCCCCCAGCACCTGGGCTTTGAAAGATTTGGCCTAGCAAATGAACTGCAATTATGCAGTAATAATGACTCCATTTTCTCGTTTTTATTAATAAAAGACATATGCGACATGCCACTCAGAGCTTGTCGTTGAGAGAAAACGAGGTTCCCCCACGAGGTGAACAGAATTCCGCCCAGAGGCAGACAGGGAACAAACCACCTTCTCTGGCTCGGGCTGGGACTCTCGGGGCTGCGCTGGACAGCCCGCACTCCGTTCAGCCTCCAGCCGGCCGCCTGCCCTCCGTCTCTGAACTCCGAGGAGGCAGGGCCATTTCAGCTGCTCCCAGCTTACCTTCCCGTCCCCGCTGGAGTCAGCAGACCCTGACTTCTGGAGAAGCGTTGCTGCGATGTGTCAGCTGCTCTGGGAAAGCCCGGAGTGATGTATTCCAAGACCTGTCAGGAGAAAAGGGTTTACGGTCAGTTAGGAACTGTAAACTCCTTCCCATGGAATTGTCGGTGGAATTTTAATACTCTGTCTCTCTCTGTCTGGGCACTTCCTTCCACTCTTGGCCGGCTCCTCCATGCATATGGAGCAGGGCTCATGTTTGAGGGTCCCCAGGGATGGCACACGGCTTCACTCTGTCCAAGTGTCACAGCTGAATATGGGAGGTGAAGCTCAGGCAGGACGCCTTCCCGCCTGTCCCTGGGCCTTGGCAGAGCCCCCTGCCGTTCATTGCCCGTGCTCCCTTCCCTTTCAGAGCAGCACTGAGGCTCTGCACAGGCCTGAAGGGAGGGGGCAAAGGGAACGCTAGCCTGACTTTATTCAGGCAGCAAACACTGGGGGCCTCTGTCCTGAGGGCCCACTATGTGCTAGACAGGGAGCTAGGAGCTGGGAGACAAGAGGGACACTGTCCCTGTCCTCAGGGCACCCCTTCCTGCTCTTAGGCAATTCTGATCACCTCACAGATGGTGAACAACAAACAGGAAAAAGGGGAAAGGGGGGAAAGAAGAGAGAGGAGGTGGCCAGGAGGAAGGGTTGTGGTCAGGGATGACCTTGGGAGGAAGTGAAATAGAAAATCTGCTCTCTGAATGATTTGGGAACCCACATCACCCCGCTTCCTGCAAAATGGCTCTCAGTCCTCCTCTTCGCTGTTCAGGTGACTTGTAAAGCACATCGTTGCTGGTAACTCCAAAGTCTCTTTTTCTTGCCCAAACTTCACTTGTGAGTGTGAGACCCCCTATATCCAATTAACTTTACCTGGAGGTCCCAGAGGCAAACCATCCATGACCAAACCCACCGTCCCCCATCAGTTACTTAATTATAATCTCTGATTTCCTCTCCACCAGATCATGAGCAATCTGAGGCGAGGCCCGTGTCTTGGTTATCTCTGTGGCCCCAGCACCCTGTACAGCCCCTGGCACATGGTGGGCGTCCAGGAAAATTTGTTGAAAATGACCAGCACCCCTTCGTAGAAGAGGCAGCACCTATAGGATCAGCTTCCCTCCTCTCCCCCTGACTCTGCTCTCAGCTGTTTCCCAAGGAAACACCATTCCATGACTACAACTCTCCAGAGTGTTGTTTTAGTAGAATTAAAAATGGGACTGGTGAGATATCTTCATCCCACGGGGAATCCTTTGACCAATTTTGGGTAGAAGGGGGCTGTCAGGGCTTGCCTTTCTATCCTAAGTCATCACGCACAGGGCTGGATTTGCATACGTTAATATGGAGGACTGTAGAGATTTAATGAGAAGCAGTGGGCCATGTGGGTGAGCAGAATTCCTCCAAGTATTTTTTTCAGATGTCTTAATTCACTCTCTTTGTTGTATTGCGGCAGACCCAGGTGTTTGGATTGAGTTGGTCCTGGTCCCCACTCCCCTCCCCCAAATCTCTGAAACCGCAGATCTTTCTAGATGCCAGACTCAGCCTTCTGTCCCGAGGGTGATGAGGGGAGCAGTCTGCCCACCTGGGAACGCCCCCCCCCCACCCAAGGAGATGGCCCCAAGGAGCCAGCCCCAGGCCACATAGCCCAAGCCCAAGGGTTGGGGGTGAGGGGTGTTCCTGAGGGGGTGGTGAGGAGAGGATAGATTCCAGAGACAAGAACCCTCTATGGAGACAGCCCGCTGGGCTTCCAGCCCTCCATCTGGGTTCCACTAAAAACACATTTTGCGTGTTTCTGTTGTTCTTAAGTCTGGGTTTATTTCAAGGGGAAAATTATAAAGAAACATCTCTGCCTTTATTTCAGCAGCAGCTTGTGCTGAGGTAGATTTTCGTCTGTCTGGCCTGTCCTGCCTGAAGGTAAAAGGAAGGGACTAGGGTGGGGTCCCAGAGAAAACAGGCCCCAAGAGGCCCCCAGAGACTGAGGCTCTGGGCTCTGCTTGCTGTCAGCGTCCCAGACCAGTGGGTCCATCACTGATTCTCACCTGTCCAGCTGTTTGCAGCATCCATGGCAGAGGAGAGCCTTGGTGGTTTGAGACGGAGAGCTGAGAGCAGGGGAGGCACAGAGCAAGGAGAGAGTGGCTGGGGCTGTCCCACCTGGGAAATCTCCACAGACAAAGGCAAGTGACAGTGTCCCCACAGGTATTTGAAAAGCTTCCTCTTCGAGCCCATTTGGCAGTGACCACCCGCGTGAGTCTGAGTTTTGCCCTGGTAGGAAGCCAGAGGTGGTAGAGGCCCATCTCAAGGATTCAGGTTCTAACCCAGTCTGAGTAGGCCCAAGGCTACCCAGAGTCCCTGAACTTGAATCCACGGGCACCTCAGAGAGACGAAGGATGAATGTCAGAGCGAGAAAGGCCCTTAGCCACCTAGCCCCATGCTTTCATCTCAAAGATGAGGAGACAGGGCCCAGGGAGGGGAAGCTGCTTGCTCAGGCCACACGTCAGGTCAGCGAGTGCACTAGACCTACATCCCAGGCCTTGGCGCTGTCTGGCCCTTCTCTGCCATGCTGCTTAGTGGGGTAAATGCACGGCCAGACCTCCGCAGAGGGGCCAAGAGCTCTTGTAACCATGCCGTGCACGGACGTGCACGTGCATGTGCACACAGCGTGTATCGGCAGAGCTCATCAGTACCCACCCTCCAGAACAACCTGGTCCCCTCCTCTCGGACACTCAGGCTCCAGGCAGACACGGGAACTCAGAACGCTGTGGTAGATACGGTCCTGTCTTTGCACAGAGCTGGTGTCAGACACAAAGGGGGAATTCTCTGCCCAGGCCCTAGGCCCTGGCCTTCACCCACCAGAGAGCTATTCTAGCAGAGCTCACTCTCCCTCTGAGAAGGGCCTCTGCAATGACTCAAGTCGACCTGCTTGGGAAGGATTTGATTGCCCCCTGGTGGCCATGTGTGGCACCCTCAGCCCCTGCTCCCCAGTGCCTCCGTCTATTCATTCATCAAATAGGCAATGAGCCTCCTGCTGTGGGCCAGGGAAAGGAGTGGCCAGTAGACTGTAGGACATTGATATGCAAAGCAACAGTTACAATGCAGGTTGATTAATGCTATTACAGAGGTAAGCTTAGAGTACAATAGAAGCTAAAAAAGAAGGGGGTAGGTGGGTTTCATCCCAGCTTCCAGGCAAGGAATCAAAGATTCCTCCTGGGGTGTGAGCCGACATGCTTCCCAGGCTGTGCATAAGCAATCAATAATTAGCATTCATTTGCCCAGGAGTTCACAGGTCACCAAAATTTGCACTTGCATTTTCTAGTTTATCCTACTGATAGTCTCCTGAGGTATATATAATTGTCCCCATTTTACAGATGAAGACACTGAGGCTCAGCAACGCTAAGTGATTTATTCCAAGTCACAGTCTTGTGATTGACTCTTACCTGATTAGTGCAGTTTCCAAGCTACTCCAGCTGAACCAGACAACCCATGGGGAGGTGGGTGCACCAGGCAAGGGTTGAGGATGAGGGTTGACCACCTCTGCCACAAAAAGACTGGTAAGCTAGGGGTTTGAACAGCTAAGTGGCCCTCTCCCACCCCCCAGGAAGCTGGGTTCTCTTTGCCCAGAGCTGCACAGCGATGCCTGGGTGGGCCTCACCGGGCAAATGCAAACTGGAGAGTCCTAGGCCGGGTGGCTACATCACATGTTCCTCACAAACCTAGAAGTGATGGACATGGGAGAGGGACAGTTGGTTTCCTCTTCACCACCACTGGGCATGTGGTGGGATCAGAGGTTGGGAGCCCAGGCTGAGCACCAGAGGCCCTGCTGGAACCATCTAAGGTTGGCCAGCTTCGGGGCCGGGCACAAACTTCTAGGAGGAGCCTCATCTCCACACCCCTCCGCGGCCAATTACCTACTGCAGGTACCACTGGACTCCCTGTGAAAGAAGAAGGAACAATTCGGTGCAACTGTTTAAAAGCAGGTGGAGTAAAATGGCCAATAGCGGTAGGGCCCTGGCAGGCTGGAGAAGTCATCTGCCCCTGTCAGCGCTGGAGACGGACCTTACATTCCTGGCCAAGGGGACTGTGGGGTCCGTGAGGTGTCCCTCTCATCCTCATGCCCCAGAGCCAGTTCATCAAGGGGTCTTGCTCACTCCATCCCCAGAACGTTCAACAACCCTGCTGCTGGCCTGGGTCTAAATCCCATCACTCTCTGCTTGGAAATCGCTTGCTTCCCAATTGTTCCCTCTCTCTCTCCTCCACACAGCCTCCCTTGACATGGCAGGACCAGTCTCAGTCCCATCCCCTGGAGTCCCATAGCATGGGTCTGGATCCCAGGATGTACAGACAGGTTGTACGTGTTGGGGTGCCTCTGAGAAGAGGCGGGAAAAGGCTGAGGAGGAAGAGCAGGACCAGAGTGGGGTGAAGAGCTCCCCAGTGTGGGAGAGCACCGCTGTGGGCTTGAGTGCAAGCGGCCGGGCAGACCGACAAGGTGAGCAATGGCGCATGCCAGCTTTCAGGTGAGAGATGATGTTAAGTCCCTGCTGGGGCTCAGAGTGACTTGTACTTCCCCGCGATTCTAGGCCTGTGTGTTTTCTAGTGAGCTATAAAATGGCGGTCCTAAGAAGCCGTATATTCTAAGGGCAGGACTCGATGAAGAAGGTCCTATGGAAAAAGAAATTGGTGTGGAGGGGTGTGTGTGTGCAGGATTGAGATTCAGTGAACCTTCACCAACAGCTGACTATGGACTCAACACTGTGATATATTTAGTCCCACTTAATCCTCACCACAGACCTGTAAGGCAAGGACACTCAGAGAGGTTAAGTAACTGGCCCAAGGTCACAAAGCAGTAAACGACAGACCGGCTCATTCCCATGCAGTTTATTACAAGAGCATCTTTGGACTTTGCTATTTTCTGGGCATGTGGTGGAGACTTCCACGAACGAGTCAAATATTTGGGAAGCCAAACGTTCAGGGAAGGGAGTGCCAGGTATTTTTATGTAAGCAGATTGCCCCTGCCGTGGAGTCTAATTTCCCTGCCAGCTCTGCCCTATCCCAGGCCACGTCTTCTCTGGCACGCATCTGGTTTTGTCAGTGCTCTGTGGAACAGCATTTTCAAGGACTCCATCGCTCCCCAGGCATACAAATGTCTCTCCTTCATTTTTCCTGTTAAGCAGATTTAAAGAATGAACTAAGAATCTTGGTCACCATTAATTTCACAGTCTACAATTATTTGCATCCTTTTTTGCTTGAGTCATTTTAAAAAGCCCTTACGATTCCTTTAATCCCCTTTGGTAGAGCGATTCCATTCTGTTCTCTCGTAACCTCCTCTCTCCTGAATGTCCCCCACCCCCCACCCCCACCATGGAAAGCTTTAAATAATGCAGCAAATTCTTGTTTCATTTCCTTTTCTCTGTTTCCAGATGGATTTTTCTCCCCAGAACATCCCTGGGAATCATTTCTGTCAGATGCTTCACTGGGTGTCCCTTGGTTTTTACACTCATCTATCCCCTTCCACCCTCCCCCCACACCACCCCCACCCCGAAATTGCAATTTGCTATTTTAATTATAGCCTCTCTTGCCACACTTGAGGGTTTTTTTCTCTTCGCAGTCCTCTACCTCGCTTAGATTTTAATCCTTTCTTCCAGTGCAGAGAATTCATTAAGATTTCTAGATTCCTCCGAATTTGCTTTCTTGACTGTGAATAATTCTTCTTAGTGTATGGGTGATTCCAATTGTTCAGATGCTGAATTAAGTTGCTGAGCAGTGGGGTCAGGGTGGCCTGTGTGAATTAGTGGCCCCATTCAAGTGCAGATTGAATCACTGCCCTGGAGATGAGGTGTCCCTGGGTCTGTCTGGTCCTTGTGGTCCTGGGCTGACCTTCTCCAAGACCTGGCAGTGGCCCTAGGGCAGCTGGCCACATGCCTCTGCCTCCCTGGCCAGCTGGTGAGGGCTCCTGGGATTGTCCGTCTTTGGGTTCCATGAGTCGCTGCTTGTAGGCTGGACTGGGCTGGCCTGGACCGCAAGCCATCTGGGTCACCTGCTGCTGTTCCCCAGGTGCCTGGGGAGCCCGTGGGCTAAGGCTGCAGCTGGAAATGAGTCTGGGCAGGAAGTGAATGGAGAGGTAGCCGATGTCACTAGGAAGGTGATGAGGGGGGGACCGGAAGGCAGTTCTCCAACGCATTCCAGTCATAGAAGCTGAGCTACTCACCACGAAGAGGAACCACTCCAAAGCTGCCACCCATCCTGTTTTGGCTCGCAAACCTGTCCCTGTTCTGTCCTTCGGGCAAGTATGTAGGTTAGTACGAGTGAAGGTCATTTACTGTGGGAGTCTGTAAACCTCAGCTTTGAGCCTGGCTCAGTCAGAAACATGGGGTGCTCCAAGGTGGCCTACAAGCCCCTAGGAAAGGGTGGTACTCCTACAGCTGCGTCCCCTCAGGGCTGATGTGATACAACGGTGGTGAAAGGCCACCGAAGGGCAACAGTGATATTACATAGGTGAGGACACGAGAGAGACATCATTCTCTTGTTTGCTCATTTCCTACCTCGTTCTAAAAGGGATTGGAGGCCAAGGGCCACAGCTGGAAAATGAACAAAGGAAAAATGCTGTCGAGATCCTAACGTGTAAGATAATGTCTGAGATTGTCTCCAGTGGGAGTAAAGGAAGTGAATGGGAGGGTGGCCCCGTAAAGCCAGGTGAGCAGGGAGAACACAGAGGTGGAGGCCCTCGAGGGCCTGGTGTGGGAGCATCAGGAGAAGTGGAAGGAGCGGGTGGCGCCGTGCAGTCCTAGTGTACTAGTCCTGGAGAGTTGCTGCGTTGTGAAAGAGCAGGCACAGACCTTCCAAGACATCTGGAATACTAAGTAAGATGGCAGAAAGTGAGGCAAATAAATGGTTCCAAAAGCTGGGATCACACCGTTCTGCAACCAGTGCTGACAGGTGCTAGGGGCACTGTGCCTCTAATGCTTTTGGATACGAAGGATTTCTTTGCAAGATGTCTCTTATAGTTCCTTTAATAGTTCAAGGGCAGTAGCTGGGCCGAAGAGTGACTTGGAAAGGTATGTTTTGCCCTCCTCGTCTTCATTAGTCACTCCCTCAAGAAACACTAACTTAAGATAATGCTTTTTGGACAGGCAGTGAATGTCTTCTTCCTGTTATGTAAAATGTGACTACAAGCCCAATTAGAAAAGTCGCTATTTTTATTCCTCTGTAAAGAATCAGGTAAATGCCCGCCACTGCTCCGAGACAAGTCCCCAGTTCCGGCTACCAACCAGACTGCTGTTTCTAACTCTTTCCAAGGCAGAAAGCCTGGCCTCCACTCCAGGGGCATCCCACGACGCCCCGGGTGGAGTGAAGGCTGCTGGAAGAAGCTCAGAGTGTTCTGGGGCCATGAGGGATGAGTTCATGGCCCAGTAGGGATTTTAGCCAGGCTGGGGGCAGAAGAGGCCCAGGTGTACTTCCCTGGGGAGGAGGCACGATGGCGGTGGGGAGAGTCTGGCCGTTCAGGGAGTTATAGGGGTTGGCCTGTCAGGAGGGAAGATATCTGGGGTGGAGAAGATGAGGTTGGACAGATCGCGGTACCAGACCCAAAGAGGCCTTGCATGCTGGGTGAAGGAAGGAAGTCCATGTCCTTGAAGAGGGCCCTCCACTGAAGGTTTCCAAGCCCAGCAAAGCTGGAGTGAAAATCAGATGTTAGGAACATTGGTCATACGGAGGATACGTTGGTGGGTGGGACTGGCCTGGGAGGTCCATAGGGAGGCTTTGGCTCTGAGTCCAAGGGCCTGGACTAGAGCTTATGGCATGGAGATGAAAGGATGAAAAAAGCAAGTGAACTGGAAAGGAAATAACAACAGGAGAGGGCAGCCCCAGAGTGAGAAGATTTGAAAGTTACAAAGAGAAAAATGCCCAGGAGCAGGCCCCAGGGGTCCTTGAGCATCCCAGATGACTTCCCAGCAGGGGCTGGTTAGTTAGGCTCGTTACTGCCATCCATCCCTTGCTAATGTGTGCACAAGAGCAGCCGAGAGACTTTCCACAAGCCTCCCCCAGGAAAACGGCCAACTGAGGCAAGTAGGGGTTAATGTGGTCTGCAAAGACTGCGAAGATGAATCCTCAAGGGTCCTTAGTGCGGGGTGAAATGTGATCAATTATTCACATCGTAGAGTGTAATAAGCAGGTTGAATCTGTGGCACTAGGCCTCTTGAGCTGTATTTTACACTTAGGTCCTCCTTTTATTCCTCTTATTTAATCATTTTCAGAACACCTGACTTAAATAGGTGTTTCAGGTCCCATTCTTTCCCCTGCAAAAAATAAATTATATCATACATTCCTCTCATGACATTCTGACATTTACCATAGTCTTACATTAAAATAAAGATGATTAGAAAGCAAAGAGCTCGGTAATTAGGCACAGGAGGAAGCTGAAACACACTTTTCCTAAGGTTGCCTCTTCTGGCCTTCATGGAAGAAGCAGCTCTGTTCTATAGAGAGGCTTCAGAAAGCTCATCTGCATATGGGATACTCCCCATTTCTGGTTAACCTGAGGGAGTTAAATCTGTTCCTTTAGTGCTGACAGGGATGCTCTCTCCTGCAGAGTGGGGTGTCTGGGTCGAGGTTCTCATAGCCCTCTAGGTGTCTGTAAAATGTATTATGAATGGGGCTTTCGTAGCCAAGAGCCTCCCACTCGTGGGCAACCTTTCAATGGCTCTGTTCCATGATGGCTAGTCACCCTGAACAATGGTGGATTTGCTTTACCCTCCTCAGGCCGTCTCCCCAAAAAGCGCACAAGCCTCTATGAGTAGAAGTTTCTTGGGAAGGGACCATTTCCATCATAGTTCCACTGTCTGGAACTTAAAGTCGGTGGGAAAATGCTAAGAAACCACAGGAGCAAGAGGATGAACTAAGGCATGGCTGAGAGATGGGGGAGAGCACGCAGGGGGGAAGAGGGGAGAGCTGGCCAGGCAATGGCGGACTGAAGAATTAAGCCTGGGGAGAGAAAGGACCCCTGGAAAAAGGCAAGCTGAGGTGGAAGGAGAGGGGCAGGGAACAGCAGGGTGGGAATGAACTTTGGGAGAGAGAATTAGGCTCACAGAAAGCAAAAGGAGCCAGAAAGGAGGGACTTGGGAAGAGGTCAACAAGAGAAAGCACCAGAAACAGTGTGGGAGGTAGTGTCCATCCCCAGCCATTCTGAGGAACCGAGTGAAGGGTCATTTTACTGAGTTGTCATCTGTTCTTATCCCAAATCTGCTTCTTTCTGCATAAAGCCAGACGCACACACACACATATGAATAGTTTCTGATTTCGTCATTGCATTACTGTCTGTAAAGTACTTGGCAAACTCCAACTGCTTCCTTCCTTCCTTACAAGCCAGTGATGTTCGGGGTGTTCTCCTCTCCCCCATTTCAATAGCCAGGCTGAGCAGGGCATTCTTGATGTTTAATTATAAATATGAGACAGATGGAAACTAATGGGGTCTGCAAATGCTAACAAAGTGACGGTCTCTTTGTGTCTCGAAAATGGAGTTTTGGTGGCCTGGGCAGCCCATTCAGCACACCCTGTGAGATGTGACAGGCGCTCTGACCAGGACTTGTTTCGGAGGGAAGGGCTGGCATGGATAACAGTGGCTGGGGTATAACGCTGGGAGCCTTTTCTTACAAAGGAAGAACTGTCAGCAAATATTTAGAAGCATGTTTCTTCTGGACATGCAGCAATGACTACAGAATTTCCAGATTGGGGGGGTGCAGTTGTTCATACGTACTATATTATGTAAGAAATCAGAAAGACACAAGTGCAGCCCACATTTCCCAATGGCTATGCAAGGTGAAAAGACTGATTTTTTTTTACCGCTGAGGTGAGAGGTGCCTGATGTTCAGTAGTGGTACATACCAAGGTGTGGGAATGACGGAAGGAAGAAACCCAGCATGCCTTTCGGGAGGCTGGCTGGAAAACCCAGAGCAAGGCAACATCAAGCTGCAGCCCACACCGAAGCTGCTCGGAGCAGGAGGAGGGTGTCCCTGTCTGTGTGCCCCCGACATGGATGTCAGACTCCCCTGGGCAAGACAGTACAGAGGACAGCCAGTGGCAATGTGGAATCCTGAGGTGGGCACCCTATGCCATGCAGACAGAGGGCTGCCAGGCCACCTTGGAGCCCAGTCAGTGCAGCAGAGCCATGAACTGGAAGAAAAAAGTTTGCAGCATTCCCTCTCGGCATAGCCCTTCTCAATGCCTTGCTTAAGGTTAGTCTTTATTTTGTTTGGTCAATGAAATGCAATCCATTTTTACTGGGCCTACATTTAGAGATTGGCCCTCAAGGAGCTCCCAGTCCAGTGAGTCCTGTATGAGGGACAGAGGGTGATCTAGTCATGTCTCATTGAGATTAATGCATGATGGCCATTTGGACAAGGTATAGAAATGGCACAGAAGAGGGAAGAAATGGTTTATTTGGGGGATAAATAATTAAAAGCCAGCAAGCATTTATTAAGTATTTACCAGGTTTCAGACACAGTGCTAGAGTCTTCCATCAATTAACTCCCTTAACAATTGGAAAAACCCAGTGAGGTAGGTCCTATTGGTATTCTTGTTTGACAGAAAAGGAAACAGAGGGTTTAGAAAAGTGACCCAAATTTACATAGCTAGTAAGTGGGAAAGCAGGATTTGAAGGCATTGCATTCAGCTGACCTCTTAAGATATCAAATGAGAAAGTTTGCCTGGGAGAGAAGGCAGGGGAAAGCATCGCAGGCAGAGGGAAGAGCATACACAAAGCAGGAGGGCATGAGGACCTACAATATGTCCTAGGAATCGTGGGCAGCTTGGTTTTGCAGGAGCAAGAAGGGTAAGAGCAGGGAGGAGTGGAATGTGGGGTTGGAGAGGCAGGCAGGGGCCAGACCATGGGGTCTGAGAACTTAGGTTCTACCCCTTGTCGTGAGTCATCCTTGGAGGGTCACAGAGTCAGATGTACTCTTAACAAAGACCACTCTGGCCGCTGGATGAACTGAGTGGTGAGAGTGGAGAACATTTGGGAGGTTGTTGTAACAGTGAATAAATAAGACGATGAGGAACTGAACTAAGGCACTTAAGGCGCCAGCTTTTTGAAAATTCGTTTAGAAGATTGAGTCAACAGGCCTTGGTGGCCGATTGAATGTGTGTGTGTGTGTGTGTGTGTGTGTGTGTGTGTGTGTGTGTGGCAGGGCAGGGCAGGGGGGTAACAGAGTGAAGAGTGGTGAGAATGAGGCCTAGGTTTCTGGCTTGGGAACTGCTGTGGCCACCAGTTGGGACAGAAAGAGCAGATCTATGGGAGGGTAAAGACAGGGAACCAATGAGTTCAATTTTGGACACGCTGCTTTGGGGGTGCTGAGGGACTCCAAGGTGTGTGGAGAGCCGCGAGCAATTGGATGCGGGGATCTGGATGGCCTTGGCCACTGTTCCATCTTCTCTGCCCCATCCTGCAGACAGCTCCTCCTCAGGAGCACGATGACAGGAAACATGAGACGATGGGATCTGGAGCTGGCGCGGCTAAGCATGATTAATGCGGAAGAAATGAAGTCAGTATTGGATGGCAACAAACTGCTCTGTCAGACACAGCAGAAAGTGATCAAAGAGGGCAGGATAAAGGTGGTAATGGTTGCTCAGAATACTCGCTCCACCAGACAGTGGGAATCCGGAAGGCTGTGAAGAGAGAATCCAATAAAGGCATGGTCGTCTTTAATTTTTAGCGTCAACTTTTAACTCAATACAATGGAAATTTATTGAACGGTCATCATTTTCATTGGTTCAGCATTTATTGAGCGCCAACAGTGTGCCAGGTGCCTTTATAAGAGCTGGGGATATAGCAGTAAAGAAAATAACAATCCCTGCCTCGTGGAGCTTACCTTCCGGTGAGAGAGGGTGAGGAGACAAATGATAAAAAAAAAAAAAAGAAAAGAAATGAAATGAAATAGATAATATCTGGGTCTGGGTATCCACTAGCTTCTATAGCGTCTTCATGCAAATTAAGGGAAGGCCACTCCTCTGGGTTGAGGCAACTCTGTGCCCAGGTGCAAAGCTTAGTGAGCAGAGCCTTGGGCCCAGTCTTGCTCTCTCAGCCAGGTATCCAACGCACATGCCCTTTATGTGGCCGCCCTCTAGAGAATGCCAGTCATATGCTGGAGATATAGAAAATAGGGGAGACCGATGGTAAAGGGGAAGGGTTGTTGCACTTTGAAAAATGAGAAAGCCTCCATGAGAAGATGACGTTTGAACAGAGACTTGACGGGAATGAGTACGCAAGCCGTGTGGCTCTCTGGGGGAAGAGCATTCCCAGGCAGGGGGACAGACAGTGCAAAGCCTTGACACAGGAGCATGCCTGGCATATCTGAGGAGCAGCAGGGGGGGCCTCGGAGAGCAGGGAGATGGCTGGAGCAGGGAGAGCAAGGGGGAAAGCAGGGAAACAGGATCAGAAAGGCAGCTGGGGGCCAGATATTGCCGGGTAGGGCCATTGTAAGGACTTTGGCTTTCACTCCGAGTGACATGGGAAGCCTTTGAAGGGTTTTGAACAGAGGAGGGACATGCTTTGACTTATTTTTAATGAGCTCCATCTGGCTGCTGGGCTGCAAACACAGTACAGGAGGGAAGAGCAGAAGCAGGGCACTGTCGTGGAGGCTACAGCAGTGGCCAAGGTGAGAAGAGATGGCCCCTCGGACCGGGTGGCAGGGGGCCAGGTGAGGGAGGAGCAGTGGTCAGATTCTGGACGTATTTCATGAAGCCAACGGAATTCGCTGGTGGATTGGATGGAGGGGGTGCGGTGGGCGGGGAGGAAAAGAATGACTGCAAGGTTTCTGACCTGAGCAACGGAAGAACAGAGTTGCCATGTATTGAGAAAGAGAAAGCTGTAGGAGGCAACACAATGGGGCCGAATGTCAAAACTTTTAATTCGAGCACTGATGGGAATGTGCAAACAGCCCTCCCCTGTAAGGGGTCCTGACCCTCGCAACAAGCCCACATTATTGAGGACAAAACCGAGAGCCAGCAAAACTTGCCTGCACCTTGCCCGGCTAGTAGGCGACAGAACTAGGATTCAGAGGGATCTGTGTGACTCTGATGCCATGCTGTTCAGCCCATACCTCATTATCTCAGAGACTCTCTTCCCCACCGGGGGCCAGACACGAGCTGGACTGAGCTGCTCAGGAGCCCAGGAGGCTGGCTTTCATTCAGCTGCCATATCCCCAGTGCCGGGACTCAGTTGGAGGAACCCGTAAACAACACCCCTCCTCCCAACTGGGTTTGGGACCTGTTGAGAGTCATGCAGAGAGAAAAATGAGCTTTATCTTTGGTAAACTTGGGGTAGAAAATGAGGTTGAATACGTGGCCACAGTGGACTTCCCCCCCGAGCTGAACTGGTGGAGCTTGGATACTACTGGCCTTTTCTGGAACCATCACCTGAAGGAGAACCCAAATGCAGGTGTTCTGCAGATGGATTGGCTACAAGAGAGAGAAAGGAAGAGGAAGGGGTCGAACGTGCCATGCTCAGGTGTTTCTCCCAAACTTGCTCTTAAATAAATCACTTTACCTTTTATAAGGAGCGCGGAAATGAGGTGCCCACCCCCCAAACCTGGCACACAGTAGGTGCTCAGCAAGTGTTTGTGCATTTTTTGGTATAGCTAAATACAAGCAAACACCTATTATCTTGCAAAGACCGTAGAAAGCAACTTACATACACATTTACTCCTCGCTATAAACCTCTACGGTAGGTGCTAGTTTTGTTTCCATCTATTAAATGAGAAAATGGAAGCACTGAAAGGTTAAGTACTTAACATAGTACTTAAACCAAGCAGTTTGTCCCGGAGTCAGACCATGGAATGAGCACACAGACTCCGCTCCTGTGCTGGTTAAGATCCCGGGCGATAAGGGTGTTACTAGACATTAGTCTGAAGTGTGCTGGGAACCAGATGACTGAGCAGTTAATTCTGCCTGGAGTTAGTGTGGGAGGCAGAGGGGGTCATGAACAGTCACAGAAGGAAGGTGACAGCTGACATGGGTCTTGAAAGACAAGTAGGGATTTGTCAAAGGGACAAGATTAGGGGAGGGAGGAAACGATGTTCTAGCTGAAGGGAACAGTGTGGGCAAAGATCCTGAGCCTTGAGCTATATATGGTATGTTTGGGGAATAATGAGTGGACCAGATGGCTCAAAATAGAGATCACAAAATGGTAGCACACCCCTCAAATTCAACCTGAATTTGTATATATATATATAACACACATATATAATATATATAACATGTCAGCTGTCACCTTCTTGTATTTTGTGTGTATATAGGCTATATCTATAACTATATATATATCTTTGAATTGTCCAAACATTTTAAAAATGGGTGATTTTGCAGAAAACTCTGGACTTTTGACTTCTTTTTGAAAAACCGGCAGACAACCCTAGGTAACCCTAGGCTTGCGTTCGCATATGGCCACCTTTGTTGGGAGCTGGGAAGCGGCTGTCTCCTTTAGATGTACACGTGTGCCTCAGGTTCCTGACGTCCTTACCAATTCCTCGCACTCCCGGGCCCTGGCCTACTTCACCCATTTATTTAAGTAAGCTACCTGGATCCTTTGGGCTTTTGAGCTTCCAACCCTTGGGCTAGATGCTTAGACTTCGTTTTGAAGGGCCTGGAGTGCTATGCCAGGACTTTAAATTTTATCCTAAAGGCAATCAATCCCAAGTCTTTGAAGGTTATTAAACAGAAGAGCACAAGATCAGAGGACTACAAAAGACAGGGTGGATGGGAGAGAGATGGAGGCCATGCTGAAATTATTAGGCACAAGGGTCCCAGCGGATTTTCCTGGAGAATTCCTCTTCTGGCTGAAGCAGCCGTTGTTCCTGGAGAGTTGTTGCTGTGGGTGCTGGACTTGGAGTCAGAGGGCCTGCATTGAAAAAGAAGATCGTCCTTCTTTCAAACACTATTACCCCATCTCTGCAGTAAATCCTGTCTGCTTAGTAAAGAAGAAGAAAGCAAGCACACCCCTGGATCCAAACCCTGGCTTTGCCTTTCACTCCCTGGGTATCTCTGCACGTCACTGACCTTCCGTGAACCTCAGCCTGCTCAACTCTAAGCCAGGACTCGCTTTACCCGATTTGCAGAGTGACTGTGAGCATGGAGTGAACGTGTTTGTAGATGGTTCAGTGGCATTGAGATCCCAGGAAGACCGCATGTATGGGGGTTGGCTCTGAGAATGTCAGACGTCTAGATAGGTGGCCCAAATGCCTGAGTAGCTGGGTTTCTGTCATCATGGGGCTTTGAGCAAAGATAGGCCACCTCGAGCTGCATGAACAAAAACATAGGCATAAGGACTTATATCCTCTGTCTCTCCCCACCTCCCAACACACACATTCTCACACACACACACACACACACACACACACACACAGAGGAAGTTTGGTACAAGACCAAAACCCAGCATATGGTCTGAACTGGATTTGGCTTCTTGGGTGGAGGGTGGGGGACCCAAACTGTCTGTGTTCTGCCTCCAGCACCTCGACGACTTAGGGATGGAGGTGGCACCACCAGCCTGGTTACAGCCTCTCCCTTCCTCTCGCCCTTCTCTGCCCTGCAGCTCCCTCCTTCCCCTCCCCCTCACTGTCTCCAGCCCTGCAATTCATCACAGCTCTGTGTCCGCGCCCTTTGTGACCGCGTCTCTCTGCAGCACTACTTTTGCATTTTGATGTTCAAACAATATTTTAGCCAATGCGTGGCAGCACTTGGAGGCTGTGCGAAGGCCTTTCACATCTGTTACTTCATTTGATCCTCACCAGGTCACTGTCAGGTAGGCAGAGAAGATATTATTAGCAGGTGATCGTCAAAATATTTAGCAACCAATATACTAGGGGCCCAACCGATTGGAAGGGATGCAGGCCATAGGGCTAGGAGAGTGTCCTTCCTTGGTGAAGGGAGGTCTAGGAAAGGGAAGGGTCCCAGAGTAGGGGCCAGGAACGGGAAGGCGAAGTGGTTGGGATTCAAAGCCCTTAGGGAGATGGCTTTTTACCCAGCAGTCTGGAAGCATCTCTGTCTCTCCGGCGTGTGTAACTGCACCAGTGCTTACAACGGCCTCTGACTGTCAGTCCAATTGTGCTGATGTGGGAATTGAGGTCCGGGGGGATAAGTAACTGGCCCAGGGTTCGAGGTGAAAAGAAGACCAGAAATGAGGTCCCCTGACTGCATGGGCAGACGTTTCTCTACCACCTTGGAGTGCAGGCTGAATGCAAGGGCTTTTGTTTGCCTCTCGGCCTCCCGGATGACAACACAGCAGCTTGGAACACGGGTGACTGCTGCTCTTGAAATGTGACCTCTGACCCCACACTTCTCTTCACATGTCTGTCACCACATCTTATCGACTCACCATCTCCTCTGTCTCACCCTTGAGTGTGTCATGATTCTACCCCTGAATTCCCTCACTTGACTGTCACAAGGATGGTCTTCACTGATCCCCATACCAGCTGCTATTTATCCGGCCCAGAACAATTACCCAGAAACTCCCTGAGGCCCTCATTCCACTCCTGGGGTGCCCAGTGGACATCTCCCGCAGGTGTCCTCCTAGCTACACCACCTCGACATACCTCCGAGTGATCTCACCACCTTCTCCTCCCAAACTCGCTGTCAGTGCCTGTAGACCACAGAGGAATCACCTGGCAGACGACCCATGGACAAGGGCCCCATCAGGTGATGGCCATCCTCTTGCCATCACCTGATGCTCTCAGAAACCCTGAGTGAAGGTCAGTTTGGAAGTCAAGGCTGAGGCTGGGGTCTGATCCCACCAACCCTTGTCCCACCCTGAGATCACGATCCTGTTTTCCTTTGCACTGGCTTGGTAACTTTTAGGTGAATGTAATTTAATTTTTCATTAAACGAATACAATGTTTAAAAAGTCCTGCTTTAAAAAGGTAAAAACAGTCCTACCTAGTAGGTAACGCAAAACAAATTTCTCCCTGCTTCATTCTCCCCACCTCTGATTCCTGCTTCTCAGAGGTAATTGCTTTCAACATTTATTGCTGTTTCTATTCTGTTACTTCCGTTTTCATAATGGAGGTAAATGCTTACATTGTAATTTTAGGTTTTCCCATTTTAGACATTATCTATTGACTTCTGTCTCAGACGCTGTCTGTACCCCACCTGTACCCCTTAGACCTTCCCATGAAGCAGTCTTCCTTACTCCCAACCACAAGGGCCTGCATGCCTGTGCCCGAAGGCCTTGGGGCTCCGTCCTCATGGGCAGCAGGCTGACATTCGAGGAAATGAATATGCCATCTCCCCCACCTCCAGCAGCCCTCAGCTAATGACTCTCAGGGGCTGGTGTATAAATACTTCAGCTCCCTCCCCCTCGGGTGGAATAATTCTGAGGTGTGTGTTTTGCCCCATTTCCCAGAGTCTTCCCAGTGGGGATAAGTTGCAATCTCTCACAGTGGTGTTGGGCTTAATCCCACACTCCTTGTTGCTTGCTTTGTCTTCCCTGTGTCACCTTCTCTAAGTGTCCCCTGTGCTTCCCAAATAAACTACTGAACAGCAAATCCTTGTCTCAGGGTCTGCCTCTGGGGAAATCCCAACTAAGACAACTTCCATAGGAAGATGGGAATTTACCTTTCTCATCGGCCATTTCACACACACACACACACACACACACACACACACACTCTCTCTCTCTCTCTCTCTCTCTCTCTCCCAATGTTGTTGAAGATTTTTAGTTGAATCAACGCTCAGTGTTTACATTATTATGACCAGGTAAATATTGCTCACAGCTGAGTGACATAATAAACTATGTATGATTACATTTCTTTTTTTAAAGGTATTTTTCTCCTAAGGTTGATGATTGCTGCTTTTTTGTCTTTGCTTAGTTTTCTATGTACTTATCACGAATTCATCCCTAATCTTTCTTATAGGCTAGAACTCTCTATAGTTAAATTAATCGTATCTATAAATATGTTGCATTATTTTCTTGGAAACTTCACTCCTGAAGCCTGAGGTTTTCCTGCTTCAATCTGGATTGTTTGCTTTCCCGGTTTGCTGCATGACTGTCATCCTGGAACTTCCTTCATCATCTTTCTGGAAAGTTCTTTCTTCTGTATTAGATTCTCTCCTTTTCTTTGGGCCTATGTCTTCTTTCTTGGTTTATTCCTCATGATATCCTTTAATAGCTTTATGAGAATGGATACATCAGAGACACATTTTTTGAAAACTGGCATGTCTGCAAATAACTTTGTTCATGTTTTATTGACAGTTTGGCTAGAAAATTCTAGATATAAAATAACTTTCTTTCAAAATTTGAAAGAAATTGCTCTATTGTCTTCCAGCTTCCATCCAGCGTTGCTTTTATTTGTTTTCATTTTACTTTAAATGGTAATTTATTTGAAATATATGTTTAATATTTATACATGGATTGTTTTAGTAGCTGTTTTATAATATGCTTATGCATTTTTGTATTTTAAATGCCTTATATATTAATTCCACATTTTTTATTTTATGAATTCTTTTTTTTTTGCAATATTATTGAGATACATTTTTGGATTTATAAAATGTACCTATTTCAAGTGTACAACTTGACGATTTTTACTAAATTTACCAAGTTGTACAATCATCATCACAAACCAGTTTTAGAACATTTTCTAAATGTACATTTTCTAGAACAACCATTAAGATCCCTCATGACCTTTCAACACTGCTTTTGAGAAATCTGATACATTCTGAACCCCAATCCTTTGTATGTGGCCTGATATTTCTCTCTAGAAGCTTTGAGGAGCTTTATTTCTGATGTCTGAAATATCACAATGATGTGCCTTAATATGATTTTTTAAAACTGTCCTAGAAAAAAATTTAAATTATTTCTTTGGCAATTATGTCCCAAACTTTTCTCAATTTCCTCTTTCTGGAACCCCTGTTCTAGTAGTGAGCCTTCTGGAATAATCCTTTAGTGTTCTTGTCTTTTTCTCTTATTAGTTCTTTAAAAAAAAAAATCTCTAATAGTTTTACTTTTGGGAGATTTCCTTAGATTTTTTCTTCTAAACCTATACAGTTAAAAAATTTACCTATCTTTGTTTCCAAGAGTCTTTGAAAAAAACATAAACCTCTAAAGTTTCTTTTTTCTACAGCTCCCTGATCTTGTTTCATGGATGTGATGGGTTTCTTTCCCCCTGAGGATATTAATTTTGCTGTTAATTTTTTAAAAAATATCCTTAAATTATCTTTTTCTTCTGAGTACATTGAAATCTGTTGTGTGTGTGCAAGGCTGATTGAGTGGTGGACCACACCACAGGATTATCTGGTAGGAAGATGATCTTTTACTGGACACAGCTTCCCACCCCCAACCAGATGTCAGTATCTAGGTCATTCTGTTGGGTCAGTTGGCTTACCTTGCAGACCCTTCCCTAACCACTTTCCTCTAGAATGTAAGCCAGGCTTCCAGCATTCTGGGAGACCAACACTAGAAGAGGTGGGTGGTCACATTGCTCAGGATGGAGATTCCCAGTTAATGCTCCTGTTTTCAGTATGGTGACTTAACTCTTCTATCTGTCTAGTGTCTTCCCCAAGACCAGAGCCTCTCTCCTTTGGCCTCTCCAGAGAGTATACCTCCGTATTTTGCTGGGTGAGTAGAGAAAGCCATGTAGATACAGGGCTGGGAGAAAGGAATCAGACTTTCAGCTCATACTTATGTTTTCAGCCCAACCCCATCCCATCAGCCTTCAGGTCACCTGCCACCTCTATTTTCTAAACGTTTCTATTTGTTTTTGTTTTTCATATCAAGTGGCTTCCTTCTTGAAAACTTCTCCACCCCCTGCCTGCCCTGTAGGCGGCTGTCTTGTTTTTACTAAGTCAGTCAATACTCATCCAACCACTATTCATTGTCTAAATTTTTTTGACATCTTCCATCAGCCATTGTCTCTTCTCTGTTCCTAGGGTTCTTGTGGCTTTACACTTTATTCTTTTACTGTCATTTTAGGAACGGAGTCAAACGCATACATTAATGTGCCAAGTCTAACCAGAAACTCCCTTCCTGTTCTGCTGCCACACTCCTAAGCCTGACTCACTCTTCCAGTCTGAACTGCTTACTATTCCCCAAACAGGCTCACTCTTTCTGGCCCCCTTACATTTGCTAATAGAGTTTATAGAAGGCTCGCCTCACCTTCCTTGTGTCTTTCAATATCGTATCCGCGAAAACTTTTCTAATTGCTACTGCTAGAAAAACATCTTGCCCTCCCCTAATGCCCATCACGTTTCACCTTTCCCGAAGGCACCTCCTACCAAATGGTAGGTATGCCCATCACCTCACCTATATAGGTTCCTTGAGGGAAGCAACAATATCTTAGCATCTTAAGTCCCTTTCAACCAGCACAATATATACTTGAGTAACAAGAACCATAATAATCAAATGTCAGCCCTACTGTGCACATTTTTAAAATGTGCCTTTTAACCATACTGGCTTCTAATACAGTAATTCTGCATGGTAGACTATTAGCTTCAATTTTTAGAGGAGGAAACTGACTCTCTGAGATGTTAAACAACCTCCCTGAGGTCTAGCAAGAGGCGGGATCAGAATTCGAATGTTCTCTCTGTACCTAAAGTCTAAATTCCACCTGCTGTGTTTGAGTTATTTTTATTCTTTTTTAATTTTGTAAGTTACCTTTGTTTTATGAACTTGGGTACTTAACATTTTTCTTCCAACTGTGCGCTATTCCCACCACTCTGAAGTGTAGATGCATCACGGTTATCTTTCTCTTCCAAACCCTTGTCCCTCAAGCTGGAGACTGCTCTCTGCAAAACAGCTAGTGATCACTAAGGGTAAGGGCATGGGCTCTGAAGACAGGTTTAAACCTGGACTCCTTCACCTATAGCTGTAAGTGTGGTGGGCAAGTTATAACCTTCCTATGCTTCAGTTTCTTCTTCTGTAAAATAGACTTAATAAGGCTATGGTGAGAATTAAATATTATGGATTATGTATAAAATAATTAATAGTGATTCCATAATGATTAAATCATTTAAATTAAATATTAAATATGTATTAAATGAATTAAATACATGTAAACTGCTTAGAGGAGTCATACTCATTAATGTTACTATTCTTTTCATATATTTTATCTCATTTAACTTAATTTCACACCAACCTTATCAGGTTGAAATTATAATCCTAATTTGCAGTGAGGAGACTGCTATACAGATAAAAATTAATGTCTGCCTCTAAAATCGTGTTCTTAACCACTATGCTACACAGCCAGAGATCGATATTTGTGGACATTTTTCAGGCTTTTAAAACTTGATAAATCCGTGAACAAGAAGACAATGGACACCTTTGGTCTCCAGTGCAAGTCTAGAGAGAATGTGAGAGTATACTTACTATGTTGGGATATGAGCCACCCTGGGCTGAGATGCAAGAAACCTGGGCTCCAGCCCTCATTGCTGTGAGACACCTCCCTCCCCCCCTCCTCTGGTCTCATTCTCTCCTCTGTAGGATGAGGGGGTTACACTGGCCGACTCCAAGAGCCCTTCGGGGTGCTCTTGCATAGGCTCCCAGCAAAGCCTGGGTGTTATCTGCTGAATGCCAGCACCATCTGGTGGCCATGGGCCATAACCCAAGCCCACTGCTTCCCACTGCCACCTGGTGGCCACCAATGCCACATTAAGTTTGCCTGGCATTTCAAATAGAAAAAAAAATCAGTATGTTCACACACATTATCTTTATAGCAACTGGTTAAGATAGGTAAGACAGGTGTCAGTGCTGACTTTTACCAACAGGGAACTTGCACTGGAAGAAGTGAGATGATGAAAATGGAGTCACACAATGAGCTGGTTGGTTGTCAGAGCCTGGCTTAGAAGTTTCTGGGAGATTAAGCTACCTCTGAAACAGATTCAGCAGATAATTATTGAGAGCCTACTAAGTGCAAAATGCTTCACATAGGTCATTTCATTTAGTCGGAACATACAAATGAGACTCAGTGTGGTTAAATAATTCACTCAGCATCGGCTGTGGCAAAGGTAGGATTTGAATTCTGATTCTATAATTCTACCTGGCCATATTTATCCTCCTCCTCAGTGCCTGGGGCTGGTGCATCGAATAACTAATCCTTTTACTCTCCAGAAATCTGTAATTCCTGTTCAGAACTGAATCTCTAATTTTTAGTGGGGCTGATAGTCCCCCAGAATAAAGACTACATTTCCCAGCCTCTCTTGCAGCTAGATGAGGACAGGCCTGGTAAAGGCAAGTTCGGATAAGAGTCTGAACGGAGAGGGCATGATTTTCTTTGCTGGCAGCTTCTAAAATGGCTCCCAGTGATCCCACTTTCTGGCAGTCGTACTCTTGTGTGATCCGCTCCCCTTGAGTGTGGCTGGAGCTAGTTTCTAACAAATAGAATGTAGCAAAAAATCACGGGACGTCGCTTTCAAGATCAGCTTACAAAAGACTGACTCTCATCTTGCTCACATTCTTGATGGTTCTTCTTGCTTGCCTACGTGGATGAAACAAGCTACTCTGGTGTGAATTGCCTTATTAAAGACAAACCCAAGTGACAAGGAGCTGAGGGCACCTCTTGCCAGCAGCCAGTGGGGACTGAGGCCTTCAGTCCAATGGCCTGCAGGAAGCAAATCCTGCCAATAAGCATATGAGCTTGGAAGTAGATCCTTCCCAAGTTGAGCCTTGAGATGTCTGCAGCCTGAGCCACCACCCTGATTGCCAACCTGTGGAAGACCCTAAGGTGAAGGACCTAGCCAAGCCACATCTAGATTCCTGATCTACAAAAACTGTAAGATAATACCTGTTACTGTTTTTTTCTTTTTTTAAAAGATTTATGTATTTATCTGAGAGAGAGCATGGGAGCGCCGCAGGAGGGGCAGGGGGAGAGGGAAAATCTCAAGCAGACTCTGTGCTGAGCAAGGAACCCACCATGGGGTTCGATATCACAACCCTGAGATCATGACCTTAGTAGAAATCAAGAAACCAAGAGTCAGACTCCTAACTGACTGAACCACCCAGGCACCCCATACATGTTACTGTTTTAAGCCTGTAAGTTTTATAGTAGTTATACCACAATAGGTAATTATATACCCTCTCCCTTCCTTTTCTCTTCCCGGACAGTTGGAAGGTGAAAGCAATGGTTGGAGCAAACATCTTGGACCATGAGATAGACTTGGGAATTGAGGCCTTCCCTAGTAGAACAGTGAGACAGGAATCTGGGTCCTGACGCAGTGGAACTTTGCCATCATTTTGAATTTTCTTTCAGTTGAGCCCAACTCTGCCTTTTTTGTGTTAAAGAGGTAGTGTGTGTCCTTCTATGTAAATGAGGCTGTCCTCATGCAAAATGGTGACATAGGTCAAATTTGCCTTTGATGCTTTTGTTGTTTTTGCATCTTCTCTACTCCTTTCCTTGCTCTTTCCCTGCTCTAATGCCCAGTCCTCTTCAGTGCCTGCCTAGGGTCCCCTTTACAGCCCAGGTCCCAGCCCTGGACCTCCCTCTCCATCCACTTTTTGCTCCTGAGTTCCAGCAGGGTTCCTGTGATGCCTGTCCTCAGTTAAAGGCTGAGCAACGCTGTACTTAGGTTTTGCAAAAGTATGGGTGGGGCTGGAAGACAAAATACTCTAAGCAGATTTCAAATGATGGCATTTCTGGAATTGTGAAATTATTAGGAGGAGAAATGCTTTTCAATAGTGAGATCTCCAAGTGCCTCTGAACTGAATGCACATGGGCTGCTATATACTCCAAGCCTGAAGGGAAGACGGATATGGGAAGGCACTAGAATGAATGGGTGACAACTTGTTGTCAAGAATACAAAATGGCAGGAAATATAGGTATTATTTCTTTTATGACTTCAGGAAGCAATTTATGACTCCTGAACCCCCCACCTCTTCCCCCCGCCCACCGCTTCTTTTTTTGTCATTGCTATTCTAGTAGTATTTGGATCTAAAATCTGATTCTTGCTAAAGGTCAGAAGAATGTGGCCTTTGAGCTCCCATAATTTATTTCTGTTATGGGTCTTAATAAGTATTGCATTTTTATTGTTTCTTTCTGGCTAGATATCAGGGACTCCTTCTCATATCTGTGTTCCTGGCACCAAGCACAGTATCTGGCACATAGTAGGTACTCAATACGTGTTTGTGTATGCTGTAAGGGGGTTCTATTTTTAACTTTTTTTTTTTAAATTTAAGAGAAAGAATGAGAGAGAGCATGAGAGAGTAGAGGGTCAGAGGGAGAAGCAGACTCCCCACTGAGCAAGGAGCCTGATGCGGGACTCAATCCTGGGACTCCAGGATCATGACCTGAGCCAAAGGCAGCCACTTAACCAACTGAGCCACCCAGGCACCCCAAGGGGGTTCTTTATTCCTTAGGAAGCAACCTCAGGTCCATGTCTGAGACACCCCTCAGATGAATAAAATGATAGGATGAATAAAATATATACTAGGTTGGACTCCGGTGAATACTACAGAGAAAAATGAAGCCTAAAAGGGCGGCAAGGGAATGCTGGGGAAGGGAGGGGTTGTGAGGGGAGACCTTATGGAGATGACCATGGGAGAGGCTGCATGTGCTCTGCAGATATTCTGAGGGCCTCCCTACACTTCCTGGCCTCCCTTGTAGTAAAGCAGGGCCAGGTGGCTGGTGCTGGCCAATGAACTATGAGCAGAAGGGGCACATGTCACTTTTTGGCCAACACATTGAGAGCTAATGGGCCTTTTCCATCCCCCTGCCTTGGAGAAGTTGGAGGCCATGTGTTCAGCTGAGAGTGGCACCCGATGGAGAGAACCTGGGTCCCTGAGACCAGCATGGAGAATACTCCTCCACCATCTGCCTTGTATTTATTGCCCTGACTAATGCAGGGGCATTTGAGCAAAGCCCCAAAGAGAGCGAGGGAGTGAGCCACGTGGTTACCTTGGCAGGGGGAGTGGGGGGGAGTATTCCAGGTAGAGGGAACCTGAGAATGACATCCAGCTGGATGGATGGATGGATATTTTGACTCCATTAAGAACTTTGTATATTAGGTTCCTTATTAAAAGAGGCCAATTTATCTTGTGATTGTGACCAAAGAAAAAAATGACACACTTACCCATATCCCAGTCTCTGCCCCTTGTTCCCAGGTATCAGCCATTTCTTCCTTCAGGACAGACGTGGCTTCCTCGTGATGCGATGTTAATAGCAATGTCTGGACCATGCTCTCCATCCTCCCTATTGTGGGGAGAGCTGGAGGAGAAGGACTGTGTGTGGGGACATCATCCAACAGCAACAGCCCTTGGGTGCTGCTCCCCTTCTAGCTTCTGGCCATCAGAACAGCCAGCCGTCGCTGACTCCCATGCTCTCAGGCTCCTACATCGCGTGAGGGTTTTTTTCTCATCCGTTAAATTTCTCCTAAGACCAGTTCACAGGAGTTCCATTTTAATTACTATCTGTTCAACTGCTATGTCTTACTTAAAAAGAGAAGTTTAATAAATCCAGACATTCTTCTGTCTAGGTCTTACTGACCTGTACAACGTTAACTTTGACAAATGGTACATTTTAGGCCAAAACATACTCTCTGAACCCTAAACATAGTATAACTTTTGGTACTCTTTCCAAAGGCAAGAAAATTATAACAATGTTCTAAATTTAAAAAGTCCAATATAGAAGCTGACACCATTTTTACCTTTTTATGTTTTTCTTCTGATTTCTTTTTTATTTTAATTCTAGCGTAGTGAACATACAGTGTTATAATTATTACCTTTTAAAGAAAAAATCCACTGCCTATGTTTAGATAATTACAAATGAAACTTTAAGAAAGCTCATATATCAATGTTTCTCAAGCTTAAATAATGCTCAGCTTCCTTATAAGGGAAACAGATTCTCACAGATCTCTAAAGTCGGCTTATTTTTTATGATGCTGCATACATATGTATGTATATATGTATATATACACATATATATATGGAAAAGAAACTAAGGAAAAGAGGGGTGCCTGGGTGGCTCAGTCGTTAAGTGTCTGCCTTTGGTGCAGAGCGTGATCCCAGGGTCCTGGGATCGAGCCCCGCATCAGGCTCCTCTGCTGGGAGCCTGCTTCTTCCTCTCCCACTCCCCCTGCTTGTGTTCCCTCTCTTGCTGGCTGTCTCTCTCTCTGTCAAGTAAATAAATAAAATCTTAAAAAAAAAAGAAACTAAGGAAAAGACCCCCTTTTTTAAGATTTTATTTATTTATTTGAGAGAGAGTGAACGAGAGACAGAGAGAGTACAAGCAGGGGGAGCAGCAGAGGGAGAGGGAGAAGAAGACTCCCCCCTGAGCAGGGAGCCCGATATACGACTCGATCCCAGGACCCTGAGATCATGACCTGAGCCAAAGGCAGATGCTTAACCGACTGAGCCACCCAGGCGCCCCAAAAGATCCCTTATATTTACAGATTTCGTGTATCTATAGAACCAAAACAAATTTATGAATTAAATACAGACAAGGGGCACCTGGCGGGCTCAGTCGGCAGAGCGTGTGAATCTTGAACTCCAGGTTGTGAGTTCAAGCTGCATGTTGGGCTTACTTAAAAAAACCAACAAAACAAAACTATCAAATGAGGAAACTAAAATTTATAATGTTGCTTTAGTGTAAGGAATGATATGTTGTTAAAACCAAATTGCCTCTCACAACATATTTTACCAGTTGCAAGAGCACATATTTAACCACATACCTCGTGATGACTCAATTCTACTAACCTTTGTTTGTACAATACACCACAATATAATCTGGCTATAACTTGGTGTGACCACATCATTTATTTTTAAAGTCCCTCTCTGTTGGTTTTTTTTCTCATAAGTCTGCAACAATTCACTTAGTTCTATTTGCTAATCACATATCCAAACATAGACAGTGAAATTGCATTCCCAGAATAACTATAAAAGGTTGATAAATTTATACAGATATTCCGCCTTACTAGTAATCCAATACAAATTAAAATGAGAGGCAGTTTTCTCTATCAAATTGGGAAAGCTTTTTTAGAAAGATAAAATAAATGCTGATGGGTATGTGTGATGGGCACCCTTGAGCACTTTTGGTGAGAGTGAAAACTGGCCTGACCTTTCTGGAAAGCAATTTGGCAGAAGGTATTCACAGGCTTAAGAGTTTTCAAAGCCTTTGAGTCAGTAATTGCACTTGTAGGTTTCTGTCCTAAGGAAATAATTTTTAAATGTGGGCAAAGATCTCTGTATAAGGATGTCAATGTTCTTGTTAGCAGTGAAAAAAATAGGTAACGCCCAAATGTCCAGAAATAGAGAAATAAACTATATTATTAACAATTATGTAGCCATTACAAATAATATTTGTGACAAATTTTAATAACAGTGGGTAGTCCTCAAGATATAACACTGAACAAAAAAACAAAACCAAAAAAACTAGTATACAGAACTAAATGTTTATATAATTCTATTATGTCAAAAAATGTAAATGTGTGAAGAAAAAGACTCAATGAAAATAAGCCAAAATGATGAGTGCTGTTTCCTGAAATGTGGGTAATTTATATTTTACTTTTTATATTTCCTGAATTTTCCAAGCTTCACATAATAAGCATATAATATTTTCATTTTTTAATTAATGCAAAGTCTTATAAAAGATAGCATGTCAGCTTAGACTGTCCTAAAATAATTCTTATTGTGAATTGTAATCACTTTCCTACAACATCCAGCAAGGTTCCTAGATTTCCTTTCTACAGTTACACAGAGTACGTCTATAACTGCTGTACAGATAATTTAAAAAGGTCAATGAGCAACCTTCCTCTACCTCCCATCATCATAACCCAGCCCCCCCCATTTCTGCCGGTTTCCTTTCTGCCTAACACTTTTAACAGTTCCATGTTAGGCACAGTTTCTGATCTCACCAGCCTGCTTACTGTGTTCCAGCCAGGCTCCTGTTTAATAGTTTTCCTCTAAAAATGTGATACTGAGAACTGAAGGCAGGTCTTCAGACTTCTAAAGCACAGCTATAGTCATGCCATTCCTCTGCTTAAGAACCTCCAGAGTCTCTAACCAGAAGAGCAGATGCCCCCGGCTTGGCGTTCAGTGTCCTCCTGGATCTGGTCCCAGTCTTTCCAGCCTCATATCCTATTGTACCTTTAACACATTCTACACCGTGCTTTCAAACTATGGGTTGCTATGCATTAGTGAGTCATGAAATCGATTTAGCAAGCAGCATTATAAAAAAATAGAATAAGATATAAAATGCCAAGTTACATTGCATATACTACAGGCGATTACTGACTAGGATTTACACACAAACACTTACACATGCTGTGTGTGTATGTGTATAGGTATATGTGTATACATATGTGTGTGTATATAAATATTATAAAATATATAAAAAATTATAATATATATAAAACTATGTATATATAGCTAACCCGAAAAATAAAAGTTATTTTACCAGCATAAAAATGGTAAAAAAAAAAAAATAACCAAGAATTGTAATTCCAGACAAGGAAGCTATGGTAAAACTATAGGCACGTCCAACAAACCCAAGGAACTTATTTGATGGAGAAGAAGGAGGAAGTTGGGAGGATTATTCTGAAGGAAAGTCCATTGGTGAAAAGCAGGAGTTCAGGTTTTTCATTGGCTCAGTTGCAGGGGTAGTCGATTTCTTATAGGAAATGCAATGTACATCTTTCCCTTTTGGGTCCTATAACTGATGACTCTCTTCTGTTGAATAGCCTTTTTTTTTTTGGGTCTGTATGTAATTGACAATTTTTCCTGTAATTGACATTGAGTAGTAGTTGGCTCCCCCTTCCAACCTCCCCTTTTAGCCTCCTGAGTCAAATTTAGTGAAGTTCCCCCCCTTTTTTTTTAGAGAGAGAGAGAGAGAGCAACCAAGAATGGGGTGGGAGGGTGGAAGAGGGAGAGAGAGAATCTTAAGCAGGCTCTCAAGTACGTGGGGCTCAAGTGGGGCTCCATCTCATTACCCTGAGATCACGACCTGAGCAGAAATCAGGAGTCAGACGCTTAACCAACTGAACCACCCGGGCACCCCTAGTGAAGTTTCCCTATATTACTATCTACATATATAGTGAGTGTATGCATGTGTGTGCATGTGTGTGTGTGTGTGTGTATAGTCATGGCTGAAATATATTTCTTACTATAATGATCAAAAAAGTTTGAAAGCCACTGCTCATGCCACAGCCACATCAAACAGCAGCTACTCCCCAATCTCGATTTGTACTGTCTTTGATCCCATTGTTCCCTCAGCTTGGCATTCTCCCTGTGCTCTGTCTACTGAAATTCTTCGGGGGCCCTAATAAGATACCACCTCCTCCCTGAAGTGTTCTGCCATTTTTCCTCATCTGTGATCCGAAAGTGATGGTCTCATACCTTTCTTACACCACTCAGAACAGCCGGCCTTGCACTGTAGCTCTGTCTATATACCGAGTTTTTAGACGAAGAGCGCCTGGGGGCCGGGCTGTGTTCCACCCACTTCTGTGTCCTTCCAAGGCCCAGAAGTAGAGGGAGCCTAGCTGACGTGCAATAAGTATCTGCCCAACTAAGTATTTTCTACATCGCCTTCCAGGAGCATCTTCTGTTCTTCCTGATCCATTTTCCTGACTGAGGCCCCAGCAGGCAGAAGATCTATGCCTAGTGTTATTTGCAGTGGTGATTCTAAAATCCAGTCTGACCTGAAGGCTTTCATCTTTCTTCAGGAGTGATAAGAGAAATAAACATATATTTTTATCCCTTTAAGAGATAATCTCCTTTATTTGAGAGTGTGTCTCTTCTATATTTTTGGTGTTAAGATGTATTTTTTGTGGATCAATGTTGATGATAAATTAGAAAATAATAGTTGGGTTTTAGTGTGTATTGATTGTCCTTACTTGGCAAAATAAGAAGCTGGCAATTCTATGTTTGTTTTTAAAAAGATTAAGTAAAAATTTACTGGTTGCAAATTCCAAAATCTGGGACTCTGGGCTGGCTGAAGATAGGTTCATTTTCTTAAAGGTCAGATGAATTCATTGACATAGGGCTGGAGGAGAGTTTCTCTTCCCATCTCAAAGACTGCTGTTCATTCGTCTGTGCTTCCCTCACGTTTCCATTCTCCTGTTCCGCATGTTAATCACCCACTAAATCCTCGGAGACATTGTATCTCTGGCCCTTTAAATGGGGGCGTGGTATACAGGGGCGGACCAGGGTGCGGGGAGGAAAGCGGAAGCGTGGCCATCGGTGGTATATACTGCGCGTGCGTGAGGCTACAGCAGGGGGCGGGGTTACGGGGGCTGGGGGTCCTGGGTGGAATGGCCGCAAGCGCAGGTAATGAATCTCCCGGGAGCGGGCCAGCGGGGTGGGGGACATTAGTGAGGAGCTGTCCCCTGGGCGGGAGGAGGACGCGCGCCGGGTTCCTGAGCCTCGGCCCTTTCCCGCGTGCGGCGGTGCGGCCTCCGAGGGGCTGACAGAGCACCCCGAGGCTGACTAACTGGACCGGGGCCCGAGGGCCGGGTGGGGTTGACTCTGGGGCGGAGAGGCGTGTCCTGCGTTTGGCCTGCAGTTGGGTCTGGAGGTTTCCACTTGCTCATAACGAATGTGGGGCCGAGGACAGGTGCACCCGCTTTCCCTGATTGTGAGACTAGGAGGCGGGTGATCACCCTTCTTCCCAGGACGGAACAGGTGTGCAACCCGCCTTTCGGGCCCAGCGCACAGGTGTGGGCTCGTCTGTCCCTCACAGATTGGGATGAGTGTGCTCCCCAAGTGTGAGGCCGAGGCCTAGATGAGGTGTCCACCTCTTAGGATTGGTGCACACCCTGTGAGGCTGGTTCCAGTTTGTCTCTGCCTGCAAGGTGTGCTCCAGAGTGAGAGCAGGAGGACAGATGGGTCTCTAAAGTTTGAGGCCACTCCTGTGTCCTGGTTAGTTCTTCAGGTGTGGTACCTGCGAAAAGAGGGAAACAGAGCTGCCTAAAGTGTTTGGGTGTGCTTCAAAGGGAGGGTAGGGTGGGATGAAGTAGGGTCAGTCAGGGAGGTTCCATGGCCATGGGTTATCAGGATCAGCTGGGAGCCTTCTTCAACTAGGCATGCCTCCTCCACAACCTCCTAATATCAGACTCCTATAGAATGGACCGGAAGGCTTGCATCCTCTGTATACCCACTCTCTACCACACTCTTCCCCCCCCCCCCCCCCCCGAAAAAAAGAAAACACAAGCAAAACAATCATGGATATTGACTTGTGGCACCAACTCCAGATGTCTGTGATTGGGAGGTAATTACATGTCAGGTGTGTGGCACCAACTCTGGATATCTGTGATTGGGAGGTAATTACATATCAGGTGTGTGTGTTTGAAGTCTAATACAAATGGGGATGGAGGATCTGCCTATGTTTGTGTAAGACATGGGTTTGCTCATGGTTAAATTTAAGCGGAGAGTAGATACTGAATCCTCTGGTTAAGCTGGCCTGTTCCATAGAAAGCAGAGTAAAGATAAGTGGGGGGAAAATTCTGGTTGAACTATTGGCTTTATATTTCAAAGGGACGTAGTTAAATGTGAAAAAATCCTTTCCAGATAATAGTGTGTTGATTATCCTTTATTTTTTTTTTATCCGGACCAGCATCAGTGGTTGGATGTTTTTTGTCTTCAGGATATTGAGGCATCATGGCACTTTAGCTATATCTCACTCTTTCATAAAGATGTCAGCCATTGTGATACCAAATGTCAGTTATGTGTATGAATGAAAAGGGGGACGTTTTGAACTCAGGGAAGTATATTTAATTTTCCATCTGTTTATAGTTGTCATAGAGATTAGACTGCCTCTTGAGCCACAGCCTCAGGTGTAATCTGTATATATTTGTGAGATCAAACTGTTCTAGTCATTAATGTTTGAGTTATCTTCATTCTATCAGCCCCTGTGTTAACGTCTTCCCACATTAAAGAGAAAACTCCTGCCTTCAGTAGTTACAAATTCCAGGGAAGGACAATGATTGGCCGAATGGATACAAGAATGTCATGTGCCTACTCGTCTGGCTAGGTAGATAGGGTATTTGATTGGCAGCACCACTAATATTACTTGGTTGGAGTGGAGGAGGAGCAGTTTAACAAAGGAAAGATGGTGAAGGGGTGTTTTAACTGTAATCAGATTTGTTTTTCCTCTGCTGTTCAGCAAGAAGTTTCCTTTTGCTTTAAAAAAAAAAAAATCTCGTGACTCCACATCCTTCTTGACCCCTAACCAAGTGAAGTTGAGGTGACAGTTAGTTGGAAGCTAATTAAGATGAGTTGGAAGGCCACCATCTACTCAGCCCACAAATGAATGGAATCCTGTCTTCTGTGCATTTAACTTCTAAGAATTCACTCATACCAATTTAGTGAAGAAGAAAGGAGAATATGTCAGCCGACACAAGTCCCATGTGCTTCTTAGGAGAAGTCCTCTGAGCGGGGTGCCTTGGGGGGCAGGGAGTGTGGATCTTTGAAGAGTGATTCTTATAGGAATTTACTGGAAGCTGGAAAGAAGTGATTTTTTTTTTCTCTTTCATTTATTTTACTTATACACATATAAAAACTGATGAATAATATTAGGTTTTATGTATAACAGATATTCCAAGACATAGTTCTTACTATTATTTTGTATATTGTCATGGGGAATTAGTTTTTTCTTTTTTAGAATGTGGCTGAAGGTTGTGTCTGACAACTTGTAATAATAACTTAGTGACATAGTAAGTTAGCACCATGGAACAGGCAGTCTCAGGTACTCTTTTCCTCCACTTTTTAACGTTTGTTCTGTAGGCACTTCCTAAATTTTAAATTTCTCTTCTCATGTAAATATTCACTAAGAGAAGAGAAAGAGAAACAGAGGTTTGGGCTTTTTCATAGTGGCAGCTCTGAGTATTGTGGGCCTGAATGTGCCTATTCTTGGAAAGAAACTTGGGCACCAAGTATGTATCTCATCCAGGTACATAGTAGCATTATAGCTAACATAGGGTCTGTCTCTGAGTCCATGAGTAAGGTGAAACTTGAGTACCCCTGAAAAGTCCCTGGGAACGAGTCATGGTAGAGACTGACCTGTCTCTCAGGATGTGCGACACAGCCAGCTTTTGCTCCATGTTAGAACAGCATGCTGTTTGTTATTTTGAGCACAGATGAAATGGATCATTATGTATGAGGCATTCAAGAACTGAGACTGACCAAAAGGACAGCAGATTAACAGTCTCCTATCCCATGCTCACCCTGAAGTGTGTAGTATTGAGTAGAATAGTGTGCAGAGTCCCCATTTCTGTGTGAATCGTTTTTTTTCTCTCTTTACCTTTGCTGAAGATAAGTTGAATTCCTGTAAATGGAATGGACATATGATACATTTCCACTGTTTTCATCTTGACTTTGTAGGTTGAATTAAAGTAAAAGAACACAAAACAACTAAAATTGCGGAGTTTGTGTCTTGTTCTACATGAGCTAAATGATCATTAAAAAAAATCAGTGTTAAGGATTGTAAAAAATCTCATCTGGGGCGCCTGGGTGGCGCAGTCGTTAAGTGTCTGCCTTCAGCTCAGGGCGTGATCCCAACAATCTGGGATCGAGCCCCACAACAGGCTTCTCCACTAGGAGCCTGCTTCTTCCTCTCCCACTCCCCCTGCTTATGTTCCCTCTCTCCCTGGCTGTCTCTCTCTGTCAAATAAATAAATAAAATCTTTAAAAAAAAAAATCTCATCTAGGTGCAAAGAATGGAACTTGCAAGGTGGGAGGCTTTTGGGGGGGGGGTAGAATGACTAACCCTGTCTTATTTTGAATGATCAGAACTGTTACTTGAAGCCCTCCAAGCCAGTGATGCAGTGTTGCTTGGCTGCTTATGGGGGGATGAAGGGAGGGAAGGGTGGGTTGATTAGCACTAGGAATGCAGCAGTGAACAAGGCAGATCTGGTCTTTGCTCTCCTGGAACCTGTATTCCTTTCCTTCCTGAGGGAAGGCAGTGGTGGTTCAGACACTGAAAAAAATGATTGCAATGTGACAAGTTTAGTGAAGAAGGAGAACGATGTTATAAGTGCATATTAACTTTCAGTTGAGTGGGACAAAACAGGGCTTTTTGAGGAAGCAAAGTTTTAGCTGATATGTGAGGGATGAATATGATCAGTATGACAAGCCTGATTACATAAAGGTAGAGCTTAATTATAACTTGGCTTACTATGGCATAGACTCCTGTAGGCTGTGAGTCAGATAATATCCTATGAAGCTTAACAGTTATAGGTAATAAAACTGATCCATTTAATTTGCAACACAGGTGTTAGTCCTGTCTTCCAATTCTTGTGTTAATCAGCAAATATTTATTGAACGTATACATATGCATGCAAATCAATGAGCCCAGTGTTGTGCAGTATACAAAGAAGCATGACTGCATTTATTTTTTTTTTAAGATTCTATTTATTTATTTGAGAGAATGAGAGAAAGCGCGCGTGAGAGAGCATGAGCATGGTAAGGGGCAGAGGGAGAAGGAGACTCCCCATTGAGCAGGAAGCCCAACTCTACTCAGGGCTTGATCTCCCCAGGATTCTGGGACCATGACCCAAGCCAAAGGCAGATGCCCAGCCAACTGAGCCACCCAGGCACCCCGCATGGCTGCATTTCTGTTGTATAGTTGGGGACAAAAGACATAGCCACATGTTGAGTTAACTAATGACTCAATATAAGGAAAGCACCAAGGTACTGTTCCTTTTTTTTTTTTTTTATACACAGGCTGTGCTCTTTATTTTTTTTCTTGTTTTTCTTTTTTTTTATAATAATTTTTTATTATGTCATGTTAGTCACCGTACAGTATATCCTTAGTTTTTGATGTAATGTTCTGTGATTCATTATTTGCATATACTGTTCTAAAGAAGAAATGCATTCTGGATTCAGAGGATGCTTAGGGAAGGAAGGTGCCTGGAAGGAAGGAAAGAAGGAAAGAAGGAATGGAGATAAATGGAGAGGAAAAGGAAGGGGAAGGGTAACTAGTGTGAGCAGACATGGAAAGAAAGGGGAAGCTCTTCCTGAAGGACTCTGAATACAGGTTAATAAGTTTAGCTGCAAAGGAAGGTAAGGTCAGCTCATGTGATAATCTGGAATCATAGGCTTAGAATTTGGAATTTTATTTTTTTTCTCTCAAGTTTTTATTTAAATTCTAGTTGTTTAACACAGAGTGTAATATTGGTTTCAGGAGTAGAATTCAGCGATTCATTACTTTCATACAACACCCAGTGCTCATCATAACAAATGCCCTCCTTAATACCCATCATCCATTTAGCCCAAACCTTGCCCACCTCCCTCCATCAAACCCTTGGTTTGTTCTCTGTTGTTAAGAGTCCCTTATGGTTTGCTTCCCTCTCTTTTTCCCTCCCTTTCCATATGTTCATCTGTGTTGATTCTTAAATGCCACATGAGTGAAATTATATGGTATTTGTCTTTGACTGACTTATTTCACTTAGCATAATACACTCCATCTCCATCCACGTCATTGCAAATGGCAAGATTTTGTTCCTTTAATGACTGATATTCTATATATATATATGTGTGTGTGTGTGTGTGTGTGTGTGTGTGTGTATGTACACCCCCCCCCCCACATCTTTATCCTTTCATCAGTCAATGGACATTTGGGCTCTTTCCATAATTTGGCTATTGTTGATAGTGCTGCTATAAAAACATTGGGGTGCATGTGCCCCTTTGAATCAGTATTTTTGTATCGTTTGGGTACTCAGTAGTGCAATTGCTGGTGTAAGAAAGTGGTCCAGTTTCATTCTTCTGCATGTAGCTGTCCAGTTTTCCCAACACCACTTGTTGAAGAGACTCTTTTTTCCATTGGATATTCTTTCCTGCTTTATCGAAGATTAGTTGGCCATAGAGTTGTGGGTAGAATTTGGAATTTTATACCTTAGGCATTAGGAGCTGTTCAAAATCAGTCCATTTATCAGAGAAAGAGAATAGAAAACAAATAGAGGTTAATCCTCTATTGTATTTTTCTTTACAAAACATACCACGAGAAAACAAAACAAAGAAATGGAAGAAGAGAAATACTCAGATTGGGAAAGCCGGAAACAAAGTTGGAATGTAAAATTCTTTCCATATCATGATTTCATGATACCTTTTTGGGGATACGGTAAGTTAAAAAAAACAAAACTTGATTCGACTCCCCATACTGTGAAAGGTGTCTCATATGACACTTTTAGGAGGAAAAGAATGTCAGTGAATTAAATAGGATCCTGGAATTCGAGCAAGGTTGGGAAGGTCTGCCAAGGTAAAAATAAAACAAGTACAACAAAGAATTGGTGGAAGAGTTCTGTATTAACCCAGCCTAATCTAGGTCCCATTCTGGAGTTCTATTCAGTTAGTCCTGGTTAAAATGGGGTCATTGATGTTTATTTGATACATGTATTTATTTTTAAATAGTCCTTGGATCTATTATTAATTGGTTGGGAATAGCCTTATTAATTAAGAGGGAATAGCTGTAACAACTGTCAAGATGTCAGATAATCTTAAATCAGAACTATTTAAATATTTTAGCAGTGCTTAGAAGAGGACAAAATACTGGGTAATCATGATTCTATGACGTACATATTCCTGTCGGATTAATGTGATTTCATTCTGGGAGAGACTAAGAAACCATTGCTTTTAACTATTGTGTTGTCTTCAGGTACTGTCCAGCTTGGCATCCCCTTAAGAACTATAGGAACACTGGATTGCAGGATGGGTGCGTGGAGAACTAGTTGTAGAATTTAGTCTCGAGAGGAAATTATCAGTAGTTTGTTGCCAACCTTTGTACCGGGATAGCACTTAACGTGGTATCTGAAGGCAGTGTCTGCATCATGTGTAATAGTAAGCGTCATGTATGAAGCATTTCATCATTGGTCTGTGTAGTGGAATGAAGAGCTTGCTCAGTAAATATTTGGGCAACACCAAGTGATGAGGAAGGGATTAGTATTTCAGAATGTTGGCAATGTGGCCGGGAATAAATTAACTGAAGTTTGTTAGTGTAGTCATTTCCTATTCCTGCTGTAACAGATTACCACGAATGTAGTAGCTTAAAAAAAATACAGATTTATCATTTTACAGTTCTTTAGTTCATTAGTTCACTAGACCAGCACTGGTCTTACTAGGCTAAAATCAAGCTGTGGCAGGGCTGGGGTCTTAGAGGCCCAAGGAGAGAATCCATTTCCTTGCCTTTGCAGCTTTCAGAGACTGCCTAAATTCCTTGGCTCCTGGCATCCTTCCTCCTTCAAAGCCTGCAATGTAGCATCTCTCTGACCCTGCTGCTGCTTTTTTCTTTTTAAGATTTTATTTATTAGAGCACATGCAGGGGAAATGGCAGGCAGAGGAAGAAGCAGGCAGGGGGAGAAGCAGGCTCCCTGCTGAAGAAATGTCTTTTTCACAGCCTCTGACAAGCGTCTCCCCAGAGCATAATGAATGGAGAAAATGTTTCATCACAATAAAATTTAAAAATACACTAAACCAGTTGCTAAATATGATTTTTGTAATTACTGGAATAGTCTTTTTTTATATTATTAAAGTTGGAAATTTTAAATGAGATTTTCTATCCCCTTGAGCAGCCCAAAATGCAGGGTTTTAAAAAATAATTGAATTCCTCTACATTTTGATTAAACCCTTCACCAAGATTACCATATATGAATGGTGAAATGGAATTACTCTTAAAACTATAGTTGACGTCAAAATTTCTATCGATGACCCAATTTTAAATACAATTTATTTATTTAAAAACTCAGATGGTGGGGCGCCTGGGTGGCACAGTCGTTAAGCGTCTGCCTTCGGCTTAGGGTGTGATCCCAGCATTCTGGGATCGAGCCCCACATCAGGCTCCTCCGCTAGGAGCCTGCTTCTTCCTCTCCCACTCCCTCTGCTTGTGTTCCCTCTCTCGCTGGCTTTCTCTCTCTGTCTCTCTCCCAGGGCCCTGGGATCATGACTAGAGCCAAAGGCAGATGCTTAACTGACTGAGCCACCCAGGCATCCCTCTGACCCTGCTTTGGTTGTCATATTTCTTCTCTGACACTCTCTTCTGCCTCCCTCTTCCACTTTTTAAGACCCTTGTGATTATAATGAGCCAACATAATTTCTGGAACTCCAGATCCTAATTTAATCACATGTAAGGTAACACAGTCACAGGTCCTTGGGCAATACTATCTTGCCTACCACAGGGAGATTCAGGCACAGCTTAATTTCTAAAAAATGTGGAGACACTGCTCTAGTGAGCTCTCCTTTAAAAAAAAAATCTGAGCATGGTGATCTTTTGATTCTTAGGTCTATTTGGGTTGAATAAATTTGCTGACTAACATAAAGGTGTAATTGTTGGTAAGTGATAGAAGAGGAAGTTGATGTGAAAGCACAATTTTAGAATGACTTAGTAGTATATCACACTTATTATCATAATTAGATGTCTTTCTGAAGCCTCTCTGATACTTTGCTGGGGGCTGGACTAGTCTTAGATAAAACCCCTACCATTTAACTCATGAAGAAACTTCTAATCTGAGAGCAGAAGTAAGTATATCCTTCCGATAAGGATGATATGCTTAGCACTAGCTAGACCTTTACAAAAGTATTCGATCTTGTTTCAGGATCTTTAACTTTGGAAGAATTTGGAAGTCTTGAGGAAATTTTAAATAGCGAATATTCCTTGAAAACCAATTCTGTGTCCAGGCATTATTCTAAACGCTTTACAGTCATTATGTCGTTTGTTCCTCACAGTTGCTCTGCATTATAGGTAGTTGCATTCTGAGTGTCAGGACTCTCCGTTGTAAGTGATTAAAAAAAAAAAAAAAAAAAAAAAGGCGTCGGGAGAGGATGCTGGGTAATGTAGCCAAATTGCCAGAATGCTGTGGCCAGAGCGAACATCATAGAAGACTGGAACAGGGGGTCCTGAGTGGTTATCGGGACACTCTTACCTCTTCTCTGGTTCTGTTTGTAGGTTGTTTTTATTCTTGCCAGAGAGTCTGTTCCTAGAATGTAAATTCTGTTAGTAGAGGTGGGTCTCCAGTGACATGCACAGTATGTGTTTAGTTGATATATATTGTATAAATGATCTCCTTTTCTGCAGAACAGGGTCAGGTAGAAGGTGGGGGTGCTGCTCACCCTTACTATTCATTGTTTAGAGAACAGTGGAAGCAGCTTTCCCTCACCAGTTCCGTTTTAATGAATCCCAGTGAAGAGCTCTGGCCACATTATGTGCTCTCTGTTACTAGGGGAGTTTTGATAGGCAGCCTCCACAAGAACCACATGGTTTGAAGGAGCCCTTCCCCCAACGAGAGGTGCTGCTCTGGGCAAACAACACAAATGGCCACAATATTTCGTCTTAAAAGATGTAGAAGTAGAGGGGCTCAGAAAGGGTAGACACATTGACCGAGGTCACAGATAGGAACTGGTAAAGCCCAGATTCAAACCTGATTTCAAGGGACTCTTCGGCTTATGTTCTTTGCACTTTGCTGGCATGTCACAATAACAGGAGCTCAGTGAAGTGAAGGTTGGAAATGGACTAGGGTAGCGTGGCAAGATGGTGCTCTTTCTTCAGGGGATGCTTGATCACTTAAAACTTCTCGAACATGCTTTTGGTGCTCACTGATGCTGAGTTGCCCTGAGAACCTCTTAACTAACACCAGATAGGAGGTATAAAAAATTGTTTTACCTCTTGAGTTATTTTGCAGAGACCATGTGAAGAATGAAATGTTTTCAGTTATTAAATCATTTAAATAAAAGTGGTTTTTTTAGGGGTGTGGCTATTGTCTTTTTCCATTACTATTTTTTTTAAATGTGTAAGAATAAAACTTAATAACTGTCCTCAGGAATCACTGAATGTGAATTAGATTATGCATATTTGCAAACATTCCTTGACTAACTGTAATCATTTTTGCTAAGGGGTACAATTAAGAGAACTCTGTTAAGAAGGAATTTGTCATGAGTCCATTCTGTCTTCTTTGAAGAAAGGCATATAACCGTTAATAGTGCTTCTGCCCTTGGCTCACTGCAAAAGAAGTACCTTTAGTACCTGAGATTGGAAAGCTACTTTCAAATGTTGCCAGATACAGAGTGCCCTCAGTTATGTCTTCTAGGAATGTATTCGGTATCATGTGTTTGTAAGACCGAGCCTTAGAGTGTATCTTCTGTAACATGTGAAAGAAATTAGTCTGTATTTGGTAATATACCAAATGTACTAGCTAGAAAAATTGGCTTCAGCTCTTTAAAAATCTGTCTTCGTAGTCTACATGTCTTACATACAGTATATATTCATTTCTTTTAATCTGATAAAAATGAAACTTCAAAGTGAAATTCATAAATACTAAAAAAAAAGAGCTAATTAAAGAACTAATTGGATAAAATTGTCAGTAAATTTTGGGCATTAAAAAAAAAACAATACCAGCAACAAATTTTCAACTCCTTTTAAAAAAAGTAGTTCTTTCAGTGGCTTGTCAGCCTTTCTTTTGCCTTCACTTCATTAAGGAGTAGGATTGAGAGAAGTTCATATGGTGGGGAGGGCGGTGGGCAGTGGGCAGTGTGTAGTTTGAAAAAGCTTCCCACAGAGAGTTACTGCATGTTGCTGGGTACTGTGGAAAACGCCTAGTCTAGAAAACAAAATGACCTTTGTTTTTACTATCGTTATTACTATGGTGTTATTTCTCTTTTCATATTTTTATTTCTTTATTTCTAAACAGGCAGAGCTAAGTGATGGACTTTTAAAAATTTGGCCACTTGTAGCCTAATTATAGCACAAACTAAAAACACTTAAAAACAAATTTAATCATTAAACTTATAATTATTTTTTCCTGAATATGTTTTTAGTTGTCTAGAGATTTTGCAGACAGTTGTTTTCTAGACAATTTTGTTGGTAAACAAGACTGTTTCTTTTTAATACAGCATTGTATCCTTTAGAGCTATGAAATATAAAAAACATTTGCATACATTTCTTTTTCTTTAGTATTTCAGTTTTCTCTGAGAATGTACATGTTTTTCTATGACTAGCTTTCTTCCTAGAAATCCCTAGTTGGCTGTGGTCTTATTTTATTCTGACATCATTGTTTTCTCCCATAATAGATCTGAACACTTAGGTTTGCTAGTGTCATATTAAGTGGCTAGCTATCTGTCCTGGGTCCTGTGCGTCTACACAGGCTCCCTGAGACATCTGTGGCGCTGGACGGATGCCAACAACAAAACTGATCTGTATGCTTTTCTCCAGGGGAACTGGAGACCTACTCTGAGGTTTGGGAGCGTGAGGGAGGGGTTCATTGCAGTTTTTGACACCAATTTACCCTCATGCTGTTAAAACATAAGTCTGGATTGTACCAAGTCTAGTGGCTGAACTCACCCCACGTTTATCACTATCACCACACTTAATGACTTTGGGTGGTGGGCCACTTCCCAGACTCCTGAGTTAGATGTTCCTCCTTTGTGCTCCCATAGAAACTCTCCCCCAATATCATACCTCAAACCATACTGATTTCTCTTTGCCTTACAATCAGATGATTGATGAGCAGTTTCCACGAAAGTCTGATCAAGTCAGTCTTTGGAATGTCCAGTTGAGGAAATCTGAATAATGGATATTTTTTTTTATTTTGAAAAGAGATCATCATTCAGGTCATCATGATCTAAGGCCAAAAATCAAATCAAAACAAACAACAACTTGCTTGGATTGACTGAATTATAAGTAAATATGGAAAATGAACCAGACCATGAAAATGTGGAACAGAGCCTCTGTGCCAAGACTGCTGAAGAAGAGCTGAATAAGTCTTTCAATCTTGAAGCTTCGCTTTCAAAATTCTCTTACATAGATCTGGACAAGGAACTGGAGTTCAAAAATGACCTGGTAAAATTCAGCTTTTGTTAAGTGATAACGATGGTTAGAGCTATGACCTAAAGACTCAATCTGTCATCTTTGCTTGAATTAATAGAAGTCTCTGTGCAGTTTTGTGAGATAATATCACTCTTCATTTGTGTACGTCATTACCATTTATGAAGCACTTCAACATGTGTTCTCATTTGAGCCTCACACATCCAATAATCCATTTTACAGAGAAAGAAGCTGAAGTGCAGCTGGCTATGTTAAATGAATGCTCAAGATCATAGAGCTAGTGGTAGGTTTAGAAATCTTGTGCAGTGGTTTTTAAAAAATATTTTATTTATTCTTTCAAAGTAGGCTCCACACCCAGCATGGGGCATGAACTCATGACCCCAAGATCAAGTCTCATGCTCTGTTGACTGAGCTAGCGGGGTGCCCCGTGTGCAGTGATTTTTTTTTTTTTCCCATTGATTTGATAGTAAGTTTTTGTGACCAGGAGAATATTTAATCACAATTTGCTTGACCTAATCACTTCTCACCATAATTTATGAAATCACTAAGAAATGCGATGTCAGACCTTTGTATATTGCTTATGACCTCGTATATTGTTTTGTATTTTGCTTTCTACACTTAGAAAGTCAGGGCTTGTCATGAGACATGCTGTTCTGTCCTGTTGAAGAACGCACATGTCAAAGTCCTTGATGAGAAGCTTTCTCGACAGGGCTGTCAAGGTGGTGCAGTCAGTGCATATTTGTCTTTAATAATCAGTGGATAGGATAGGAAACAATTCTGTAGTCTTTTGACCTGATCCTTTCTACTGTGGATATTGAGTTGGCTCTCTGCATGATCAGTTTGGTGATATGTTTGTCTCTTAGTTGGTAATGGTTCTAATAAATTTAAAAACCCTCACTATTCTAAGAGGGAAAGCAGCATTATATGAACATTAATTTCTTTTCTCTATTTAGATTGATGACAAGGAGTTTGATATTCCTCAAGTTGATACTCCTCCAACACTGGAAAGCATACTCAATGAGGTAAGTATATGTCATTAGATCACTGTCATTTTATGGAATTGATTTTAATGCTTTTGGGTTAATTATAGCGTATGTATCTAGATCTGCACCATCTGGTATGGGAGCTGTTCTTTGACCTAATCAAGACCAAGTCTCTTGCCTCTTCCTAGTTTCCCAGTCTGGGTAGTTCCTGCCTCACTTCATTTCTACTGTGCAGCCAGAAATTTATCTTCAACTTTTTATTGAAGTGTAGCGTGCATAGAGAAAAAGTGCACAAATTTTAAGTGTGTAGCTTGGTGAATTTTCACAAACTGAACGCCCTGTGCAATCAGAATAAAACATTGCTAACATCCCAGAACCTCTTCTTGTGCCCCTTTAGTATCTAACTCCAGGATAATCACAGTCCTGACTTATAGCATTGATCAGCTTTCTTGCTTTGAACTTCATATAAATGGAATTACAGAGTATGTGCTTTTGTGTGTCTGACTTGTTTACCTCAATATTGTTTTTAGATTCATATTTTTGTATGTAATTATTCATTCCCATACATAAAATTCTTTATGTGTATACCATTATTTATTCATTCTACTTTTGATGGGCTTTTGTGTAATTTCTGGTTTCTGGCTACTATGAAAAGTTGCTGTGAATATTATTCACGTCTTTAGGTGTGCATATACATATACACACACACGTTTCTGTTGGTTTTATACTTCAGAATAGGTGTAGAATTGCTAGGTCATCAGATACGGGTATGTTCAGCCTTAGTAGATACTGCCACAGGTCTTTTAAAGTGGTCAGAATAATGCATACTTCCAGCAGCCATATATGGGAGTTCTGATTACCACATCCTCAACTTTTGAATTTTGTCCTTTTCACTTTATCCATTTAGTTCTTATAGGTGTGTAGCAATATCACATCATAGTTTTAATCTGAATTTCCCTGAACACTGATGAAATTGAGTGACTTGACATAGGGTTGGGCCATTTGGATGTCTCTTTTGTGAATTGCCTTTTCTTGTCTTTTCTCACTTTTTTAAAAAATTTATTTCTAGGGGCGCCTGGGTAGCGCAGTCGTTAAGCGTCTGCCTTCGGCTCAGGGCGTGATCCCGGCGTTCCGGGATCGAGTCCCACATCGGGCTCCTCTGCTGGGAGCCTGCTTCTTCCTCTCCTACTCCCCCTACCTGTGTTCCCTCTCTCGCTGGCTGTCTCTCTGTCACATAAATAAAAATCTTTAAAAAAAAATTTTATTTCTAGGAATTCTTTATATATGATGTAAATAGGCCCTTTATTATATATATGTATTGCAAATATCTTTTTCCATTTTGTGGGTTACTTTTTCACTCTATAAATGGTTTCTTTTGAGGGCAGAAGTTCTCAATGTAGTTCAGCTTATTTTGTTTTTCTATTGTGGTTAGTTTTTTTGTGTGTCTTGTTTTAAGAAAATTTTGAAAATTCCAAGGTCATGTTGATGCTATCTCATTTTGTTTTAAAATTTTTTTTTTCTTTCAAACTTAGATCTGCAATTCATCTTCAATTTTTTGTATGTGATGGTGTGAGGTGTGAACCAGCACCATTTACTGAAAAAAATACTCTTTTCTGTGGTGTCATTTTTGTTTTAAATCAGGTGGTCGTATATGCGTGGGTCTGATTCCATTGGTCTTTCTACACTTGCCCCAATATCACATTCCAATGTTTGATATAATAGGTTTTGATATCTAATAGTCGCAGATCTTTGTTGTTGCTCTTCAAGACTGCCTTGCTTATTCTTGGGCTTTCGCATTTCCAGGTAAATTTTAGAATCACTTTATTAGTTTACACACAAAGACAAATACACACACTGAAATTTGATAGGATTATGTAGATTTTACAGTTTAGTGCAGGAAAATTGATATCTCTGCTGTGTAGATAGTAATTTTAAAGTTAGCCTTATTGATAGGCTTCAGGTCTCTTCGTTCCTTCACTTTTTCTTTCATGTATTCTGTGAGCCCTCAACCCTGGCTTAATTTAACTGATCTGTTTAATTACATCCCCAGGCTGCTTAAGAAAATCAGATAAGATTCTGATTGACCCTCTTGCTTAAGCCATTGGTGCTGCAGTTCTAATTTCTGAATTATTTCCTTTCTCTTTGCCCTGTAGCAGTTGTTTCACTTTACAATTCTGAAGAGACACTCTCTCCTTGCTAATTCTAACCTTGTTCTTAGCAGACGTGTGTGTGTAGATATCTGAAAAGCGGTTGGAAATATGGGCCTAAACCTCAAGAGAAATGATACTGAAGATACAGCTTTTGGAGTCATTAGAATAACATGGGACTTGAAGCTATAGGTATGGATTAGCTTCTTCATATAGGAAGTGTGTGAGACTGGAAGAGAAGAGAGCTAAGAATATAATCCCAGGGAATAGTGCCAATTAGAAGTTGGGCTGAGGAGAAAATAAAGAACAAGACTGATAGAAGAGGACTCATAGGTTGGGAGGAAAGAGATGTACTGGAAACCAAGGGAAGAGAAAGTTTCAAGAAGTAGGGAATAGTTAGTGGTGTTAAATGATGCCAAGAGGACAAGGACATGCTAACTGAAGATAGGCCAGTGGGTTTGGCTAGTACCTTCAGCAGAGGTGGTAGTCAGTAGCTAGCAATGGTGGAGAGAGTGGAGATGATGTGTTGAGATTGCCCTCATATGCGCGTCAGTGGAAATGGTAACGCAGAACACAGTCCAAGCAAAAGAGGAGTACGATCAGAGCATTTTTCTTTAACATCTGTTGCTCAGAATCAACCTGTTCAAAGCTGAACTCCTCCTTCTGCTTTATCTGCCATTCTCCTGCTTTCTTAGCTTAGAAGTATCACCCTTTGCGTGGTTGTTCAAGACAGAAACCTTGGAATCCTCTCTGATTTCTCCCTTACCTCCCCACCTCCCAGCCCTTGCCATTTAAATGGTAACTGGGGACTTCGGGTTTTCTCAGTAATGTCTCTTTCATTTTTTCTTCTTTTGACCTCTTCTGCCATATTCTTAGGCTCCACTCTCCTCTTTTTCCTTGACATTGCCATACCTTCTTATTGGTTCTTAATAGTTTCCTTGCCTCAGTCTCCCCCAGGACCCTCATCTATCTTCCTACTACCGCATTTAACTTTGTAAAAGGTGATTCCTGTCATGTGTGCCTACTTCTTAAACATCTTAATTTCCTTCCTACTGTCTACTATATGTAGTACCCTAGTTCATTAAATGAGTGAGTACTGATTATATGTCTGGCATTGTACTGGGCACTAGGGAATATAGTGGTAGGCAAGGAGGACATGGGCCCTGCTGTCATCTGGCTTAATGGAACATAAGGCTTTTTACAGTTTGGGTCCCAACTGATCTTTCTAGGATCTCTAACTCCTGCTCATATATTCTAGGACTACTTCCTTTTCCAGGAGCAAAATCCATTTTATGAAATCACTGTGTTTGCAGATGCTCTTTCAAACTCAGGATGCCTTTCTTCTGTTTGTCATATTTCTCATGGCATACTATTTGTAGTAAGGTGGTATTTGTTGTCTTCTAATTAGCCACTGGCTGTTAGTTAATTCGTAAAGCATCTATAGAGGTTTGAAGTTTAAAAAGTATTCTGCTAACAATAATTTGCATAACTGCTCCTGCTTCTTCCTGCTACAAGGGAGAAATTTTTACACTGAGTGTTATACGCAAACAATGAATCATGGAACACTACATCAAAAGCTAATGATGTACTGTATGGTGACTAACATAACATAATAAAAAAAAAGAAATTAAAACTTTTGGAGTGAACTCTTTGTAGAGACAGGGATCTATCTAGATTAATTTCCTTTCTATTCATCTCTGGTTAATAACCGTGCATGGAAAAGAGATAGAAAAGCAGAAATAAGCACGTGAGTGTTTTCAAGAAACCCATTAATGCCTGTCCGACTTATAGGGTATTTGGAATTGTGAGTTTATTGACCCATATTCTTCCAATTTAGACTGATGATGAAGAGGAGTCTTTTGTTCTTGAGGATCCTACATTGTTAAACATTGATACTATTGATTCTCACTCCTATGATACTTCGTCTGTGGCAAGTTCAGATAGTGGTGACAGGACCAACTTAAAAAGGTAAGTATTCACTTAAATCACACTTGCATATGGTGGCAGTATTGATCATTTAAAATGTAACTATCTCTTTATGCTACAGAAGCCCTGCATAGGGAACAGAAGGCCCACTTGGGTGGAAATAATATGCTTATTAAACCCTAAAGATTTTGGCACTGTTGAGGGGAGAGGCTAAAATGTTGGATGCCATGACCACTGTCCTCTACACCCCCAATAGGAAGGCATAGTAACAGCCAGAGGCCCCCTGGAAGCAGTAGAGCCCTAGGAGGGAGCGTGAGTCAAATTTGGCACAGTGTCTGTGGTAGAAACATGGAGTTTAGTTCACCTTGCCACCATTATGCTCTCTGCACTCCCTATCCCCTTCCTCCCACTCTCTAAGGTCAGCTCCAGCATTCCTTCATTCCCTTGGAATGGGTTCAGAGGAGAATCACAAAATGATTAAAGATTTGGGAAAAGGACTTCTAACCCTAAATAACTTCATTTTGGCTGCTTTTCACCTCCCAAATTCTTGGAGAGCACATGAAAAGGAAAGCGAAGTGAAGGAAGCATAATGTAAATACTTTATTGAATTCATGTGTAATTTTAATGTTGATAAAGTCATGTGTATTTTTCCTTTCTTAAATTTTGCCTGTATTAGTGCTGTCTTCTTTAGCTTGTTGGCTCTTGTGGGGTAGGGACCATTGCTGAATATATTAACCTGTTCATCACTATCTCCTACAAAAAGATAAATGTGTTTTTTCCCCCAGCTTTATTGAGATATAACTGACATATAACATTAGGCAAATGTAACATGTACAGTGTGATTCTTTGATACACTATTTATTGTGAAATCATTACCACAATAGGGTTAGTTAACACCTTCCTCACCTCACGTAATTACCATTTCTGTTTTGGTAAGAACATTCAAGATCTACTCTTTTAGTGACTTTCAAGTCTATAACACGTTATTGTCAGTTATACTCCTCGTGCTGTACATTAGATCTCCAGAACTTATTCATCTTACAACTTGAAGTTTGTACTCTTTGACCAACATCCCCACATTTCCCTCACTCCTCAGCCCCAGGTAACTACTGTTCTACTCTGGCTTTATGAGTTAGTCTTTTTTAAATTCCACATGTAAGTGAGATCATACAGTATTTGTCTTTTTCTGTGTGACTGACTTCATGTAACATAATGCCCTCAAGGTCCATTCAATGTTGTCACAAATGGCAGGATTTCCATCTTTATCATGGCTGAATAATACTCGTGTGTGTGTGTGTGTGTGTGTGTGTGTGTGTGTGTGAGTGTGACTTCTTATCTTTACCCATTTGTCTGAAGGTGGACACTTGGATTATTTCCATATTTTGGCTATTGTGAATAATGTAGTAATGAACACGGCAGTGCTGATATCTCTTTGAGATAGTGATTTTGTTTTCTTTGGATATATACCCAGAAGTGGGATTGTTGGATCATATGGTAGTTCTATTTTTAATTTTTGGGGGGAACTTCCATAATGTTTTCCACAGTGGCTGCACCAGTTTACATTCCCACCCACCAACGCACAAGGATTCCCTTTTCTCCACATCCTCACCAACACTTGTGATTGCTTGTCTTTTTTTTTTTTTTTTTTTTAAGATTTTACCTATTCATTTGAGAGTGAGAAAGAGAAAGATGGAGATAATGTATGTGCGTGTACGCATGAGCATGGGGCGGAGACAGGGAGAAGCAGACTCCCTGCTGAGCAGGGAGCCCAGTGTAGGGCTCAATCCCAGGACCCTGGGACCATGACCTGAGCCGAGAGCAGATGCCCAACTGACTGAGCCACCCACGCGCCCCTTTTATCCTTTTGATAATAGCCATTCCAATGGGCGATGTCTCATTGTGGTTTTGATTTGCATTTCCCTGAAGATTAGTGATGCTAAACAGTTTTCCGTGTACTTGTTGGTCATGTGTATGTCTTCTTTGGAAGAATGTCTATTCAGATCCTCTGCCTATTTTTTAACTCAAATTGTTTGGGTTTTTTTCTTTTTGCTATTGAGATAGTAGTCTCCCTTTTCCACAGTGGATACATTCATTCCAAGACCTCCAGTGGATGCCTGAAACTTGCAGATAGTAATGAATCCTATATAAACTATGTTTTTCCTGTATATACCTACAATAAAATTTAATTTATAAATAGACACAGTAAGAGATTAACAACAATAATAAAGTAGAACAATTATAAGAATATGCTGTAGTACAAGTTATGTGAATGTGGTCTCTCTTGAATATTTTATTGTACTATACCTACCCTTCTTATAATGTGTTGAGATCATAAAATGCCTATGTGATGAAGTGAGGTGAATGACATAGGCATGACATCACATTAGGCTACACTATTGACCTTCTGACAATACCTCAGAAGGAGGATCATCTGCTTCTGGGCTGTGGTTGACCAGAACTAACTGAAACCATGCAGATAAGGGAGGATTGCTGTATTGTTTGGATACTAACCCCTTATCAGATAAATGGTTTACAAATATTTTCTACTATCCCATGGGTTGTCTTTTAATTTTGTTGATTTTCTTTTGCTATGCAAAAGTTTTTTAGTTTGACATAGTCTCATTTATTTATACTTGCTTTTGATGACCTATACAAAAAATCCATTGCCACGACCAGTGTCAAGGTGCTTTTTCCCTATGTTTTCTTCTAGGAGTTTTATGGTTTAGGTCTTATAGTTAAGTCTTTAACCCATTTAATCCCTATAATTTTTATGAGTGGTGTAAGATAAGGGTACAGTTTCATCTGCATGTGATTATCTAGTTTTCCCAACACCATTTATTAGAGACTGTGTTCTCTCCGCATTGAGTGTTTTTGATTTCATTGTCAAATATTAGTTGAGTGTATATACAACTGTTTATTTCTGGGCTCTCAGTTTTGTTCCATTGGTCTCTGTCAGTTTTTATGCCAGTACCATACTGATTTTTGTTTTGTTTTTTGTTTCATACTGTTGATAGCATGTAATATAGTTTGAAATCAGAAAGTGTCATGCCTCCAGCTTTGTTGTTCTTTCTCAAGATTGCTTTGGCTAATTGGGATCAGTTGTGTTTCTAAACACTAACAATGAAATATCTGAAAAAGGAATAAAGTGATTCAATTTATAGTAGCATCAAAACGATAAAATACTTATGAATAAGTTTAACCCAGGAAGTGAAAGAGCCGTACACTGGAATTTATAAGACATTGATGAAAGAAATTGAGGACACAAATAAATGGAAAAATAGCCCATGTTCATGGATTAATATTGTTAAAGTGTCCATACTCCCCCAAACCCTCTGTAGATTCAGTGCAGTCTCTATCAAAATCCCAGTGGGACTTTTCACAAAAGCAGAAAAACCTAAAATTTGTATGGAACCATGATAACTTAAATGATAACTGGTCTCTACCTGCTTCAGAGATATGATGTCTTTAATGAATAAGTCACAGGAATAAAAGGCACAGCATAGGGAATACAATCAGTGATATTGTTATAGCAATGTAATGGGACAGCTGGTAGCTATACTTGTGGTGAGCAAAACAATGTATAAAGTTGTCAAATCATTAAGTTGTACACCTGAAACTAGTATGTGTCAACTGTACTCAAAAAAAATATGGTATCTCTCTCTCTCTTTTTTTTTTTTTTGCCTTATTTAATGTCAGAACTCTTTTGCATAGCATCAGTCTGGACCCTGCTTACCATTTTGACCTAATCTCTAAGCACCCATACACCCATCCTCCTGGTCCATGCCTTTTGTGTACTTACATTCCCCTCACACTGTGCACATTTACATCTTCATATTTGTGTTTGTGCCTTTTTGTTGCCTTCCATACTCCTAGTTATCCATCAAGGCCAGGTCAGACATCTTGTCCCTGATAGCCCCCTAATAAATAGGGTTAAACTCCTCTTTGTTTCATCTCTGTGGTGCTTTATCTGTTGTTCTTTCCTAACATTTATCTTTTAAGCTTAAGTTACTTATGGGGCGCCTGGGTGGCTCAGTCAGTTAAGCGTCTGTGTTCAGCTCAGGTCATGATCCTGGAGTCTGGGAATTGAGCTTAGAGTTGCGTCGGGCTCCCTGCTCACTGGAGAGTCCCCTTCTCCTTCTACCCCTCTCCCTGCTCCTCTGCATTCCCTCCCGTGCATGCGCTCTCTCTGTCTCTCTCAAAATCTTAAAAAAAAGAAGATTAAATTATTTATTAGTCTCTCTAGCTAGGCTGCGAGGTCCTTGAGAATAGTAACCTTGACTGACTTTTTTATCCTCAGAGCATACTTTCAGTCACATAGAAGAGGTGCTCAGTGTTTGGTAGAAAATTAAAAAATATTTTTTGTATGATGATGAGTTGGGTAAGTGAAAGGAGCTGTTAGTAGGAGCAGCAGAGAAAGAATGAGTGGGGAATTTGAGGTGCTTGGTGGAAGAATGAGAGAGGGCAGTTAAAGATAGGAGGGCAAGAAAGGTGGGCAAGGGTAGAAGGTCGATGGAGGTAATGTAGACATGCAGGGCAGGATAGGCAACCTTCTGGTGAGTGGTAGAACCTCTTGCCATAGTTTAAGGTGGGTGAGGAACAGTTTGAATCAGTGAAAATGGGAATGGTGGCTTTTTCATTTTCCTGCTTGTGCTTCTCTGAGGTTCAAGGCAGGTTTAGTACAACATCTTAATGTAGGACTGTGGGACTCTCTATACCTCATTGCAAACAGAGCTAACAAATACAGTCAGTGTTGTTTTCTACATTTCTGATTTTTATGTGTTTTTTGGACTTTCAAAGCTTTGAGACCCTCCTTTTTCAAAAATTTTTTAATGTTCTTAAACATTTTTCTTTTTTTTCTTTTAATTTCTTTTTTTAGGAAGAAGAAATTACCTGATTCTTTTTCACTCCATGGGTCAGTTATGCGACATTCACTTTTGAAGGGAATTTCTGCCCAGATAGTGTCTGCAGCTGTAAGTATTTTGTTCTCTTCCCCAGCTTTGTAACCTGCAATGGCATAATGAAGTAGGAATGAGCATAAAACAAAGCACAGCACTTCTCTTGGCCCGAGGCTTAAAAAAAAAAAAAAAAAAAAAAAAATCTGGCTTTCATGGGTTTTGTGTGATTGTTTTTGACTCATAAGACATGGCTACACATCTTGACGTAGAAATTAGTGCAGCCATGAAATAAAGGTCTGCTCAGAGTCTCTGGTGTGCCTAAATGAAATATGGCAGCAAGCCTAAAAGGAACACTATCTGCCTTTTCTTTGAATTCCTTTTTAGTTTAGTTGCCATCTTGTGTATTTGGTTGAGTTAGAGTACTTGTTTTTTTTTTTTAGTCTTTTCATATGGAGAAATGATTGATCAGAATCTTTTACAACTGAGTGATTTTCTTGTAATTCACAAAACTCTTTTCATGTACCTTATTTTATTTACTCTTACAACTTTGAAAGTAAGGAAAGCCATATCTTGTTTTACAAATGAGAAGAGAGGCTCAGAGAGGTGATATATTAACTTGTCTTACATCATTGGGTTAGGAGATAGCAGAACAATTACTCAAAATTGGGGTTTCTGGCTCCAGCTGCAGTGCTGCTTTGTTGTGAAATGGAGGTGGTACTAGTGAATGTGGCCGGTGTGTAATGGCTGGAACAAAGTAGCTGGGGTCTTTTTTGAAAACTTTTTAGAGCACTGAGTGGATGCAGAAATATTTAATAGGTCATCAAGACAGTAGATGCTGATTCTGTTATGTTTTGTCAAATTTTCCTTTGACCTCAAAGCCTGTAATTCTGTGTGGTCTTTCAGTTTTAGTTTTCTGAATTCATTGTGTAGATCTTATGTATAATGTGATGATGACAAAGATGACACATTCATATCCCAGGAACTTTGACTTTTTTAATGTTTTCATGGAGTTTAATTGATATTTTGCATATTCAGTTTGGACAAAGTTTTAATTTTCCAGAAGGGTAAGAGCTTGATATAGGAGTGGCATCATGATATCATAACCATATTGCAGTTGTCAGATTTATCCAAGAAAGCTTTTGTTGTAGAAACCAAACCAAACCAACAAAAAAAGCAAAAAAGAAAGAAAGTGTTCTCTGTGGGCAGTTGGTACACCCTGACCCAGCTCATATATCATGAAGTCAATTTAAATAGAGAGATAGTCAAGCCATGGAGGGAACCTGGGCAATTGTCCTTCCTCTTTTAGGTGGAGAGTAACTCAGATTTGCTAGAATGGGAACCACCTGTTGAGGATTACATTTCCATGACGTTTCTGAATTTAATCCTTATGTAGGTGATGAAATTCATTCCTTTCAAGATCAAGATGAACCAGAACAGTCATTTGACCCACCTGTGCAGTTTTAAAAATATTTTGAATAATGGAGACTGAACTAAAACTCAGACACTGAACATTGATTAGATAAATCTGTTATTTAAAAAGGGTTTCTTCTCCCTCTTGAAGAGGAGGGAAAAATTCTAATAAATCCCAGAGTGTTTGCATTCTATTCTTATTTCGTTGCTATGGCTGAGCTCCTTTGGTCTGTTAAAATGAAAACTGCTTTTCCTGTGACAGTGCTCATACTCTGCCTTCCTAATGTTGGATTACCAGCTCAATTTAAATTGTATGCTTTTCTGTGATGGTTGGTTTATTAACATGTAAAGCTAGTTATATTTTGGGGTATCTCTCCTGAATAGTTGTTCAATAATGCCTTCAGCCGTGTGGATAGCGATAGCGATGTTATTAGGGTTTCCTGGGGCCTAGCTCATCATGGCTTCGTAGTCCATGCGTGGAGAACACTTAGATGAGACTTCTGGAGTTGTGAAGGAAGTTCACAGCTCATTCACAGATAAAAGTACTATGACAAATGACTATACTTTAAACTAATTCAAATTAATTTTAAAGAGTATTTAACACTTTTATGATCACCTAAGATAGTAGAGATACCTTAGCACAGCGTTCCAAAATGTGTCCAATGTGTGAGAAGCTCCTGCCATGCTGATTAAAATGCAGTTTCCTGGGCAGCACCCCAGACCTACTGAGTTGGCATCTTTAGCAGTACAGCATAGGGATCTGCATTTTAACAGGTATCTTAGATGATTTTACTGCAGCCTGGCTTTCGAGAATCACTTCTCTAAGATGTTGCAACACCAGTACTAAAATTCTGTAATCTCCAAAGTGCTTCCCACATCGTTGGTTTTTTAGCTTTTATTTATTTATTTATTTATATTTATTTATTTATTTATTTATTTATTTTTGTTATTTAGCTTTTAAAGTAAGCTGACTTCTGATTTCATTATTCAGGCTCCATTTCAAATTTACTTTATGTTCTTCATCTGCTTGCTCATTTTTTTTCCCCCTATCCAGGACACACATCAGTCATTCATAAGATATTTATTGAATGCATCTTAATTATCAAGCATGTTAGGTATACCTTACACATATCCATTCAAGGTTGGGTATATCCTGCTATCCAGAACATTGAACATGGCAGCCTCGTGATTGTTCTTCTTTATATTCCTGTTCACTGGAATCAGCTTCTTGAGTTAGTTCCTAGGAAGCTCTATAAAGTTGTATAAAATAGATTCTGCCTTCTGAGAGATTCTAATAACTAATCGACCACATTGACAGGGACAGACAGGAGAGAAATGTAGAAGTGGTATTAAAGGGCCTGGCCTGGGAACTGAAGCTGAGTTTGAGACCTATTTCTACCACTTCTTGAGTAATCTTGGGCAAGTCAGTTATGCTCTTTAAAACTTCTGTTTTCTTAATCTGGAAAGTCAGAATAATACATGTTTTATCTGTCTCATCACTACAGTGCTAATCACTGTAAGCTCTTATTATTTAAAGCTATAAAAGCATCAAATAGATACCTTTACATTTATATGATACTTTACATTTAATTTGATCCTCAGGACAACACATTGAGGTATATAGGGCAGTATTTGCTATTTCCTTTAACAGATGAGGAGACTAATAACCAGAGGGTTAGGTGACTTTTCCAAGGTCATACAGTTACTGTACAGAGTTAATTTTTTATTTTCTTATGCTTGAGGACTGATTGAATACACCCTTCTTGGGTTTAATTGAAGGGTTATTGGATAATCTGCTGGATAGGAAGCTTAGAGGAAGAATATTTTAGCATGTTTCCCTTTCCTAAAATCTTTATGTACTGCTCTCATTTTAACCTGTAGTGCTTCGAGTTTATTCACATTATTGAAAATGGAACTTCTTTCCTCTCTTTGTTTTCAATTATAATCAGTACCTTTCCTAAAGCATTTGTTAAAGTTGGTAAAATAAAATAATCTGCTCTAATGCTTTTTATATTTTGTTGTTTTGTACAACTTTTGTGGTTTCTCTTAGTTGGGGGCAAAAATGAAGGTTCCATCTCTTGTCTGAATTGATTTGGATCAAAGTATATGTAAAGAGAGGGCCTTATATAATTTTCTGTTTAAAAATGAGAGTATCTTTTCAAATATTCTTTTAATTTCGCTTAGGACAAAGTGGATGCTGGCTTGCCTACAGCAATTGTAAGTACACTTTAAATAATCCTTTAAAGGTAAGCTTTCTATTTGATTGGGTTTTCTTAGATTTATTCTTCTAATGTTCAAAGTTATTGCATAAATTATTAGGATAATAAATTCATAGGTCATTTACTGCCAGTAATCAGGTTTAAAATTTTTCCATATTGAATGTTCTCTTTCTTTCTAGTGTATTGTTATTCTTTAGGCTTTTGTTTGAGAAACATATAATGGAATAATGATTAGCCTTTTCCAGGTTTATTTATATGTGGTCCTCCCATGCCCAAGTAAATTTGCTCCTTCTGTGATTTGGCCTCCCTTTGGTTATAAGGGAGTGGAAAACAGCATTTGGTGAAATCACTTTGTGGTAAATAGTACATTTAATAGTTCTGAACTCCCTTGCCAAGCCTGCCAAATAGTAAATCTGTGGCGCGATTATAGAGAACTGGGGAATATTGAAAGCACACTAGTGCCTTTTTTTCTTGAATACTTCCAGCTGCCTCCTGTAGCTTTCTTATTAGTTAGTCGATTGGTGAGGAAGTGGGCTGAATTTTGAATATTTCTGGTGCCTTTTGGCTCCTGTGAATAAACTGAAGGGCTTTCTCACCCCTTTCCCACACTTCATAGCTGGCTCTTGGTTGGGTAGCATAAGTACCTCTTACTTTGTCTGGACCCCTGAATTTTTTTTTCTTTAAATAGCTTTAGAGGAAGCTAAGTGGTGTGTTTTTGTCTATAATGTTGAACATATGATATTTTGATATTGTTACCCTTGGAGTAAATTTAGAGGGATTCCCAGAAATAAAACGTTCTGAGTTTCATTTCCCGTTTTGCCTCCTAGATGAAATTCTCCTTATTTATAATAGTTGGTATGTCATCTGGTGCCTCAAGGAAAGAAGACCAACAAATTCAATTCGGATTGTTTCAAGATCCTTGATGTAATATTTCAAAGTGTAATCTTCCCTTTTGTTCTCAGGCAGTGTCCAGTCTGATAGCTGTGGGTACATCTCATGGATTGGCTTTAATATTTGGTAAATTTTCTAAGTACTTTCCTACTATAGATATTAAGTATCCTTTTGGATTTTGTATCTTTTAATAGTTTAATTGTAAACTTTATTTTCTTGTGAAAAAGTCAGAAAAACTTGAAAAGTGGCAGTCAGTAGGGTTTATTTATTTATTTATTTATTTATTGTCTTAGGGGGAGAGAGTGCACACGCGCCCGCTGTGCACAAGCAGGGGGAGTGGCAGGCAGAGGCAGAGGGAGAGGGAGAAGCAGGCTTCCGCTGAGCAAGGAGCCTGATGTGGGACTGAGTCCCAGAACTCTGGGATCAGGACCTGAGCTGAAGGCAGACGCTTAACTGACTGAGCCACCCACTACTGAGGACTGAGTCAGTAGTTTTGTAATTAAAATTACTTGACCCAAGTTCATTTTATTGCTCATTGCAAGTTTTTCTTCTTCATGAATTTATAAGTTATCACATCTTTGACCCTCCAGACCTAGACAGAAAGAGTATAAAGTTGGAAGGGACCTTGGATTGCCCTCTTGTTTGCCTCAGTTTGTGCTGGTGGTGATTTTTTATTCTAAATCATATCCTAGCAGGTATTCTGAAAGATCTTCAGGGAAAGAGATTCACAGGCTTTCTCAGTAATTTTTCATAACTCAAACTGATAATAAGTTCTTTTTCATTTACATTGTAAATCCCTCTAACCTGAAAAGTTTCTAGCCCATAATCACATTGATTTATTGTTTGAGAAGTTAACATTCATTTATATAGTAGATGATAGTATTTTAAGTATTTTCTCTTTTTTTTCCCTACATGAGACTAAATAGCCCTGTGCTTTACTTTTGAATTCAGTACTTTGAGCAGAACATCTTCTTCCGTTTTTTTATTTAAAAACTATTAGACAATATTTTTCTCTCGTTTTTAATATTCTCTTCTGCATCTTCAGTCTTTTGCATCTCTCTTAAATGGATTTTAGTAAGGAATCTACAGGATGGTGTATAAGGGTTACCTGGGAACACTTTAATAAACAGTACTACAGTACAACAATTTGATCTCTGTTGGCCTTGCATCATTATTTACCATATGAGTGAAAAACTTTTTTTTTCACTTGTTTTTGAACAGTTTGAATTCCTGTTTATAAATATGCTAAAAATCTTAATTATCATATGATTTTAAGATTTTAAATCTTAATTATGATTATGTGATTATAATTATGTGATTTTAATTATGTGATTTAAGATGATAATCTTAATTATCATGTGATTGATTTAAATAATAGAGTTTTATTGTTTGGGAGTGGGAAGAATGAACACGAAAATATTCTCTTGAGAGAACTTTAGAATTGATTCATTGAATAATAATTTTTTTCTTATTTCATAATTGACATGTGTTAATAGTAGAAAATTTCGATGCACAAAAGATTGAAGATATAAAATAACAAACCCTACCATCCAGGAATAATCCCTAACATTTCTGTATGGCCCTCTGATCTTTTTTTTTTTTTTTTTTTTGTACATCTGTATGTACACCCAAAATGGAATCATGTTAATTTGTAACCGGCTTTTTCATCATAATGAACATCTTCACATGTAATTATATATTCATCTGTAACATTTTTAATGGCTACATAGTAGTCTTTTGAATGGATTCACCATAATTTACTTAACCACTTCCTACACTAAGACATTTGGGTTGTTTCTAAACAAACAGTATAGCAGTGAACATCTTTGTAACTGCATTTTTGTGCACATGATTACTTCTTTAGAACCAATTCCTAAAGGTGGAATTGCTTAAGGTCAGGGTATGAACATTTTATTTTTTATTTTTATTTTTTCCAGGTTTCATAATTTAATTAGGAACATTTTAAACACTTATGATATTACCTAATTGCTTCTAGAACGTTTTACCAGCCTGCTCTCCTATCAGGTGTAAGAATGCTTATTTTCCTGGGGAGGCATAATTGGTGTTAGATTGAAAGGATTTGGGGAAAGGATCTTAAGAGGACCTTTAGTTTAGTCCCCTTATTTTACATATGAGGTGACTGAGAACTAGAGAGACTAAGAGAGATACACGGAGCCAAGTTCAGAATCAAGAAATACTGAATCCTAGATCAGTGCATTTTCACCATTCTCAGTAATTCTGTCCTCAGAGAAAAGGAGGCAAATTCCAAGATAAATGAAGAAAAGAATAGAAGAACTAAGATGAATGAGAATCAAGTATAATGTATATGTTTATCTGTCAGCAGAATGCATGTTGATTTTTTGTTCCCACTCACCATTGTTCACTTTTCCTCAACTCCATCCTGTTTAACATCCCTTCCTTACTGCAGGGTTATAGGAATATGTGTCTGTTATAATCAAACCCATGTAGAGCTATTGCAACAAATTAAATGAATACTTTTTTTTTTTTTTTAAGATTTTATTTATTTATTTGACAGAGAGAGACAGCCAGCAAGAGAGGGAACACAAGCAGGGGGAGTGGGAGAGGAAGAAGCAGGCTCCCAGCAGAGGAGCCTGATGCAGGGCTCTATCCCATAATGCTGGGATCATGCCCTGAGCCGAAGGCAGACGCTTAACGACTGAGCCACCCAGGCGCCCCTTAAATGAATACTTTAAAAATAAAATCTCAACAGAGGAGAAGAGTACATTGTCTTTTGCTACTGTCTTCTTAATTTCCTTGGGACTGCTTCTTAATTTTTTAAGGTCTCAACAGCTGTTTTAGATATGATGAAATGGTAATCTTTCATTACAGTCTCATGGAAAAGGAATATGCCAAAGTGGACATTTTGAGAAAGAATCATTCTGATAATGCTTTGGGTCTTTAATCATGCAGTTAGTAACTTTTACTCAATATTTTTGTGAAAATCTGATTATTTGGACAGTGAATTTTAACAAATGGATTAAAAATTGCCTGAGTGGCAGTAACAAATGGCAGAGTGATGATACTGTGAAGTGTCTGGGTTAAATTTGATCTCATTTAAATATCTTTGTTGATCATAGGAAAAGTGTAGCAGGAAGAATTGTACTTGTTTTAAGTGACATTAGGTTCTTTTTGCAATAGAGGCCTGGGTCATTAAAACACTGATCATTGTAAGCTTCTTAAAAGTGATGTATATTGCTTATTTTAATGGACTATAGTATGTGATATTTATTATATATCTTGGCTCTTTCTTATATATAGGATCTCAAAATTCAAATCTTCATAAAGATGTGTCCGTATTCCAAGGCCCTATTTTTTTGGGTTGTTAGTATACTTTAGTAGATTATCTTTTTGAAGTTGTTTTTATTTCTATCAAACTTCCTGGACTTGGATTTATTTACTGTGCTATAATTCAGTTATTAGCATTTTCTCTTTCCCATAATCAATACCTGAATATAATCATAAATTGGTTAATTACATTTAGTATCATTCCCAGAGATAACTAAATGTTGTCACTTATACTTTTGAAATTTTACCTGTCTTTTCTCTGAACTTTTGAACTGATTTCTTGCTTTTCTCTTTCTTTTGATCTTTTCTCCATGGATTCAAAGGAAAAGGTATAGTAATTTTGGTTTGCATGAGTGACTGTTTTTATTTTGACCTTTTTAGTGTTGAAAGAGAATGCTGTCAATTACAGTTTATGCCTTCTTGTGAAATGCTTACTGAAAAAAACCAGCTAACTGAAACTGGTTAAAGCAGGGGATGTTAAAAATTATAAATATATGCATACTTTCAGTGTTTAATTTGACTGAAAATATACAAATATTGATTTTTCTCCTTAATCTTTTGATACAGCCCAAAGCCTTTTCTTTGAGTTTGTATCTGCCAGTTGGAGGTCAGCAGCTCTTTTTTGGGAATAAACTGCATCAGTAATGAGTCACATGAAATTTGCACTTTTAATTAAAAGAAAAAAAGGTAGAAGCTTAGACACCTCTGAATCAATTGAGAAGTACAAAATTGTAGATTTTCACCAAACAACTCTTCAATCTTTGACAGTTATCTTGTCCACATCTTATTTCATGACAGGTTTTCAATGAAACACCTTTACCAGGTTTTTCATGAGCATTCATTTAGTTTTCATGGAAACAATAGCTCTTTCTTTTTCACTCTATTTCATTGGTTCACCTATTGTTTAATTAATTTTTTAAAGTCCAGTAACATTACAGAGGCACGAGCAGTTTTGGAAATGAACACAGCTAGGTTACTGTAAGCGTCAGCATTCTAGATGATAGCCAGTTAGCCATGGGAATTCACTGTGTCCTGGGCTTCTGTCAGTGAGCTTTACAGAGGGTATGAGGACTTTAATTCTGTGTGTTTGTTAGGTGGAGGTCAGGTAAAGTGATTCTACTGTTTTTTGATCTTTAATGAAAAATGTTTTCTACTACCTCTTTTCTTCTTTTGGTCTTAGAGAATATTTTAATATGCACAAAGGGTAAGAAGAATAGTATTGAAGAATGATGAATGCTGGCAATAAGAGTCCTCTATACACAATTAAATTTGATTTCTTCTAGAATCTAGTTATTTCCTTCTTTGAAGGTCTTTGGGAACTAGTTAAAACAAATTAGGGACGAAGAAGTAGAGGATTGGGTCAATTTTGGTATGTGGAAAGAGCAGAAATTCTCTTGAAGTATGTTCAGATTTAGATTTTATGGCTATTACAGACTTATGCATTACTTGTGGCTTTTCTTTCCTATTTAGCACATTACTCTTAAGCCCAGAATACACTGAGTAGATCTGCCCTAAGCAAAGTATACTTTGAAAGATAGACTAATAAAAGAAATAGGTATAATTCATTGTAGCATTTGTGATAACTAGGCTTCAAGTTATCTTAATTGGTAAGCTATTTATTATTAATAATAATTCCTTACATTTTTGTAACATTTGGTAGTTTTCACATTTTTCGGAGGCATTTTCTTATTTAAGCTCTGTGCCAACTCTGTGAAGTTTATAGGAAAACTGATAGTCTCATTTCATATTTCTTGCCTAGAGTTATTTGCTTTATAAGGACCCACTCCAATTTTTTTTTAAAACTAAGTTGACAATGCCAACCAAATGTGATTTTATGTAACTCTGTAAATGAAATTAGATGTACTGCTAATTTAATGGTTTCTCCCAACAATAGATAAAGCAGACTTCAAGAGCAGGGAAAATAGAATTTTTCCTTAATAATTAAGGCGATCGAGAGACCCCTGGAGGAGTGCAGTATGGAGAGCTCTGATTTTTTTTTTTTTTTAACCTCTCTTGCTTCTGTCCAGGTCCTTCTGTTCTTTCCATATAACTTTAGAATTCAAGTATTTGGAAGAGGTTTATTTTTAGTTTTACCAAATAGCCTTTTCCAGAAGTGTCCAGAATAATCTGGGATACAGAATGTTTAGTTACCCCAGCAGAAGAAACCTCTCTCATAAGATTCTGGTTTCTTCTTTACACAGAAATTCTACCTTTTCTGAATTTAGTCTAAGTTGAATGATAGCAGGTTTTTTAATACGGGGCCATAAATATAGAATGTATAAAGACAGCAGTAAGAATTGACAAATATCTTTATGGAGTTAAAACCAGAGTATATTTTACACAGTGTCCATCACCTCACTGCCGTGCTTACCATATAAAGGAACATTGTAAAGATAACGAATACATTGTTTAAATCAAGGGAAAAAGTTAAGAATGTTTTCATTGACACAGTCCCATGGGAGGTAAATTTCATACATATTTCAGGAATGACCAGGCTTGATAATTTGGTCCCCTGTGTTGCAGCTAGTTTTTAGTGCACAGGACCCATTATGAAAGCAGAATCCTGTTTGGGTTTTTAATCCAGAAGTTTTTCTTCGTCACTTTTCTTTGTTTCCTCCCTTAATGGTACCCTTATTTTTTATTTTATCATATTCCCTCGTTCTCCTATTCTTAATCTCCTTGAGTTATAAGAATACTTAAAATAGTCTTAAATGTGAACTTTGTTCAATCTGAAAGCAGTAGTGAGTGTCTTTAAGTATGGTGGATCAGAACTGAGTACGTTTGGATCTCAAAGCACAGATTACAAAGGATCCCAGCAGGATGCTATTCAGACACTACTCTGTGCCTGGAAGGCAGGCAGCCCAGACTCCTGGGGCTTCTTTGTGAGGCTGATACGGAATTTCTGTCTTTGTCCTCTTACTTTAATTCCATCTGTTGCCTCCACACAAGACCCAAAGTAGTGTTTTTATTTATTTATTTATTTATTTATTTATTTATTTATTTATTTATTTATGTAGAGAAACATTGTTGCCTAAAGATCCTATCTTGACAGTTTGCAAAATAAGATATACGGATAATCCACTAATTGTATGAGGCATCCCTGATAAGATACGGATCATGGAAAACACTATTTTGGCAGGCAGTTTCGGTAAAGCAAAAATAAAACGAGATGTTGAATTCAGAGTTGGGAAAATAGAATAAAGGAAATTTTAATAATTTGGATCAAATTGGGAGAGGAAGGAAAATATGTAAGGAAGGGGAAAATCTGTAATTGTAATCGTTCTAGAGGTGAATAAAGATAATGGCATTTTAAATACACCAGGCCTTATATATTTATGAATTTTATTCCTTTTTGAATATTTGTCTTAGAAGGCTAAAAGCCAAAATGATTTCAGAAAACATTGAGTATTTTCTGTGTGCCAAATACAGTGCATCCATTAATTGTGTCAGAACTCCTTTGGGAGATGGGGATTGCTATTTGAGCCAGTTTATGAACACTGAAAAATGTTCTTAACGGTATTCACTTTGGATGGGCAAAAGGTTTACATAGTATTACTCCCAAGATCTGAGGATCAATGTCTTTAGATTTCTGATAACTAGATTTACCCTTATGGAAGGAAGATTTGCAAATGTGGAAGCTATTCAGATGATTGTCAGATGCCTCCTGAGTGCAGGGCACCGGGCTAGGTTTTTGGGAGTGTCAGTTCACTTATGATTTTAGCCCTTAGAAAGGACATAGTCTAATAGTGGAAGTAAGACATACTTACCTCCAAAGAATAGCATGTCAGTAGTTAAGGGAGGCACAGACAATTGCTGGGTGACTTCAGAGAACTCCAGATTGTGCAAATATGGTGAGTTTTTTTCCCCCTAAACAGTTAAATTTTGTAGGCATGCCTTCTTATACTTGAATTTTTTATTTCATTGTTTTCAAGTGGGTACAATAATGAACTCTGTACAAAATAAGCATTGCCTATGAGAAGCCTTAGAGGAATTCTTTTAATTATTAGATAATAAATTTTAATAAATAGTTGAATGTCTCCTGGAGAAAAATCAGAATTGATTAAGGCAAGATCCTTACCCTTAAATAACTTAATCTAGTAGAGATTTGAATTATTTGCTTTTAGCATATCAAATGTTGATGCTTGAAAATAATTTTCTTAAGTAGTTTAAATATTTACTCTGTAATTTTGTTTGCACTGTTAATTTGCCTAGGAAACCTTTTCTTTGTGGATAGTATAAATGTAAATTATATTATGAATTCTGAATTAATAAATTTTGATTTTTGAAATTTTAAAGCTACTTTAAAAGGTGGTATTCTCTGTAACCTTGCATCTGAACACAGCAAGAAATACAATTTTAAAACGAGACAGATGAAAGATAGTTCATTTGTTCAAAGAGATAAAGATTACTTACGGATTTTTTTTAACTTCTTATTAGCAGGTTCTATATTACTTGTAGATCTGGTTTTTTCTTCATTCTTAGTATCTAATTCAGTGCCCAGCATCTACTACATGCTCAATAAATACATTAAAATGAATATAACTTCATCCTTTGATTCTTTTGATTGTTGCTACCTCCAAGTCTTTGAAAACAAGGTGATACTAAATACATATTTTTTCATTCCTTTCATTTCTTTCACCTGATTTTACAAATCTCTTTCTTTAGATCAGAATCAAGCTTTGCGACTCTGTCTGGGTAGCACTAGTGTTGGAGGTCAGTATGGAGCCATCTCTGCTCTCAGTATCAACAATGACTGCTCAAGACTTCTCTGTGGCTTTGCTAAAGGACAGGTAAATGTGACCTTATTTATCCATAGATGTTAAAATAAGTTTTAAAAACCTAGTATCTCTGTACCACCTGACACCTGTCAAAATGGCTAAAATTAACAACACAGGAAACAACAGATGTTGGTGAGGATGCAGAGAAAGGGAACCCCTCTTACATGTTGGTGGGAATGCAAACTGGTGCAGCCACTCTGGAAAACAGGATGGAGATTCTCAAAAAGTTAAAAATAGAACTACACTATGATCCAGCAATTGCAATACTAGGTATATACCCAAAGGATACAAAAATACAGATTCGAAGGAGTTGATGCACCCCGATGTTTATAGCAACATTGTCAACAGTAGCCAAACAATGCAGAGAGCCCAAATGCCCATTGATTGATGAATGGATAAAGAAGATGTGGGGGTGTGTGTACACACACACACAGACACAGACACTGGAATATTATTCAGCCATCAAAAAGAATGAAGTCTTGCCATTTGCAACTATATGGATGGAGCTAGAGTGTGTTATGCTAAGTGAAATAAGGCAGAGAAGTACCATGTGACTTCACTCACGTGGAATTTAAGAAACAAAACATGAACATATTGGAAGGGGAAAAAAGAGGGAAACAAACCATGAGACTATTTTTTAAAAGATTTTATTTATTTATTAGAGAGAGCACATTAGCAGGGGAGGAGCAGAGGGAGAGAGACAAGCAGACTTCGTGCTGAGCATGGGGCCTGTTGGGGGGCTCAGTCCCACGCCCCCAAGATCATGATAGCCTAAACCAAGAGTCAGACGCCCAACTGACTGAGCCACCCAGGCACCTTTAAGAGACTCTTAACAATAGAGAACAAACTGAGGGTTGCTGGAGGGGAGGTGGGTGGGGGGTGGGCTAAATGGGTGACGGGTATTAAGGAGGGCACTTGTGATGAGCACTGGGTATTGTGTGTAAGTGATGAATCGCTAGATACTATTCCTGAAACCAACATTACACTATATGTTAACTAACTAGAATTTAAATAAAAATTTGGAGGAAAAGAATGAAGTGCGGTAACACTGGAGCTAGGAGAAAAGCATGGGTGGGACAGATGAGGGCATAAAGTATGTACAAAGCAGTTGTTTAGGCAAAATGCAAACACAGCTATTACGGTCCATTTGTTGATATTTGGGAACTCACTGCATTGATTATCTGAGTATCGAGTATCTGGATGTGAAAATAAAATATTGCATTAAATTTGCCCAGTTTGATTAATTAAAAAAAACAAACCAGTATTTCTAGATCAATATCTCAAAGACCAAAAATTGTAAAGTGGCATGTCTGTAGAGCTGAGATTGCTCAGTCTAACTTTTGTTCAGTTTTTAATAATTTTTATCAACTGAGCCAGAGTGTGTGATTTTTAATATTTTAACTTATGAGTCTATATAAGTAAATAGCTTTTACAAACCAACCAGGCTATTGTATCAAAATTTACTTCCTTATAGTAACATAGGTAATTGTTGCTGCTTTTTAAATATACTATGTTCTGCTTTCTCTATTCTCATTACTGTGTTCCTCGATAACTCTTAGAATTGCTTTCTATTTCTGAAACTGGCAATAAGTTTTGGCTTTTCTCATCTGACTTATACATCACTACTTGGTCTGGCAGTGAGCCTTTCTTATAATTTTTACCAATGCTAAAGAGATTGACTCATTGAAGAAATTTTTTACTTTTTGGTATAAGAACAGCATTTAAAATCTGAAGGGAAAAGTAGGTTGGGCAGGATGAAGGGAAATTGAAGATGGAATAAAGGCCCTATGCTTTAATGAATCTGCAACCTTCGGTTATGTTTCAACTTCATAGCTTTTTGCCTGCAATGTTTATTAGACCAGGGATGGATTATTTCAGCCACAAGGCAGAATACTTAAGTCCAAAAAAGCAATAGATTGGTTTTTGAAGCATTTAGTTGTCTTACAGATCACGATGTGGGATTTAGCCAGTGGAAAACTTCTCAGATCAATAACAGATGCTCATCCTCCAGGAACAGCAATATTACATATTAAGGTAATACCTTTGGGTTTTTTGTCTAATAACGTCTATTATTATGTTTGTGTATGCATTTTTAAGCACATTTCTTTATAAACAGAATCCTTGAAAATGAAGTTTTGTTTGACTAGCCCAATAGGATGCTTTGCAGGTTAGAACCAGAGATGGGCTAGCATGGTAACATTCAGCTGTACGTTGGGTTGACGTCTAACAGAGCAGCAGAAAGCGTAAACCGATGTGATCCTAGACCAGAGGTTGTCAGCAGTACCTTGCTGAAAACTCAAGTGGAGATTTAAAAAGGTCTTTTTACCTTTTGTTTAGTCCACCAACGTTGCTCTGTCACATTTTGTTGGGAGTTACCTGAGGTTCAAGGCATCAGCTGTGAAAGAACCAAGGTTTGCATTATGTTTCGGACCAGATCTGTTGGTTTATTTTCTTTCAGGCCTCTAAGGGAAAAGCTTTAAGATTTGAGTCTTGGCTTTCTCCTTACAGGTCTGAAAAAAATAAGCCAACTTAGGTAACAGATTTCATTTATAAATACAATGTGAACTTTGGTTTTTGTATGCTGTCAAGCCCGTGTTCAGAAGCATAAAAGGTAAAGGACTGTAACTAGGGAAGTCTAAAATCAGATCTTTTAGATTTTAATCACGTACACATTTGGTTGCTTGGCTGTGCAGACCTCCCTTATCCGTACATATGCTTTTTCAAGTCTGTAAGCATCTGGAGTTTGTGTGTCTGCGTTTAGGTTAGTTTCATAAAAGTGTCTTGTGACAGAGCAGCATTGAAGCATTTAGTAACAGTGAAAGCAACCAAGACAAGTAAAATTTCCCTCTTTTCTGAACATCATGGCAGTTTTTCTTGACCTTTTTTCCTATAGAGTTGTTTGTGTTTATGTCTTCTCTCCTTTAATAGATGAAGATTTTTGAAACCTGAGTCTGTTTCTCACTTATTTTTGGATTATGTATGGTAGCTGCTCAATAAACATTAGGTTGAAGGGATAACTAATTGGTGGTGTTTGTAAAAGGACAGTTCATGTACAGGAGAAAGCAAAATACTTGAGAGAAACAGGAAACAGAAGAGATAAAGGCAGAGAGGAAAGAGAAGAATGTGGCTGAGGATAAAATCATAGAAGTGTATTGCTTGGGATTAGTGATAACGGCGTTGCATGCAGACGCTGTGACATTGGAGTAAGAGGTAGCAAGGATATATGTGATTGAATACTTCCAGAGTCTTGCATTGACAACAGCCACTTGCTCTTTAGTACTCTTATTCGTTGTTCTCCAAACTTAAACCCTATATCCCAGCAATAACAACTTGGGCTTACATCCTTAATACATGTATGTGTATATGTTCGTGTGTGTGTGTACATATATGTATATGTATATATAAAATTTATTTTGAAAATACTATAATTGTACTGTACTAATATTGAAATACATTACAAAACACATAGATAAGTAGAAAATTAATAAATAAAAATGCAAGTTCAGTTGATTTTCCTACATTCCAGGTATATATTTCTCACTCTGGCAATTGCTCAGTGAGGCCTTGAGAGCAAAAGTGTGGGTCTTCTTTGTTATGCCTTTGTGTGGGAAGAATAATTTTACAGTAGTCTTCTGTACCTTAACTGTCCCTAAGAGAACAAAGACACGCCATTTAGGATGGCTCACCAACCTTTTGGGTTAGGGAGACCGGTCACTCGGAGTGACTCGGGTTACTCAGTTTTGTATCCTACAGCGTTCACATTTACCATACCTCATGAGCCCTTAGGACTGTCTGTCATTGCGCACGTTAGTTGTCATTTTGAGTTTTCCAGAGTAGGTGATAATAACTGATGTGTACACCGTCAGATAAAATCAGGAGACAGCACATATTTGGAATCACTCCATAAAAAGTTAAACTATTTTAAATATAGTGGACTAATTCATCAGTTATTCAGAAAACGTATTCAAGTTTATTTCCCAAAGATAGCAAATATCTTTTACTCTTTCTCTGTTCTTGAAAACTAGGCAACTGCAAATGTATCTAGTATACCCTGTTCAGTTTAATAGCAGCTTAGAAAAAGTTAATGTTAAGAACTCAAGGGGAGAACTTAGGGCTTTTATGAGTCATAGTTTGTATTTTTCTTTGATCCCAATGAAAGGTGGGTTTGCTTTTTTAAACCCTCAGTTTTTTAAAGATATTGAGCCATTTTTACTCTGAATATGGGTGGGTTTGTATATTTAGAATGATGAACTAAATCTAGGTGATTTCAAATGCTATTAAATGTGTTTGGTTTTAGATTTTTAAGACATTATAATTTTTTCCCTTTTTCATACTTGACTGGTTGTTGAAAAATCTCTAAGAAAGTGAATTTCTTCTCTGTTTAGTTTACAGATGATCCAACTCTTGCAATTTGTAATGACAGCGGAGGCTCTGTTTTTGAATTGACATTTAAGTAAGCAACTAAAGGACATATGTTGACAAATGAAATGAAAAGACTAGCTCTGGTTTAATCACTTGAAGTTGAACATGAAGAGGTCTGGAAAAGCCATGTGATTAAAAATAGGTTATGACTTGGGGAGGCTTATGGGACATTTGGAGGTCCAGGAATGGCCACCCGGAATTCTGTCTCTGTAGGTCTGAGTTGGGATTCTGAACTCCTGCTCCCCAGGGAATTCATATGAGCTCTCAGTCTTGGGGACCATAATTCTGGAGTATGTCACTAATTTTGGTTTAGGCCCCAGGCCCAGTTGATTCTAACTCTAATATCTAAAAAGGTTTTTATTGCCTTGGAATTACCATATTTCTCTTTAAGAGCAAAGACTGTCTAGATATATGGGAGAATATTTATAAAGCAGGGTTGTTTTTTTTTTTAACAAGTAGAACATAAAATTCAATGCATGCTGTATTTCCATAAGTTCTCAAAGTAAGGACTGTTTCTTATGTTTCTCATACTTTCTCACCTTGCTAAGCCCAACATAATTGCTTACAAAGTACTACTTGTTTATTCTGCTAATGTTCACTGAGCATCTCCTATGTGTAGGCATTGTTCTAGGCACTAGACTTGCAGCTGTGAACCAGACAAGCCTGCTACTCTAATAGAACTTACATTCTAGTTGGGGCGGGGGTAGAGACACGATAATGAATACATAAATGAAATAACTTCAGAGAGTTATGAGTGCTTTGAAGAAAATAAGACCAGTCAGCTTGCTGGAGTGCATTTGAGGATAATTCAGGAAGTTGACATTTGAGCAAAGACCTGAGTGATAATCTGGTCAACAAATGCAAAGATCTAGACGTGTTCTAGGTGAAGGGATGTTCAAGCACAAAGGTTTTGAAGTGGGCACAAATTTGGCTTGCTGGAGCAACAGAAGGAGGCAGTTGTGGCTGGAGCATGACTTTGTTAATAGTGGGAAAAGAGGGGCGTCTGGGTGGCTCAGTCGTTAAGCGTCTGCCTTTGGCCCAGGGCCTGATCCCAGGGTCCTGGGATTGAGCCCCGCATCGGGCTCCCTCCCCTGCTGGGAGCCTGCTTCTTCCTCTCCCACGCCCCCTGCTTGTGTTCCCTCTCTCGCTGGCTGTGTGTCTCTCTGTCAGATAAATAAATAAAATCTTAAAAAAAAATACTGGGAAAAGAGTGAAGGCAGGAGCCAGATCACATAGGACCTTTGAAAACATGGTAAAGAGTTTGGATTTTATCTTATGTACGGTGGCAAGCCATTGGAGTGTTTGTAGGAGAAGAGTGGTAAATCTGACCTAGATGTTGCAGAGAACCTGCTAGTGTCCTGTGGAGTTGGAGTGTTGGAGGCAAGAACAGGAGTTAGGAGGCTGTTGTAGTAGTCCATGCTAGTGGCGGTAGTGCCTTGAATCGTTACTAAATCAATTCTGAATTTTTTGGTTACCTTTGCAGGAGAGTGATGGGGGTGAGAACATGTGAATCTAGATGTCTGTTCAGTGGTTCCAAGGGGGAAGTTTGCTGTATTGAGCCTCTCCATTCGAAGCCTGAGTTGAAAGATCATCCCATCACACAGTTTTCCTTATTGGCCATGGCATCCTTAACAAAGGTTGGTTGGTATATTGAGAAAGTGAAACTCATAACTTTTAGAGGCTTTGAATACCAAAAATTTGAAAATTATAGGGTAAACATTAAAAATATATTTTTCTCCTAAAGATACTGGTCATTGGATTGAAACCGTCCTTGAAAGTGTGGATGACTTTTCCCTATGGACGGGTGAGTAAACCTCTCCATTTTATTGGCAAAAGACCATGTCAGAAGGGGGGAAATGACTTGAAAGTGTCGAATTCTGTGAGATTGTCAGAAAACAAGGTGGAATGGAAGTCAGTGCTCCAAAGATCATTGTCTGGACTTAAATCGATGTGACCAAAGCAGTATAAGGTGGTGACTGGAGCGGTACAGATCATGAGGTCTGTGCTTTTTTACTTTTATTGTTTTAAGCTGTCCTCTCATAAACAGCTGCTGCTTTGATACTGAACTGATAGAGAACACCCCACCATAGAATCTAGCATAATTTGTGGCTACATAGGCCTTCTTTTGGCTTCTGCCTTTAGTATTCTACTTTGGAGGATGACACTTCCCAGCATCTGTGATGCATACCCCAGTTTCCCTTTCCTTTCCTGCTTGGTTCTTTTCAGAGAGTTGTGATCTTCTAGTGTATACGTGAGGAGAGGTATTGATGGGATGAGATGGAGAATGATGGTACAGAGCCAGGACTAGTTGAGAACACAGCCCCTGTGCTGAGGGAGACCACTCTTCTGTTCGTTGATTGGTACTCCATTATCTCTGGGCCTCAGGGGAAGCAGATCTGCCCTTTCCGATGGCACGGCCAGCTTGGATTGCCATTCGTGTTTCTTAGGTTAGCTTCACTGGCTAACTGAGGTTTATCATGGTGGTATATGTTTGCATCTTTTTGTATGTTTTTACTAGTATTTTTTTTTCCAGTATTAACATTTTCAAATAGAGATGTAGAAAGAATTTTACATTGAACATCTGTATACTTACTATCTAAATTCTGTCATTAATAGTTTTCTGTACTTTATTAAATATCTCTCTCCATCCACCCACCAAATTATGTTATTTTAAATGTATTTCCAATAAATTGCAGAAGTCAGTACTCATTTGCCTAAATGTTCAGCATGCATTATGTTTAGAGTTCAATATTTGTTTCTCCTTTGGTGTAGAATTTACTTACAGTGAAGTGCACAGACCTTGGTCATACATTTGATGAACTTTAACAAGTGTATATACTTTTATAACCCAAACCTCTATCAAGATACAGAACATTAGCATTAACCTGGAAAGTTCCTTCTTGACACTTCCCAGTCCGTCCCTGCTTCATTGGAATCTTAATGAGAAATTGGGAGAAGTTTTATCAAGGAACACGAGTCAGATGCTCTTTTTAATTAGTTTTCTCTTTGTCCTGCTGTTAACTGTGATGCCATATATATATATATTTTGTTGTTGTTTGTTTGTTTTGGCCTTTTCCTCACGTAGATGGATCCTTCCAGTGTTCCATTGCTGGCCTGGCACTTTGTGGCGGTACATAATTATGTGAATCCCATGCTTGCCTTCTGCAGAGGAGATGTTGTTCATTTTCTGTTGGTGAGTCCTGATATGATGCTTGATCTGTTATAAAGTCCTCTATCATAATATTTTTTTCCTGATTCACCAGTGAGTTAGTATTATGTTAAAGAAATATGCTGTTATAATTCTTTGATTATTTAATTTTAATTTTAAGCTTTAATGATTAACATGGAAAACAATTGATCACCTCAGCTCCATGCCCCCCTCCATGGTGTATTTCTCAGTTCATCTCCTTTGACTAACCAATAATTAATTGTTTATGTGTGTGTATAAATATATGAATGTATGTATGTCTATTAATGGCTTACCTATTTACATAGAGTGTATTAATTAGACAACAGGTATCATTGAGCACATACTGTGTTCTCTACACCGATGGACACAGAAGCAGTTGAAGGACGTATAAAACATAATTTCTTCTTTCACACAACTTCCAATACTGCTTGAGAGACAAAGCCAGTATGCCCATTACTACTAGGGAGAACACTATGTTTAAGGATTCAACTATGTGATGAGAACTGAAAGTTGATAAAAGTTCAGAGTGTGGAGAGATTACTATGGACTGGATAGGCCATGGAAGACACTGAAGGATATGGGGCAAGTACTGCAGGGATGGTGGATATGCATATTGGGGCAAATAAGATGAACTGAAGTTATAGAGGTAAGAATGTGCCTGCATAATCTCGGGTTTCCTAGCTTAGTGAAGCAAGGATACCACTGTCCACCTAGTTTCTCCAGCTAGAAACCTAAGGGTTGCCTTTCAGTTACCTTTCTCCCTCATTTCTGCTTCTTCACCACATCCTGTTGATTCTGTCTCCAACATATGAATTTACTCCCTTTTTGACTCCCCCATTGCTGCTTGCCTAGCCTAAACCACTGACAGCTCTTCTACTTTGGCTCTGGCATAGCTTTCTTTTTCTTTTTTCTTTTTTTTTTTTTAATGATTTTTATTTATTTATTTGACAGAGAGAGAGACAGCCAGCGAGAGAGGGAACACAAGCAGGGGGAGTGGGAGAGGAAGAAGCAGGCTCATAGCAGAGGAGCCTGATGTGGGGCTCGATCCCAGAACGCTGGGATCACGCCCTGAGCCGAAGGCAGACGCTTAACAACTGCGCCACCCAGGCGCCCCCTGGCATAGCTTCCTAACTAGACCCTGGCTTTGGTGTCTTTGCATATGCTCTCACCTCTTGTAGGGAAGCTCTATGCCCTCTTCCACTCTGTCCTACCTAACTCATGATTAACAGTGCCTTCCCCGACTTCCTGAACTGTTTCCTGCTACATACACAAGACCTTCTGTCTTCTGCTTTGATAATTTTGAGTACTTTTAAAATTACTTGTCTCATATTTTTCTTTCTCATTAAGTGAAAGCTCCATAAATCTAAAGATTCCAACCACAAGGACAGTGCCTGTATAGAGTAGATGCTTAATAAATGTTTATAGACTTAATGAGTGTGAGAAACCTATGAAAAATCAAGTCGAATATATGATGTAGATTTAGATAAGGGATGGCATACCATGGCCTATGGACCAGATCTGGCCAGTTGCTTGTTTTATAAATAAAGTTTTCTTGGAACACAGTCATGCCTATTTGATTATGTCTGATTTATGGCTGTTTCCATGCTACAGTGGCAGAATGGAGTAGTTGTGAAAGAGATTGTATGGTACACAGAACGTAGGATATTTATTGTGTGTCCTTTTACAAAAAAAGTTTGCTGACCCCGATCCAGATTATATAATATAATTGGCCTGGACTAGGTAATGAGGAGCTGTCACAGGTTTGTAGGAATTAAAGAGATAAAGATGTGATTAAAGTGGTATTTAAGGAAGATCAGTATAGATGTAGCAGAAAAAATAGATTATAGGTGGTAGCAGGGAAATGGAGGGTTTTGCTCTTGTGCGAAAGCAGGTATGAGGTCTTTAGACAAGGATGCTTGGTTGCAGTGATAGTGAGGGATGACATTTTGAAGGAAGGACAAGGCTGCTCACTGGATCTGGGAACTGAAGAACATGAACGAGTCTTTGTTTCTGACTGCACTTCAGAAGCATGAACTATTTGAAGGGCTAGGGTTACAGAGGATTTGAATGTTAGAAGCAAAGGTGGGATTCTTAAGTCTTCTCTCAGGGAATGTCCTCTGGGCAGACGGCAATCCAGGTCTGCAGTGCAAGTGAGAATTTCAGGATAGAGAATGTCGTTGAAACTGAAAATCAAAAGCCAGAGCATACGTAGCCTTGGCAGGCACTCACAAGGGAAAGGGAAAAGAAAAGGAATCAAGAAAGAATGTTCCAATAAAGGCACATAGAGATAGGAGGGAAAGTAGGACAGTATGGCCTCACACAGGAGACAAAGGAGAGGCTTCAGGACAATGTCAGTTCCAGGGTAATACCATTATTAAATAAAGATCAAGAGAGAAGACGACTGAAGATGAGACCACTGAATATGCAAGTAGTTGGTTTTTTTTTTTTTTTTTTTAAGATTTATTTATTTATTTGAGAGAGAGAGAAAAAATGAGTGGGGAAGGGAGAGGGAGAAAGAAGTAGACTCCCCAGTGAGCAGGGAGCCCGAGGCAGGGTCAGTCCCAGGACCCTGAGATCATGACCTGAGCCAAAGGCAGGCGCTTAACCGACTGAGCCACCCAGGCGCCCCCGCAAGTAATTGTTGATTAGAAGCTTTTCAGAGGACTAATCATCAATGGAATGGAGGTGGAAGCTACATTGTCAAGCCTTGTTAAAGAAATGTGCGTCTAGAATAGCAAACTTACACTCCTAGTGTTTGGCTGCAAGAAAAATATCTGTAAAAAGCAAATCAGGGAAAGGCTTTTTTTTTTTTTTTTTTTTTTTTTTTTTTTTTGAAGATGGAGAAGTCAGAAAAAATGTTAGATAGCAAAAGGAAAAGTGCCCTTAAAACGAGTGAGTGAATCTGCCAGCAAGGGAGAGGTAATATTAAGCAGTGGTGGAAGGGGTGGGATTTAGAATATATATGAGTGAAGTGATCTTCTTTAGCAAGGACTTCAGCGAATCCTAAGAGAACAGGTAATGTTGGCATTGTTTTTTCATTTGTGAAACTCTTTCAGTATAAGCCAAATAGGGAGCCATTTGGTGTTCATTTTCATTTTTCACGTGAGGGAACTGAGAAAGAATAAGTGATTGGCCTTTGTCCACACGGCTATACTAGTGGAACTGAAACACACACCTCTAGGTCACATGCTCCTTCTACTAGCCTATCATTTCTTCCAGGGGAAGTGACTTAGTGAAGCAAAGATGAGAGTACATCAAGGGCCTGCATTAGGACGGCTCAGTTGTTTGTGTAGGTATCTGGTGAGATCAACACTGTAAGTGATGGGACTAGAAGGCAAAGGAATTAGGGCTTGAAGGGAAAGGAAGCCATCTGGAACACTGCTCTGGGAGAGTGTAAGGCAGCCCAGGTTGGCTAGGTTGTCATACATTTCACATCGTGCTGCGTCTCCTGCAGCTCTGTCACCTTGGAGCAAAAGCAGGGAAAGCAAATTACAAGGGTGGTGAAAGATTAGAGAGGGTGTATGTACACATATGTAAATAAAATATTGATGCTTGAGATTCTCCTGGGACATTTTGGGCTGTTTGAGCTGTAACAGTATACTTCAGAAAAGTCTAGCTTTGTCCCTGCAGCTTTTTTTTTTTCCTAACGGACTTTTTGACTTTATCATACCATGTGGTCAGTCCCATTTTATGCTTTAACTCTAGCTGAGTACAGTCACCGATGGGGTGAAGTTAATTGTTCTGAATTATAGTAGAGTGAACACACGTTACAGGACTGACAACCAGAACACTGAGCAGATGTGCCTCGTATTTTGGTACAAATCATGGTGTGAATGATTTTTTTTCATTTGTGTAATAGTTTCTTTAATTGCCAATATTTGGGGCTATGCGTACTGTGAATGGAACTCATTTTCTAAGGGGAGTATAATTAAGTATCTACAAAAGCCCCTCCCAACATAGCTGGTATTTAGGTTGTTTTTATTTCACCATCAGGTTAAGAGAGATGAGTCTGGAGCAATACATGTCACTAAGCAAAAGCACCTTCACCTCTACTATGATCTCATCAACTTTACTGTGAGTATTATTCAGATTAATATGCCCCATTTATCTCATGTAATTGGTTTGAGACCCTGGTGTATTAGCACTACCAGGATTTCTGCCAAGAACCCTGACTTTTGGGATTATGTAAAATATGGACAGAAGCAATGGAGTCTGAGTTTGGTATAATGCCACATTAATTTTTGGGGGGCGGGGGGAAACGTAGAGAGGGGAGGGAGGGGCAGAGGTAGAGAGAGAATCTTACCCAGTCTCCATGCCCAGCTCGGAGCCCAACAAGGGGCTCGATCTCACTAGTCTGAGGTCATGACCTGAGCCGAAATCAAGACGTTTAAACCACTGAGCCACCCAGGCGCCCCGATGCCACCTTACTTATAATGCCTTTCAGCCTATGTCCTGCTGAACAGTGGCAGGGTCAGGAAAAGTTTTCTTTGATGTCCTGATTAGTTCAAAGGTGAGTTCAGAAGAATTTGGGTGGGTTTCTTGAGGATTGTTGCCCTGCTTTCTTTATAAACACATTTTTGTACTTCTGAGCTTGTCCTAATTGGTTCAGGAGTTTATGTAATTTATTCTTTTTTTCATGGCTAAAAACTTTGCAGAATTTTCTCTCTACTATACATCTCAGTTTTAAGTAACTTTTTAGTTTAAAAAAGAGTATTTCTTTTTGTATCAAAGTTTATTTTTTCTTTTTCAAATAGTGTGTCCACTTTGCAGATAGTGTAATTATACTATTTCTGGGTTTCTGTCATTAATGCTTCAAGCATGTCAGTATCCAGTGAAATATTCTGTATATGCATGAATACAGGCCACTCTAAATAAGAGACAGAGCCTCATTTTTTTAATAAAATGACTTAAAAAAGTTTTCCCCCTAACTGGATAATATGTTACTTTTTAGGAAATTGAAGAAGTGGATCTTTTCTTTATAATATACAATTTAATTAATTTAGTTGTATGTTGCGTTTTAATCTCACAGATAGACTGTTGATTTAGAAATGATACTTTGTTTCCATACACATTTAATGGAATAATTTTGTTCAAACTCTTCTCCTGAATGTAAGACATCAATGTCTTTGTCATCACCAGGACCCCCCTGTTGGATTATCTAACACAGTTTCCTAGAATTCGTCATAATTACTTCTGTTTAAGATGTTTGAGATATGGCACTCTTAAAATCTGCATATGGTTTTGTCCCTGGAAAATTTTTCCTCAACTGCAAGTAACCATTCTCCCGACAGTGGGGCAGTAGGTGTTTCATCTGTCCTGTGACTTATCCATGATATGACAGTAACTGCATTGCTTTATAAATTACCATTAAAAGGCTCGTTTGCAACAATGTCAGCAGCTGTAGTTGTGAGGGTCTAATCTTAGGAATAATTGCTAAACCTGCTAACACTCTTTGCATTCTCTTTTTTAACCAGGTGACCTTTGAAAGCATCTAAAAACTAGTACTAAGGTTGTATAAGGCTAATAATGTGTCTTTCCTAATGATAGTTTCTTTTTTAAAATAATCAAGAGAGCACCTTTAAGAGCTCTTTGTAAATGATTTGAGCATCAAACTCCCTGTTTTCTGAGAGAGAAATTTTTTGGGGAAAAACAGAACAAAATCCTTCCCTCATAGTAGCCACAATACAGTGATAAGAGTGTATTTTCACTATGTTAAAAGTGATCCATTTTGGGGCGCCTGGGTGGCGCAGTCGTTAAGCGTCTGCCTTTGGCTCAGGGCGTGATCCCGGAGTTCTGGGATCGAGCCCCACATCAGGCTCCTCCACTATGAGCCTGCTTCTTCCTCTCCCACTCCCCTGCTTGTGTTCCCTCTCTCACTGGCTGTCTCTCTCTGTCAAATAAATAAATACGATCTTTAAAAAAAAAAAAAAAAAGTGATCCATTTTAACTTGGTTGTTTTCGATGTGGTATTATGCAAATAATCTCCGATGACATGGAATAGGTCATACAAATAAAACAACATGAATCCCAGAGAGAGAAAGTGCAGGAGAAGCACTTTATTCTGGCTAATTTAGAATTCTAATTGAGCAGATTTTAAAAGGGATTGAAATTTAAAAAAAAATTTTTTTTGAAAAGAAGAAATCGTAGGGGTGTCTGGGTGGCTTGTCGGTTGGGCATCCGCCTCTTGGTTTCAGCTCAGGTCATGATCTCATGGGTCATGAGATTGAGCCCTGTGTCAGGCTCCACACTCAGTGAGAGTCTGCTTGAAGAGTCTCTCCCTCTGCCCGTCCCCCTGCTCACATGCACAGCTCTCTTGCTCTCAAATAAACAAATCTCTAAAAAAAAAAAAAAAAAGAAAAGAAGAAGTCTTAAATAAAACCCAAGAAGTTTATCAAAATGACATCCTTCAGAAGATTTTTAATATTATTATTAAATTATTACCTCTAAAATTATAATAGGACTTATTAAGGAAAATTCGGAATATAGAGAAATAGAAAAGCAAGGAGCTTTCCCATAATTGGTAGGGAAGTTTTAGAGGAAATATATATTTTGTAATGTTTCTGTTTTAAAATATGTATTATGTAAATGCTAACAATTGACCACCTAGGTTTATGAGGTTTATTTGTCCTTTTATTTAATTAATGTCAAAAACATAAGAAATACATAGTTTGTCAGTTTGCTTGTGCCGCTGTACCATTTAAAGAATTTTACTGAAGCTAATATATACTGTAATATATCTGTGAAAGCTCTTAGGTACCTTATTTTTATTTTATTCTTTCATTCATTCATTCATTCATTCTTAGGGAGAGAGAGAATCTTAAGCAGGCTCCACCCCACCCCGCGGAGCCCACGGGGCTTGATCTCACGATGCTGAGATCATGACCTGAGCCAAAATCAAGAGTCAGACGCTTAACCAACTGAACCACCCAGGCACCCTTCTTAGTTACTTTTTTTAAATACTATGAGTCGTTTTAACACTGTCAGAACTCAGTACTGTGTTATACACTATTATCCACTGTCACCGAGTAGTTCTTGCTGTGATTTTGTTGTCATCAAATTACTAAATGGATAGAATCCTCAATACAATTTAACTGAGTGGCCAGGCTTTCTTTTTGTCCTGAATGATGGTGTGGGATGGGCCTCACCTTTTTTTTTTTTTTTTTTTTTTTGCGGTGTGCTTGATTTGCAGTGGATAAACTCACGCACAGTTGTGCTCTTGGATAGCGTGGAGAAATTGCATGTGATTGATCGGCAGACTCAAGAGGAACTGGAAACAGTGGAGATCTCAGAAGTTCAATTGGTCTATAACAGCAGCCATTTCAAATCCCTAGCCACTGGAGGAAATGTTAGCCAGGCACTGGTAAGGGTAATCCATTATCTTAGAATTGCTTTGATAAACTTGGTATTTTGTTGTTTGTTTTAGAAATTGGAACTCTGAGAAGTTAGTTATCTTTATGTCTAGATTGAAGTGGATATGGGTGTGTTTGTAAGGATTCAGGAATGTGAACTAAAACAGTAATTCATGCTACCTTCTATTCAGAAATGTGATTAATTTAATATCAAAGAATTTTAACTTTTATATTAAAATAATGAAATTGAAAATTTATGAGAAATTGTAAAAGCAGAGTATTTTAGAAAGTTTAATACGGTGGCAATAAGCCTGATAGATTTAAGGGATGAATGACTAGAGATAGGTAGCCTGACTTGGGTGATTGGTAAAGGCTCGAGCAGGTGTGGTGGCTGTGAGCATTAAAAGATAAAGGTGGCTTTGAGAGAAAGAAGATTCTTTGGGAATAGGGGATAGATGAAATGTAGGTGTCTGGAGAAAAGGAAGACACACACTAAGTATTAACTTAGTATTAATTTTACTGTATCTTAAGCAACCACAATGATGGCCTTTAGCAATTTACACAGATAGTTTACAGTTAAATTTCTTTGAATTGTGATTTCCTAAACCAATAATCTGTAAGCAGGAAATTTAGAGGCTTTCCTGGGTAATTTCTTGGGGAAAAAAAAGTAATGTTCATATTTGATGAGTACCTACTGTGTGATATACAGCCATTGCTCAAATCTCCCTGAGATATTAGAACTTCAGAGTTTAAAAATGTATGAAAGGGTCTTCCAGCCACAGAATTTACAAACCAAGATAATCCAGAATAAGAAATGGTAATGCAGAATTCGCTAAAGACTAATTACTATCCCACACTGAGGTTATTTTCTTCTGTCTGAATGGTTATTAGAAATGGTGTTAGACTTGGAACTTGCAGTTTTGGCCAAGATGGAATAATGGGCGCTGGATTTACTCTTCTGTATAAAAGAAGAAAAAACTTTTCAGAATACTGAACATCAGGCAATGAAGAACAGCAATCCCTGACAAAATGGGAAACAAGTGACGTGAGCCCTATGATTATCCTAGCTTCTAGCCTAGAGAGAGTTTCCAGGCTATAGCCCAGGGGTGAGGAACCCAGTTGGAGCCTGATGGACTCCATGAGCTGAGACTCTGGGAAGACTTAAGGTGGGTTGAGTTTGCAGGACCGGGTACTGGAGAGGAGAGCAAGTGCTATACCTGTGGTTCCCCTTGGGTATTCCGCAGACTACTGATCAGCAGATGCTGATCCTACCGAAGGCCAGGGAAAGAATTGATAGGTTTAGAAGGAACTGTATCCAGTGCTCACACCGGCTTGTTTATGCCAGCCAGAATGGAAAACTTTGTAATTTATAGGGCATTGGGTAGAATACTCAGGGCATCTTGCCTCTGAGTGGGGAGTAATTAGGACCAGAATAAACGCTGTTCGGGTTCCCACTATAAATCTTAAAAATAAGACCAGAAAGAAACTGTTTCCAAGTAACTTAACTACTTCACAAAACAAAGCACAAGAATATTAATAATACAGAAATTTCCAGAATCCAACAAGGTAAAATTCAGTATCTGCCATTCTATCAGATTACTGGGCATGTAAAGAAGAAGAAAAACACAATTTATAGTGAGAAGAAAGAGCAATCAAAACTGACTTAGACCTGAAACAGATGTTAGAATTAGCAGATAAGGATATAGCAGTTATTACAACTATAGTCTATAGGTCCAAAAAGTTAAGTAGTGACATGGAAAATACTAAAGAAGACGCAAATCTAACTTTTAGAGGTAAAAATTATTAGTGCTTGAGATGAAAAATGCCCTGGATGGGATTAATGTCAAAGAGTAGACATGACAAGAAAAAACATTAGTGAACTTGAAGATATAGCAATAGAATTTATCCAAAATGAAACACAGAAAAAATAATTTGAAAAAATATTTGTGACCTGTGAGACAGCATTGAGTAGCCTAATATATGAGCAGTTGGAATCTCTGAAGAAAAGGAGAGGGAAGAAAATGGAAGAAATAGTGGGCAAAAACTTTCTAAAACTATAAACACAAATTTTCAAGAAGCTCAGTGAACCCAAGCGCAGGTAAAATAAAGAAAACCATATGTAGATTGATCAAAATGAGTGTGGTAAAGAGAGAAATATTAAAGCAGCCACAGAGAAAAGACACATTAAATGCAGAGGAGCGGCAATAAGTATGAGAGCAGATTTCTCATCAGAAACACTGGAGTAGTCTCCAAAGATATACACATGACCAACAAGCATAGCCAAGATGTTCAACGTCGTTCATCATTAGGGAAATGCAACTCAAGACCACAGTGAGGTATCACTTCATACCCACCAGGTTGGCTGTGTAACTAAAAAGGCAGATAGTCACAGGTGTTAGTGAAGATGTGGAAGAACTGGGACTTCTACACGGTGCTGGTGGGAAATGGTACAGCTTCTGTGGAAAACATTTTGGCGGTTCCTCTGAATGTTAAATATATTCATAAGGGTTCATTTGAGCAGTTCTACTCCTAGGTATATACCCAAGAGAAGTGAAAACATATGCCCACATAAACACTTGTTCACAAATGTTCATAGCAACATTATTCGTAATAGTTGAAGAATGGAAACAGTCCACATGTCCACCACTTGGTAAATGGATAAACAAAAAGTGACCTAGCCATGTTAATAGAATACTATTCTGCAACGAAGAGGATGAACTATGACACATGCTACAACATAGATGAACCTTTTCAAAAATACTGTTAAGTGGAAGAAGCCATATGGAAAGATTGTTTGATTCTATGAGATGTCCAGGAAAGCCAAGTTTATACAGATAAATGTAGAGTAGTGGTTACTTGAGACTGGGAGTAGGAGTGAGGGTTGACTGGAAATGTGTACAAAGGATCTTTGTGGAGTGATGGAAATGTTCTTCTAAAACTGGGTTTTGGTGATGCTTGGGCAACTGTAAATTTATTAAAAATTACTAAATTATACATTTAATTAATGAATTTTGTGGTATAAAAATTATACCTCAGTACTGTTATTTAAAAGAGCAATCGACTGTTTAAAACAAAAATTATATGTTGTGATGTCTCTGATAATGTAGAAGTGTGTATGATGAAAATAGTTTATAGCAGCAGGGAGTAGGGCATTGAAGTATATCATTGTAAGGTTTTATATTATACATCAAATCGTATAATACCGTTTAAATGTAGAAGGAGATAAGTTAAAGTTACATATTGTAAACATTAGAGGAGTCACTGAAAAAGAAGTGGTGTAACTAAGTTAATAGTAGTGACAAAATGGGATGTTAAAAAATACCAAATTCAATGAAGCATAAAAAAGGGAACAGACAAGTAGAAAAAAGTTAATAAGATAATAAATCTAAACCCAACCATATCAATAATTACAGGAAGTGGAAATAGTCTAAACGTTTCAATTAAAAGGCAGAGATAGACTGGATACAGAAAAGCAAGAACCAACTCTATGCTGTCTACAAACCACATTAAGTACAAAAACATAGATAAATTAAAAGTAAGATGATGTAAGAAGACTTACTATGCAAACTCTAATCATAATTTCAGAGTTTCAGAGTAGGAAATATTGTCAGAGATAAAAATTTCAAATTGATAAAAAGAGGTTATGAGAAGGCATAAGAACCTTAAAGATTTAAGTATCCAGTATCAGACCTCCAATATACATGAAGCAAACACTGTTGACAGAACTGAAAGGAGAAACCAACAAATCCACAATGACACAAAGCCCCTCTCAGTCATTAGCAGAATTAGTAGACAGAAAATCATTAAGGGCATAGAAGACCTAACCACTATTGACCAACTGACCTAAGTGACATTCATAGAATATTCCTCAGAACAAAAGCAAATTACAAACTTTGTTCAAGAGCGTGTGGAACATGCACCAATACAGGCTATATGCTAGGTCGTAAAACTTCCATAAATTGTTGAAGGAATCATCAGGGTAAATCTGGAAAAAACCCAAATATTTGGAAATTAAACAACTGTTTTATAAATAACCCATGAGTCAAAGAAGAAATCTCAGAGGAAATTGGAATATATTCTAAACTGAATGAAAATGAAAATACAACATATCAAAATCTGTGGTCTACAATTAAATCAGTTTTTAAGGGTAACTTACAGCATTAAATACATTAGAAAAGAAGAAAGATCTCAAATCAATGCTCTTAGCTTCTGTCTTAATTAAGGAAATAGGAAAAGAGCAAAATTAACTTAGATTGAAGGAAAAATAAAAAGGTGAACACAAATCAATTAAATAGAAAATGGACAGACAGTACAGAAAATCAAAGAAATCAAAAGCTGGTTCTTTAAAAGAAATAAGATTGGTAAACCTCTAATGAGATTAATCAAGAAAAAGAGAAGTATCAGTATCAGGAATTATCAGTATCAGGAATGGGAGAGGTGTCCTCACTGGAGAGTCTATAGGTATTAAAAAGATACGTGCATAACTTTATGCCAATAAATTCAGCAACTTCAGATGAAATGGAAAAATTCCTTGGAATGCACGAATTACCAAAGCAGACTCAACAAGTAATAGAAATCTAAGTGACTGTGCCTCAGTTAAAGAAATTGGTTGATTTTCCATAGAGAAGCTCCAGACGCAGATAGCTTTGCTAATGAGGTCTATTATATTTAAGGGAAAAAAAACAAAACACCAATTGTACACAAAATTCTTTAAAGAAAGGGAGCACATAATTTTTTATAAGACTAAATTAACTCTGAAAATAAAATCAGACAAAGATACTACAATAAAGAACACTACAGACTAATGTTCTCATAAGCATAGAAGCAAAAATACTCAAAATATTAGCAAATAGAAACCAGCAATGTATAAAAAGTAATAAATTATGGTCACTTGGTGTTTTTCCAAGGCATGCAAGACTGGTTTAGCATTCAAAATCAGTATAATTTACTGTATTAGTTGATTATAAAAGAAAAACCATAATATCATCCCAAAAGACAAAGAAAAAGCATTTGATGGAGTTCAATATCCGTTCCTGAGAAATTTCACCAAACTAGGAATAAAGGAATTTTTTCAACCATATAATCAAGGGCATCTATAAAAATCTTATAGCTAACATTGTACTTAAAGTAGTATTGCCAAAAAAACAAACCAAAATCAAAGCAGAAGACCCTGATTCTGATCAAGCATCTTCTAGAGAAAATATGGAAGACAGAGGAACATGTTAAAAGATTCCCTGTGGATACAATTAGCAAAATCTAGAGAGTGGGAAACTATGGAATAAGTATTCGGTTTCTCAGCAGTAAATTTCAAGGAAAATAAAGGATTGAGATGGAAGCAAAACCTATAAACTTAAAAGAGCGTTAAGAGACCTATCAGCCAGCTCTGATTTGTGGCCCTTGGTTGGATCTTGATTTAGACACACGAAATGTAGAAAAAGCAAAAACAACAAAAACCTCAACAACATTCGACATTTATGAGTTGATTTGAAATCCAAACACTGGATATTTCGTATTGAGAATTTTTATTTATTTTTATTTCATATTGTTAATTTAAAAAAGTATGCTAATGAAGTTGTGGTTATGTTAAAAAGGACTAAATCATTATGCTTACACTGAATTTTTATAAATGAAATATTCAAAATCTGAGAATCATCTCAAAATTATACTGTGTATTGGGGAGTCTGTGGGAGTACAGGTGAGACAAGATCGGTGATGATCTTGTAATTGATGAGGCTGATTCATGGATGCAGTGTTCATTGTATTATTCTCCCTACCTTTGTATATATTTTTAAATTTCATAGTGAAAAGTTAAAAATTATCATGGTTATCAGTTACTGACCATTTATGTATTTGGGGACATTTATAAATATTAGCCTAGTTAAGTTTCCCGAAAACTGCATGGTTTTTCAAAGATGGGAAAACAATGTCAGAAGTTTGGAACTTGTTTAGGGTAGGGTCATACCTTAAGTAACAGAGTCAAAATTCACAATCCAAATTTATCACACAGTAGGTTTTATTTCTCTTTTGCTGGGCTAGGCTGACTCCCATATATTATGCTGCTTTGTCTTCCTGTTTCTCTTTGTGTTTTAGGTTGATGTTTATTTCAGAGAACTTAGAGGTACTATTTTCAAACAGCCCTGTTCTTTGCCAGAAGCCGTGAATGTCTGTCTTCCAATAATGGGCAGGTTGCTACAGTTTCCCTTTAGATTTAGAAAGTTGGCGTATTCCTCCCATGTCTGCGTTATGCTGAAAAATAAAAAGACCATATGTAAACAGGGAATTAACTTTTTGCACTCTGTCTTTTTTGCCATTTCCAGTGACAGACTGGCACTTGACTAACATTTTTTCCCCACTAATTTATGGGATAAAACTATGCTGACCTAAAATGTCTGTGTATACTTGACATTCTTTAAAACTTAATGAGACTTCTAATGCATATAATTTTTACTTTTTTTTTTTATAGGCTTTGGTTGGAGAGAAGGCTTGTTATCAATCCATCAGTAGCTATGGTGGTCAGATCTTTTATTTGGGGACAAAAGTAAGATCTTCTACTCTGTAACTTGGCATTTGTTCGTGTCAGGGTAGTTGCAGTTGAAGGAGGTTTCTGGTAAAGAGAGCTGTGCATTACAAAGTGAATATTGATCAGCAGTAATCTAAAACTTTTAGGGGAGATATACGTGTGTGTGTATACACACACACAGAAATATATATATATATATTTTCTTTTAAATAAGCTCTACACCCAATGTGGGGCTTGAACTCACAACCCCAAGTCAAGAGTCTCACGCTCCAACTGACTGAGCCAGCCAGGCTCCCTTTTGAGGGGTTATATAGTTGTGATTTTTAGCTTATTCATTTTCTCTACTTTTAGACATATTTTTACTTTCATATAGGTTATCATAGGATGCTTATTTTCTTGATTGAAGGATATGCTTTCATAATCTTCACATTTATGTTTTCATGACCAGTAAGATACCTTATCATGTATATTTGTCATATAATTAAGATGTCCTTTAGCTTAGATCAGCTTAGCATATATTAAAATTCATTGAGGTGTTTGACTTAGAATAGAATCACTGGAATAGGAACTTTTTTGTATATTAATTTGTTCCTTGCTTTTTTTTTTTTTTAACTTGGAGGAATATTTCTTCATCATTAAAATTCAAAATATTATCGAGTTAGTACAGACATTTTGGGGCATTCTTTGTTCCTTTCCTGTGGAATTAACTCCTTTGTTGGTAGACTTAGTGACCATTAAATGTTTGATTTACTCTTTAATGTGGGCCCTTGAAAGCCCTTTAGAGATATCTCTAATTGTAGTATGAAATATTTTTCCTTAGAGAGATGTAAAATGGGATGTGGGACTGGGACAAATGTGTCTGCCAAACAAGGCTGTTAAAGATGATCATTTTAATTACAGTTTCTTTATTTTCCAGTCTGTTTATGTGATGATGCTGAGAAGCTGGAGAGAGGTGAGTTCAAAGTAATTTTATATGTTAGAGCTGTTGAATTGATAGCATCTTAACATTTCTGTTTTGACTTTGCAGAAAAGATTATTTGGATTTGTGCTTTTTAATTTCAGAAGTGTACATCAGTGATTCTGAATCACTATAACTATTAGGTACTTGATTTGATAAAACCGGCCATAAATTAGGGTTACATTTAGCTACGTATATGAGAAAATTTAAAATAACAGTGACTTCAACAAGATTTCTCTCTTATGTAAAAACAGTCTGGAGGTAGGGAGTGTGTGGCTGGTGTGGCAGCTCTGTGGTCTTTAGTATACTGTCCTGGTCCACCATCCTTGTGTGTGAATTCTCGTCTCTAGTTCATTTTATGTTCCAGAATGGCTGCCGGAGCTCTAGCTGTCAAGTCCACATTCCAGGCAGGAGGAAAGGGAAGAGAAGGGCTGACCCCTGCCTTTAAGGTCATATCCCAGGAAGGCCAAACAACGCTTCCACTTACCTGTCATTGGCCAGAACTTAGTCACATGGCCCCAAGTGGCTACACAGGAGTCTTAGAAATGTCCTTAAGCTGGTATATTGTTGTCTCAGGTACACTTGGGATTTGTTACTAAGGAGGAGGAAGTGAATGGAGGTTCTAATAAACAACTAGCCATTTTTGTTATACTGACATTCCAGCCTTCTCCTCTTTTCATATTTAGGGCTTGTGGCTGCCTGTATTAGCCCGTACAGTCACTGTACTATCCAGTGCTTTAAGAAATTATTTTTCCTAGAAGTACGATAGTCACAGGGGTGCCTGGGTGGCTCAGTTGGGTGATCGTCTGACTCTTGGTTTTGGCTGAGGTCATGATCTCAGGGTCCTGGGTAGAGCCCCGCGTCGGTCTCTGTGCTCAGTGCAGAGTCCTCTTGGAATTCCCTCTCTCCCCCTGCCCACCCTGCTCATCGGAGACGTGCTCTCTCTCTCTCAAATAAAATATAAAATCTTAAAAAAAAAAAAAAAGATAGTTACATAGTTATTGGAATAATTTTAGCTGTTAAGCAACAACTTCTGAAAATGTATTAGGTAGAATAGGAATTCCAACTGGTATTTAGTCAAACAAAGGGGTCTAGCTTTTCTCATTTATTCATTTTAGAGAGTGGATCATCTCCTAAAACAAGATTGTCTTACAGAAGCCTTGGCTCTTGCATGGTCTTTCCATGAAGGAAAAGCAAAAGCAGTAGTGGGTAAGTTAACAGAATACTAGTGTAGTAGACGTTGTTTAGAGTTGAGAGAATGAATCATCATCATCATCACTCATAGAATACTTTTTAGCTTAGTGTTCAAATATTTTATGAACAAGATGTTATCAAACCTTACAGACTTCCAGTGAAAAAGGTTAATGACAAATACAGAATATAGAGTTTTAATGTCACTTTTAAAATTCTTTCATAAGGAAAATTTACTGTTGGAATAAAAGGGAAGTACGTTGATATGTGATCAGATCCAGTAGATGGGAGACACTCTTATTATGACATATTAGTTAACATTTTGATATCTAAGGATTATTGTAATTATGTCTATTGTTAGCACAGATTGTAAATAAAAGACCATAACAGTGTCAGTTCTGAAGATCTGGACTTTGTTTTTGTGCTGCATTTTGCTTCTCTGCAGGATTATCAGGGGATGTCAGTAAGCGAAAGGCTGTTGTTGCAGATCGGGTGAGTATTTTAATAGGGGCTTTACGAGGGTACAGTACAGATTCATTTTTGGTATTAATAATTTGGGGGCATAATTGGGTAAATGGCTACAGTCAAGAAGAGAGTATATAAAAAAACCAAGTCAGGTTATAATTCCCTGGTGTCATCCTGAATGCTTTTAAACTTTCTTATCGCCTTTCCATTTTTCCCTTGCTTTTACTCTCTTATGAGGATGATAAAGTTATAAAGGAGCCAAAAGACAGCAGAAAGGAGGAGGGAGAAAGCCAAGGGTCTGGATTATTTCTCAGCCTAATTATAGCCCATAGAAAGTTGACATGTGTTAGTATTCATAAACAGGTGATTATGAGAAATAGAAATACTACCTGTGTGTTTGTGTTGCCTGAGGTAGCAGAGAGGGCTGACGTTTTATTATTATTATTATCAAATAGCATTAATCTAATTAATGCTAATATTAAATGTTGGCTTTGTTTTCCCAATCTGGACTTAGTTGAATCCATTTATTCTGTAGTCATTCCTCTTTTTTTATTGTGCAAACGCATTGGTAAAAATTACATTTCAAGTTAGTGTAAGCATATAGGAAATATGACTAGAAATTGGTCACTCTTCAGACTCATGAACAGTTTTCTCAATATTTGCTAAAATACTTTAGGGATTTGTGTTCTATCTGTGCTCTTGAGGGAAAGACCTACAGCAGAGCATTCCTGAAGAGTTTAACTTCAGTTTTTCATTTCCTGAGCAACAGAGATACCACTGAGGTCTAGAACCTGGAGATTAGCAAATTAGTAATAGCCCTGAGGCTGAAAGAAATTAGTCTGGGGTTAAAAATAATGGGAAATAAAGGCACTAAAATTTTAAATTGTATTTTTAATAAAGCTTGATCCTGTATTACTTAGGAAGATCCACATATATTAAGTATTGAAAAATATGAGAGATTTGTTTTTATTTTCTATATAAGGCTATTTTCCTTACAGATGGTAGAAATCCTATTCCACTATGCAGATCGAGCTCTGAAAAAGTGTCCAGACCAGGGAAAAATCCAAGTGATGGAGCAGCATTTTCAGGTACACCTTTGCACGTGCTTCTGAGGGACATGGCTGTGAATAGGTCTAATACTGCTCCTTTGTATTACTTGAGAATGGGGCTTTCATGTTTTGGTTAAACATTTTTCAGCCTTCAGAACTTTATTTCTGGGCTTTTGGGGCATTCTAAATGATGAAGTTTTGAAGTAACAGGTCACATGGGAACAGATGCGTAAAACGTGGAGTATTGATGCAATTAGCTCCTTAGTGCTATGTGGAAGGAAAGGATGTGTCTATGAGGGTGCATACCTGTGAATTGACATCTTACAGTGGCTGACACCTTGCTGATGACTAACATTTATGTTAACTAGGCTAGTTGGAGAAGAGGTGTACTACCAAGGTTTAAATTTAGTACTAGGAGCACCTGGGATTCAACAACAGATTGGTTACCCAAAAAAAAAAAGATCTCTAAAATATGCTAATGAAAGATCTTTAGTTTCGTTTGGAACTCAATGAAAATGGAAGGCAAGGAACAGTTTAAAGACCTACACAACTTATATTATGTGAGTTGTACTATTCGTAGTGATCTCCAATTATATTTATTGCAAATCTCTGTTTGTCCTTCTCCATTTTTCAAGCTCCCTCTCCTCTCCCTTCCCTTCCCTACCTTCGCTTTTAACAAAAATTGTAGGGTCAACAAACATTTTCTAGAAAGGGCCAGATGGGAAAATTTAAGCTTTGTGAAGGGGCCGCATGGTCTCTGTCACATATTCCTCTTTGTTTTCTTTCTTTCTTTTTTTTTTTAAACAGCCCTTAAAAAATTTAAAAACCGTTCTTTGCTGTGAGCCTTTCAGAGACAGGCTGTGGGCAGGACTTAGTCCGTATGGCAAAGTACTAAGCCCCTGGCACTTGGGCGTATAATGTGTAAAATAGACATGGTGCTTGCTATCTTAAAGTTTGCAATGCAGTCAAAAGAATTTTTCTTGTGTACATTAATGGAAATACTTAGAAGAAATCTAGGGGTTTTGATGTTCCAAAGAGCAGGCATAGCTTATATATTTCCCTATCTCCATTCAATGCTAGGAACTTTGGAAGACAAGGGTAGATAGTGCAGTTAAGAGCTGGAGGGTATGAGTGGAGGATTTGGGTTTCCTGAGCTGTGCTTTTCAATGGCATGGTAGTGGGCTTCTGGCAGAGTAACTTTTATTACTGTTTGGTTGTAGGCTTATTAAATCTATCAGTAAAGTAGAGGAATAAGCCCCAATAAAATTATGAAATCAGATAACTTAGGAGGAAGGCATATGGCAGAAAGAAAGCACTCGGGAACAATACTGTTTGGTAATAATAACTTGTATATAAATAAATTTGTATATACCATTGTGGTATATATAGAATACAATATTTTAACAAGGAGGTGTCTGTTACCAAGAAGTGAGGGGATAGTATTTAGGAAAGAACTCTGGCCATTGAAAGGTACACTTTTTGGAAAGAAACCTCTAACAGGGAACACTTGGAGGGGCTAATGAGGGGTGTGTGTGTATGTGTGATACAGAAACCACTGTGCTGGGGAAGGATGTGGCAGAGAGCTGTAAAAGAAGAAAGGAAAAAAAGGTGATGTTCTGGTAGAGAAATGCAAAAAAATCTTAGCATGACAGGGACTTTAGATGATTGTTTCTAATACAGATTATAAAATTTACAGAGAAACAAACTAGTAGGGTTGTGTTCTTTAGATATATGTTGGAAGTTTCATTCTGCGAAAATCGTTTGTGCTATAATTTTGATTAATGATTGAGTCTCCTAGAAGGTAAAGGAAACAGTGGTGGAAACCATTATTCCGGATTTACTTTTTATTGGTGATTGGGGAAATAGAGTGGATATACTCTTCAGGGAAAAAAAAATACCACTTAATTTTAAAGATTGTAATAATGTTGAGAAATGAGCTCCTCTTGAATCCTGTGTTTTAGAAAGCACATGTTTCAGAAGAAAAATATGGGTACAGTCTCATGGTTATAGGCTTCAAAAAACAAATGAGTTCACAAAGGACAGGAAATTCTTAAATTTTGACATAATAACCACAAAAATTTGAAGAGAAAGGAAATGGGGAAGAATGTTGAGAGAAATATTGGTCTACAAGGCACAGACCAGCTATGAAAGATGGAGAGAGGCAGATAATCAAAGATATATGTCAAAGGCATCATGAACCTATAAGACTGTTGGAAAGGAAAATAGTCCCCGGATTGTGCCTACCAAAATGCTGAGGGCTACCCAAAAAGGGATTTTGACCAAGATTCACTGAGTATCTGCTACACACCAAGTACTATGTAAATTTTTTTTAAATATAATTTTTATTTAATTCTCTTGACAACCCCATGAAGATAGATGCTGTTTTTAATCCCATTGCATGAATGAGGGAAGTTGAGCTGGGAGAAGTTAGGTGATTTTCCAAGACAGCATTGCTGGTAAGTGGTGGGGCCAGTACTCCAATCTAGGCCTTTCTGGTTTCAGAGCCCAGCTCCTAACCAACTATTGTTTTATATGGTTATTTTCAGAGCAAGTGCAGGGAAAGGAACCATGAGGGGTGACTGATGTTAACAGGTGATCAAGAATGAGAATTCCAGCAAACATCTAACCCATTTAATGCTTACTGTGTGGCTGGCACTGTTAATGCTTTACACGCATTAACTCACTTAATTCTTTCATAACTCTGTAAGGAGGGTACTGTTTTTATTCACACTTACAGATGAGATTGAGGGACGGAGAGGTTAAGTAACCTGTTAAGGTCACACAGTTTGTAAACGATAGAGCTGGGATTAGAATCCAGGGTTGGGCTTCAAGTCCACATCTGCATTGTTCTACTCTACTAGAGAACAGCACTTCTTATTTTGCTTCCATTTTCTCATGAAGAAGAGAATCGTCTTTAAAGTGGAAAAGCCTAGTTAGAAATATATTGAAGGAAAAGCTGAAGCCCAGCAAATGTGACATATAGTTTGTTGCATAATGATTGTTTAAATCTCAAAACCCAGTGGAATTATAACCCAGATACAGTTTGAACAATCTGTGTCGCTATTCATAATTTTTAAGTAACTTTGGATTCATTTTTAAATAAAGCATGTTCAATTAAGCATGGATGCCTAAGCAGAGGAGACACAGTTTATTTCACTCAGGAGGACAATTTTATTCTGGAAAAGGTGATCTTCAGCCCATTAGGATGAGTGAAATACATGTATGGTTGGCCACAAATCTGCCTTAATGTGTTTAAATTTTTGATCATGAAATCATTAAATAGGTTGATTCTTAAAGTGTTTTTTTTTTTTTTTTTTTAAAGGAGGAGGACTTAGGAAAGTATCCACTGATAACTCCAGTGTGGTTTATGAACATTTTCCATGAGTTCATTTGACAACCACCATGTAAACTCATAAGTTACCTTTTTGAAAGGAAAATGAGGACAGTATATTCATGGGATGCCTATTACATGATACCTTGATTTCATTCAACCGTTGGTCTGAATTTTTCATTATCCTAATGGCTGAAATAGATTAATGAGTAGTAAATAGATTGGTAAATAGTAAATAGCTTTGCAGCTAGATAAACATCCCTACCCAAAAGAGTATTCTTTGGTGGCTTAGTATTAATTGCATTTTAAGGCTCTTTCATATCCAGTTTTTTATAATTGATTTGGTTGAAGATTTAGTGAGTGGCTTGTGAAATTTAGGTGGCACCAAGAATCAAGGTTCAGAATAATCTTGACAAAATGCCGTCAAAATTGTTACAAGATGAAATTTAACAAGGATGAACATCAAAACTGCATTAGATCCAAATAATGAAATTACATAAGTATTGGATTAGGAAGATCTCGCCGGACAGGATTTCAGTTGACCACAAACTTAGTATGAGTTAATAGTTTGTGAAGGCCCAGAAAAGGTAAGTAACAGTACCACTGGGCTACCTTTTGGAAATAAAAGTTCTGAGATACTTTATGGACTATTGACAGATTCAGCCACATCCCACAACCAGAATGGTGGGAGATTTAAAGAACAGCATTTGAAAAAAACTGTACTTGGTTTGTTTAGTCTGATGGCTAAGTAAGTGGAGACATGCCTGTGTTCAGATGATGAAGGGCTCCAGTATGGGGGTTTACTGTATTGCAGCAGAAGGAAGGCTAGTATCAGTGGGTAGAAATTAGGAGGTGTATTTCAGTTTAAAATTACACAGGGAAAGTGTAAAAGCTCTTGGATTGATGTGCCTCCTATTGTTGAATGTTTTGAAATAGAGGAAGACCAGCAGACCAAAGACTTTCTTTGTGGGGTGGGAAGATCTGATATTCTGTATGAAGAAATGATCATTGGAAACATAACCTCTAATCCAGTCATTTGAAATTTCTAGTAAGACTGGTTTCTATTTCAGTCAAAATAGTGAGAATTTATATTTTACCAGCAGGTGGCACTCGTGCCTGCTGCTTCAATTTTCATCTTTACTTTTGATGAGAAGCCTGGCCTTTTCCTTTGAGTCAGGATATATAGTTCAGTATTTTTGCTGTTTTCCGAAGACCAATCAATATTTTGTCCTTTCTTAACTGTAGAAAATAACTTTGGAATCTCATAATAGTTTCGATAGGCTGTGGCTTTTATTTATCTGAGAAAAGATTTGTTGTTTTTTTTTTATAATGATTTTTTATTATATTATGTTAGTCACCATACAGTACATCCCCGGTTTTCGATGTAAGGCTCGATGATTCATTAGTTGTGTATAACACCCAGTGCACCATGCAATACGTGCCCTCCTTACTACCTATCACCGGCCTATCCCATTCTCCCACCCCCCTCCCCTCTGTAGTCCTCAGTTTGTTTCTCATAGTCCATAGTCTCTCATGTTTCATTCCCCCTTCTGATTACCCCCCTTTCTTTATCCCTTTCTTCCCCTACTGATCATTCTAGTTCTTATGTTCCATAGATGATAGTTGTCTTTCTCTGCTTGACTTACTTTGAGAAAAGATTTGAACCTGTAACTATATTTGTATGATAACTAGTAGGATTAAAAGGAATTAAAGCATTCTCTGTCTCATACATCTTGAGCCTCACCTTTTTTTCTGGTCAAGTGTTTTGCATCCCAAAACAAAGTCTAACAGCAAACAAATCCTTTCTTAGCCCCATGCTGTTCCCAGGAGCCTGCTGCCTCTTGTTTGCCCGTCCTTTACAGAGCCAAACATCTTGTGTTGTCTTGGTTACTCACCGCCCTCTCCTCAATCGCGTCTGTAAATTCAGTGGACCCTTTATCCTTCCTCTCAGTGGTCCTCAGTACAGTTCAACACAGTTAATGACTTCTTGAAACAGTCTGTCGCTTTGACTTTTCTGGTGTCCTACATTTCAGGTTTTCTCTCTTGCTGCTTTCTGGCTTGCTTTGTTCATTCTTCTTTCTCCTCTTCTATTTAACCAATAAACGTTAGAATTCTTCACAATACTCTTGTCTTTTATTTCTGAATCAGTGTTCTCAAGATGTTGTCTGGACCATTTATTTCAAAATCACTTGAGAGGATTGGTTAACAGTACTTTTTCTTGAATTATTTGCCAGGTCTGCTGAATCAGGCTCTCTGGGATTTTTTACCACGATTCCTGATCAGCCCCTGAGGTGACTCTTAAACAGATTAAAGTTTAAGAATCATTACTTTCTCTCCCCATCGGTGATGTAGAGAAAGGACTGTCTTACTAGTATCTCCAACCTAGATTGTTTTCTAAGTTCTGAGATCCATATAGTAGGTTGCCCATTTACATCTCCACTTGGATGTTTTATTTATTTTCTTTAAAAGATTTTATTTATTTGAGAGAGAGAATAAGAGAGAGCACAAGAGCAGGGTGAGGGGCAGACTCCCTGCTGAGCAGGGAGCCCGTTGTGGGAGTCGATCCCAGGGTCCTGGGATGGTGACCTCAGCTGAAGGCAGACGCCCAACCGACTGAGCCACCCAGGCGCCCCTCCACTTGGATGCTTTAGAAGTACCTCAAGCTCATGAACATCCCTTCACGAAGCCTTCGCTAATGGTCCTTATTTAAGTGGATGGATCCACTGTATATACCTGAAACAAGTTGAGTGATTCTTGTCTTTTCACTCGTTCCTATTGAATCAGCCCTTTGACCGTTTCTCTACTCTGTTTACATCATGCCATCCATTCTGCCACTATCCTGGTGCGGGTCACTATCATCCCCTCTTGGTTTATTACCATAGCCACTTCCCGTACATATTCTTACTGCACTTCATTCTAGAGAGAAATATATATATCAAGTGTAGACGTGAGACACTCTGGGTTTTAAGGTATTTTAAAGACCATTGTCCAGGAGTAAAGACTAAATTCCCTAGCAGTTTCTAAGGGTCTACATCATGTATCCTCACCTGTCTCCCCCTAATTCTCTGTATCCCTACCATACTAGAGTTTTCAGTTTCTTGACATCCCTATTCTCTCTTAACTCAGAGTCTTTTCCCATGGTGTTCTCTCCACATAAAAATTCTTTTCTGTTTCTTTTTAGCTTAACCAGCTCCTGTTTATTTTCGAGTCTGAGCTTAAATGTCACTTCCTCTGACTCCCGGATTAAGTCAGGTGCATTTCTTTGTAAAATACCACGCACTTTACTGACTCAGTATCAGTCTTTCCCAGCTGAACTTTGTAAGTCTAGGGACTGATTTATCCAAGCATCTGGTTTAGTGCCCTTGATTTGAGAAATAGTTGTTGATGGAATTAAAAAAAAAAAATGTTGTATACAGTGTTTGTTTTGGGCATATGTGTGTGTGTGTATATTTTACGTAGGCTCCACTCCCAATGTGGGGGCTTGAACTCAAAACCTGAAGAGCAAGAGTCACATGCTCTACCGACTAAGCCAGCCAGGCACCCCTTGGGTGTATGTTTTAAATCCGACTCAGGGAGGTTTGAACTGAGAACAGAACTTAGCGTACACAACACAGATGTCCATAATCATGGCTAATATTGTGTGCTGTGTGCCTGGCAAGTATCTCATTTAATCTTCATAACATACTCGAGTAATTATATATCCATTTTACAGATGTTTACAGGTAAACAGACACACAGAGGGTTGAATAACTTCCCTAATATCATACAGCCAATAAACAGTAGAATCACGATAGGCATCCAGGCTGTCTGGCTCGAGGAGCCTCCACCCTATACTCTGCTAGGGTTCATGCACACTTTATATTCTTTGATTATCTCAGACCAATATGTTGTTAAGTAGCTCTTTTTGAAAAAGAGAGGAATAAGTAATATCTAAATTTTAGGAAGATACTGAAATGTATAAAAAAGTAAAAATACAAAATGAATTCATTTTAGTATAGTCATGGGAATCATATCTGAATGATTGTGGACCATTTTATTCTCCGTCTTGTTGGTCCTCCATAGCATTCAGCACAGTTAATGACTTCTTGAAACTGTCCCTTTGGCTTCTCTGGTATCAGAAGTCTCTGCTAACAGTGTTCTAAACTCAGAAGCTGGTCAGTTAACTGCGGAAGCAGTTTCATGTATTTTAGGATATTGTATGTTGCTTCATGTTTGTGTATGAAACAGGGTAGAGGTATAAATAAATATAAGGCATTTTAATATGAAGGATTTGAAAAATACTATTGTTTTAAACGATCTTAAAAGTAAAGCCTTAATTAATTGTTCTCAGGCTCTCCTTCCTGCATCATTTTCCCCTCCATGAGAAGCAGGTCATTCAAGGCCATGGTTGTAGCCCCTGTTGGCATATGTTTTTGTATTAGGAGTTCATGCCAAAGAGTGGACAGAGACTAAAAGCTGAATGCAGAGTGAAGCAATAAGAGCCTTCTTTGTCTAACTCATGCTTCTTTGAGGTGATTTGAGGAAGGGAAAATAGTGTTGGTGTCCAGCACACCACCTTATTCCTGAGGCTTGATTAAAATATTGGTCTAGAGAGTTAGATCTTTCCTAGAAGATTGTTTTGTTATCATACCTGGAAAAAAAGAAGGAAAAGTACACACACACACACACACACACACACACACGCACACACATACAGAGGGACACTTCTATCTACATAGCTGCTTGTGGTGTTTGTATACTAATACTAGAATACAGCTGCCTCCCTCTGATAGCCTGTGGAGATAGACCTATTGGTCTGTCTATGTATGTGTGTGTTTTGGAATGCTTAACTACTCTGGTATATATATATATTCCAGGCTTTGTTAAAATTTTGAATCATTTTCAAAGCATTCAGTTTTCATTGCCTGATTGACTTCTAGAATACAGATTATGAGAGTGAATGCCATTGCTCCAAAAAGCAAAGGAATCTGCATTTGCTATCTCATCTCTTTTCACATCATCCCTATGAAAGAGGGAAAGCCAGAGATGATATCTTTAGTTGGTAGATGGTAAGATAGTCTCAATGCAATAAAATTATCTGTTCATTCATTCAAACAATTGACAGGCTTAAATTTAGATTTTCTGTCTATCAGTTCAGTGTTTTATTCACATATCTATTGCTTCTTTAATCTTAAGTATATACACATATCTAATAAGAGAAGCAGTTCATTATGGCCAATTTATAGCACTGTGCATTGAAGAGGAGAGTAGAGAAATTATTTATTTATTTATTTATTTATTTATTTATTTATTTATTTTCAATTTTGGAGACCAAAAATTCAGCCATTTTTCAGAGGCATTCTGCAAGGTATTGAGACTGAGAGGAATATTCTTAAAGCAGGTATGGCTCACTGTTTATGTTTGTGTTGAAAGACTTCAGGTAGATAGCCACAAGCAGTACCCAGCAGAGGCTGAACTTAATGGAGGAAGGGTCAGAAGTTTGTATGTGGGCCCTTGATCTCTCAATATCCCATGGAGAGGCATGCATAGACCAGGTGTCTGACCGGGTGGACTGAGGTTTTGCTTCAAGAGAAGGACCTGTCCTTTCCCATTCTCCTTTCTTTTAGGGCTTTTGTGAGAGCAACCTTCCCAATGGGCTAAGTGGGGTGATCATTTGAGCTTGGGCACCAGCTGCTCAAGGTGGTCGTGTACTAGTCCTGGAATGTCAGCTGTCTACATCTGACTGCAGATCCTGTGCACAGTTGGGTCTGTGCTTAGTCCTTGCTCCTGGGAGATGGAGAGCTACTGATCCTACCTAGCTTATTTTCAGGCATCTAGGAGATTGCCACCAGGGGTAATCGCCTGGACAATCTAGTTTGTCTCTTCATAATTAGATACTGGAAAGGAAGGTTTAATATATGGAAATAGACTTGGCTTTAATATTTCATTTTGTTTGTAGTTCTAAGTGTTCAAAATTGATAAGGACTTGGTTTCTTTAGGAAGCCAGTGAAAGCATTAATTTGAATGAGTTAGCTCTATTTGAGTTGAGAACTCTGTGTATCCTCTTTCTTTTTAAAATTAATTTTGTCTTGGGATAATTGTAGATTTACATTCAGTTGTAAGAAACAATATGGAGAGATTCCATGTACCTTTAATGTGGTTTTCCCCAGTGGGCATGTCTTGTAAAACTGTAGTACAACTGTATAACCAGCATATTGACCAGTATAGTAAAGATACAGAACATTTCCATCACCATCAGGATCTCTCATTTTGCCCTTTTATGGCCACACCTTCTTTCCTCCCACCCTAATCCCCTTCTTAGGCCCAGACAACGATTAATTATTTCTATTTCTAGAATTTTGTCATTTCAAGAAGTTATGTAAATGGAATTATATAGTATGTAGGCTTTGGGGATTCGATTTGGTGGGATTTTTTTTGTTGTTTTTTTTTTAACTCAACATAATTCTCTGGTGATTCATCTAGGTTGGTGCATCTGTCAATAGTTTTCTGCTTTTTATTTCTGAGTTGTCTTCCCTTCCTACTCTTCATTTAGAACCACATTACACAGTATTAATAATTTTCCTTCAACCATGAAACACAAGAAAGCTGAAGACAAGGAATGGCTATTACATTTACCCTTGTTTTTGCTTATCATGTTCTTTCTTCTTTTCTGATGTTCCAGGATGTCCATTCTTTTTATTGTTTCCTTTCTGTTTAGAAAACTTTCATTAGCCATTCTTTGGGAGTAATTTTGCTGACAGCAAAGTCTCTTCATCTTAGAATGTCTTGATTGCGGAGACCTGGGTGGCTCAGTTGGTTAAACGTCTGCCTTCAGTTCAGGTCATGATCCTGGAGTTCTGGGGCCGAGCCCCAAGTAGGCTCCCTGCTCAGCAGGGGTCTGCTTCTCCCTCTACCCCCCCCATCACCTGCTCTCTCTCTCTCTTTCTCAAATAAATAAAATCTTAAAAAAAAAAAAAAAAAAAGAATGTCTTGATTGCCCCATGATGCTTCAAGGATATTCCACTGGGCTTAGGATTCTAGGTTGTCAGTTACTTACTTTCAGCACTTGAAAAATACTGTGCCTCTTGCTCTGACCTCCGTGGTTTCTGATGAGAAATCCAGTCGTTCAAATTGTTTTTCTCATAGCTGAGGTGTCATCTCTTTGATGCCATTTTGAAGATTTCTGGGTTTTTTTGTCTTTAGTTTTCAGAAGTTTGGAAATCTGTTTAGTGTGGATTCCTTTAGAATGATCATACTTGGATAAATCTGTGTATTTGTGTCTTCTGCCAAACTTGGGATATTTTTGGCCGTTATGTCTTAAAGTACTTTTTCAGTTCTACTCTCTATCTTTTCTTCTTCTGAGACTCTGATGGCACATTAGGTCTTTTGTTCTAGTACCATATGTCCCTGAGTATCGGTTCATTTTATTTTATTTTTTTCCAGCCTGTTTTCTCCTTCAGATTGGAAATTTCTCTTTGTTCTTTCTTCCAGTTAAATCATTTTTTCCTCTGAACCATCTATTATTCTCTTGAGTCCTTTGAGTTTTTTAAAAATTCAGCTATGGTATTTTTCAGTTGTAAAATTTCCATTTGGTTCTTCTTTATATCTTTTATTTCTTGGGTGAAACTTTCTATATTTGTATTTGTTTTAAGATTGTAATTATAATTATTGAAGCAGTTTTATCATGGGTGCTTTAGAAATTTTGTCAGATCATCTGACATCTCTGTCATTTTAGTCTTGGCATCTATTGATTATTACTTTTTAGTTCAGTTTGAGATCTTTTTGGTTCTCGGTATGATTTGTGATTTCCTTTTGAAACGTAGACATTGTGAGTGTTAGGTTGTGAGACTCGAGATCTTGTTTAACTTCTGTTTTAGCTGCTTCCTTCTGAAACTGCTCTGACAAGGGAATGGGTCCTGCCTTCTTACTGTTAGTTGGGGGTAGAAGTATAGGTTCCCCTCCACTGATACCTGATAGAGGGTGCTCATCCTCACTGCTGGACAGAGATGGGAGTTCTGCTCCTTACTTAGTCTTCTCTGATACTTCACTGGCTAGTTAGGGATGGGAATGCCTCATTACTGTTGCCTGTGTGGCCTCCATTGACTCATGGTGAGAGTAGCATCACCACCATTGGATTGGGCATTGGTGAAAGTTCTGATTCTTTTATAAGTCTCCTCTGACACCACCCCATTGGGCCTCAGTACATGAATTCCACTAGCACTCTCCGTGTGGCCTCGAGGGGGAGGGATTTGTCACTGCCTTGTTGGAATTGAAAGTCCTCACTTTCTTAGACTTCTCTGATATCATCCTACTCGGCAGAGGGAGAATTGGGGTACCTTGTTACATGCCGTGGAGGGTGGAAATCTAGGTTTTTCCACACAGTTTTTGCTGACATGGGTGGATGTATTAGTCAAGGTTTTCCAGAGAAACAGCCAATAGTGGATATAATATATATCTATATCTATATCTATATCTATATCTATCTATCTATCATCTATCTATCTATCTGTCTGTATGTATATAGAACCACATCACACAGTATTATGATTTTTGCTTCAGCCATAAAAAATGTGTGTGTGTGTGTGTGTGTGTGTGTGTGTGTGTGTGTGTGGAGGGGGAGAGAGAGAGAGAGAGATGTTAAGGTACTAGCTCACTTGATTCTGGAAGCTGAGTTGTCCCAAGATCTTCAGTTGGCAAGTTGGAGACCGAGGAGAGCTGATGTGTAGTTCCAGTCCAAGTCTCGAAGGCCTGAAAACCAGGAGAGCCAATGATGTAATTCCATCCTGAAAGCTGGCAGGCTTGAGACCCAAGAAGAGCAGATGTTTCTGCATTAGGGAGGACAATCTGCTTTACTGAATCAACTGATTTATATGTTAATCTCATTTAAAAATTTGCTTGACCAAATATTTAGGTACGTTGTGGTCCAGCTAACTCGGCAAATAAAATTAACTGTCACAGTGTGTGTGGGGCCACAGTTTTTTCTGTGGTGTTTGGCCAAAATAGAGCAGATATTTTTACAAGGTTTTTTGGTTTTTTTGGGGTTTTTTTGGCTAGAGAGAGTAGCTTTCATTGAGCCTTTTTCTATCTGTGTGCATGGGCATTTCCAGGTTGCCAAGCTTCTTCAGTTCCAAGTCTGGGTTATATGGTAAAAAGGAACCAGGAAGCTCGCCACTATGTCTTTCCTTAGGTCCTGAGGTCCTTAGTAGGTCTGCCTTCTTCCATCTTTCAGAGTCTTCTTTGTTGTATGTATTGTCCAGGGTTTTTAGTTATATTAGTAGGAGAGATAGGAACAGATATGTCTGCTCTAGCTCCCTGGAAGTGGAAGTCTCCAATGTCTCCTTTTTTCAAGGCATTTCAAGGTTTCTTGGATAATGGAAGAGAAGGGAATGAGCAGAAATTTGGAATCATAGTTTAGGCCAAGAGAACTAAGAAGTGCTGCAGGGAATGGAAGTTGTTGAGTGGCATATAGTAAAGATTTGCAAAGAAGTAATTAAAGTCTACGCATGTATTCTAAAACTAAACCACTTGTAATAGTGTCACAATTCTTAATTTTTAATCTTAGTTCTCTGCTTCAGGCCCCTTCAGTGGTTTCCATTACATTAGAATAAAGTCCAGAATCTTGCACATTCTCTCCCTTCCTCATCCAGTGCCAATTTTTGCTTTCTGTGCTCTGGTCACACTGTCTCTCTGTCTTCAAGGTTCTCTGATGTCTCTTATGTCTGGACTGTCCTTCAAGTTACTATTCCCTCTCACTTGATGGCACGTTCTTCCCTCTAGTTTGGTTGGTCACTGCTGTCTCTTAGGTATCCATTTAAATGTCCCATTCCAAGGAAGGCCGACTTAGGTAAGGTCTCCTTGCTGTAAGTTTCCCTGGCATTTCATATTTCCCCTCTCTTCATTCTCATCATACTTCATTGTTAACTACTTTAAAAAAATCTTTGTACCAGACTATAAGATATGTCTGTTCTGTTAAATCTGTATCATTAACAGCTAGCAATGTCCCTGGTCTATAGTAGATGCTTTATATAAATATAGTTTATATAAATATAGCTTTGCCATATTTGTATATATCCTTGTCTCCGTGTTCTAGCTACTTACTTCTGTAGCATTGAGATTTACTATACATTGTTGTATTACCTGTGTCTATTTTTTTAAATGTTCAATTTATTTTTTTGTATTAATTATACATTTGTATGATTTAAAAATCAAGAGGTATGAAAATGTATACAGTGAAAAGTCTGTCTCCACCCTGATGCCATCTGCCCAGTTCCCGCCTGCCTCTCACCATTGTAACTAAGTTTTCATGTATATTTCCAGATTTTCTTTACGTAAATACAAGCAAATATACACAGCTTTAACCACCCACCCATTCATATTTTTTCCTTCTTTAGCACAAATAATAGGAAACTGTATTTGCGATTTTGTACTGTATTCCCACTTAATATATCTTGGAGATCTTTTTATGTTGGTTCATAGAGAATGTGTTTTTTTCACTTTGGTAGTTGCATAGTATTTATTTTTTTACACTATTGTAAATATTTATTTATTTTTAACTTCAGTTTCAGCTTGTTTGTTTCTAGTATATGGAAATGCAGGTGATTTTAGTATATCGAACTTCCATCCTGCAATCTTGCTAAACTCCTTCTTTATTAGCTCTAATAATTCTTTGTATATTCCCCCAGATTTTCTACATAGATAATCATGTAGTCTGCAAATAAACACAGAATTATTTCTTCTTTTCCGATCTGGATGTCTTTTATTTCTGGCCTTATTCTACTGGCTCTACTATGGCCTCCAGCATGACGCCGAATAGAAATTTTGAGAGTTGACATCCTTGTCTTGTTCTGGTGAGTGGGAAAGCATCAGTGTTTGATTTATAAATTTGATGCTAGCTATTATAGTTTTTCAAAGATGCCCATTATCAGGTTGAGGAATTTCTATTCTTAATTTTCTATGATTCTCTTATTTTTAGGAATGAATGTCAAAATTGTTTTTCTGTGTCTACAGAGGTGATCATATAGTTTTTCTTTATTCATTTGTTAATATGGTGAATTGTATTGATTTTTTTAATGTTACATCAATCTGGCATACCTGGGATAAAGTCATATGGTTAATATGTATTGTCTGTTTTATTAGGACATCTGTGTTCATGAGGAATGATGGTCTGTTGTTTTCTTGTAATGTCTTTGTGTAGTTCTGGTATTGATGTAATTCTGGCCTCATAGAATTATTTGTGAATTTTTCCCTGCTTTTCAACTTCATGGAAGTCTGTGTACAATTGGCATTGTTCCTTCCTTAAATATTTAATAGAATTCACCACTGAAAGTATCAAGGCCTTGGGTTTTCTTTGTAGGAAGGTTTTTAACTACCAGTGCCAATTTTTAGGAGGTTATATATTTCTTCTGTTTCTTCTTGAGTGGGGTTGGTATTTTCTATTAGATCTTTAAAGAAATTTGGCCATTTCATCTGAGTTGTCAAACATATTGGGAAAAGTTGCTCATGACATTTTAATTACCCTTTTTATGTCTGGAGAATCTATAGTGATGTCATCTTGTCATTCTTTATTTGGTTAATTTCTAATTTAATTCCATTGTGGTTAGAGAACATACTTTGTATGACTTGAATCTTTTTAAATTTGAAACTTGTTTTATGGCCTAAAATACATGATCTATCTTAGTAAATGTTCTGTGTACTTGAGAAAAATGTATATTTTGATGCTGTTGGATAGAGTGTTCTAAAAATGTCAATTTATAGACTTAAGGCTATCAATTCAATATGTATCACTTTCATTATTGTCTTTATATATAATCTTCAACTTTGGTATTCATTCTTTGAAGAGTTTTAGAGAAAGTTTATTTTTAAGTGGGAAAAGCACCTTATTTTCCGATAAGTGATTACTTTCTGGTTTTATTGTATCATGATCAGATACTGTGTGTACTAATTTTACCTTTTGGAGTTTATTTGGATTTTCTTTGTGGCCCAGCGTATGGACAGTTTTCATTAGTGTTCAATGAGCATTTGAAATATAGCGCTTTGTGTGTTTTCAGAGAACAGTTCATTATCAATCAGATTTTTTATAGATCTTGTAAACCCTTACTCATTGTTTTCCACCTGATTTGTCATGGACTGTGAGAAGTAAAGTGCCTTTTGGATTGTGCGCTTTTCTCTATTTTTCCTTCCATCTTGTGCTTTATGAATGTTAGCATTATATAATTTAGTATGTACTATAGAGTAATTTAGCTTATAGAAATAGTTAGTTTATCTTCACTATGATTTATTTATTCATGTAATTGCCCTCCTGGATTTTACTTAATCTGCCAGAAACATTACATCCTTTGATTTTACTTCGCATGGTATATACTTTTGCCTGTCCTTTTATTTTCAGTCTTTCTGGGTCACTTTGTATTTGTATTTATTTGTTTACTATATAGAGCTGGGGGGTTGCTTTTTTGAGGTTTCAGATTTTTGCTTTTTTCAGATTTTATTATGAAAATCTTAGGTAAGCCAAATGTATTCTCTTTTTATTTTTTTAAAGAAGCCTTTCACCATTTTGTGCATTACTTCTGATTTGTGGAGTGTGTATTTAATTATAATGATTACCTTTAGGATTATACCTAAAGGCATAGTTCCCTTGATTCTCTATTTCTTTGGGCATTGTTCCTTGCAGTGATAAAAATTAGCATCTCTTTTCTTCTTCCTTTCACGTCAACCCCTTCTTCATTACCACATTTTAACCATTATCTCAGTATTTGCTTTTATACTGTTAAAACGGGCTTTTAATTCCAATTTTAATTGTGAGCTTTAAAGGATATCTTTTGGCTACCACCTTACAGATGAAGCCAGTGAATCTTTTCTACCTCCTACCTTCTTTCTTCTCCCAGTTTGTCTTAATATAAATCTTTTACTCATCGTCAGAGGATATCAGTTTATTTTACTTTTGCTGTTAAATGTAGTTCATGCTTATCACCATTGCTTTTGCTATGGTCTCCCTGGCAATTTCTTAGTTGCTGAAGCTTTTTCATGAAGAAAGATTCAGGAAAACAGTACTCTTTGAGTTGTTACATGTTCAAATTGTTGGACTCTAGCTTTTATATTGAAAAACATTTTGACTTTCCATAAGGGTCTTGAAGATCCTGCTCTATGACATTCTCGCATTGAATACCACTGTGGGGGAAATCCTAGGCTAGGCAGATGTTTTCCCCCTGTCGTAATTAACTGTTCATTTCTTCTGGCTATTTCTTTACCTGTTGAAATCCAGTGATGTGACTGCACTGGATGTCAGTGTAACATTCTAAGGCCATTTTTTCCCCTAGCATTTGGTGTGTGCTTTCAATATCTGAATTTAAGTCTTCTCCCATTCTCTCTCTCTTTTTTTTTCCTTTCAGGAAATTTTCTTGAATTGTATTTTGAAGTGTTTGCTCTGTTGAATTGTGGAGTTTTTTTATTCATGGGTTCCAGTTATACATATATTGATGTTTTCCCTTTCTTTCCTCTCCCTTCCTCCTTTGTCCTCTTTCCTTCCCCCTCCTCCTTCCTCCTCTTTCTCTCCCTCCCTTCTCCTCACACACCACCAAATACTTCATTTACCACTCAGTTGTCTGCAGGCTGGATGTTACCTATCACTGTACCTACTGTTTAATCAGGAAGATAAAACACCCATTTACTAAAGATACCAATGATACCCAAATTTCTAAATCCAGTAAACACTTTTCAGATCTTACCATCTTCAGTGCTGTATTAAACAGTGATGATCACCTTTCCTTTTTGAAGTTCTGTATCCTTTAGCTATCTGTGACTCTGTGCCCTTCTTATTTATGATTGTTCTTGAGTTGGATTTTGTTTCTATCCTCTGACCATATCATAAGGATATGGAGTCTTAGGATTAGTTCATTGTCCACTGGTTTCTAGTTCTATCTATTATCCCGGGACAAATTTATTCATATACATTGTTTCCTCTCATGATTTAGAAATCTATAAATCTTTCTTTTTTTTAATCTTAAAAAAAAAATTTTTTTTAAAGTAATCTCTACCCTCAGCATGGGGCTCGAACTCACAACCCCGAGATCGAGAGGTGCTCGCTCTACCGACAGAGCCAGCCAGGCACCACTAGAAATCTGTAATTCTAACCCTGATGTTTTAGATTACTCAGTTTCTTATTATTCAGCATCTAAGTAAAGATGTTCCTAAAATCTGCCCTAGTCCAGACTGCACTTAGCTTCTTTCTTCTAACACTTCTGCCTATATTCCTTATCTCATTTTGTGACATCTACACTCAACCATCATTTAAGCTAGAAACTTAAGGAGTTATCATAGACTCCTTCCTATACCGTCCAACCCACAACCAATCTGTCACCAAGCTCCAGTTTTACTTTATAAATATCTCTTAATTCTGTCTGCTGTTTTTTAGGTCTACCATCACTACCCTAGTTTAGTCCCCATTTCACTTTGACTGCTGTAATGGCCTTCTACCTTCAATTTTGGTTTTCCAGATCTTCCCATCATAAAATCACTACAGTGATTTGTGCTAAATGTATGAATCTGATGATTTCACTCTCCATTAATCTCTCTAGTAAGTGTATCCTTAGTACTTAGTACTAGACTAAGCACTTCTTTAATTTTTGCATTTAATAATTTTAAATATGTTTAATAGTTTCTCATAATACTTGAAGTTTTAGAAGTCTACCTCTGCTATTTGTAGTTCTGTTGATGTTTACTCATGGTGAATTATTTCATGTGGTGCTTTAAAATTTTTTTTTTTTTTTAAAGATTTTATTTATTTATTTGACAGAGATAGAGACAGCCAGCGAGAGAGGGAACACAAGCAGGGGGAGTGAGAGAGGAAGAAGCAGGCTCCCAGCAGAAGAGCCTGATGTGGGGCTCGATCCCATAACGCCGGGATCACGCCCTGAGCCGAAGGCAGACGCTTAAGCGCTGTGCCACCCAGGCGCCCCCTAAAATATTTTGTTTTGAGCACATCTTCAGTAGGGCTTTATCAGTAGAACTTATTTTGCCTGTGTTAAAAGTACTGTCTCCAGAGAAATTTTGAATTTGCTTCTTTCAAGTGCCCCAGGAGTATCCTTTTTCAGAATCCTCTTTTATGTTAATTTCTTGGCTTGATTTTTCCTATCCTAAGGAGATAGTGTAAATTCAAATCTCAGATCCACCTACAAGCAGGATATTGATTATAGACAAATTTACCCCCACTGAGTCCAGGCTGAGACAGACAGTCTTTCTTGTCATCTTCCTATGCTTATAGGCAGATCTCTCCCCCTTCCCCTTTTCCTTTCACTAAGGATGCAGCTTTTTCAAGAATCCTGGTTTTAGAATGATCTTTGCTTCAGTCTCTTGTGTTGCAAGAGTCTAAGGTCTCAGCTTCTTTCTGGCATTAAAACCCAAGCTCTTAATGTGACCAACAAATGTATAAGACAGTCTCAGTGACAGCTAAGGGCTTAACTGTTTTGGTTTTCAGTTCCCTTTTCATTTTTAGACTCGTTTGCCTTTTCTTTCTTAGGAACTCAGCTGTGTATTGTAAGGAATGTTTATTACATTGTTCCCCAGCATTTCTAGGGAGATTTTTTTCCCTTCCGAATATCTGGTCCACTGTATTCTCATACAGGGATGACACTTGCTGTAGCTCTAACACTTTTCACGTGATTTTTCACATGATCTAACACTTTTCAATTATTTTAGTTCCTGTTTTTGAAGAATCTAAATAAGATTTTAAATCCTGTTGTAAGGAATATTGACTAAAGGAAGCAGAATGGATGGGTCATGTATAACCCCATAATCCTTTCAGGATTGTAGGTCCTTCTGATACCTCTCTCAAATAGTAAGGGTTCCTCAGTTTTATTTGTTTTGTCAAACAAGTGTTAGTTCGCATGTAGTATTCTCTTTTTCACATAGTGCCTTCTCCCTTGGTGGGATTTTTTTCTGCCTAGAACTTAGGCCTTCTAGGATTTTTTTTTTTTTTTCTTAAAGGAAACCATTTCCCTGCAGCCAGCAGAAAATGAAAGAGTACTACTGAAATCTAATGCTTGGTTACTTGACAATTTCCAGTAATAATAAGCTTCTGTTTCTCCCTCAAACTGTTTCTCTTGAAAAAGGCCAAAATTATGGGTTGCCATTCACTTGATACAAGTCTATACAAGATGAATTTAAAGCAATCAAAATGTTATGAAACCAGGAAGTTAAATCAACCTCAAAATAGCTGGTTTGGAGGATTGTTTGTCACAATATGGACAACCTTAATCACCTGAGCCACCAACAGGACGAACTGTATTCTGTTATCAATTTGATGTATTTTCTTCATATTTTTTCTTTTCCTTTGCAAATTTTCTTTATAAGGTTGTGAGATAAATACATAGTTTTCACCTAATGTTTGTTATGTTGTTGTAAACTCTTTGTAAATTTGTAATACCTACATAGTATTTAACTAGCAAATTTATTTAATGACTTTCCCATATTGTATATTTAATTCCAATTTTTTCTTCTCCTCCCTCTTCTGCTGCTTTGTTATAGATCTTCAGTGAATACCTTAATGCATTAAACATTTTTTTTTCTTAAATGTATTTAGGATAAATTTCCAGATAGAATTACTGGGTAAAAGTCTTTTCACATTTTCAAGACTTTTGACACCTAGGGCCAAATTACTTACCAAAAGCATGATATAAAGTTATATTCTCCCAACAGTTTACCAGTGTCTTAAGCAGACCGCTTTGATGATGTCCACGGGACAGAGGTGTGGTGCTGATGCTTTTTTTATGGTTTCTCTTCAGGACATGGTGCCTGTCATCGTTGATTACTGCCTGCTGTTGGAGCGAAAGTAAGTATACACTGCCTGTCAGATTCAATTATTTTGAACCCAGATTGCTTCTTGCTTATATTGTAATTTACTGTTGCAAAGTCTATGAATTTAGATATGTTTTTTAAGAAAGTTTTAATTTACAGAAATTTGATTAACAATTTTCAGTCAATTTACCTAGTGAAACTAACTTTTCCAAAATAGATGCTGTTGGTGTATCATCTATGTGTTTGTGTGGCCAGATAGCGGAGGCAAATATAGCTAACAAAAGAGCAATCCTACTAAAAGATCTTAAATGTTAAAGTGTATGATTCATGTCCTGTCTATATACCCTCTTTTATGAACTATCACTAAAACACAGTTTTACACACCACCCAAAAAAGGGCAAAATTTAGAGTGCTTCTGGTGTTGGTTTTTAGAGGCTTTTGTTGAAAAGATAGCAGTATAAATAAACTCTCGATTTGGCTTTGTTGGTTTAAATAGTAACTATATAAATTAACCAATCTTTGCTAGTTCACAGTTTTTTCACGCTTAATAGCTCCTCTCTTGCCAGGTATTGTTGTAGGCCCTTTACATTAATTTATCTAATTTTTGTAACAGTGAGGTAGGTATTCTTACCCTCTTCATTTTACATAGGTTCCAGGGGCAGAAAGCCATTAAAGAACTTGTCAAAGCTAACTCACACTTCTTTTGAGGAGCAAAGATGGGATTCCAATACAGGCAGTCTGGCTCCTGAGTTCTTGCTCTTAACAACTAGTGTGTTTCTGAGTGGTAGACAACTGTGAGGATCCAGTGCAGATACTCCTAAAACCATGTACAGCACTGACCTGACTCATGAATTTATATTCAGGTAGCCTGAATCATAAAACATTGGATCATACTTGGAAAGTACCGGTGAACGTTATCAAGAGGGCAGTTATTTGCTATGTCAGCCCATTAAGTCATGGAGAGCTATAGCTTCTGTTTACTAAAGTCCATTTAAGTGCTTTAGCTCTACAGTGTTACATATTACTATCCAGTGGAATATGTTGTGTTCATGGCTGGGATATTGTTGAAAACATTGCTTTGTGTTACTCATTTTCTCCTCTGTGAGGGTCTAAGGGAAAAATTTCCCTCAGGTCTACTTCCAGAAATACTTTTGCATCTCCTGAACAGCTAGTTTACTTTTAGCTAATGGGCAGTGAATTGTATTGCTAATTACAGTTTTCTAGAAAGCTAAGAGCCATGATAGCTTGTCGTAGCTTTGTTTTCTTTTCTGTTTATCCCACTTTTCATACTCCCTTCTTTGTTATTTATCTTTATTTTTTAAAGCAGCTCAATAGTTTATCAGTTTTACATATTCTACTTAATCTTCATAATTGCAGTGTAAGGTAATATTTTTCTCATTTTCAGATGAGGAATTTGAGATGTAGAGATATTCCTAATACTGATAAATACTGGAATCAACCCAAATCTTCAAGTTGACATAATTAGATAAAATAAAGTACCTAAGACTGAATTTTGTTTAGAGTAGGAAGACATATCTTTATAAAATGGATTATTTCCACCTAGGATGGTACCTGGCACAAAGTAGCTATCCAGTACCTGGTGGTTGAATTAATGAAATAATTCTGCCTCTTGGTTTGCAGGGTGCCTTACGATCATTATCTCGAATATGTGAATACTACTCTCACAGTGATGTAAAGTTAAAATGGTCCTAGTAGTTGTAAGATGGAGGATTATATAGGGAAAATGAAAAAAATAGGTTCTTTCTTTCAGAAATATTGTTTTATTTCCAAAACTTTCTGAAAGAAGTTTTTCTTTTTATATGATTTGAAAAGGAAATATTTCTGACTTTATGTACTCTATGGACTGGCTGAGAATGCAATAATTACTTCATTAAATCATAGCATATAACCTATAAGCTAAGATCTGGTCTAGAGTTTTACCAAAATAGGATCTATTTATTATTTCTTTGCTTTTACTGTTGTGGAAAAATAAGAATCAGGCTGGCGAGAGACCAAGTGACGCTTGGAGAAGTAGGAGAACTCGGATATTTTACACCGGGGGACCCAGATGAGCTCATGCTCCAAATTCTGGGCCCCGGGCAACGGGGTAAAAGGGCTTGTGTAGGGGACTGCAGGCAGTCAGGCTCCAAGGGCTATGCTGACTGCTGGTAGGTGGATTTAAACGGGGGGCTGCTTTAGGCGGGAACAGTAGTGCAGGGAGCCTGTGGCGGGAGGCCTGTTTACAGAAGCAGAAACAGCTGGTTATCTCTTGCTCCCGGTAGGGCTTCTGGTTATTCTAGCTTATTGTTAATAACTTTCCATCTTCTGGGGCCTCCTGGCCTGGGCCTGCTGTGGGCAGTTTCCCTCTTCATTACCAGCTTCTTTCTTTCCATTAAATATTTTCCTGACTTCTTAACATCTTCTCTTCTGGGCTGTGTCAGAAACAAATACGGTATTTGTTGTTGGAGATCTCAGAGAGAAATACCAGTATGATAGCTTTCTTCCTAAGCTGGACCCTCTCTTTATGCCATCTTCTTTGACATTTGGTTCCATTTAATGTGTAGGGTCTTCTCTTCCACATTCCCAAATTTTCAAAATATCTGAGACATTAAGATTGCTTTAAAGAATGCTTAGATTGGGGGCACCTGGGTGGCTCAGTCAGTTAAGCATCTGCCTTCAGCTCAGGTCATGATCTCAGGGTCCTGGGATCGAGCCCCACATTAGGCTCCCTGCTCAGCGGGGAGGGGAGTCTGCTTCTTCCTCTTCCTCTGCCCTTACCCCCTCATGCTCACTTGCTCTCTCTTTCTCTCTCAAATAAATAAATAAAATAAATAATCTTAAAAAAAAAAAGAAAGAAAGCTTAGATTGTGCATAACACAAATAAAATTTTACAAAACATAATCTAATACTCAGCTAATTTCAGTTAACTTCCTCCACTTCTAGGGTCATCACTTAGACACTCAGTCCTGGCCCCCTAACGCTTTTTATCTTAATATCTTCTGATAGAATACATTGTGTTTATAGTCACCCCTTTTTCACATACTGTTTCTTATGTGAGTCCAATTATAAACACGATACGTATTCTGAACCGATTTTAACTGAGTACCACAACCGGTACACCATGATCACTGTTACTTTGGTATCATAATTCATAGAAACCCATATCCAGCAGTAACAGTAATTGAACTAGTGTATATATATATATTCCCATTTATACTTAAGAATTCTTTCATAGTGTAAAATCCCTTTACATATGTCTTAAGCTTTATATAGGACATTTAATGATATGTCATTTTGCCTATAAAACGGTAGCCATAATTTCAGTTTATTTTGAAAATAGGTCCAGAGTTTACTTGAACTATAATCATGATTTTGAACATTGTTTAAAAATAGGTTCTATGTTTTTGTATGTGAATTCTATCTCAATAAAGCCAATATAAGACAAAACAAAATAGGTGCTGGGTGTAGAGGCACTTGACCGCTTTGAGCTTCTGTCACTGTAGGCAGATGTCCAAACAGAAGACATCATTCAAATGACTTGAATTATGTATAAATCTGAACCATAAATATTTCTGTTAAATCTAAAGTGAATCTGAAGTGGTCTTTTGATAGCCGGGGTGTGTGTTCATTCTTGTTCAACATCAATGTTATTGTTTGAGAAACAAAGATCATAATTATGAAGCATGGTTGAGAAACTGGATGTTTTAGATACTGTTTTCTTGATAACTGCATGTTAATATTTTAAACATCAAAGCGAGGGGAAAAAGGATGACATGCCATTTTTTATTTTATAGCAGCTATATTGAAATATAATTTCAGATACCATAAAATTCACCCTTTTGAAGTGTACAATTCAGTAGTTTTAGTGTATTCACAGAGTTGTACAACCATTACCAGAATGAAGCCATGCCTTTTTAAAGGAAATCTTCACAAACTGTGATACTTATATCAGAAAACAGAGCACTTTGACATAATTTAGAACAACATTATAGTTCCATTTGAACTTTGCCATTAGTTTTATAAATAAGGAGAGCAGCCCAAATCAGCTTTGAATTTATGAAGTCCTGCTTACATTTGCAGGAGATTTATTTGTTTGGCTCTGGTTATATATGTAGTAAAGACTGGCAAGGATTAAGGATTGATGCTCTTGCTCCCTTTCTGACAGTCTGAGTTTGTCCTTATAATCAAAGCTGAGTTCTTCACATTTTTAAAATTGCAAAATTGATAATGCACAAAGTAAATTTGGCCTTTTTCTCTATCAATTTGAAGTTATGAATGGTAAACCCCAAATAATGTCTTTAATATGAGTATTAATGTAAAGTGAAGTTATGTAGAAAGAAGACCTCTTTGGCTCTCTTGTTAGTCAGAATGGATTTTGTGTTATACTGGCTGCAGGGTGTCTAAGTTTGAAGCGATAAACAGCAGTTTTAAAGTTAGGACTTACAGAAACAAAGGCGGCACCCTGGAATATTAACTCCTAAGTATAGAAAGAAACACTTTTTTTTTTTTTTGGTATGTACTTTTCTTTCTTCTTTCTTCTTTGATGCTCCAATAAATATTCTCCCAAAATGATGAGAACATGTCTTTGAATTTTGTTTTATTTTTACTTTAAAGTAGGGATACCAATAGGAGTTGCTGAGCTTTATTTTTCTTGCTTCTTATTTATAGGCTCTGACTGGTTAAGAAAGAAACATACAGTTTTGCTATTAATCTTACCAACATTGCATGCTGCTGTTTGTTACATGGCTGCCTGGTTTGTCACCTTTTATGCTCTGTTTACTGAATTTTTCACTCTTTAATTTTCCTCCGTAGGGCTTTTGGTGTTGAACTAAAATATATAATTATCTTCCCTAGCATGTTGTTTTTAACAACACAGTACAGAGTGGAAGGACTAGCAAATACGGCATTTTCTTTACATTCATTAGAGTTACTTTGTTACTCTTTATCTTTGTTGCAGTAAAGTTTCATTAATCTCAGTTTCTTTTACTTGGCTAGTAATTGGATCACAAAAATGTGATGGACTATTGATTAAAATGAAGCTAACATGAAAAATATGAAGCAGAGGGGAAAACTGATATAAAAATTATAGTTGTGGATATGAGGAAAAAAATAAATGGATCTGGATTTCCCTCCCAGGGTATTGCAGTTACTGTTTATTGAAAAGTGGCATGTGGATCTGGTGCATTTGTAGCCAGTTCTCTTAGCATCTGTCCCCTCCCAGGACTTCAGGTGAGGCAAGGACCCCATCCTGCTCCTTCCAGAATCTTTCTTTACCTTTTTGTGGAACTTGTCATGAAAAACCAAACCTGCAGATGAACCAGCTACCACTTTTCACAAGTGACATGATACACATATAAAGAGGTAACACATTCAGTGGAAAATAAAGAAATAGTCCTAGCAGGTAAATAGAATTACCACAGTTCTTTTTTTAAAACAATTTATGTATTTATTTATTGGAGAGAGAGATAACACACGTGTGAGCTGGGGGAGGGGCAGAGGGAGATAATCTTCAAGCAGACTCCCTGCTGAGCACAGACCCAACGGGGACTAGATCTCAGGGCCCATGCGACCATGAGCTGAGCCCAATCCAAGAGTCAGATGCTCAACTGACTGAGCCACCTAGGTGCCTGAGCACAATTTTTATGTTAAACAACAAAAGGGAATGAATGAATCAGGTGAATGATAACAAGGTAGTACAATATATGAATGGGAACATGGAAAACATTTAATTTTGCCTGTCATCAGAGAATTAAAAAGATCGATGTTATTTAATTTAAACGTTTTTTAAAAAAGATTTTATTTATTTGACCGAGAGAGAGAGAGAGAGAGAGAGAGCACAAGCAGGGGGAGCAGCAGAGGGAAAGGGAGAAGCAGACTCCCCACTGAGCAGGGAGCCTGCTCCAAGGATCCTGAGATCATGACAGAAGCCAAAGTCATACACTTAACCAACTGAGCCACCCAGCCACCCCTAATTTACACTTACTAAATTATCTGGTAGAAAAACCAAACATAATTGTTTGGTGAAACTGTATAATTCTACGTTGCTGGTGGCAATGTAAATTGGTGCTGTGATACTTTTTGAAGATGATTTTGTAATAATTTCAAATGCCACAAAATTTTTCATATCTTTTGACTTAAGATAAATTTCTAAAAGTAGAATGACTGAGGAATTAAGTCCCCCAAATGGGAAAGACTATATGTAGATTTTCATTGTGGCATCACTCATGACAGTAAAATACTGGAAGGAAGTGATATATCCAGCGCTGTAGGAATACTTACGTAAACTCTGATGTTTCAGCACGTTGAAACATTGTGAGTTAAACAAAATGAGTAGGTAGTATCTTAGAATGGTGCTTATATAATGTTGCATGAAAGCAGAATTCGAAATTATATCTCTGATAAGTATAAAATTATTTATGCACTGTTTGCAGAAGAAATATGAAATAAATAAAACAATTATTGAGTGTGGTGCATTTAGATTAATTTTAAAAAATTTGTTTCTGCAAGAAAATAGATTACTGATTTTTTTTTTTTTTTTTTTTTTTTTAATAATGAACATTTTCTCCCTCTTCATCAATAATCACTACCTAAACCCTTTGGGAAGCAAGGGATACGAACTAGATAAAGAAACATATTAACTCTGGAGATCAGGTGGGAATATTTAGATATCAGGAAAGAGGAAAGGGTAAATTAGGAATAGTCCTTTTTTTTTTTTTTTTTTTTTTAAGTAATCTCTACACTGAATGTGGGGCTCAAACTCATGACCCCAAGATCAAGAGTCACATGCTCTACTGACTGAGCCAGCCAGGTGTCCCTAGGAACAGTCCTTTTTCATATTTTTTCTATTTCATCATGTTCACTATACTACCCACTGACATATCACCATGGTTTTTAAGAAGCAGTGTGCCATAATAGACTCAACATAGGATTTAGGTCAGAAGGCGGAGTTCAAATTCTGACTCTATCACTTGTTGGCTGTGTGACTTTCTGCAAATAATTTAATTTATTCAACTTTTCTTGGTTGTAAAAGTATTGGGAGAATTCATTAAGATAATACATATAAAATGTTTTCACAATATAAAGCTCTGTGCAAGTATTGTTACCGTTTTTGTTTAACTTGTCAGTTGAAATAGGAAAAAGAGGAGGAACAGTTAGCAGACTGAATTTAGTGATGCTCAGAATATTCCTAAAAGTATGCTTTTTCTTTTTCTGTTACAGGGATCTTTTATTTAGCCAGATGTATGACAAACTAAGTGAGAATTCAGTGGCCAAAGGAGTGTTTTTGGAGTGCCTTGAGCCATATATTTTAAGTGATAAACTGGTGGGGATGACCCCCCAGGTAATGAAAGACTTGATTGTTCATTTCCAAGATAAAAAGTTAATGGAAAATGTGGAAGCCCTCATTGTACATATGGATATCACCAGCCTAGATATTCAGCAGGTGAGTTTATAGAAAATTTACTAATATACAGAATAAACATCATTCCTTTATTGATTATACTTATCTGACTGACTGGGCCTCATTGTACCTTCCATCAACCCCATTTATATACTGAGCACTTTTGGTAAGATGTCTCTTAAACTTGTATTTGTCAATATATTTCTTAGGCCTGTTTTAACGAAAACTGGATTATGAACTCCTGCAAGCCAAGAGTCTTCTATTTCTTTGACATCCCCACAGCGCTTAGCATAAAGTTTACATTTGGTAGTTGCTCAATAGATGCTTATTGATTGATCCTTCTTCATCCATTTATTTATTCACTAGTACAGTTTTCATCCTGCAAGTGAATTTCAACCATGAGTACTTTTGCATGAATAATAGAATATTTTTACTTCTTAGAGTGTGATGCCATTTTCTAAAAGCTGCTTTATATGTCCAGAGTTGATAACTTTCATGCATTGAGTTTTGAAATGCAGAACATAGTATAAGAAGCAAATTACAGGATGTCTTAGCTTGATCAGAAAGCCCATTGTTTGTAAATATACCTCCACAATAAGTTTCAGTCTTTAATTGGGGAGCTGTGTATACTTTGGCCTTAGACATTTCAATCTTAACTCTTGAGTTCCATATTAGTCCTAGTAATGGACATGCTATTCCTACAAAGGCGCAAAGGTACAAAGATGCTAATAAGTAAGTCCTGTTGAGCTAAAATATGGATGACTTAAAAGATCTTAAAAAGACCAAAAGTAGTTTTTTTTTCAAATATGCAAAATCACATGAAAGTGAAGGGCTTGGAGAAATGGTTATTGTTTTGTTGCTGGAAGCTCTTTATGAATGGCTGTGAGTTTGCAAAGTAAAGCCAGATCCTCTTTTATGTATGCCTTTCTGTTGTATGGGTAATTTGGCAGAGTCTTCATGTCAGGTAATAGTTCCAGTGATTCGAGAGCGTGTTATCAATCTAGTTTTACTTACCTATCACCAGTATAAGAGAAATTTCTCCTTTCTTGTCTTCCCAGTATTTTTAGCTTTTCCCCAACACTATGTAAATATGCTCTAGTCCTTTTTTATGTTAAAATAATCTTAAAAATCTTCTTTTCAGTTTCCCTTCTCTCCATAGGAAGCCTTCTTCCTTCTTTCCAGTCATAGCCAGATGTCTTGAAAGTATTGTCTAAGGTTGTACTTCCGTTTTCCCCCACATCCTAGTAAGTTTTCAGCCTTGCTTTCAATGGAGTCAGCAATGCCCTCCATGTCCACTATAATCAAGTCATATTGTTCACATTTTACTTACTCTTTCAGTAGCATTTGTTTGTTAATTCAAGAAGCACTAATTGTCAGGCTCCGAGGATGCTTCAGTGACCCTAGTGGACAGCACTTATCCTCTCAGAGGCTTACATTTTAGAAAAACAGTTTGATAGTAAGCAATTAAACCAGAAATATAAAAAAAGAAGTGTTATATTAAAAGTCATGTATGGTAGAGGATTATGTGAGGCTATCTTAGATTGCTTAACTGTAGAAAGTCTTCCTGAGGAGGTAACAATGAGTCTGAAATCCGAATGACAAGATGAAATCAGCAATGCAGAGATCTTGGAGAAGATTGTTCCAGGTAAAAGCAACAGCTAATGCCAAAAAAAAAAAAAAAAAGAGCCTTGAATGTTAATGTTACAGATAAAAGTCAAAGAGGCTGGGAGCTTGGTTGAAATAGAGGTAGCCCTTTCAGGGCAAGGTACAGATTTTTCCATTTTACTCTGAGTGCTCTGGGAAATCATTAAAAGGTTTTAAGCAAGATGACTCTGGTTTACTTTAGGGATAACAGAATGAAGGTGGGAGCCAAGTACAGAAGAAGTAAGGAGATCAGTTAGGCACTGGTCCAGGAAATGGTCCTGATCAGAGATGGTCGCAGTGAGATGGAGAGAGATGGCCTGATTTGGGATATGTTTTGGCAGTAGGATTGATGTACTGATGAATTGGATGCAAGGGTGTGGAAGTGTGGGAAAGAGAATTTAAGGATGATGCTTAGTTTTTTGGCTTGAGATAAAGGTGGATAGTGATTCCTCTAAGAAGATTGGAAGACTGGGTAGGTCTAAGTTTGAGAGACAAAATCAGGAATTCTGTTTTGCCATTTTATTTTGAGATAGCTACTAGACATTCAGGTGAAGATATTGAGTAAGTGGTTGGATATATGGGTCAGAAGGGAGGTAAATGTGTTAGTCATCAGTACAGAGATGTCTGATCATAGCACTGGCTGAGAGAGAGGGTAGTGAGAGAAGAAAGGGGGCCTAGAACATGCCATAGTCTACAAAGACTCTCCCATGACACTTCACTTCTGTTTTTCCTCTTAATTCTCGGGCTGCTCCTTATTTTCCTTTGCCACCCCCTCCTCTTCTTGTTCAGCCCTCATCCCTTGTCACTCTGTGGTATAATATAGCCCTCATAGGAACAGAATATAGATTACACTGCAGGTCGTCTCTTCCTCTTCTAAATATTTTCTGAAATTAATTTCTCTCCATCTTTAAACACTTCAAGCTTCTTGCTGCCTTGAGACCTTCATCTTTACTGCTTCAGCCTGCATAGTCCTTAGATTCCCTCTCTGCTTTTGGCTTTCTCTAGGCCCTTTCTTAAATATTGCTTCCTCAGCGGTGACCCGAATACTCTCTACACCAAGTCAGGTTCCTTTGTAACACATCACATTTCTAAATGAATTAAATGTGTAATTGAGTATCTTCCCCAGTTGTAGCTCACACCATTTTGTGCCCCTCCCTTTTGGTTAGTGTCCAGGATGAACAGTAGTTCTGTAAGGGTAGAGACTCAGTCAGGGTTTGCCTGATCCTAGCAGTGGGCCTGAATATAGATGCTCAGTAAATAATTTGTAGAGTTCTTGACCAAGGGTAAAATGAATATGGAAAAGGATAGAGGAAAAAACAGACATTGGGGATGTTTAAAAACAGCTATTGTACAATTAAAAGTAGTATTGAACCTCCCAACAACTATTACCCTGGCATTTTGTTTGTTGTTGACCCTTGAACAACATGATTTGAACTACACAGGTCTGTTTATACGTGGACTTCTTTCAATAAGTACAGCACAGTAGTGTAAATGTATTTCCTCTTCCTTAAAATTTTCTTAGTAACATTTTCTTTTCTCTGTCCTACTTTATAGTAAGAATACAGAATATAATACATATAAATGTATGAAACAGGTGTTACTCAACTGTTACCAGTAAGACTGCCCAACTGTAGGCTATTAGTAGTTGAGTGTTGGGGAGTCAGAAGTTATATATGGATTTTTGACTGTGCAGGGGTAGGGAGGGGTCAGCACCCCTAACCTCCACGTTGTTCAAGGGTCAACTGTACTTCAGTTTTTTTCAGAGAAGGACTAAGAAAAATTCTGAATTGTATGGAATAAGCAACTCTTCCTTTTTACAGGTAGTTCTCATGTGTTGGGAAAATCGTCTGTATGATGCTATGATCTATGTCTACAACAGAGGCATGAATGAATTTATTAGTCCAATGGAGGTAAGATTCTTCCTAACTTGGACACGTATTTACTATTGTCTGTTAATGGCTTTTTCCTATTCTCCATTTGCTTTCAATAGTTTCTGTTTTCATCCAGTCGCTTAATTGCTTATAGATTTATTATTAGACTTGCACCCATATTAGTTTGGGACTTTAGGTAGCCTTTAATTTCACACCTCTGCCATTGCTTTCTTTTTTATCTGCATAAGTAGGTATTTAAATCCCAGGGAACAAATAGATAAAATTAAAGGTAATGCTGGCCTGTTAGACTTTAAGCTTGTTTTTTTAATAAGATTTTTGATATTATAGGACGTTTTCCAAAAGGTGTAAGAAATTTATTTTATATGCTTATTGTGTGTAGTAAATGTACTATTGAGAAATACTCTTTGTTAGATACATTGTGCTGGAGGAAGGTCCTGATAACGGTGAGAGATCATTATTTGTTAATTGCTGATTTGTTGCTTTTCCCAGTTTAGCTTTTATAGCTTGCATTATAATTTATTCTCTTTACCACTAAAAAGCATTTGGGCTTATTTTAAAAAGAACCAAATGCCATATCCATCTTGTTATTTACCTTAAATTGAGGACGGAATTGTAGATAATGGATTGTGGATATATGTAGTACCCTGCCAGCCCATTGTTTTATTACAATGACTAATTACCTGGCTCACAAGAGCCGTGCATCTGTGGAAGGCATCCAAGCAACTTTTTTTTTTTTGCGTATTTAATGGCCATCCAAAACTGTCTTCAGTATTACTAAGCCAGCAGTTACCTTGTGATATTTCAGGCTTCCTTAAACACACATAACTTGGTAGGTGAGTATCGCTCTAATTCAAAACTCCTCCAGTTTTGGTTGCACCTCTCTTCTCTTGGTCAGTTTCCACAATGAGTGCCAGGGCCCTCTCCCTCTGGTTTTGACCCTGATTGTGTGTCTAGTAAGTATTCTTTACACTTAACACCTCTCAGCTGCTTCCCCACTGAAGTCCTGGAAAGAGCTGTCAGCTGCCTGTTCAGTGAGGTCCAGGACCTCCCTGCACCCAAAAAATGTTTCGTCTCACCTTAAACCACAATTAAGAAGAATTAATGCAATTTCTGTGAGATGCCCCCATTGGATGGTCCACCGAGGGAAAGTCCTGAGAAATTCCCGGAGAATCTGGGGAGAGCCCCGGGCAGACAGAGGGTCCTCCTATGGGCCACCAAATGTGAGGCATCCCAATTACAGGTGTCTCCTGATCAGATGGGGGCATCCACCAAAGGTGGGGTGCTCTGCTTGGATGGGGGCCTGTGGTGCCGGTGGTGAAAGACTTCACCTAAGACAGAAAAAAAAGTTTATTGAATACACTGCTGGGGAGTGGCGGGCAGAGAAGGGACTGCGACAAGGCAGTGGTGAGGGGCCAGTTGTAGGGTGGAGTGAGGGAGTATGGGGATGTTTGGAATTTTCTCTTTTTTGGTAATTTTAGGAACTGTGCCTTGTTGTAATTGGTCAGTTAGGGCCTGTAGCTATTTCGAGGTGGATCATTTAATGAGACTGATGCCCTTCCTGTTGGCATTCAGTTCAGTAATAGCTGTGGGCCCTTTTACCCTGATCAGATTTGCATTGCTCAGGCCTGTTGCCTAAAAGTGGCCTCTACAGTTTCTAGTTTGTCTCAAAATAAGCCTCAGAAACAGATTCTGATTCAGTACATTCTATGGTGATAAAAATGATTGTGGAGTTTTTGTTATTGGGCTTTTTAGGTGTTAGTTTTGTGTGTTTCATTCCTCAAAGTCTGGTTTGCATTTATACCTATACGTCTCAGATGGACTGCTGGGCTATTAAGGTTGACTTGTTTTGTGTTTAAGAGAAGTTTTCAAGTTTAATGGTTTTCCAAAAGAGCTTGGTATTTGTTATTAAATAGTCACTTGGGGAGGTTAGCTCGCAATGGGAGGTTAGGGGCACTCTGATTCTTTTTATATAATTTTCTGCCCACAAGGAAATTACTTGTCCATGTTTAGTTATTTTCATACTTAGGCCAAAATTAAAAGGTGACCTGCCTCTTGGAATTTTCTAGGTTTTCTAGTATGACAGTGTCATCACATTTGAGATGACTACCACAGTCTCTGAAATCTTTCTTAGTTCTGGCTTTGTCTCCTTCTGAGGTAGAATGTGTTGAGAGGGAAAACTTCCTCTAGCAATTTAGGTCCCAGCGGTGGGGGGAGGGCTGCGAATTAATTGATGAAAGACCAATTAATAGCAGAAAAGATAAAGTTTATTCACACAAGTACTAGGAGCACTTTAAGTAGAGTGTACTTTCCTGAATAGTCAGAACTAAAGGTTTACATACCAGTTTAGCAAAATGTTGGGTGGCAGGGAGGGCTTCTCTGGGAAAGAAAATATGGATTAGTTTTTTGGGCTTTTTGATGTTAATGAGCAGTTTAATTTGCATTTCCCAGTGCTAAGGGTCCCCTCCCAAACAGGTAACTCCCTTTGAGGAAGGCCAGTGTAGTTTTGTCATCTGTCTTACTGTGTTTTCAGGGACTGTGCTTAAATTTAGATAATGTTTCCTCCTTTAGTGTCTGCTGGTGTTCATATGTTTTCATTTTAAGGTAATCGTTATCATTTTGGTAGGCTATTAATCCCTTCACTTTCTTACTATTTTTTTTTTAAATAAAGAATTTTGAATAACCTAAGGATATTTTATATCAGAAATTACAGTCTCAACAAAGACCTTCATCCAACTGGTGATGATGGGGTTTTGGAATATAGGTGAGGTTTGGTGGGGTGAGGTCTGGAGCCGACAACCGAGAAAGAATTCTTGAGGGGTCTTCGGTGCAAAATGGTGGTTTATTAATGCATGGGGACAGGACTCCTGGGCAGAAAAAGGGGCTGCACCTGGGTTGTGAGGGGTGGTTGATTATATACTATGGGGTTGGGAAAGGTAAGGAAAAGCGAGGTTTTAAAAGGATTTTCATATGTTAAGACTCACAGGATACCAGAGGCCTTGCCCTCGTCAAGTTAAGGTTGTTTTCCCCTCTAGCAAGACATTAACATGATAGTTGGGAGCTTCCTGGAGGAACATTATACTCTATGGCTTCAGGTATCTGTCCGTGGGCTGCAGGTTATAAGCACATTTAATTTATCTTACATTCCCTTCTGGAAGCTAGGTCATTGATAGAAATGCTTTGTTCTTGTAGATTACTAAGACATGTGTAAACTGAGGGAGACTCTTGTCTTGCAGGATTGGGATCTCTATTAGTTAACCATTTGTTTTTCCTTAGCTTCAGGGCAGCCAGGAGTGCCTGAGGAATGTCACCACTGGGTGGGTGGGTGTGGGGTGTCTGCTTCTGCTTTGACCTCAGCTTGCCTTCTGTTCCCTCATCACTGGTATTTATTAAATGGGTTCTTTGTGTGTGTGTGTGTTTTAAAGAGTTTATTTATTTGACAGAGCACAAGTAGGGGGAGCAGCAGGCAGAGGGAGAAGCAGACTCCTTGCTGAGCAGGGAGCCTGATGCAGGGCTCAATCCCAGAATCCTGGGATCATGACCCGAGCGGAAGGCAGATACTTAACTGAACTGAACCACGCAGGCCCCCTAAATGGTTTCTTTGAGTGAGGAATATGACAGTTGTTTCCCAGTGATCCTTCGATAATAGTTCATGGCCACATTAAAAGTTTTTGTACTTAATCTCAATAACAAATACCAAATTCAATCGGAGAAAGGTGATTAATAGCATAAGATTCTTGATTATGTTTTTGAAAATATAATTCTTTTTTAAAAATGATGGTGATTGTTTTCTTTTTAATTTTAATGCAGAAACTTTTCAGAGTCATTGCTCCTCCTCTGAATGCAGGAAGGACGCTAACAGGTATTAATTTTCTAAGTCTTCATATTTTTCCTCCTTTTTTATCTTAAGATATTTAAATTTCACAGAATAAACCAATTTTATGTGTACACTATGAATTTTGATAAGCGTATATAAATCATATAACCACCACCATAATCAAACTATAAAAGGAGCTAAAGTTCCTTCACACTGAAGTTTCCCCCTGCCCCTTTATACTCTAGCTCTTCCCCCCAGGCCAACCTCCAGGCAGTCCCTGCTCTACTTTCTGACACTACTTGTCTTGTAAGTGGGCTCATACGGTAGGTAATCTTTGGTGTTTTATTTCTCTCACTCAGCATAATGTTTTTGAGATACTTCCATTTTGTTGCATGTATTAATATTTGTTCGTTTTTACTTGGGAGTGGTATTTCCCAGGTTGGATATACTGTCAATTGTTTATTCACCAGATGATGGACATTTGACTTGTTTCCACTTTGGAGCTGTTCTAAGTAATGTTGCTATAACATTTGTGAACAAGTTTTGTTTCTAATTAAACTTGGGAGGAAATTATAGAGTCACATGCAGTTGTACGAAATGACACAGGAGATCATATATACTCTTTACCCAATTTCCCCCAGTGATAGCATCTTGCAGAACTAAAGCACAATATCACAACTGGATAATCACAATGATAAAGTCAAGATACAAAACCATTTGATTACCATAGCATCCTTTATATTGCCTTTATCCCCCGTCATTGACCCTACGTTGTGAATACGTTTTTGGGTGGGCACAGGTGTTTATTTTTCTTGGGCAAGTACCTAAGAATGGAATGGAGAGATTATATGGTAAATACATATTTTACTTTATAAGGTACCGCAACTTGGTTTTTCAAAATGACTGTAACATTTTGCATTTCTAACCAGTAGTATATGAGACTTCCAGTTAGTTGCTCCATATCCTTGCAAGCACTTGGTACTGTCAGTCTGTAAATCTTTGAAAAAATTTAGCCATTCTAGTGGGTGTATGATGGTATCTCGTTGTGATTTAAATTTTTATTTTCACAGTAGTGATTTTGAACATCTTCTCATGTGCTCTTGCCTGCCCCCCCCACACCAGTGTATGTCACGTGTGTGTGTGTGTGTGTGTGTGTGTGTGTGTGTTAATCAATTAACTCTTTAACTCCCAGGGCAACTTCTTATCCTTATCCAGTGTTAAGTGGGTTGTGAAAGTTCCGAGTGAATGAATCCCCACCAGAGCCTGTGAGATCTTTATGTAGTCTGGATACGAGCCCTTTTTCAAGATACATTTTGCAGAATTTTCTCCCAGTCTCTTGCTTAGCTTTTTGTTTTCTTAACCATGTCTTTCATAGAACAACAGTTTTTAATCTTCATTAAGTTCATTTTATTCATTTTTTCTTTTGTAGTTTTAGGCTTTTGGTGTTTAAGAAATCTTTGTCCAATTCAGTGTCATAAAGATTTTCTCCTGTGTTTTTTTTTCTATAAATTTAATAGTTTAAGCACTTATATTTAGGTCTGTAGTCCATTTTGAGTTAACTTAATTTTCCTATGTGATGCAAGTTAAAGGTCAAGGTTTTTTTTTTTTTCTCATAAAGCTATCAGTTTCTTTACCATTTTTTGAAAAGATACTTTGTTTCCATTGACATCTTTTTTGTTAAAAAAAATTGGGAAAAATGTATTTTTGTCAAAAATCAATTGAGCGTATAAGTATGGGTCTCTTTCTGCGCTCTTTTTATGTTCCCCTTGATCTATATGTCTGTACTTATGCCAGGAATATACTGTCTTGACTAGTGTAGCTTTATAGTGAGTCTTGAAATCAGGTACTTAAATCTTCCAGCTTTTCTTTGTTAAAATTGTTGTGACTAGTCGGGGTTCATTGTCTTTACATATAACCATTAAAATCAACTCATTGCTTTCTTTTAAAAAACATACTAGAATTTTGTTTGAGATTGCAATTGACCCTATAGATTAATTTGGGGGAGATTACCATTTTAACCCTGTTGAGTCTTCTAATCTGTGAATGCGATATGTTTCTCTATTTATTTTGATCTTTTAAAGTCACTTTGGTTTCCCAATTTCTGCAAAAAGGCAGCTGGGATTTTGATAAGGATGCTTTGAATCTATAGATCAATTTGGGGATTTTTGCTGTCTTTTTTTTTTTTTTTTTTAAGATTTTATTTATTTATTCGACAGAGATAGAGACAGCCAGTGAGAGAGGGAACACAAGCAGGGGGAGTGGGAGAGGAAGAAGCAGGCTCCTAGCAGAGGAGCCTGACGTGGGACTCGATCCCATAACACCAGGATCACGCCCTGAGCCGAAGGCAGACGCTTAACCGCTGTGCCACCCAGGCGCCCCGGGATTATTGCTGTCTTAACATCGTTACGTCTTCCAATCCATGAGCATAGGATATCTTCCCATTTATTTAGGTCTTGTTTAATTTCTTTCAGCGGTGTTTTGCAGTTTTTCAGTGTGTAAGTCATATACTTCTTTTGTATCTACTCCTGTTTTACTAATTTTGATGCTATTATAAATGGAATTGGTATTTTAATTTCATTTTTGGAATGTTCTTTGTGAGTGTATAGAAAATGAAATTGATTTTTGTATATTGATCTTGTATCCAGCATTCTTGCTGAATTCGTTCTAATTTTTTAAATGGATTCTGTAGAATTTTCTGCATATGTAAGATCATATTATTTGTAAATAGAGATAGTTTTACTTCTTCCTTTCTAATCTGAATGCCTTCTGGTTTTTTTTTTCCCCTCTAATTGTCCTGGTTAGAACCTCCAATACGCTGTTGAATGAAGTGGCAGGGGTGGACATCTTTATCTTTTTCCTGATCTAAGGGGGAATGCATTCAGTCTTTCATTATTAAATATTTTGTAACCTGTAGGTTTTTCATAGATGGCCTTACCAATTTGAAGAAGTTTCCTTCTTTTCCTAGTTTGTTGAGTGTTTTTAATATGAAAGAATTAGATTTTATCAAATGCTTTTTTCTGCATCTATTAAGGTAATCTTTTGGGCTTTGTCCTTTATTTTATATGGTCTATAAGATTTGGTTGATTTTTATATGGTAAGCCAGTCTTAAATTGTTGGGATAAATACCCCTTGGTCTTGGTGTGTACATCTTTTATAGATGCTATTGGATTCAGTTTGCTAGTATTTTTTTTTGAGGATTTTTATGTCTATATTTATAAAGGATATCCTTTAGTTTTATATTCTTTTCATGTCTTTTTTTGGTACTAGTATCATGTATACTTGATACTTGGTATACTTGCATCATGGAATGGGTTGTTCTCTCTTCTGATCTTTGGAAGAGTTTGTGAAGGATTGGTATTCTTTTTTAAATTCAGGGGTGCCTGGGTGGCTCATTCGGTTGAGCGTCTGACTCTTGGTTTTGGCTCAGGTCATGATCTTAGGGTTATTGAGCCCCAGGTTGGACTCCATGCTCAGTAGGGTCTGCTGGAGATTCTCTGTCTCCTCTCAGCCCCTCCCCCCACTCATGCACGCGCACTCTCTCTCTCTCTTTTTCCCTCCTCCTCCCTCTTCCTCTGTCTCTGCCTCTCTGTCCAAAAGTAGAATAAATCTTTAAAAATGGGGCACCTGTGTGACACAGTTGGTTAAGCATCTGACTCTTGGTTTCAGTTCAGGTCATGATCTCAGCGTCGTGAGATTTAGCCCTGGGTTGGGCTCCTTGCTCAGCATGGAGTCTGCTTGTGTTTCTCTCTCCCTCTGCCCCTCTTCCCCACACTCATGTGCTCTCTCTCTCTAAAATAAATAAATAAATCTTAAAAAAAAATGTTTGGCCGAATTCATTAGTGGAGCCCTGTGAGCCTGGGATAGTCTTAGTTGAAAGTTTTTAAGTTCAGTCTCTTTGCTTGTTATAGTCTGTTGAGACTATTTCATCTTGTGTCAGTTTTGGTATTTCTAGGAATTTGTCCATTTCGCCTGTTATCTAATTTGTTGGCATATAGTGCTTATGGTATTCTCTTGTATTCCTTTTATTTTTATAAGGTCCATAGTGATATCTTTTATTACTGATTTGAGTAATTTGAGTCTTGTCATTTCTTGATCTGTCTAGCTAAAGGTTTGTCAATTTTGTTGATATTTTCAGAGAACCAGTTTTGATTTCATTGATATTTTTAATTTTCCTTTCATTTTTCATTTATTTCAGCTTTAATCTTTAATATTTACTTCCTTCATCTTAGTAATTGGGTTTGATTTGCACCCCCCCTTTTTTTAGCTTTTTGAAGTGGAATTCTAGGTTATTGATTTGAAATCTTTTTTCTTTTTAAAACCAGGCATTTATACCTCTAAATATTATTCTAAGTAATGCATTAACTGCATCCCATAAATTTTGGTAGTAGTGTCTTTATTTTCATTCATCTCAAAGTAATTGCCAATTTTCCTTGTGATATTGGTTTTTTAGAACTATGTTATTTAGTTTCAACATATCTGTGATTTTCTCGCATTTCTTTCTCATACTGATTCCTGATTTTATTCCGTTGTGGCCAGAGAACATACTTTGTATGATTTCTATCTTTTTAAATTTATTGAGACTTATTTTTTATTTTGAGAGAGAAAGAGAGAGCCAGAAGGAGGGACAGAGGGAGAGAGAGAATCTCAGAACAAAGAAACTTATCAGGGATAAAAAGGGGCATTATGTAATGATTAAGGGATTAATACTCTAAGAAGACATAACAGTCTTTAATGTGCATGCACCCAACAACAGTGCAAAATACATGAGGCAAAAACTTACAGAATAGTGAAGAGAAATAGATAAAACCACTATTACAGTTGGAGATTTTGATACCCCTATATCAGAAATGGACAGATCCAGCAGACAGAAAATTAGTAAGGACATAGGTGAACTCAGCAGCATCTTCACTCAACTGGATATTATTATCTGTAGGCTGCTTCATCCAACAATAACAGATTACACATTCTTTTCAAGATCACATGGAACATTTACTAATAAGATAGACCACATTCAGGGCCATAAAACACACATTAAGAAATTTAAAAGAATAGAAATCATACAATGCCTGCTTTCAGACCACAGTAGAATTAAACTAGACAAGGGAAAGAAAGCTGGAAAATTAAAAAAAAAAACAAAAACAGAGATTAAGCAATATACTTCTAAGTAACACATGAGACAAAGGAGAAATCTCAAGAAATTTAAAATTACTTTTAATTAAATGAAAATACGTATAACATGTGAGATGCAGCTAAAGCAGTGCTCTGAGGGAAATTTATAACATTGAAAGCAAATATTAGAAAAGGATTTAAAATCAATATTCTAAGGCTTCTACTTTAGGAATTTAGAAAAAGGAGAGCAAATTAAGTCCAAAGTGAGCAAAGGAAAGAAATAATAAACATTGGAGCAGAAATCCATGAAATTAAACAGGAAATCAGTAAAGTGTTGACTTTTTTGAAACACTATTTTTTTGAAAACATCAGTAAAATTGATGAGCCTGTAGCCATGCCAACAAAGAGAAAAGACACAAATTACTAATATTAGAAATGAAAGTTAAGACATCAGTCTAGATCCCATGGATATTAAGAGGATAAGAAAGGAATATTATGAACATTTACATGTCCATGAATTTGATAACCCTCATGAAATAGACTAATTCCTTGAAGGATACAATTTGCCAAAGGTTACACAAGAAGAAATTGACAATCTGAATAGGCCTACATCTATTATGGAAATTGAATCAATAATTAATCACCTTCTTGAACAGAAGTGCCAGGCCCAGATGGGTTTCACTGGTAAATTTTATCAAACATTTAAGGCAGAAATTATACCAATTCTCTATAATGTCCTCTAAAAAACAGAGCTAAGGGAATACTTCTAATGCATTCTGTGAGGCCAGCATTAACCTAATGCCCTGATAGCAAAATCAGACAAAGATGTTGTAGGAGAAGAAAACTTCAGACAAGTATCTCTCATGAGCATAGATGTAGAAATCCTCAATAAAATATTAGCAAATTGAATCCAAGAATGAATAACAAGAATTATTCACTACAGCCAAGTAAGACTTATCCCAGGTATACATGGCTGCTTCAGCATTTGAAAATTAATTAATGTATTCCATCCCATCAATAAGAAAGAGAAGAGAAATCTCATGATCATAGCAATAGACACAGAAAAAGCATTTGACAAAATCCATACCCATTCACGAAAAAACTCTCAGTAATTTAGGAATAGAGGAAATCTTTCTCAACTTGATAAAACATCTATTAAAAAAAAAAAAACAAAAACAAAACTACAGCTAACATCCTGCTTAATGGTGAGAAATTTGAAGCTTTACTGCAAAATCAGGGACAAGGCAAGGATGTCCCCTTCTCATTGCTGCTTTTAACATCATACTGGAAGTCCTACCTAATGCAAAAAGACAAGAAAAGGAAAAGAAGATTATATAGTTTGGGAAGGAAAAAATAAAACTGTTCAGGGTGACATCATTTATGTAGAAAATCAGAAAGAATTGACCAAAAAACTCTTGCAACTAATAAGCAATTGCAGCAAGATTGCAGGATGTAAGGTTGCTATACGAAAGACAATTGCTTTATTACATACTTGCAATAAACAAGTGGAATTTGAAATTACAAACATTACTATTTATATATACCACCCTATAAAACGAATTTGTTATATAAATATAACAAAATATGAACAAAATCTATATGAGGAAGACTACAAAACTGAAAAAAGATATCAAAGAACTATATAAACGGAAGGATATTGCATGTTCATGGAGTGGAAGACTCAGTATTGTCAAGATGTCATTTTTTTTCCCCTCAACTTGGTATATAAATTCAGATGTAATCTCAGTCAAAGTCCCAGGTAATTTATTTTTGGATATTGATAAACTGATTCTAAAATATTTATATGGAGAGACAAAAGACCCAAAAGAGCTAAGTCAGTATTGAAAGAGAAGAACAAAGCTGGCAGACTCCACTAACCAAGACTTAGTATAAGCTACAATAATTGAGACAGTGTGGTATTGGCAAAAAAATAGAAAAATAGGTAAGTAGAACAGAATAGAGAGCCCCAAAATGGACTCCCATATATATAGTCAACTGAACTTTGACAAAGAAGCAAAGACAATACCTTGGACAAAGATAGTCTTTCCAACAAATAATGCTGGGACAACTGGACATCCACATAAAAAAAAAAGACACAGAATTTACACCCTTTACAAAAATAAGTCCAAAATGCATTTTAGACCTAATTTTAGAATGCAAAACAAGGAAAACATCTAGAGGATAGCAGAGAAGATAATTGGCTGTGGTTATGGTGATGAATTTTTAGATACGGCACCATTCCATGAAAAGAAGGTACCATCCATGAAAGAAATAACAAGCTGGACTTTGTTAAAATTAAAAACTTGTGTTCTACAGAAGATAATATCCAGAGAAAGAAAATAATCCACAGATTGGGAGAAAATATTTGCAGAAGACTATTACCTAAAGTATGCAAAGAACTCTTGAAACTCAGCGATAAGAAAATGAACAACTGGACTTAAAAAATGGACAAAAGATCAGAATAGACATCCCACCAAAAAAGATACACAGAGGTCAAGTAAGCATATGAAAAGATGTTCAACATCATTAGGGCATTAAAAATTAAAACAATGAGATAGCATTACATTCCTGTCGCAATGGCCAAAATCTTAACACTGACAACACCAAATTCTGGCAATGACGTGGAGCAACAGGAACTCTCATTCATGCTGGTGGGAATGCATAATGGTACAGCCACTGTGGAGGACAGTTTGGCAATTTCTAACAAAATCAAGCATACTCATACTATGTGATCCAGTAATTATGCTCTTTCATATTTACCTAAAGGAGTTGAAAACTTATGTCCACACAAAAACCTGCACACAGATGTTTATAGCATCTCTCTTCATAATTGCCCAAATTTGGAAGCAACCAAGATGTACTTTAGTAAGTGAATGGATAAACTGTGGTACATCCGTAGAGTGGAATATTATTCAGCACTAAAAAGAACTGAAGTGTCAGGCCATGAAAAGACAGGGAGAAACTTGAATGCATATCACTAATGAAAGATGCCCATCTGAAAAGGCTACAGATTGTATGATTCCAATTATATGACATTGTGAAAAAGGCAAAACTGTGGAGCCAGTAAAAGAATCCGTGTTTGCTAGGGGTTGATGGAGAGGGAGGGATGAATAGGTTGAGCACAGAGGACTTTAGAGAAGTGAAACTATTCTGTACAGTACTATAATGGTGTTTATACGTCAGCATACATTTGCCAAAACCCATTGAATGCACAACATTAAGAGTAAACCCTAATGTAAACTGTGTGGACTTCATGTGATGATGTGTCACTGTGGATTCATTGATGATAAGAAGTGTACCACTCCGGAGCAGACGTTGATAGTGGAGGAGATAGTGTGGTGTGGAGGTAGGGGGTGCATGGGAAATCTCTATACCTTCCTCTCAATTTTGCTTTGAACCTAGTGAAACTTCTCTAAAAAATGAAGTTTCTTAATGTTTAAAATTTTGGGGGTGCCTGGGTGGCTCAGTTGTTGAGCGTCTGCCTTCGGCTCGGGGCGTGATCCTGGCGTTCTGGGATCGAGCCCCATGTCAGGCTCCTCCGCTGGGAGCCTGCTTCTTCCTCTCCTACGCCCCCTGCTTGTGTTCCCTCTCTCGCTGGCTGTCTCTTAAAAAAAAAAAAAAAAAAAAGTTTGGAATTGAACCACTATGTATTTAAATAACATCGAGCAATTCAAGTTTATTTGCACTTATAACAACATAGATCTGGAGTGTTTAGAAAGGATTACTGATTAAGAGATGCACACTTGCTTGCGTTATGCCCGCTATTCACATATCAAAAATAGAAACTTCGGCTTATCATCATATTACCAATCACAAATTCCTATAATCTGCACACCATAAGAATTACCGATCACTTTATCCACTCTTGAGTCTCCTACTCTGTTCTCTGTTGCCCTTAACCTCTTGGCTAAAACTAATCTAAGTATCTTATTTTAAATATTTGTGTACAGTGGCCTTCTCAGCCCTAGAGCACAATAGGTAGTAAGGGTCCATGTTACAAATGAGAAGACATTATAGTTATGTCTTAATATTACTTAATTGTTCATGATCTTTAACTCATCAGTTCATTGCCTGTTCTATACCTGCCCCTGGTCCCAGGCTTTTGGTTAAGCCAACAGTGCATGGATCTCTACCCTCAGATGTATGCCTTCTACTGTACCCTTGTTTGACTCATTGGTTTTGTATCTGTGAGAAGAATCTAATGGAAATTCTACAAACAAGAATTAAAGTGGTCTTATCTCAAATTGTGTATTATTTAGGAGGATACTTACCTTAATTGCCGAGTTTTATTTTTTGTTTCCGCATAAAGATTATATTTCTGCAAAGGTTTTAAGACAGAATTGCTGAAGATACTTTTTCTGTTTTAGATGAGCAAGTTGTTATGGGCAACAAGCTTCTTGTATATATTAGGTAAGAGATTTTTTTTTTTAAACAACTTTATCTGTGCGTATGCTCCTTCCATAATTCCCCCTGTATTCTTAGAGGTACTGTCATCTCCTGTACGTATAGTGCTTTTCATGTTTCAGTGTCCGCATGTACAGTAGTCGTTCTCAGCCATGGGTGATTTTGTCCCCCGTTGGTGATCCCCCCCCACCCTGATGTGTGGCAATCTAGAGTCATTTTTGTTTGTCCCCGTTGGGGCGGTTGGAGAGATGCTGCTGGCATCCGGTGGCTGGCGGCCAGAGATGCTGCTGAGCAGCCCGCAGCGCACAGGGTCGTCCCCACAACGAAAATACCAGTAACGCTGAGGTTGAGAAAGCCTGGTGGTAGAGTATTTTACTTTTACTACTGACAACTCTGTGGAATATGTGTTATTTCTATTTTATATAAAAGGTCAGGAGATGTGTTTAGATCATGAAAAAGTTAGTGACAGAGGTTAAGCTGTGAATCTTGTTACTCCCTGAACAGGGTTCTTTCCTACAGACTATGCAGGCTCAGAATTGTGTCCTGATAGAACTTTTAGATAGATAACTGGCTGCCAGGCTAGTGGGCAGGAAGGTGGCAGAACCTGCCAGAGCATTATTTTTAGCTCCTATCCAGTGTCAGAGTTAACCTTGAGACCTGTTTCACACTTCTTACATTGATAGCTTAGAAGAACATTGCAGCATCTACCTAGGACTTTATTATCTGTATTTTAAACTCCTTAGAAAATGCTGTCTCTAGTCCAACATTCAAAATTGACAACTAGTTCAAAAAAGTTTAAAATCAGTGCTTCCCTCCCCAAATGAGCACATAATCAGAAGACATCTTTATAGTTCAGCCCACAAGGCATAATCCATAAAGCATTAGCTGTAAGGAGGGTCTGATTTAGAGGTAAAACTGTACAGTTAAATTCTCATCTGGTTCTCTTCTCCCTAAAGACTTGTCCTTTTGTGGACATTTTCCAGACATTTGTTAGCCTAGCTCATTCCCTGTCTTTAATCACTGTTCTTAGAGCCACTGGTTTAAAGTCTCTGAGAACATTAGGTTTTTCACCGGTAAATCATGGCATAATGGTGCCATTAGGTTTTTTCTGGTGCTGAGTGTGAGACTTTCAGATAGTCTGTTCTCATTCATTCTTGTCCACTTAGCGCGGCCTTGGTTTCTCTTAGGAAAAATAAGAAGAAATGAAAGTGCTTGCTCTGTCACAAGATGTGCATTTTACCACCGTCCCTGTTGGCCACACTTTCTGAACTGGCTCTCATCTTGATCCGGTTTGAATTTGACCGGACAAAAACTGAGCCTACTTAAAAATCAAATGAATATTTTGGGTTTGAGAAACAATGTGTTCTCAGCCCATTACAAGTCACCAACTCTGTTCTTTTTTTTTTTTTTTTTCTTCTAGCTGTTGTCTTGCAGGCCGAGCCTATCCCCTTGGTGACATCCCTGAAGATCTTGTTCCCTTGGTTAAAAACCAGGTTGGTGCTATTTCCACAGTATTTGCACGATCTACGCTTCTTGTTAAATGCAGGAAAGATGAAGTGTAATTGAGGGTTACATGTGAGTCAGGAACTGTCTGCAATGGTAGGAGAGAGCCTCCCCACCATCACTGCAGCCAGGACTTAGAGCTGAGACAGGTTAGAAAAGTTATAACATGGTGGCAGTTTAAACTCAATTCCACCTGCCTTTATTTTGTCCAGCTGGGAATCGTTGCTTCAGCAAGATACTTTGTAAGGAGAGAAAATAATCAGCTTTTCTTTCAACTTGCAGGTATTTGAATTTCTGATTCGCCTGCATTCAGCAGAAGCTTCCCCCGAGGAAGAAATCTACCCCTATGTTAGGACTCTGCTACATTTTGACACAAGAGAATTTCTAAATGTATTGGCACTGGTAAGAGATAATATGATTTTAAGGTATTTTTAGAGGAGCCAGGGTGATGAATTTTTTTCTAATAGGAAGAAGGATGTGTATGCAGGTGCAATTTTTATGCCCTAGCAGTGAGCAGTTAACATTTCAAAATGTTTAATTTTGTTGTGCCACCCTATTTCCTAATTCTTTATCTCCCTGCCTTCCCTCCTTCATCCCTCCCTCCCTTCCTCTTCCCCCATGGTCCCCGTGTCTCTCTGTCTCTAACACATCCTTATCAAAAAGTTGAAGCAGTATTAGATGTGTGGTATATTTTTGGTTTCATAAATTATATTAGTTGACAGACTGAATATGGAAGAAGGCTCTGAAGGACATGTAGTGGTGATGATAGTGGAAGTCACTGGAGTTTAAATGGAACATGGAAGCTTCCTGCTAAAAAAACAACCTCATACATATTTAATTAAAGATGGATTTGGGTGAGCCAGGTTCTCTGTGAAAATGCCCCCAAGGGAATAATTATATAATACATAATATATCTTTCCAGTTAAATAGTATTATAGTGGGTTTTTAAAAGCTTTTGATAACATGGACAGCGTTAATATTACAGTGTTTAGTGAAGCAGCAGCCTCACAAATGTGTAAGACACACACAAATGTTATATATGCACAGTATTTAGAAAAGAGGGACCGGAAGGAAATACACCTAAATATTCTTAGTGATTAACTGTGAGATGGGGCAAATTTCTGTAATGAGCATACAGTACATTTATAACTTGAATAATATAATAAACTGTTAAATAAAAAAAATGCCCATGAGAAGGATAAGATTCCCAATTATATTATAGTTTTAATACGTTTATTTGAATAACTGACTTCAGAAGTGGTAATTTTAATTGTACAGGAAGAAGAGAAAAGAAACTGAGAAGTGGAAGTCTGATCTAGTTGGTTTAAGGAACCATAGAGAACATAAGGATTCTTGCTATCTGGCATGTAGGAAAAGAGAAACAGAAAGTGGTGAGGCAGGGGGTACAGAAAGAGTGGTAGAGAGCAACAAAGAATTCTAACTCATTTTCATTTTTTAAGGGCTCTGGTAGCACTGAAGACCATGTGGAATTGTGCTGACATCTGAATTATATGAGGATTGATAATAAGGCTGCAGTGCAATCTCATTTGCTTAACAAGTAGCTGAGCGCCTATTATATCACTTGGTCTGTACTGCCTGGGGGTGTACCGTTGGCTTACAAGCTATAAAGCCTGCGTTGGTGGAGGAAGAGGATGTAGACTTTGAGATCAGTAATTACAGCACAGTGTAGTGCATGCCATTGGAGAAGTGCAGGGTGTCATACACACACTTAGGAGAGGAATGTCATAGAAGGTTAAGGAAGGTTTCTTGTATGAAGCGATGTCCATGTGAGTCTCAAAGGATGAGTAGAAGTTAGGTTAAGATTAGGGAAAAATAGAGGGGAGTTAAGATGGCGGAGGAGTAGGGGACCCGTTTTTCAGCCGGTCCCCCGAGTCGAGCTGGATAGGTACCAGACCAGCCTGAACACCCACGGAACCAGCCTGAGACGCAGGAAGATACATCTGGATCTCTACAAATGAACATCTCCAGTGCTGAGTATTGAGGTACGAAGCGGGGAGCCATGAAACCGTGCACAGATATCGGAAGATAAACGGAAGGGGGAGGGAGCCGCCACATTCGGGCGCCGGGAAGCGGCAGCCACCTACATGGGGGAGCGGGCAGACTCGGGGACCGGCACCCGCAAGACAGCAGACTGAGAACGTGAGCCGGGAACGCGCGCCACCAGACTTCTCACGGAACTCCGGAATCCTGGTGTGCTCACTGGATCCAGACTGAGACCGGGAGCTTCCGGAGCGCGCGGGGCGGCTGGCGGTGTTAGAAACACAAAGGACAGAGACGCGCCGGCCCTGGAAGTGAGGGTTGGGACGCCGGGTATGGGGCGCACATCCCAGGACACTGCAGGGTTGAGCAGCACCAACAGTAACAGAGTTAAAGTGGCCAGAACATTAGTAGAGATCGGGCCGCAATCCCTCTGTTCTGTGACAGAGGCTGAAATTCGGCCGCTGCTGCTCTGACTCTCAGAAGAGGCACAGCAAACCGCCAGGGAAAGCCGCCAGAGAACAAAAGCCTGGAAATACCGGCTCAGAGAGTGCCCATCCCCATCCCCCCTCGCAGGGGACACGGAGACTCTACCCAAACAGGGTTGCCTGAGTATCGGCGCGGCAGGCCCCTCCCCCAGAACACAGAAGGCAGGCTGAAAAATCAAGAAGCCCACAACCCGGGCGCCTGGGTGGCGCAGTCATTGAGCGCCTGTCTTCGGCTTAGGGCGTGATCCCGGCGTTCCGGAAAGGAGTCCCTCATCGGGCTCCTCCGCTGGGAGCCTGCTTCTTCCTCTCCCACTCCCCTGCTTCTGTTCCCTCTCTCGCTGGTTGGCTGCCACATAAATAAATAAATAAAATCTTTAAAGAAGAAGCCCACATCCCTAAGATCCCTATAAAACAAGGGGCACGGCCTGGGACCCAGTCAATAATTTGGGCTCTGGACAACCCCGCAACCTCTCCTCATCAGAATGACAAGAAGGAGAAGCCCCCCCCAGCAAAGAAAAGACAGTGAGTCTGTGGCCTCTGCCACAGAAATAATGGATATGGATGTAACCAAATTATCAGAAATGGAATTCAGAGTAACGATGGTCAAAATGATGAGTAGAATTGAAAAAACTATTAACAAAAAGGTTACTGAGAATATAGAATCCCTAAGGACAGAAATGAGAGCAAATCTGGCAGAAATTAAAAATTCCATGAGCCAAATGCAGGCAAAACTAGAGGCTCTGACGGCCAGGGTCACAGAAGCAGAGGAACGGGTTAGTGAATTGGAGGATGGGTTAATAGAGGAAAAAAACAAAATAGAAGCTTCTCTTAAAAAAATCTAAGCCCACGAATGTAGGTTATGGGAGATTACTGACTCAATGAAACGATCCAATGTTAGAATCATCGGCATCCCCGAGGGGGTGGAGAAAAACAGAGGTCTAGAAGAGATATTTGAACAAATTGTAGCTGAAAACTTCCCTAATCTAGCGAGGGAAACAAACATTTGTGTCCAAGAGGCAGAGAGGACCCCTCCCAAGCTCAACCACGACAAACCTACGCCACGTCACGTCATAGTGCATTTCGCAAATATTAGATCCAAGGATACAGTATTGAAAGCGGCCAGGGCAAAGAAATTTCTCACGTACCAAGGCAAAGGCATCAAAATTACGTCAGACCTGTCTACACAGACCTGGAATGAGAGAAAGGGTTGGGGGAGCATATTTAAACTCTTTCAGAGAAAAACATGCAGCCAAGGATCCTTTATCCAGCAAGGCTGTCATTCAGAATTGATGGAGAAATAAAGACATTTCAGAATCGCCAGTCACTAACCAATTTTGTAACCACGAAACCAGCCCTACAGGAGATATTACGGGGGGTTCTATAAAAGTAAAAAGGCCCCAAGAGTGATACAGAACAGAAAGTCACAGCCAATACAAACAAAGACTTTACTGGCAACATGGCATCATTAAAATCATATCTCTCAGTAATCAGTCTTAATGTAAATGGTTTGAACCATCCCATAAAACGCCACAGGGTTGCAGATTGGATAAAAAGAAATGACCCATCCATTTGCTGTCTACAAGAGACTCATTTCGAACCCAAAGATGCATTCAGACTGAGAGTAAGGGGATGGAGTACCATCTTTCACGCAAATGGACCTCAAAAGAAAGCTGGGGTAGCAATTCTCATATCAGATAAATTGGATTTTAAACTACAGACTATAGTTAGAGATGCAGAAGGGCACTATATTATTCTTAAAGGAAGTATTCAACAAGTGGATATGACAATTATAAATATATATGCCCCCAACAGGGGAGCAGCAAGATACACAAGCCAACTCTTAACCAGAATAAAGAGACATATAAATAAAATACATTAATAGTAGGGGACCTCAACACTCCACTCTCAGAAATAGACAGAACACCCTGGCAAAAACTAAGCAAAGAATCAAAGGCTTTGAATGCCATACTCGACGAGTTGGACCTCATAGATATATAGAGAACACTACACCCCAGAACCAAAGAATACTCATTCTATTCTAATGCCCATGGAACATTCTCAAGAATAGACCATGTTCTGGGACACAAAACAGGTCTCAACCGATACCAAAAGATTGAAATTATCCCCTGCATATTCTCAGACCACAACGCTCTGAAATTGGAACTCAACCACAAGGAAAAATTTGGAAGAAACTCAAACACTTGGAGACTAAGAACCATCCTGCTCAGGAATGACTCGATAAACCAGGAAATCAAAAATCAAATTAAACAATTTATGGAGACCAATGAGAATGAAAATACAACAGTCCAAAACCTATGGGATACTGCAAAGGCAGTCCTAAGGGGGAAATACATAGCCATCCAAGCCTCACTCAAAAGAATAGAAAAATCTAAAATGCAGTTTTTATATTCTCACCTCAAGAAGCTGGAACAGCAACAGAGGGACAGGCCTAATCCACGCACGAGGAAGCAGTTGACCAAAATTAGAGCTGAAATCAATCAAGCAGAAACCAGAAGTACAGTAGAGCAGATCAACAGGACTAGAAGCTGGTTCTTTGAGAGAATCAATAAAATTGACAGACCACTGGCAAGACTTATCCAAAAGAAAAGAGAAAGGACCCAGATTATTAAAATTATGAATGAAAAAGGAGAGGTCACGACGAACACCATTGAAATTGGAAGGATTATTAGAAATTTTTATCAACAGCTATATGCCAATAAACTAAGCAATCTGGAAGAGATGGAATCCTTCCTGGAAACCTATAAACTACCAAGATTGAAACCGGAAGAAATTGATTCCTTAAACAGGCCAATTAATTATGAAGAAATTGAGTCAGTGATAAACAACCTTCCAAATAACAAAACTCCAGGCCCGGACGGTTTTCCTGGGGAATTCTACCAAACATTCAAAGAAGAAATAATACCTATTCTCCTAAAGCTATTTCAAAAAATAGAAACAGAAGGAAAGCTACCAAACTCATTCTATGAGGCCAATATTACCTTGATCCCCAAACCAGGCAAAGACCCCCTCAAAAAGGAGAATTACAGACCGATTTCCCTAATGAATATGGACGCCAAAATCCTCAACAAGATACTTGCTAATAGAATCCAACAGTACATTAAAAGGATTATCCATCACGATCAAGTGGGATTCATACCTGGGATGCAAGCGTGGTTCAATATTCGCAAATCAATCAGCGTGATACATCATATCAACAAGAAAAGACTCAGGAACCATATGATCCTCTCAATCGATGCCGAAAAAGCATTTGACAAAATACAGCATCCTTTCCTGATTAAAACCCTTCAGAGTGTAGGAATAGAAGGTACATTTCTCAATCTCATAAAAGCCATCTATGAAAAGCCTACTGCAAATATTATTCTCAATGGGGAAAAGCTGGAAGCCTTTCCCTTAAGATCAGGAACTCGACAAGGATGCCCACTCTCGCCACTATTATTCAACATAGTACTAGAAGTCCTTGCAACAGCAATCAGACGACAAAAAGGGATCAAAGGTATTCAAATTGGCAAAGAAGAAGTCAAAATGTCTCTCTTTGCAGATGACATGATACTCTATATGGAAAACCCAAAAGAAGCCACTCCCAAACTATTAGAAGTTATAGAGCAATTCAGTAACGTGGCGGGATACAAAATCAATGCTCAGAAATCAGTTGCATTTCTATACACGAATAACGAGACCGAAGAAAGAGAAATTAGGGAATCCATCCCATTTACAATAGCACCAAAAACCATACGTTACCTTGGAATTAACTTAACCAGAGACGTAAAGGACCTATATTCTAGAAACTATAAATCACTCTTGAAAGACATTGAGGAAGACATAAAAAGATGGAAAGATATTCCATGCTCATGGATTGGAAGAATTAACATAGTTAAAATGTCCATGCTACCCAGAGCAATCTACACTTTCAATGCTATCCCGATCAAAATACCGAGGACATTTTTCAAAGAACTGGAACAAATAGTCCTTAAATTTGTATGGAAACAGAAAAGGCCCCGAATCTCCAAGGAACTGTTGAAAAGGAAAAACAAAGCTGGGGGCATCACAATGCCGGATTTCGAGCTGTACTACAAAGCTGTGATCACAAAGACAGCATGGTACTGGCACAAAAACAGACACATAGACCAATGGAACAGAATAGAGAGCCCAGAAATGGACCCTCGGCTCTTTGGGCAACTAATATTTGATAAAGCAGGAAAAAACATCCGGTGGGAAAAAGACAGTCTCTTCAATAAATGGTGCTGGGAAAATTGGACAGCTACATGCAAAAGAATGAAACTTGACCACTCTCTCACACCATACACAAAAATAAACTCCAAATGGATGAAAGACCTCGATGTGAGACAGGAATCCATCAAAATTCTAGAGGAGAACATAGGCAGCAACCTCTACGACATCGGCCAAAGCAACCTTTTTCATGACACATCCCCAAAGGCAAGAGAAACAAAAGATAAAATGAATTTATGGGACTTCATCAAGATTAAAAGTTTCTGCACAGCCAAGGAAACAGTCAGAAAAACTAAGAGGCAGCCCACGGAATGGGAGAATATATTTGCAAATGACACTACAGATAAAGGACTGGTATCCAAGATCTACAAAGAACTTCTCAAACTCAATACACGAGAAACAAATAAACAAATCAAAAAATGGGCAGAAGATATGAACAGACACTTTTCCAATGAAGACATACAAATGGCTAACAGACACATGAAAAAATGTTCAAAATCATTAGCCATCAAGGAAATTCAAATCAAAACCACACTGAGATACCACCTTACGCCAGTTAGAATGGCAAAAATAGACAAGGCAAGAAACAACAATTGTTGGAGAGGATGTGGAGAAAGGGGATCCCTCCTACATTGTTGGTGGGAATGCAAGTTGGTACAGCCACTCTGGAAAACAGTGTGGAGGTCCCTTAAAAAGTTAAAAATTGAGCTACCCTATGATCCAGCCATTGCACTACTGGGTGTTTACCCCAAAGATACAGACATAGTGAAGAGAAGGGCCATATGCACCCCAATGTTCATAGCAGCAATGTCCACAATAGCTAAATTGTGGAAGGAGCCGAGATGCCCTTCAACAGATGACTGGATTAAGAAGTTGTGGTCCATATATACGATGGAATATTACTCAGCTATCAGAAAGAACGAGTTCTCAACATTTGCTACAACATGGACGTCACTGGAGGAGATAATGCTAAGTGAAATAAGTCAAGCAGAGAAAGACAACTATCATATGATTTCTCTCATCTATGGAACATAAGAACTAGGATGATCGGTAGGGGAAGAAAGGGATAAAGAAAGGGGGGGTAATCAGAAGGGGGAATGAAACATGAGAGACTGTGGACTATGAGAAACAAACTGAGGGCCTCAGAGGGGAGGGGGTGGGGGAATGGAATAGACCGGTGATGGGTAGTAAGGAGGGCACGTATTACATGGTGCTCTGGGTGTTATACGCAACTAATGAATCATCAAACTTTACATCGGAAACCGGGGATGTACTGTATGGTGACTAACAATATAATAAAAAATCATTAAAAAAAAAAAGATTAGGGAAAAATATTCTAGGTAGAAGGACAAAATATGTAAAAAGGCCTGGAAACAAGACAGAGGAAGATAGGCTCGAGGAATTGGAAAAAAAATCAGTATGGCCACATCTCAAAGTGTAAGGAAGCCTATAGTAATAAACAAATCCAAAGAGGTAGGTAGAGACTGAGTTTTGTAATCCATGGTGAGAAATTTGGACTTTACACTAGAGCAGTAGGTAGCCACTGAAACCTTTTAAGTAAAGGAATATCATGATTTATAGTTTAGAAAAATTCCCTCTATTGTATGAAAGTGGGTTGAAATAAGACAACTTTGGAGGCAAGAAGATCTGTTAGCAAATTTTTGTACTAACCTAGATAGGAGATATGGGCACCTGGGTGGCTCAGTTGGTCAAGTGCCTACCTTCAGCTCAGGTCATGATCCCAGGGTCCTGGGATTGAGTCCTGCATCAGGCTCCCTGCTCAGCAGGGAGTCTGCTTCTCCCTACTCCTTCTCTCTCTCTCTCAAATAAATAAATAAAATCTTAAAAAAAATTAGGGAGAAGATTAAAGGTGACAGGGATAGTAAGACATGAAAGGATTTGAAAGATGTTTTATGAAGCAGATTGGCCTAAGACTTAGGGCTTATTGCACAGTTGGATGTGAAGGATAAGACAAATGGGAAGCATCCAAGATTCCTAGATTTCTGACTTGGTTAACTGGATGTATAGTGGTTTATTTATTCAGTAGGGAATCAGAGGAGAAACTGGTTTCTCAGGAGATGAGGGGGTAGGACAGGGCTGTGGTGAGGGGTAGGGGGAGATATAGATATTAATTCTCTTTTGGACTTAATGAATTTGAAATGCCTGAAAGACATGTGGAGGTTTTCTTCCATGCTTGTATCAAGTTTTGGACATAATCCCAGTACTAGAGCTGGAGAAATTGATAAGACCTAGGATCCGAAATCCTGGATTCACTGTCTATTTTGTCATGATTGATTGATCATATAACCTTCCTAATACAGTTAATATATCTTAATAAAAAACATTTTCAGGGAGACACAAAATAATTTATATGACAGATTTTCGAATCCCATTTTGCCACCTTTTTTTCATTTAGAAATTTTTTTTTCAAGTCAAGTTTTTAAATTTAGCTTCCTTGAGGTATAATTTATGCAAAATGTAGTTCGTCCATTCAAGAGAAGAGTCTGACACATGTGTACAGTCTTGTGACCTCTCCTACAATCTAGATATGGAACATTTCCATGACACCAAAAAGGTCATTTTTGTAGTTTTGTAGTTAATCCCAAACCCCAGCGCTTGACAGTTACCAGTTTGTTTTCTAATACTGAAATTTTGCCTTTTCCAGAATGTCATGTAAATAAAATCGTACACTTTGTAGTTTTGGGGGGCTTCTTTCACTTAAAATAATGCTTTTGAGATTTATCAGTGCTGTTGTTTATATCAATAGATTGTTCCTTTTTAAAAAAATTTTTATTTAAATTCCAATTAGTTAACGTACAGTGTAATATTGGTTTCAGGTGTACAATATAGTGACCTAGCACTTGCATACATCACCTGGTGCTCATCACAACACGTGCACTCCTTAATCCCCAACACCTATTTCACCCATCCCCTGCCCCCCTCCCCTCTGGTAACCATTAGTTTGTTCTCTAGAGCTAAGAGATGGCTTCTTGGTTTGCCTCTCTCTCTTTTATTCCCTTTGGTTGTTTGTTTTGTTTCTTAAATTCCACATATGAGTGAAATCATATGGTATTTATTTTCTCTGACTTAGTTCACTTAGCATAATACTCTCTAGCTCCATCTATGCCATTGCAAATGGCAAGATTTCATTCTTTTTTATGGATGAGTAATATCCCATTGTGTATATATACCATATCTTCTTTCTCCATTCATCAGTCAATGGACACTTGAGCTGTATCTGTAATTTGGCTATTGTAGATAATGCTGCTACAAACATCGGGATGCATGTATCCCTTTGATTTAGTATTTTTGTGTTCTTTGGGTAAATACTCAGTCGTGCAATTGCTGGTTCATGGGGTAGTTCTAATTTTAACTTCTTGAGGAACCTCCATACTGTTTTCCATCCTGGCTGCACCAGTTTACATTCCCACCAGCAGTGCAAGAGGGTTCCCTCTTCTTCACATCCTTGCCAACACCTGTTGTTTCTCTGCTATTGATTTTAGCCATTCTGACAGGTGTGAGGTGATATCTCATCGTAGTTTCTAATTTGCATTTCCCTGATGATAAGTGAGGTTGATCATCTTTCCATGTGTCTGTTGGCCATCTGCATGTCTTCTTTGGAAAAATGTCTATTCATGTCTTCTGCCCATTTTTTAATTGGAGTATTTGTTTTTTTGGGTGTTGAGTTTTAAAAGTTCTTTATGTATTTTGGATACTAACCCCTTATCAGATACATCATTTGCAAATACCCTCTCCCATTCCATAGGTAGCCTTTTAGTTTTATTGATTGTTTCCTTTGCTGTGCAGAAGCTTTTTATTTTAATGTAGTCCCAATAGTTTATTTTTGCTTTTGTTTCCCATACCTCAGGAGACATATCTAGAAAGAAGTTGCTATGGCTGATGTCAAAGAAGTTACTGCCTGTGCTCTCCTCTAGGATTTTTAGTTTCGGGTCTCACATTTAGGTCCTTAATCCATTTTAAATTTATTTATTGTTATTATTTTTACAGATTTTATTTATTTGAGAGAGAGAGTACAGAGGGAGAGAAGCAGACTCCCTGCCAAGTGGAGAGCCTGATGTGGGGCTTGATCCCAGGACCCTGAGATCATGACCTGAGCCAGAGGCAGGCGCTTAACTGACTGAGCCACCCACGCGCCCCATTTTAAATTTATTTTTGTATATTGTGTAAGAGAGTGGTCCGGTTTCATTCTTTTGCAGGTAGCTGTTTAGTTTTCCCAACACCATTTGTTAAAGACACTGTCTTTTTCCCACTGGATATTCTTACCTGCTTTGTAGAAGATTAATTCTGGGTTCATTTGTGGGTTTTCTGTTTTGTCACATTGATCTACACGTCCATTTTTGTGCCAGTACCATACTGTTTTGATTACAAATTTGAAGTCCAGAATTGTGATGCTTCCAGCTTTGCTTTTCTTTTTCAAGATTGCATTGGCTATTTGGGATCTTTTGTGGTTCGATACAAATTTTAGGATTGTTTGTTCTAGCTCTGTGAAAAATGCTGTTGGTATTTTGATAAGGATTGCATTAAATCTTTCGATTGCTTTGGGTAGTATAGACATTTTAGCAGTATTTGTTTTTCTAGTCCATGAGCATGGAATAACTTTCCATTTCTTTGTGTCATCTTCAGTTTCTTTCATCAGTATTTTATAGTTTTCAGAGTACAGGTCTTTTACCTCTTTCGTTAGGTTTATTCATGGGTATCTTATTGTTTTGGGTGGGGTTGATTCCTTAATTTCTCTTTCTGCTGCTTCACTATTGGTGTATAGAAATGCGACAGATTTCTGTACGTTGATTTTATATACTGCAACTTTACTGAATTCGTTTATCAGCTCTAGAAGTTTTTTGGTTGAGTCTTTAGGATTTTCTATATATAGTAGCATGTCATCCGCAAACAGTGACAGTTTTACTTCTTCCTTGCCAATTTGGGTGCCTTTTATTCCTTTTTGTTATCTGATTGCTGTGGCTAGAACTTCCAGTACTATGTTGAATGAAAGAGGTGAGAGCAGACACCCTCATTTTGTTCCTGACCTAGAGGAAAAGCTGCCAGTTTTTATCCATTTAGGACGATATTAACTGTGGGTTTTTTGTATATGGCCTTTTTATGTTGAGGTGTATTTCCTCTAAGCCTACTTTGTTGGGGGTTTTATCATGATTGGACGTTGTACTTTGTCAAAAGCTTTTTCTGCATCTATTGAAAGGATCATTTGGTTTTTATCCTTTCTTTTGTTAATGTGATGTATCACATTGATTTGTGAATTCTGGACTAGCGACCCAGGAATAAATCCATTTGATCATGGTAAATGATTTTTTTTTTTTAATGTATTGTTGGATTTGGTTTGCTAGTATTTCATTGAGAAATTTTGCATCTGTGTTCTTCAGGGATATTGGCCTGTAGTTCTCCTTTTTTGTGTCGTCTTTATCTGGTTTTGGTATCAGGGTAATGCTGGCTTCATAGAATGAATTTGGAAAATTTTCTTTGTTTTCTATTTTTTGGAATAGTGTGAGAAGAATAGGTATTAACTCTCCTTTAAATGTTTAAATAGACATTAACTCTACTTTAGAATTTGCCTGCGAAGCCATCTGGTCCTGAATTTTTGTTTGATGGGAGTTTTTTTTATTATTGATTAAGCTTCTTTGCTGGTTATTGGTCTATTCAAATTTTATTTCTTCCTATTTCAGTTCTGGTAGTTTATATGTTTCTAGGAATTTATCCATTTCTTCTAGGTTGTCCATTTGTTGCCATATAGTTTTTCCTAACATTCTCTTAGAATTGTTTGTATTTCTGTGGTGTTGGTAGTTACTTCTCTGCTCTCATTTGTGATTTTATTTATTTGGGTCCTTTCTTTTTTGGTAAGTGGCTAGGGGTTTATCAGTTTTATTAATTTTTTCAAAGAACCAGCTCCTGGTTTTGTTGATCTGTTCTATTGGGGGTTTTTTGGTTTTGTTTTGTTTGTGTTTTTTTTTTTTTACTTTCTATATCATTTCTTTCCTTTCTTTCTTTTTTTTTTTTTTAAAGATTTTATTTATTTATTTGACAGAGACAGCCAGCGAGAGAGGGAACACAAGCAGGGGGAGTGGGAGAGGAAGAAGCAGGCTCCTAGTGGAGGAGCCCGATGCAGGGCTCGGTCCCAGAACGCTGGGATCATGCCCTGAGTCGAAGGCAGACGCTTAATGACTGAGCCACCCAGGCACCCCTATATCATTTATTTCTGCTCCAGTCTTTATTATTTCCTTCCTCTTACTGTTTTGGGATTTGTTTGTTGTCCTTTTCCCAGCTCCTTTATTTGTAAGGGTCCATTGTTTAATATACTCCTTGCTTTTTGAGGTGGGCCTGTACTACTATGTACTTCCCTCTTAGGGCCACTTTTGCTGCATCCCAAATCTTATATTGATGTGTTTTCGTTTTCATTTGTGTCCACGTATTTTTTAAAATTTCTGCTTTGATTTCCTGGTTCACCCATTCATTGTTGAGTTCCATGTTGTTTAACCTCCAGGTATTTGTTGTCTTTCCAGATTTTTTCTTAATGATTGACTTCTAGTTACGTAACATTGGGGTCAGAAAAAGGAGTATGGTATGATTTCAGTCTTTTTGTATTTGTTGAGGCCTGTTTTGTTACCTTATGTGTGATTTATTCTAGGGAATGGTCCATGTGTGCTTGAAAAGAATGTGTATTCTGCTGTTTTAGTCCATCTGTTCCAGTGTGTCATTCAAAACCACTATTTCCGTGTTGATTTTCTGTTTAGATGATCTGTCCATTGATGTAAGTGGAGTGGTAAGGTCCCCTACTTTTATTGTATTATTATTAATTAGTTCCTTTATGTTTGTTACTGATTGTTTTATATATTTGGGTGCTACCATTTTCAGTGCATAAACATTTACAATTGGTATATCTTGTTGGATTGTTCCCTTTATTATTACATAGTGCCCTTCTTTGTCTCTTGTTACAGTCTTTGTTTTAAAGTCTAGTTTGTCCAATATAAGAATCGATACTCCAGCTTTCTTTTGACATCCATTTGCATGATAAATATTTCTCCATCTCCTCACTTTCAACCTGAAGGTGTCTTTAGGTCTAAAATGAGTCTCTTGTAGGCAGCATGTAGATGGGTCTTGTTTTCTTATCCATTCTAACACCCCGTGTCTTTTGATTGGAACGTTTAGTCCATTTACATTCAAAGTTATTGATAGATACATATTTATTGCCACTTTATTACTTGTGGTTGTTTTAGAAGATTTTCTCTGATCCTTTCTTGTCCTTCTCTATTTCATGTTTTGCTGCTTTTCTTTAGTGATACATTTGGATTTCTTCCTCTTTATTCTCTGCATGTTTATTAGTGGGTTTTGATATTGGTTACCATTAGGTTTGTATATAACCTCTTCTGCAAATAGCAGTCTATATTAAGTTGCTGGTTGTTCAGATTTGTACCCATTCCTTTCTCCTCTCTGCACATTTTGGGTATATGTTATATTTTATATCCTTTTTTGTGTGTGAGTTCCTTGACTGAATTTTACAGAAATATTCATTTTTACTGCTTTGTGTTTCCTGCATTTATACGTCACGTCTGTTTTCTTCTTTCCACTCAGAGTCCCCTTTAGTATTTCTTGCAGGGCTGCTTTAGTTATCACAAACTCTTTCAGTTTTTGTCTGGGAAACTCTTCATCTCCTTCTATTCCAAATGGTAGCCTTGCTGGATAGAGTATTCTTGGCTGCACATTTTTCCTATTCAGCATTTTGAATGTATTGTGCCACTCTCTTCTGGCTTGCCAAGTTTCTGTTGAAAAATCTCTTTCAATAGAAAACCCTAGCCTTATGGGTTTTCCCTTGTAAGTTAACGACTTCTTTTATTGCTTTTAAGGTTTTTTCTTTATCACTATATTTTGCAGCTTTAATTACAGTATGTCTCGGTTTTGGTCTGCTTTTGTTGATTTTGATGGGAGTTCTCTCTGCCTCCTGGATCTGTATGTCTGTTCCCTTCCCCAGATTAGGGAAGTTTTCAGCTATGATTTCTTCAAATAAATTTTCTGTGCCCTTTACTCTTTCTTCTAGGATGCCTGTGATATGAATGTTGTTATATTTAGTAGAGTCCCTGAGTTCCCTGAGTCTATTCTTGTTTTGCATAATTCCTCTTTCTGTCTTTTGTTCAGCTTCATTGCTTTTTTGTTACTTTTTTTTCTAGGTAATCAATTTATTCCTCTGCTTCTTCCAGCCTGCTGTTCTTTCATCAAGTGTGTTTCTAATCTCATTTATTGAGCTCTTCATCTTTGATTCTTTTTTTAACTCTTATATGTTTGTGGTAAGGGTCTTAACTGATGTCTTCTCTTCTCAAACCCAGTGACTATTCTTATGATTGTTGCTTTAAATTTTCCATCAGGTATGTTACATATATCTGTTTCACTTAGATCTCTGGCTGTGCCCTTATCTTGTTCTTTCATTTAGGATAAATTCCTCTGTTCACATTTTGTCTAAATTCCTGCCACCTTATAAATGTTAGAAAAGCCAGCCATGTGTCCCGCTCCTGAAAGTAATGGCCTTATGCTGAAGAGATCATGTAGTGCCCAGGGCCTGTCACTTCAGGGAATGTCACCAGTGTGCACTGTGTGTGCTCTGTTGTGTTCTGGCTGTGCTATATCCTTCAGGTCAGTCATCTGCAGAGGTTCTCCTTGCCTGCTGTGGGCTGTATTTCATCCCTGGCCTGAATGTGGCGAGTTTTAACTAGGTGTGCTCTGATCTGTTGTGAAATGAGACCAGAACCGAGGCCCTGCAAAACTCTCTGATCAGGAGATGTAGTGTAGTGTATTGGTCTTTTTGGGGAGGGGCCCACCAGGCTGGGACCAAGGCAAGTGTGACTGAGAAGGGCAGTTCTACTAGAGCACAGAGGGGCGGGGCTTGGTGTAAGCAAATTAGACAGCTAGTATAGCACTGCACTGCTTCCCGCAAGTGGCTCTGTGTTTATACTGAGTGGTGGGAGAGGGAAACGGAACCAGCCAGTTCCTTTGTTTCTGAAGGGGTATGTCAGTGCACATTGCCTCTCAGGGATGTGCTCAAGAAGAGCAAATAATCTCCCACTGTGTGCCCCTAGGCACTCTTCAGATTGCTGTTTCCATGATATCTGCCCCCAAATTGTTCGCTTGCCTTCTCTCCAAGAGTAGTGCAGTACCCTCTAGGCTCTATCCCAGCCAAGCCTGCTGACTTTTAAAATTCTAGGTTTTAAGCCCTGCTGGTTGCAAGAACTCATAAAATTCAGTCCCTCTCATTTTCCAAGCCAGTGGCTCTGGGGAAACGTTCTTCTTGTGCATTCCCCTGGGTGCTCCATCCCCCGCCCCCCCAACAACGTCCCTCCTGCCCCTTCACAGCAGCTGCAATCTGTTGCTCCCCTAAATCATGTCTCTGTGTTTTATGCCTTCTTCACTTTAGCTTCTTTTCTCCCTTTAGTTGTGGAGTTTGTCCTGTCAGTCTTCAGGTCAATTTCTGGTGTATGTAGGATGATTCGATAGTTATCTAGTTGTATTTGTGGGACTAGGCGAGCCTAGGGTCCTTCTACTCTGCTGCCCTCTTCTCCCAAACCAGCTTGTTCCTTTTTATGGCTGTGTAATTTTCCGTTTTATGGACATACAGTTTGCTGATCTGTTCACAGTAGATGGGCCTTGAGTTGTTTTGTGTTTTAGGCTATTACGAATACAGTTATTATGAACATTTACATAGAGGCCTCTGTGTGGACATATATTTCTGTTTCTCTTGAGTAAATACCAAAGGATAGAATTGCTGGGTCATTTGTTAAATGTATTCTCTTTGTCAGAAACCGATAGGCTATTTTCCTAAGTGGTTCTACCATTTTACATTCCTACTAGTAATATAGGTGAGTATCAGTCAGTTCCTTCATCTCACCAACACTTGCTATAGTTGATCTTTTTAAATTGACCATTCTAAAAGGTATGTAGTGGTATCTCATTGTGGTTTTTATTATATTTTCCTTCTGACTAATGATATTAAGCATCTTTTCATTAAAATAGATTAGTAGAGAAGATATGTTTGTCGTCAGTATATTCTCTTTGGTGAAATATCTATTCAGATTTTTTTTAATTGTGTTTATTTTCTTGTCTGGTTTTGAAAGTTCTTTACAAATTTTAAAATACAAGTTCTTTGTCAGATTATGTAAGCTTAGCAAATATTTTCTACCAGTCTAATTTGTCTTTAAAGACTAATAGTTTTGTTCCAAGATATCACTCAGAATAGACTGTTTTGGGTTATTTTTACCATGTATACTGTAGGCCTTTTCAATGTATCAATTTAAGTCTTTATTTCAAGAAAATTTTCTTGAGTTACAGATTTAAATGCTTTTTCTACTTCATTATTTTGTATTTCATTTTAAACTGCAATTATTTGTATATTGTATTTTCTTTATCTTCTATGTTTGTCACCTTTTCTCTGATCTCTTTTACTTTTTTATTTAAATTTCATTTTCTTAGTTCTTTTCATTTATGTTTTCTATTTCTCTTAGTTTACTTTTGGTCATGTCTTTTCTCTCATGGGTGGCTTGTATTCCTTTGTACTTCACAAACTGTGTCATCCTCCATTAGGATATCTTTGCATGTTATTCCTCTCACCAGGCATTATATAAGTAGAAGCGTCTATGTGGAATGATAATGTTTTAACGGTGATGTGCCATGTTAGTGGTAGCTGTTAACTTCAACCGAAATATGTCATTATGTATATCATAATATTCATACTGTGGTATATCACCACTTAATTATGTTTATAGAAGTAAACTTTCAATATCTGTTTCAAAGCAGTGAATACATGCTGCCGAAAAGGAAAATGGATAAGAAATTCTTTTTTTACTAGCTGTCACTGCTGTTGCTTTTTAATACATATGTTAATTCTCCATGATTTTGTGTTTTAGTTGAATAGCACTTGTATTAGCAGATAATACCTTCTTTTTGTATCTGCAGATTGACATCTCACTTTGGCAAGATGGGGTGGGGATAGAGGGATGTGTTTGTGTTAGTGTGTTCATGTTTCTTGTTTTGTAAACCTGTAGATAGATCTGAGAGACTTTCTAGTTTATCTTTCTGTCTTCAGGCAGAGTAATATTTTAACCCTCTTAAACATTAAAATATCTTCTATTTGAGTTTCCAGATTGAGAGTTCCTACAGTCTCCTTGGTAACTCATCTCAGCATTTTTCAACTAACTGGCAGCAGAGTAGTCCAGTTGAAGAAAGAGTTAAAAAAAAAAAAGATTTTGTTTTTTTCTGTCATTAAGTGGACAAATGAGTATCCATTTGTTTACAGCAATTAGTATGTGTCAAGAAAGTAGAATGAAGGGCATGCTAATTGGAAAACATCATGAACAGAGGTACTTGGGAGAACTTGGGGAAGTTTAGGGCCCATTTAAAGAATAGCAGTATTTTGGTTGAATGTAACCATGATGTAGTCTTGAAAGTTCATGGCTGTGAAATTCTTTTTTTTTCCCCCAGAAGATTTTATTTATTTATTTGACAAAGAGTACAAACATGAGCGGCAGGCAGAAGGAGAAGCAGACTCCCTGCTGCCCAGGCACCTGAAATTCTTTTTTTTAATTTAATAATTTAATTTTTAATGAGACAATATATAGTTTATTTTTTTAGGAAAATAAGCAGTAAATTATCACCGTATGGATTCAAACATTTCTAAGACCCACATGTGCTAAGTGAAAACCATGGGAAAGATCTTCAAGTCTTTTATCATTTTTTTTTAATTTTTTTAAATTATATTATGTTAGTCACCATACAGTACATCCCTGGTTTCTGATGTAAAGTTCGATGATTCATTAGTTGTGTATAACACCCAGTGCACCATGCAATACATGCCCTCCTTACTTCCCATCACCGGTCTATCCCATTCCCCCACCCCCCTCCCCTCTGAGGCCCTCAGTTTATCATTTTTATTATTTAATAAATAATTTCATTTCCGGTTTTTGGTAGTGAACACAATTCTTATTCTCATATATGCATTTTATAGGTAGTAGGTATTTTCAGAATCTGATGCTACCATTTACTTTGGTGAATGTTCTGTTCAAAATATATTTGGCTGTACTTGCACAGGGACGTAAAAGTGCTATACTTGGCAGTGTTTTGAAAATAAGATACCTAGTCCTTGTGTGTAGGCTTGAGGATTTTAACATTGTGACAGTTTTACCATAATTTTTAGAAAATATCTATCATTGAACATCATTTTTTTTTAGTTGTCATGGAAATGATGAAAGTTATTTTTCAAGAAAGTTAATAAACTGTACTTCAGTTAATATTTCCAAATAGCATAGTTGGAATGATGGCAGAGCATGTCACATGTAGTTCATCTTCTCAAACCCTTTCTCACAAATTGCCTTTTGTCATTAATGTTTTTCTTTTTCATTGCCTGTGAAATTTCTCAGATCACTCTTTGGTTGTATGATAGTTGCTATATTTTTATACTTGTTATTCATTTTTAAAGTCCCAGCATACCATGCAATAGTAAATGCTATAGCTTTCTACCTAACTTGCTAAAAGCAGCTTATTATTTAAAGGTATATAAGGAAAAACCTGATGAGGAATGGTTACCTTATTTGGGATTTTACCTATTCATAAGAATTTAATATCTTGTTTCCTTCTAAAATTTACAAATAATAATTATTTTTTAAACTTTCTTCCTTTTAGACTTTTGAAGATTTTAAAAATGACAAGCAAGCTGTAGAATATCAGCAACGAATTGTGGATATTTTGTTGAAAGTAAGTATTCAGAGAATAGATGACCTTGTATTGATGTTTGTTATTTATTTGGGGGGGGGGGGTTGGGAATCCTAAGCAGGCTCCATGCCCAGTGTGGAGCCTGATGCAGGGCTCAGTATCATGACCCTGAGATGATGACCTGAGCCAAAATCAAGAGTCATGCTTAACCAACTGAGCCACTCAGGTGCCCCTGTATTGATGTTTATTTTAAGAAAGTTGACTTGTTTTCTAGCAAGTTCTAAAATGATCTTACTTAATGAAACAGTGTATTCAAATCATTTAAAAATTTTATTGTGATATCTTTGTCTTCCAAACCTGAATGAAATACTAATCATTCTTTCAAAAAAAAATTTAATATATCTCAGCTGAGACTAGATATAGGACATAGGGTATTACTGTGAAATGCATATTGTGGTAATTCCTATATTAGTCTGATTATGTGAAATAACGGTGACTAACTTCAGAATGCTTTGAGAAAATAATCAACGTGAGACTCTTCTTCGGTCTCATACCAGCATTGCTGTGTTGCTTAGGTGGCGCTGTCATTTGACTGTGGCACTGAGATGATGGGGACAACATCAGAATGATTAGAGGCACACAGAGATGATCATCTCAGTTTAAATCTAACTAGATTCAGTCCAAAGCTATTTTGAGATCCATGCTGCTGCTAATGAATGAATGCAGAGACAGATTCTTTTCCTTTCCATCTGCACAGCTTGAACCAGGCCAGTTTCTTCTTGTAGTTGAAATCTTAGAACTTTAGTCGTTCATTTGGCTGTAAAATGGAGATTTCTTCCTCTTAGTGAGTTTTAGATTATTTTGGACAAGAGACCCAAATTAAAATGTTCTCTAATTGTGTATGACATTAATGCATTACATTTTTAATAGCTCTTTATAATTTTCAAAGCACATTTATATACATTATCTTATTTGAGCTATTTATTGACCTTGTAAGATAGGCAGTGATGAATATGAGAATAGGATCGCTAAGCCCCCAAATAATGCCAGTTGGATCCAGGTACGTGGTGGGGAGAATTTTTACATGGATTTCCTAAATGGTCTTTTTTTTTTTTTTTTAAGATTTTATTTATTTATTTATTTATTTGAGAGAGAAATAGCCAGTGAGAGAGGGAACACATGCAGCGGGAGTGGGAGAGGAAGAAGGAGGCTCCGAGCAGAGGAGCCTGATGTGGGGCTCAATCCCAGAACGCCAGGATCATGCCCTGAGCCGAAGGCAGATGCTTAACGACTGAGCCACCCAGGCGCCCCCTAAATGGTCTTTCTATACCTAATCTTGTCCTTCTTTAATTTGTGATCTTGCTTTTCTTTTATTCTTCTGTGGCTGCCTATTAGATCAGTTGGAATTAAGTTCTGCTGTGAGAGAAATTCAGAATTACAGTAGTTTAATCGTGATGGGAATTTATTTTTCTCATAAAAGTCTGGAGGTCGGCAACCTGTTCTAGAAGAGTGGTTTCACAGACTTCTCAGGGATGCAGATGCCTTCTGCTTTAACTGTTACTATTCTTAGTACATGGTTTCTGTCTTGTGGTCCAAAATACCTGCTTGGGCTCCAGCCATCACCTTGACATTCTAGCCAGTCCGAATGCAGAAATAGATGAAGAAGAGAGTTCCCTGTCTTTAAGAAGACTTTTTAGAAGTTGTATACTACAGTTCAGCTTATAACATGTTGATCAGAACTTAGATATACTGTTTCTCAGCTGCTAAGAGAGACTGTGAAATGTACTCTGTGTTATGGGTGACCATGTGTTTAGCCTAAAATGAGTTCTGTTTCTAAGTTAGGAGGGAAGAGCAGATGTTGCAGCACAAGTACTAGTTTCTGCCACACTCATCTGAAGTTGTTGAACATCCAGGATCCTTCAGTATTTTCTGGTCCCTGATTACTTCTTTATAACTGCTCTCCTCTCCTACCCTTAACACACCGCCTGTGGCACACACACTCTCTGTAATATGAACTTCTCACCCATATTAAATTATTGCAATTCACTGAACTGTGCCATCTTTATGTCTGATGTTCTTTGTGTGAGTTTTCTTTCATCCCATCATGCCTTTCCTGCCCTTTCTCTGCCTGGCAAATTCCTAACCATTTTCCAAGACATAACTCAGATATCATCCATGAGAAACTCTTTTAGAATCCTTTCCACACTTTCAGTTTGATTAGTTGCCCCTTCTCCGCGTTCATACAACACTTTATGCTACGCAAGGCACACTGTATCGTAATTGTGTACATGTATGTTTTCCTGCCTATAGTTGAGTTTCCTGTAAGCAGAGACTGAGGATTTGTGTGTGTGTGTCCTTGTTTTAACATGCTCACAATATGTCCAGCACAATGCCTGTATGCTGGTAGGTGTTCAAGACATGTTTGCAAGTTGACTGAATGGGAATTTGAATTTAAAACTATACCAAGTTGGAGGGGCAATCCAAATGAAGAGAATAATGCTCCGTGAAGTACTTAGACTGTTACAGTTGGTGAATTGCTGCCCTTGTATATTGTTTTGTATTATTTACATTGGGTCAATGAAGAATGAACTTTGGAGATTATTTTCTCATTTCTAATGAGTTGTACTAACAACTGTGCTGCTGACAGAGCCAGTGAAAATAGGAATGTAGGCAATGACCAGATAACATTGGATGAGCGTCAGACCTAAGGTGATACTATGTGTGCTGAATGGCTACAGACATGGAAGTAAAAAGCCGTTAATTCGTGACTTTGTATAAGATTGCTCAGAAAATTTTGTAAGCCTGGTCCATGGAATAGGTAAGAGAAGAAATGGAGAAAGACCAGAATTTCGAGGATGGTAACTGTTAGACACTTGCTGAGATGGCAAGGGAACTGACTGAGAGAACCATTTTCTCAGAAGGTGTTTCTAGGATCAGCTGGTAAAGCAGTTCACACCTAGAGAGTAAAAGGAAGGGTAAAAGCTGAGAGGAGCACTAGCTGGGCCTGTAAGTTGAGTCCTGGGAAAGCACCTGCACACTGAAAGGGAGGGATGATTGAGTATTTTAAAGCTATAGAGAGCCTTTGAATATTATCGGTTGGAATTCAGATACACAGGTTATAACTTGAAGTATTCTCGTACTGTGGTATGCTGAATTACGCACTTGAGCAAGCTGTGGTTGCTAGCTAAAGCGGGACGAGGTGAAGAAAGGGATACACCACTAGCAAAATAAGAAGAGGTAGGCCAAAAGCTGGGTCCTGAGGGAACGTTTTACAACAGGATCAATCTTACACTTGATCTTTGGATGAGAGTAGGAGAGGGGACTTGGGACTGTCAGTAGATGAGACGGTTTGTTGTTCAGCTAATCCTAAACAATACCTGATCTTCCTTCCCTGTGTGCTGCATTCTCTGTCTTTGCTGATGGCATCATCATCGGACCTGCCTGTCAGGCTCAAGTCTGTCATTGTTTATTCCTCCTTTAGCCACACATTTCCACACAGGTAAATCCTTGTCCTGTTGCCGTGCTCTCTGCAGTGCCTTTTGCACCTGTTCCTGCTTCTGTTTTCATGATCACTGCCCTGGTTCAGACCCCCTTGTCTTTCCATTGGACCTCTGCAGTCACATGCGTCTTGCCTGGGCTCTTCACCTTTTCATTTTTCCTTCTGTTATTTTATCCTATTCACTGCCAACTGGATAATTTTCCTAAGCACGGTACTGATCATGATCAGTTCTCCTGGCTGAACATGTTCAGTAGCGCCCCAGTTTTCTGTGGAATACACTTGAGTATCCTTGGAATGACATTCAAGGCCTCGTCTTTTCAATGTAATTTCTCTGTCCTCCTCATGCATGCTGCTGCATTCTAGTGGAACACTTCGTTTCTTCAAACACGCTTGTGCTTTCTCGTGCCCATGCTTTTGCTCTTCTCTCTGCCTGAGTTACTCTCTCTCCTGATATTTCCCTACTTTTCTCATTTCTTCTCAAATTCCCTCTCTCCTTTTCCCCACTGTGCTTTCATGGCCATTTGTTCCTTTATAATGTTGGTCACATTGTGCCTTTTATTTCAGATTTGTTACCTGATTCTCCTTGCTTTCCTATTGATTACTTCCTTGAAGGCGTTTGCCATACCATGTTACACCTAGGAGGTAGTCAGGAGATGAGAGCTCATTCAAAGCAGAGGAATGATTATGATTGGATAACTGTGTGTGATTGTAACAAGCCTGTTATCAGAAACCATTTGTCTGTCTGCTTGTAGACAGGGCAGAAGCCATTCACTTCACTGATTCCTTTGCTAGCTGACTTCCTTTTCTGGGACACCTTCACTGTCAAATTAACTTGCTTTTTAAAAAAATTAATTAATTTTTATTGCAGAATAATTGACATATAGGGGCGCCTGGGTGGCTCAGTCGTTAAGCGTCTGCCTTCAGCTTAGGGCCTGATCCCAGGGTCCTGGGATCGAGCCCCGCATCGGGCTCCCTGCTCCGCTGGGAGCCTGCTTCTTCCTCTCCCACTCCCCCTGCTTGTGTTCCCTCTCTCACTGACTGTCTCTCTCTCTGTCAAATAAATACATAAAATCTTAAAAAAAAAAAAAAAAAGAAGAAGAATTGACATATAATATTTCAGGTGTATAACAGCGATTCGGTATTTACATACATTATGAAGTGGCTACCACAGTAAGTCTAGTTAGTTACCATCTGTCATTATACAAAGCTGTTACAATATTATTGACTATATTCCCTATGCTGCACATTTCATCTCTTATTTATTTTACAACTGGAAATTTGTACCTCTTAATCCCCTTTACCTGTTTTGTTCAACTGCATCCTCCCCTCTGGCAGCCATCAATTTGTTCTCTGTGTCTGTGTGTCTGTTTCTGTTTTGTTTACTTTGTTTTTTAGATTTCACATATAAGTGAAATCCTATGGTATTTGTCTTTCTCTAAGTTATTTCACTTAGCATAATGTCCATCCATATTGTTGCACATGGTAAGATTTTATTCTTTTTTATGGTTGAGTAATATTCTGCTGTATGTATGGGTGTGTGTGTATACATACGTACATATGTACGTATATACGTATGTATACACACATGCATTATGTATGTATACATATGTGTGTATGTGTGCATGTGTATGTATATGTATATATGTATGTATGTACACACACACACACACACACACACTCCACCTCTTCTTTAATCCATTCATCTATCGATGGAATTTAGGTTGCTTCCATATCTTGGCCATTGTAAGTAATGCTGCAGTAAACAGGCGTGCATATATCTTTTTGAATTAGGGTCTTTATTTTCTTCAGATAAATACTTAGAGATGGAATTCCTGAATCGTGCTATTTTCAATTTTTTGAGGCACCTCCGTACTGTTCCGCAGTGGCTGCACCAATTACATTCCCACCCGCAGTGCATGAGTCTTCCCTTTTATCCACATCCTTGCTTAACACTTGCTGTTTCTTGTCTTTCTGACACTAGCCATTCTGACGGGTGTGAGGTGGTATCTCATTGTGGTCTTGACTTGCATTTCCCCAATGATTAATGATGTTGAACATCTTTTCCTGTGCCTTCAGGTTACCTTACCTTTAAACCCCAGAACAACTCCCTTCTTCCTGTGTTGGTAGGCAGCTTTTTGGTAGGGTTACTTAAATTTTTTAAGAATTCTAGAGGGAAACCTGTTTAATATTTCTTTGAAAGCCACCTCTAACAATTCAGTTCTCATCCAAATTGTGTCTAGAAATATGCCAAAGGTCACTAAGTGTTTTCCTTCAGAATATGAAAGTAGTTTGTGCTCCTTCTCTAAATGGCTTTGAACTCAATTGTTGGACAGGCCGTAAAAGAATCTTTTCACGTGTCTTCAGTAACGAGGCTTCCCCCCACCTTTCTAATGGTATAATTTTGTGTCAAACCAGATGGTATATTGAATAAATGGTCTTTTTTGCTCACCAGGTTATGGTGGAGAATTCCGATTTTACTCCCTCACAAGTAGGGTGTCTCTTTACATTCCTTGCCCGGCAGCTTGCAAAGCCTGACAATACCTTGTTTGTAAACAGAACCCTTTTTGATCAGGTGAGTGTCTTCAATGATGAGAATTGTTTTTATTCTGTTTACTGTTGATAGAAAAATTAACCGGATTATACATTTTCTTAATATAATAGCCTGGTGGGTAAATGTCTTATCAGGTAGAAAAGCCTGTTCTGGTTTTAATTTGGATTAAATTAGTTGTTTGTTTTTTTAATGTTGTGTCTGGATAGTATGACTTTGCCTAGTAACTTGGTATCTTGGGGGTATGGCTTGTGGAGATTGGCTTTAGAAATTTTGTTCTCTCAGTTATTCTGTTGCTCTAAATTGCATAGAATTCTTTGCTCAAGAATATTTTAATTTAAGAGTTCACACATCTCGTTGGTAGCCCATCTATGATGTTGATCATCTGGAAGAGAGATCGCTATTAGAAAGTCTGAATTTCCTTATAAATGACTTTGACTCTGAAGGTCTCTCCTAATCCCAGTTAGCTATCTTCTACATATGCACAGGTGGCAAAGAAAACACTTTTTATCTGGAGAAAGTTACCAATAATGACTAGCATTTATTGAGCACTTCATAATATCAGTCTCTGTTCCAGGGTTTTTTTGTTTTGTTTTGTTTTAAAGATTTTATTTATTCATTTGAGAGAGAGAGCACAAGCAGGGGTAGTGGTAGAGGTAGAGGCAGGCTTCTGGCTGAGCAGGGAGCCCAACACAGGACTTGATCCCAGGATACTGGGATCATGACCTGAGCCAAAGGCAGACACTTAACCAACTGAGCCACCCAGGGGTCCCTGTTCCAGGCTTTTATATGATGTGTTAACTCGTTGCCATTGTAATGGTAGCCCCGAGATTGGGATAGTTGTTACCTTCTATTCTGCAGATGAAGAAACTAAAGCCTAGAGAGGTTATGTCACTCATCCAAGTCCATACTTAATAAGTGTTATTATTAGGAATAAGTGTTGTTATTAAGCATTAATGAGGTTAAGAATCAAATTCAAGTGGCCTGACTCTAAAGTCCATGCTTTGCTCGGTCCATGGTATCAGGGATCTTAAGGTTAAGGTGTACAGACGGCACTGTCTTCCTGCCATGTTTCTGAAGAGTAAAGATAAGATAGATACATACTAAGTGGTTAACATACTTGAGCCTGCTGTGCCATGTAATAGGCCAGTCAGTCAGGAAGATACCATATGTCTGTGGTGTTTGTTATGGCCAAATGTGAATGAATTGATGATACAGAAAGAGTAGTTATTGTTGTTTTCATTACTACAGTGTTATGGCATCCATGTTAGTATCCAATAAAGAAAATACCTTTTTTTTTTTTTTTTTTTTGACCAGGTCCTTGAATTCCTCTGTAGTCCTGATGATGACTCCCGACACTCTGAAAGACAGCAGGTATGAACTACTGGAACTCTTTTGCTAAAGGATGGGAAAGAGGACAGAATAAGCTAGAAAGAACCCTTCTGTGCTAGACCTCGTGAAACATAAGGGGAAAGTAACTTATGCCAAACTCTACTACTAAGCTAGATAGTGGCAACCAGAAAACAGTGTGGATGGTTGTTAAAGATACATTTGTAATGAATTTATATCAAACTGAATGCCTAGGCAGACTGGACCTGCCTTGCATGACATCAAAGAGAACTATTCATCCTTCTCCATGAAGTAGCAGCAGTTGGCACCTGTTGTATCCTGCTTTCTACCCATGCCATTTATCTGATAACCACTCCTAGCTGCTATGGCTCTGAACCAGAAAGGCTGCAGAATCCTGAGTATTGGGACATTCAACTTCAGGGAGTGTTCTGTAGCGCCCCCTGCATTAGGAGTAAACATTTCTGGAGACTAGAATCCATCTGTCCCTCCACTGATCACTGTGAGATTGTAACTGTTTGATTACTGCTTCTTTCTACTTAGGCCACTTTCTTGAGCGTCTCTTCCAGGAGTAGAATTCTTTCAAAGCTTACCCACCATAACTGTGAGCACTAAGAGAGGCTATTTAAAATTGATGGCCAGAGTTTGTCAGATAAGCAAGCTACAAAATATAAATACTTTGGGAGCTATGCTGGTCTTTTTTACAGTAATAGTGCTCAACAGCTGGGAGGTTGAGACTCAGATAAAGAACATAGGATAGCAACAGTCACCCTTTTCTTTGCACAGCTGTGGCCCAGTGACTGCTGCGGACTAGCTTAGGGGAGAGAACAGCTGCTAAAATTTTGGTTATCTCAAATTGTATTGAATACAGATAATAATGTGGACCCCTCACTTTGCCCCTGTTTCTCTCTTGGCAGGAAGAGTGGATCATGGTATGCATGGTGTTGCTATATAAAATCATAAACACTTTTAATACAAATAACTAAACAAATAAAAAATGTAAACATAAAAGTCAAACTTTGAAAAGTAATCCTCATATAGTAATGCTCTATTTTTGGAAGTCCCCTTTGAGACTATCTAGGTTTTTTTCTCAGCTCACTTAAGACATACAGAAAACGGATGTGGTAAATTGCTCAAGGTCAGAACTTAGATTAGAACCACTTCCGTCCCTTCTAATGCAGCACTCTTCTGTCATGTGTTATATATAAAAATTTGTGTCTGCGGTATTTTTGAGGGTTTTCTGGTGATATGCTGGTAAAATTTTAACAACTGGTTCCCCAGGTGTAGTTCTGATATGAATGTTGGTTGGTATTTTCAATATTTAAATGAATAAGATGAAGGTACAACAGTGAAAGCATGACAGAACCTCACACGTTCATCAGTGAAGTGACTTGTATGCTCCAATCAGTTCTTGAATACTGGAAAAATAATTCCTTAGTTTTTTGTGCTATTCACAGTATAATGACTATGACATGCACACTTTTAAATTTGATTGCCTATTTCCACCACTCTCTTACCCAGGGATTGACAATTTTTTTTTTTTGTAAAGGGCCAAAGAGTAAATATTGTAGGCTTTGTGGGGCACATGCGCTCTGTGTCACACCACACCCTCTTCTTTTTGTTTATTTTACACCCCTTTAAAGATACAGCAACACCTGATTTTTATAGCATTTGCTAATTTCCATAGTGTAAGTACTCCCATCGTGGCTGATTTCAGCCTACCAACATGATGTTACTAAATGTAGAACTGGGAAGAGGTGCACAGTACCACACCATTATTTAATATTTCCACCATATAAATGCAGTAACTAACCCAAGAGCATACATAGTGTAAAATGTAGTAAAATAATTAGGAAGTTGTGAGTTTTGAATATTAATTACTTTTTAAAAATTTAATGTAAGTTTATATAATTTTTAACAGTTGCTGTGCTTAGCAACTGGCTTACACAATTCCTGAAAATGTAACAACTCTGTTGAGTTGGTAAGACTGGCTCTAGCAATGGCATTTCTATTATGTTATTCCAAATTGAGGCTCCCAGTAGATGGGTTCTCTTCATAGTTCTGTGTAACAGTACACTATAGTGCTCGAAATGGACTGAAGTAGGGTTCTGAAAACTAAAGTATGGATAGGTTTCATTTCTTCTCCCCCTTTTTGTCTTTAACTTGAAAGTAATCAGTTTCCTGTGTTAGAAAGACACTTTGTTAAATGGTGTCCTGAAGTTCTGGAAGGGTCCTGTTACTTTGGATCTTGAACTCAAGTATAAGAGAAAGCTTTCTCATTATTGTTCTAGTGACTATGTAATGATTCTATTCTGTTTTGAGGTTTATTTTAAAATATTGATGATTCAGTCTCAACATCCTAGTCACCTTTTTATTCATCTACTTGGTATGGTAAAGATTAATTTTATGAACCCCGGTGTTTTTGTTTGTTTAATGGTAAAATATATATACCATAAAATTTCTTTTTACCACTTTAAGTGTATAATTCAGTGGCTTTAAGTATATCTCGTTGTGCAACCATCATCACCATCCATCTTCAGAACTTTTATCTTCCTGAACTGAGACTCTGTACCCATTAAACAATAACTCCCCATTACCACCTTCCTCAGCCCCTGACAGCTGCCATTCTACTTTCTCCCTCTATGAATTTGACTACTTTGGGGTACTTCATATAAATGGAATCACACAGTGTTTGTCCTTTTGTGACTGGCTTATTTTACTTAGCCTGTTTTTAAGGTTCATCCATGTTATAGCATGTGTCAGAATTTCATTCCAAGACTGAATCATATTCCATTATATGCATGTAGCATAGTTTGTATATCCATTTGTCCATTAATGGACAGTTGGGTTGTTTCCACCTTTTGGCTCTTGTGAATAATGCTGCTGTGAGAAACCCCAGTGTTTAATTAGAGAAATTAACATGTAAACATGGATACTACCTGTGGACAATAGATTTTAAAGAACCATGAGACATAAAAGCACCAGATAAATATATGGATATTTTTGGCTTCCTGGAGAGTTAATTAGATATTCTAATAAAGTTTTATTTACAAACACTGTGGCATTCCTCCAGTGTTTGAAAAATAGAGCCATTTATCTTTTTATAAGACTTAATTACAATATCATCAACATTATAATGGGAGTCTTCTGGTATCTCACACATGGGAAAGCCAAACCAAAACATCAAGTAATAAGACCAAAAAAAAGTTACAGCTTGTGTGGCTGAATGGACTCTTACGGAGCTAGTAAATAAAAGTTGATTCCAAAGTGTGTTTACTCTTTTATTTTAAATGTTCAGGTCCTTTTAGAATTGCTGCAGGCTGGAGGGATCGTTCAGTTTGAAGAGAGTCGGCTCATCCGGATGGCAGAAAAAGCAGAGTTGTAAGTTGTTTTTAAGGTATACATTAGTTCCCATATACTAAGTTACACTTCTTTAACCGGAAGCCCAGTTGATGCATTGCCAATTTTTAATTAAGAAAGCTATGCAAATAACAACAAAAAACCTAAATGCAAAAGTTTTTGTCTTTCAAGTCTAGAAATTAAGTAACATTTGCAGAAATTAACACTGAGTAAATTTGAAGTGCTTGTACATTTGTTTTAGTATGAAAATGAAATAACATTCTAATGATTTATAATTTTAGTTTTGTTTACATAAAATCTCCATTATTTTATAGATTTTTGAGTCACCTTATTCCTACATATTACAGGGCAGAATTTAACATAGCAAATAGGATACAATATATTAACACTATTATTTATCTCATTTGTTGAATATTTCACTTGACATATTTAATTCTGAAGAGAGAAACTTCATATAGTTAATTGATAACAATATATTAACTATTTTTATATGACACATTGTTGCTTTAACATTTATTTTGTACCCAGCTTTGAAATTTCTTATAAACATAGTATTCTTATTCAGCAGCATTTTAAACCTGTATTTAGAGGAATGGCAGATACTCCTCTCTCTTAGCTACTGTCACTTCATTTCTTTTTTTTTTTTTTTTTAAGATTTTATTTATTTATTTGACAGAGACAGCGAGAGAGGGAACACAAGCAGGGGGAGTAGGAGAGGGAGAAGCAGGCTTCCCGCCAAGCGGGGAGCCTGATGTGGGGCTCTATCCCAGAATGCTGGGATCATGACCTGAGCCGAAGGCAGACGCTTAACGACTGAGCCACCCAGGCACCCCGTCACTTCATTTCACAGAAGTCACATCTACTAAATTCATTTTTCTTAATACCTCTGTGAGCAAACTTCTTGAAACAATAAGCTAATAACTGCCTGCCTGTTTGATACTTTGAAATTTTCCTTTTATGTTCTAGCTATCAAATTTGCGAGTTTATGTATGAACGAGAACATCAGTATGACAAAATAATTGATTGCTACTTACGCGACCCGCTAAGGGAGGTGAGTTTGAGACTGCTTTACCCTTTTTTTCTTACTCAGTCCTCCCCTCCCCTTATTGAGTAGAAATAACTATTAAGTAGAACTATTCAGTAGAAATGTTGGGACATGTGTTTGCTGATTCAAGGTTTTCTTCATTAATTCACCAGGTTTTTATTGAGTATCTACTATTAGCCAACTACACACTGATCATTAAAACAGATATATTTGCTGCAACTTTAGAACTTATACTTTAGTGATGGAGACTGACAGTAAGGAAACCAAATACTTAATTACAGATGTGGTGAGTGCTTGAGAGGAGAAAATGAGAAGATATTGGGGAAAGTGACTACAGAGCAGCCAGGGAAGGAATCTCAGAGGAGGTGACATAGAGACTGAGTTTTGGAATTTGAGATGAAGCCAGTTAAGCAGAGAGCCAGCAGAAAAGTATTCCAGGATAGGGACAAGAATAATAAGAACAATAGAGGAGGGCAAGAGTGTGATGTGAGATGAAATTGGGAATGTGGACAGGGTCCACCAAAGATAAAAGTGTATGATATTCCCTCATTTGGTTAATGAAATTGAGACCCAAATTAATTGGAATGGATTTGCAGCTTCCAAGAGTCCACCTAAACATTAAACTCATTCTCTTTAGTATCAGTTTTCCAGCAGTTTAACTATCTACAAGTGGTTTACCATCTCCAAATAATAGATACTTACCAAGCCTGGTACAGATAGCAGATAGTGACTGACTATTGCTTGAGTGAATGAATGAATAAGTTATTTTGTCCTGTCCTCTTCAGGAAGAAGTCTTTAACTACATTCACAATATCTTATCCATTCCTGGACACAGTGCAGAGGAGAAGCAGTCTGTATGGCAGAAAGCAATGGATCATATCGAGGTGCTGATTCAATAAAACTTTTTAATTTGTATTGATATCTCCCAAATTAAGTGTATGCTAAGTAATAGCAGGTGTCATTACTAAGTTGATCTACTTCAGAATTAGCATCTTTTTCAGATTTATTCCATCTCATGTTTGTATTCATAAAGTCCATGTCATATACATGTACATATTATATCATGACTTCTGAAAACAACCCAAGTTCAATTAACCAGTTGACAAACTGGAATATTAGTGGGTTTTTAGAACCTTAGAATGACTCAGAGTAGTATTGGTCTTCCCCCCTAACATGTGATAGGGAGCCATTCCCCCCGGTTACCCAATTGCATTGTTCTCTCTGATGTATTTCTCTCTCCTACGTAACAGAATGACGATTCAGATTTTGTTTATGCGTGTTGTGTTGCAAGAATACAAGAGTTGACTTCGGAGCCAGAACTTCTTTTTAAAAGCCAAGCTTATAGATGCCTGAAAGGAGAGACTAATACATGTGTGATGAACATGTGGACACAATGCATTCTAAAGAGTGGCCCCAAAATCTGTCCTCACATTAGTTTCCTTAGATTTCTTATGTACGCTGCATCTCAAAAACCAACAGAGTTAGCAGGTTTTTTGAATCTGTTCTGTTTTATGGATCTCTGATAATTGGGGGAAAAAAAAAGTATAATGAAAGATGCCGAGGTAATACTAGTTTTGGAGATAACAAATCTACAAAGTTTTTCTTCTTGTAGCAAGGATCAGCTGACAGGGGAACTTCTGGTGATGGGTTTAGAGATGTAATGAAAGATATGTGATTATTCAATATCTTTTAAAAAATGTTATACATATGGAGGATGATAAAAAAGGATGAGCTCTGCAACTTTGAGGAAACATTGCTTGTGATGTGAATTCTTTGTCGTTCTTGACGGTTGTAAAGTTTAGAGAGATCAGAAATGTGCAGAGCATCTTATGTGAAGCATGTGCTGTGAAAGGTGGGGCAGTCAGTCACCAGATATGTGGTCTGAAGTAATTGCTACGCTTTTTCATCTGTAGGATTGAGAACATACAAGTTATTTAATGTTACCCTATTCTTGCTAACAATAAGATAAATGTATCTGGGTGGAAAGAACCCAAGAAAACCTTTCTCTATTTTTGTTTGTATCTTTTTTCCTTTAATCATTTTGTATTCTTTTTCCTTTCATCATTCCCTTTGTCTCCATCGTTGCATTATGGCTTCTTCTTCATTTCACTTCATCTGCATTACGCAGTGGTTTGAGCACATGGACTCCAGACATCCGAAAATGAAGCTATGTCTCTGCATAATGTGAAATGTGATGAATTAATCAATGAGTAAACAAATTACTCAGCAGAAAACTCATACTGGAGAAACAAGAAGTGTTTTTGCTGCACAACAATTATTTCTGCTGACTGTTTTTCCCACATCTGCACATTTTTTCACCTTGAACTTTTTAATATCTCTTAAGGCCACAATTACAAATATGTAGAATTTTGTTGAAGAACTTCTGTGGCTTCAGTAATGTGAATACAATCAGCATTCAGTGTGTAGGGGAAAAGTCCTCAGAATTTTCTGACAGTAGACGCAGTGTGTAGATTAATGGTTCTTAACACTACAGGGATTATAGACCTCTTGTGAGAATCTAATGAAAGATTTGGACCCATGGTGCTTAATATTGTGCACGTACACAGCTACATAATTTTGTTTATAACTTCAGGGAGCCACAGACCACCTAAAAGCTATTCTTAGATTGGTTCTGTGGATTCCAGGTAGAGAATCTCTAGTTTCAGTGGTTTTTCCAATATGGACAAAACATGTTTCATTAGATTTTTTAAAGTATTTTTCATTTTGGGGCGTGTGGGTGGCTCAGTCAGTTGAGCATCCAGCTCTTGATTTCAGCTCGGACCATGGTCTCAAGGTCATGAGATGGAGCCCTGTGCCAGGCTCTGCGCTCAGCAGGGAATCTGCTTGAGATTCTCTCCTTCCCTCCTCCCCCTCACCCTGCTCATACACATGTGCACTGTCTGTCTCTCTCTCTAATAAATAAATAAATCTTTTAAAATAGTTTTCATTTTGAAATATAGAAAACATCCTAAAAAATGCATAAAACAAATGTGCAGTTTAATAACACATTTAAAAAAGCAAACATCCCAGGACCAAATCAAGAAATTGAGTTTTTTCCAATGCCCCAGACTTCTTGTGTATCCTTTCCTAATCACATTCTCTTGCCTTCCCTTAATATGCCCAGGATCGTGGTTTTTCTGATACTTTCCTGCCTTTCTATATACTGCTACTGCACATGCCTATATCTCTAAAAAGACATATGTTTGTTTTGCCTTTTTCTGAACTTTACATAAAAGAAGTTCTCTAAGTTTGTACATTTTGTAGGTAGCTGTGGTTCATTTTAATTCTTATATAGTATTCCATTTTAAAATTATATTAAAATTTATTCATTTCTACTGTTAGTGAACATTTCTATTATTTCTAATTCTTGACTATTAAAAGTGGTCCATCTGCGATCATTTTTATACATGCATCTTAAGCACAGCATTTCTTGAGGGCAATCTAGTATTACAGCATCAGCTGAGAGAACTTGATAGAATCAAACCTAGTGAATCTGAAACTCTGGAGGTGGGCCCAGCAGTATGGTTCAATAGGCCCTCCAGGTGATTTTGATGCATGCTAACGTTTGATAATCTCTGCTCTAGGGCCTATGTAATTGCCAGTTAATTGGGATAAATACATTAAACTTCAGATGCCTGCATTGTATGAGATTTTCCATTAGCCCTTTATCCTTGCTAGACTTTAAAATTTTGCCAATATAGTGCATGCATAATGATATTTTGTTATGTTTGAAATTTATATCCCTTAATCTTTAATGAGATTTAGTCTTGTTTATTGGCCATTTAAATTCCTTTTCTGTGATGTGCTTGTTGAAATCTTTTGCCCATTTTTCTATTAGAATGTCTCTTGTACTTACTGATTTATAGGAGTTCATCATGTATCCTGGATGTTAGTCTTTTTTCTGTGATATATGTTGTGAATATCTTCCACTCTGTGGCTTTTTTCTGTGGTTCTTTTTAAGAAAAGTTTTTTTTTTTTTAAAGTAGTCAAATCATCAATTTTTTCCTTCTATGCTAAAGGAGAAATTCTCCTATATTATTGTCTAAAAGCTTTCTTTATTTTGTTTTTGTCTTTGAATCTTAGGTCCACTTGAAAGCAATTCTTGTACATGGTATAAGGTTGGTGTCCAATTAATTTTTAGAGTATGGACATCCAATTTTCCCGGCAACGGTTATTTTAAAAAGTTGCCTTTCCCCATTGCTCAGCGGGGCTACTTTGTCATACGCATATCAAGGATCAGTAGATTTGATCCGTTTTTCAGCATTATTCTGCTTCACTGCTCTCTCTCTGCGTGAGTGCCACACTATTAAATGTTGTTGTTTTAGAATAAATCTTGACATCTTTAAGAGAGTATTGACTATTCTTGGCCTTTTATACTTTATTTTTAAATTTTAATTCTAATATAGTTAACGTACAGTGTTATGTTGCTTTCACGTGTACAGTATAAGTGATTCGACAGTTCTGTACATTACTCAGTGCTCACTGTGATAAGTGTACACTTAATCCTCTTCACCTGTGTCACCCTTCCTCCAACCCCCATCCCCCTGGTAACCATCAGTTCTCTATAGTGAAGAGTTTTTTTGGTTTGTATCCTTTCTCTTTGTTTTGTTTCTTAAATTCCACATATGAGTGAAATCATACAGTATTTGTCCTTCTCTGACTGACTTATTTCACTTAGCGTTACACTCTCTAGCTCCATCCATGTTGTTACAAATGGCAAGATTTCATTTTTTTTTTAATAACTGAGTAGTATTCCATTGTGTATATACACACACCACATCTTCTTTATGGATTCATCTGTCAGTGGACACTTGGGCTGCTTCCATAACTTGACTATTGTAAGTAATGCTGCAGTAAACAGAGGGGTGCGTGTACCTTTTGAAATTAGCGTTTTCATATTCTTTGGGTAACTACCCAGTAGTGGAATTACTGGATCATATGGTGGCTCTGTTTTTAATTTTTTTTAATTTAATGTATTTTTTTAAAGATTTTATTTATTTGAGAGAGAGTGAGGGCGAGAGGGATCACAGAGAAGGAGGGTGAGGGAGAAGCAGACTTGCTAGTTAGTGGAGAGCCCATTGCGGGGCTCACTCAATCGCAGGACCTGGAAATCATGACCTGAGCCACCCAGGTGTCCCTATTTTTAATTTTTTGAGGAACTTACACACAGTTTTCTGCATCAGTTTGCATTCCCGACCACAGTGCACAAGGGTTCCTTTTTCTTCACATCCTCACCCACACTTGTTTCTTGTGTTTTTTTTTTTTTAATTTTAGCCATTCTGACAAGTGTGGGGTAATATCTCGTTGTTTTGATTTGCATTTTCCTGGTGATAAGTGATGTTGAGCATCTTTTCATGTGTCTTTGCCATCTGTATGTAATCTTTGCAGAAATGTCTGTTCATCTCTCCCCATTTTTAAGTGGATTATTTGGTTTTTTAGTATTGAGTTGTATAATTCTTTATATATTGTTGATACTAATCCTTTATTGGATAGGTCATTTGCAAATATCTTCTCCCATTCCGTAGGGTGTCTTTTAGTTTTGATTGTTTCTCTTGCTGTACAGAAGCTTTTTATTTTGATGTAGTCCCAATAGCTTATTTTTGTTTTTATTTCCCTTGCCTCAGGAGACATATCTAGGAAAATGTTACTACAGCTGACGTCAGAGAAATTATCGTCTGGGCTCTCTTTTAGATTTCTACAGTTTCAGGTCACATATTTAGGTCCTTAATCTGTTTTGAGTTTATTTTTGTGTATGGTATAAGAAAGTGGCCCAGTTTTATTCTTTTGCATGTTGCTGTCCAGTTTTCCCAGCACCATTTGAGGAAGAGGCTGTCTTTTTCCCATTGCATATTCTTGCCTCCTTTGTCTATAATTGACCATGTAATCATGCGTTTATTTCTAGGCTCTTTATTCTGTATCTGTTTTTGTGCCAGTCCCATACTGTTTTGATGACTACAGCTCTGCAGTATGTCTTGAAATCTGGGATTGTGATACCTCCGGTTTTATTCTTCTTCAGGTCTTTTGTGCTTTCATACAAATTTTAGGATTATTTGTTGTAGTTCTGTGAAAAATGCTATTGGTATTTTGATAGGGATTGCATTAAATCTATAGATTACTTTGGATAATATGGACATTTTAACAATATTTGTTCTTCCAGTCCATGAATGTGGAAAATCTTTCCATTTGTTTTGTCATCTTCAGTTTCTTTTATCAGTGTTTTAAAGTTTTCAGAGTACAGATCTTTTACCTCCTTGGTTAAATTTATTCTTAGGTATTTTATTATTTTGGGTGCAGTTGTAAATGAGATTGTTTTGTTAAGTTCTCCTTCTGCTACCTCATTATTAGTGTATAGAAATGCAGTGGATTTCTCTATATTGATTTTGCATCCTGTGACCTTACCGAATTCATTTATCAGTTCTAGTAGTTTTTTGATGGAGTCTTTAGGGTTTTCTATTTATGGTATCATGTCATTTGCAAATAGTGAAAGTTCTTTTTCCTTGCCAGTTTGGATCCCTTTTATTTTTTTTTTCTTGTCTGATTGCTCTGGCTAGAACTTGTAGTACTATGTTGAATGAAAGTGGTGAGAGTGGACATCCTTGACTTCTTGATTTTAGGGGAAAACCTCTCAGTTTTTCACTATTGAGTATGACATTAGCTGCAGGTTTTCCATATATGGCTTTTATTATGTTGAAATATGTTACCTCTACACCTACTTTGTTGAGGGTTTTTATCATGAATGGATGTTGTACTTTATCATATGCTTTTTCTGCATCTATTGAAATGGTCACATGGTTTTATCCTTTCTTGTGTTGATGTAATGAATCACATTGATTCGCGAATATTGAACCACCCTTGCATCCCAGAAATAAATTCCATTTGATCATAGTAAGTGATTTTTTTTAATGTATTGGTGGATTCAGTTTGCTGATATTTTGTTGAGAACTTTTTTATCCATGTTTATCAGAGATATTAGCCTGTAGTTCTCTTTTTCATAGGGTCTTTATCTGGTTTTGGAATCAAGGAATGCTGGCATACCCTCATAGAATATATTTGGAAGCTTTCCTTCCTCTTCTGTTTTGTGGAGTAGTTTGAAAAGAATAGGTATTAACTCTTCTTTAAATGTTTGGTAGAAATCAGCTGTGAGGCCATCTGGTCCTGGACTTTCGTTTGCTGGGAGTTTTTGATTACTAATTCAATTTCTTTGCTGGTTTTCAGTCCGTTCAAATTTCCTATTGATTCTTTATTCAGTTTTGGGAGGTTATATGTTTCTAGGAATTTATCCATTTCTTCTAGGTTGTCCAGTTTGTTGTCATATAATTTCTCATAATATTTTCTTATAATTGTTTGTATTTCTGTGGTGTCAGTTATTTCTACTCTACCATTTTTTATTTTGTTTATTTGAGCCTGCTGCTTTTTTTTTTTTTTTTTTTAGTTTGGCTTAAGTTTTATTTTGTTGATTTGTTTCAAAGAACTAGCTCATTGTTTCGTTCTCTGTTCTATTTTTTTAGTTTCTATATCATTTATTTCTGCTCTGATCTTCATGTCCTTCCTTCTGCTGTTTTGGGTTTTGTTTGTTCTTTTTCTAACTCCTATAGGTAGAAGGTTAGGTTGTTTATTTGAGATTTTTTCTTCTTGAGGTAGGCCTGTATTGCTGTTAACTTCCCTTTTAGAGCACTTTTGCTGCATCCTAAAGATTTTGGATCACTGTATTTTCATTTTCATTTGTTTCCATTTATTTTTTTGTTTTCTAAAGATTTTATTTATTTGAGAGAGTGTGAGGGAGAAAGCATGAGCCAAGGGAAGGACAGAGGGAGAGGGAGAAGCAGGCTCCCTACTGAGCGGGGAGCCTGACATGGGGATCAATCCCAGGACTCCAGGACCATGACCCCAGCTGAAGGCAGATGCTTAACTGAGTAAGCCACCTGGGCACCCCTGTTTCCATTTATTTTTTTTATTTATTCTTTGATTTCTTGGTTGACCATTAATTGTTTGGTAGCATGTTATTTAACCTCCATGTATTTGTGGTTATTCCAGACTCTTTCTTTTGGTTGACTTCTAGTTTCATAGCATTGTGATTGGAAAAGATGCATGGTATGATTTCAGTCTTTCTGAATTTGTTTGGACTTATTGTGGCCTAACTTGTGATCTCTCTGAAGAATGTTCCATGTACACTTGAAAAAAAAAAGTGTTTTCTGCTGTTTTAGGTTAGAGTATTTTGAATATATCTGGATGGATCTATGGATTTCCATCTGGTTCAGTGTTTCATTCAAAGCCAGTATTTCCTTGTTGACTTTCTGTTTGGATGATCCTGTACATTGATGTAAGTGAGGTGTTAAGGTACTGTATTACTGTAATATTTATCAGTGACTTCCTATCTGTTTGTTAGTAACTGCTTTATGTATTTGGGTGCTCCCATGTTGGTGTAAAATATTTACAGTTGTCATATCTTCTTGTTGGATTGTTCCCTCTATAATTAGATGGTGTCTTTTATTTGTCTCTCATTACACTCTTTGTTTTAAACTCTGGTTGTCCAATATAAGTATTGCTGCCCTGGCTTTCTTTTCACTTCCATTTGCAAGGTAAATGCCTTTTTATCCCTTCACTTTTGATCTGCATGTGTCTTTAGGTCTGAAATGAGTCTCTTCTAGGCAGCATATAGATGGGTCTTGTTTTTTTATCCATTCTGTCACCTTGTGTCTTCTGATTGGAGCATTTAGTCCATTTGCATTCAAAGTAATTCTTGATAAGTATCTACTTACTGCACTTTTGTTACTAATCGTATGGTTGTTTTTGTAGTTTTTCTCTGTTCCTTTCTCTCATGCTCTCTTCTTTCATGGTTGGTTGGCTTTTTTTAGTGGTATACTTGGATTCTTTGCTCTTTATTTTTTGCATATCTTTTCCTGGTCTTTGATTTGTGGTTACCTTAGGTTTATATATAACATCTTCTGCATGTATTAATTTGATGGTCATTTAAGTTTGAACCCATTTTTTACTCCTTTCACTTCCAAGTTTTAGGTATATGGTGGCATACTTTATATCCATTTATTTTGTGAATGCCTTGACTGATTTTCATATACTTATTTTTAATGCTTTTGTGTTTCCTACTTTTCTTACTCTTACTGTCTTTCCACTTAAGGAACGTTTCTTTTGGGATTGTTTTAGTGGTGATGAATTCCTTTAATTTTTGTTTGTCTGGGAAACTCTTTATCTGTCCTTCTATTCTGAATGGTAGCCTTGCTGGATAGAGTATTCTTGACTGCGGGTTTTTTATCTTTTAGCCTTTGAATATATCATGCCACTGTCTCTTGACCTTCAGTGTTTGTGCTGAAAAATCAGTGATAGTGTTATGTGGTTTCCCTCATACATAACTGTTTTCTCTTGCTGCTTTTAAAATTCTCTTTTTATCAGTACTTTTTGCCATTTTAAATACTGTGTGTCTTGGTGAGGACTTCTTTGGGTTGAATATGTTGGGGGTCTCTGCACCTCTTGGATCTGGATTTCTGTTTCCTTCCCCAGAATCAGGAAGTTTTTGGCTATTATTTCTTCAGATAAATTACCCGTACCCTTTTCTCTTTCTTCTCTTTTCCGGAATCCACATAATGTGAATGTTATTCTTGATGGCGTCACTGAATTCCCTAAGTCTGTTTCCTTTTTCTCCCCACCTCTGTCCTGTTCAGCTTGATTGCTTTCCATTACTCTGTTCTCCAGGTCACTTGTCCATTCTTCTGCTTCTTCTAGTCTACTATTTATTTATGTAATACATTTTAAATTTCAGTTATTGAGTTCTTCATCTCTGTTTGGTTCTTTTTCATCTTTTCTGTCTCTTTGTTAAGAGTCTTACTGAGGTCCTCCACTCTCTTCTGAAGTCCAGTGAGTATCTTTATGAGCACTAATTTAAATTCTCTATTATGCATGTTATCTCTTTCATTTAGCTCTCTTGCTGTGATTTTGTCCTGTTCTTTTATTTGAGACATATTCCTTTGTCTCTTCATTTTGTTGAACTCTGTGTCTGCTTCTGTGTGTTCGGTGAGTCAGCTATGTCTACTGCTGTTGAAAGTAGTGGCCTTATGAAGAAGAGGCCCTGTATGCCCTGCGGTGTGATGTCGCCTGTTCACCAGAACCTGGTGCTTCAGTGGGTCTTCTTTGGGTGTTGCATGCGTCCTACTGTTGTGGTCGAGCTGCCTTTCCAGTTGTCTGCAATAGTTTTTTGCCCTTTGTGGTCAGAGTTTTGTTCCCTTTGTTGTTGGTGGGTCAGTCTGGGCTGCCTTGGTCTTAAGGTGACTTAGACCATGTGTTTGCCAGAGATGTGGTAGCACTGAACTGCAGGAGACTACGAAGTGGGGCATGCAGTGCTAGCAAGGTCCACACTGGCAAGTGGGAACTTTGTAGCTGCTGGGGATCGAGGCAGGCTGGGTTGGAGGGGTCAGATTCGTTGAAGTGCCCTGGTGCAGGATGCATGTTGTTAGCAAGGTTTGTGTGGGTCTGCTGTGGGAGGGGACCTGGAATGGAGACTTGGCTGAAGAAGGCATGTCCACAGGAGAGATGGGGTGCAGTGGCGGTGTATGTAAGCTTGTTAGAGAATATTGGTGCTGTGCCGGTTCCTGCAGGTGGCTGTGTGTTTATGCTGGGGGGGAGAGGGGGGGTCAGGGGAAGGAAATGGTGCCCACCAGCTCCTTTGTTCCTAAAAAGGTCTCCCAACAATCCCTGCCCCTCCAGCACATGCTCTGAGATTAGCAGACAACCCCCCCCCACCATGCCCTATGCATTTTTTTAAACTAATGCTGCTATGTTATAGCTCCTCAGGACTGTTTGTTGTGCTGTCTCTTTAAGGGCAGGGACTCAGTCTCATCTAACGCTCCAGGCTCTCTCATGAGTCTGCTGATTTTCAAAATTTCAGGTTTAAAACCCCACTGATTATAAGAATTCACAAATTCAGCCTCTCTGGTTTTCAAAGTCATGTTATGGGGATTCATCTTCCCGTGCAGGCTCCCTGATGCAAGAGTCTGTTTCTCTCTGCTCTCCGTGTCCGAGGTGTCCGTCCGTTGGTTCATTTAGCTCCCTACTGTGTCTCCACCCTTCCTACTGGAGTCAGTGGGGTCTCTTCTCTCTGTTTAGCTGTGGAGAGTTCGTTCTGTCGGTCTTCAGGTCATTTTCTGGGTAATTTACACTAATGTAGGTGTTACCTAGTGGTATTGGTGGGAAGTGGTGAGCTTGGGGCCCTCCTACTCTGCCATCCTCCCCACCTATCAACCTTTTATACTTTTGAATGCATTTTATTATCAGCTGGTCAGGTTCTACCAAAAAAAAATTCTTTTATCCTTATGACAGTGACAGGGATAGTACTGAATCTCTCAGTTATTGTAAGTTTAATTGGCATCTTTACAATATTGAGTCTTCCAGTCTGTGACCATACAGTATAAGCCTTTATTCAAGAGCTTCTATAAAGGGTTATAATTTTCTCTATAGAGATTTTCCATTCTTCATTGGACTGTCCCAATTTCATATTTTAATCATAACAGTGCTATTGTTAATGCTATTTTTAAAATTTTTATTTCCAAAATAAGTACAATGTTTACTATAAGGATTTTATGGAAGTCTTCTATTTCTGGTATGTTAACAGTTTTTTCATAAATGAGTTTTTTCACCTTTTCTTTCTTATTCTATAGTATAGTGAATTTTACTGGTATTAAACCAGCCTTGAATTCTGTGGATAAATGTAACTTGATCCTGGGGTGTGTGGGTGGCACAGTCATTAAGCATCTCCCTTCGGCTCAGGGTGTGATCCCGGCATTATGGGATCGAGCCCCACATCAGGCTCCTCCGCTATGAGCCTGTTTCTTCCTCTCCCACTCCCCCTGCTTGTGTTCCCTCTCTCGCTGGCTGTCTCTATCTCTGTCAAATAAATAAAATCTTTAAAAAAAAATGTAACTTGACCCTGATATTATCCTTTTTAAATATTGTTGGACTTTGTTTTTATTTAGGATGTTTGTATCAATGTTTATGATTAAGACTTATCTGTAGTTCTCCTTTCTTATATTGTCCTATTGAGTGTAGGTATCAAAAATTTTGCTAGTCTCATAAAATGAGCTGAAATTTTTTTTTGGTTTTGTTTTGTTTCCTATTCTCTGTAAGAGGTTAATTAATGTTGGCATTATTTCTTCCTTAAATGGTTGCTAGAACTCACCGGTGAAGCTCTTTGGTCCTGGAGTTTTCATATGGAACAATTTTTGAGTATTCATTCAGTTTCCTTAGTGGTTAAATATCAATGCAGGTTTTTCTCATTGTTAAGTCAGTTTATTAAATGACATTTTTCTTGGAACTTTTATCCATTTTGTCTAAATTTTCAAATTCTTGATATAAATTAATCCATAATAATTTCTTTTTAATATCTTCAGATTGATAGTAATATCCCCTTTTCATTTGTGATGTTCATTAGTCGTGCCTTCTCTGTTTTGAGATGTATTATATGAAAGTAGTATAAGCTACAATTACTTGTGTCTGCTGATTATTATTAAAGAGCAGGTACTAACACAGAAATATTAGATATATCATGAATGTTGCAGTCACAAAAACTTGCTCATTTTTATTTGAGAATATACCACATTGATCTATTGATGGTCTTTGCATTTTAGCCATGTAAACATGCAATTGGAAGGATAGGAGAGTAGATCATAGAAACCAAGTTGCAAGAGAGTTTCAAGAAGATAAGTATCCAGTAATGTCTAGGAAAGTTCAAGGAGAGGGCAGATTGGAAGTCTTAAATTTGATGATCCCGGTGTTCTGGGATCGAGCCCCACATCAGGCTCCTCCGCTGGGAGCCTGCTTCTTCCTCTCCCACTCCGCCTGCTGTGTTCCCTCTCTCGCTGGCTGTCTCTCTGTGTCAAATAAATAAATAAAATCTTTAAAGAAGTCTTAAATTTGATAGAAATTTTATTAATAATGGTTAATAAACAGTGGTCAACCTTTTTGTCTTATTTAAGACTTGTGACCTTAAATTGTTCTAGGACACCTCTCGTTTCAAAATCTACCAGGCATCAGGAGTAAAGTTTTCAAATTCTTAGCTGGAAAAATTGCAACTGTACCCTTTTTTTTCATTGCTTCAAGTTATTACTTTAAGCTCAAGGGTGAAATTCACTGCCAGGAAATTTGGGGAAGCTTTTGTTCCTTCTGTTCACCCTGTAGATATCAAGGCTTAAATCCAGAGTTTTAGTGCTTTCATTTTCTAAGCATGAATTACCTTTTATATCAAAATCTAATTCTTTACCTGGCATATTTCTAATTTTGTTCATTTTCAGTGTGCCTTTAAATTGAGACCTTATATTGAGGTCTTCTGAAATGCAGTGTAGAAGCTCATGAAAATACTAAAGTAGGTAATCATGCTTCACATCTATGGAAATTCTATTTAAACTTAACATAAAAAATCATTTTATCTTTTCCTTTCACTTTAGGAACTTGTATCCCTGAGGCCCTGTAAAGCTGCAGAGCTGGTTGCCACTCACTTTTCTGAACAGATTGAAACAGTCATTAAAAAACTTCAGGTAAATTTTGCAAAAATATATTGGGAAGACAAATCTAGTGGAGAGACAATTATTGAATATCCACCTAAGAGCTTTTGATTGTAGTAATTTCTTCAGTAGGTAGTTGCCATTTAAGCATTTTCTACACATATTGTGTGTGTGCGTGTGTGTATATATTTGAGAGCAAGTGCTCGCAATGATTTCTGCATCTGGAAATGAAGGAGTTCATCTTTCTGCCTAATAAATAGTAGCATCACAGAATCATTTTTAGGACTATACCCTGTACTTATTCTAGAATTAGTAATCCACAGAAGATTTCCCCCCGCTTTTTTGTTGTTCTTTGTTTGTTTTTTGCTGTAGGAACTACAGCTCTATTCTTTTTGGGGTTGATGTTATTTATTATTTATTCAGACTTCTATCCTCAAATTGGGTAATGCTGACTATTTAGAATTTTTCTTGGAAAATCTTAACCTAACCAGAATACAGTTATATTAATGTCAAATATTGAGATGCTCAGTTTGAAGTACTATTTAGTGAACCTAGTATTCCACTTATCACTATCCTTGCAGTGCTGGTAGTGCATTTTGTTCACTGTTGTGAGGGCCACAAGTGATAGAGGTAGGGAATAGGACAATGACAGCAACATAAAGCATGACCTAGAGTCCTCAAGTGCCCATAACTGTAGGAGGGGATAACTATGCAAGATGAAAACCAAAGCAGTGGGGGTGGGGGGCAGCTGGCATGAGAGACAAAGATATGGAATTTATTAATTTAAACACTTATTATGGCCCCACCATGTACCACAGTATGGTAGGCCTTGGGTTGCAAATAAGAATGCAGCCTTTTCTTTAATATTCCCTGTGGGAGAGAGAAGCATGCAAGGTTATATAACCATGCAAGGTTATAAGCGCGACACCAGATACATGGAGAAGTGCTGTAGAAGCAAGAGGAGCGAGTGACTGACTGAGGCCAGGCAAGAGCTCACAGACATGACTAGGGTGGGTCCTGAGTGATTGGCATCAGTTTTCTAGGCAGAGTGTTGAGAATCACTTTCTAAATAGAGGATTCTGGGTATGTAAAGACTTGAAGGCATGAGACAACATGCATATTCAGAGAATGGCCAAGTCTGTGAAGCTTGATTCACTGGGGACGACGGTGGGAGGAGCATTCAGGTAAGCCAGAAAATGTCTACTGGAGGGAGGAGTTAAAGGTGTAGAGGCTAGAAACTAGAGTTTGTGCTCTGATACTGAACTGTCTTAATGTGTAGTGCTAAGAAATTATACTGTATCTTCTAGATAACCTAGAGAATTATTAAGTTTTTCAGCAAAAGGACATCATTAGATTCATTTTATAGAAAATTAACTCTAAGTTATAGTGTGGGGAGTAGACTAGCAAAGAGAGCACATGGAGGACAGAGACCACGTAGACTAGTTAGAAGGTGAAGGGTCTAGGCAAAAAGTGGCGAGGATGGGGACTGAGTCAGTGGCAGTGGTGTGGACGGTTTTAGGATGTGTTTGTGAAGTAAAAACATGTAGGGCTTAGAATTGAGTTGAAGGTGATGGAAGAGGTTAAAAGTGACTCCCAGACATCAGGCTTGGCTGTCCAGCATGATGAGGTCCATTAACTCAAGATAAAGACACATCCATGCATTCAATAAATATTATGTGTCTGCTGTGAACCCAAAACACCGTTATATGCCGAAGATACAGAAAACATATACATGTATTCCTGTGCTCAAGGAAGAAGATGGATAAGCCAAAAGACAGTTGCAGAATAGTTGGACTTGAATGATGATAGAGCATTGCCCAGGATACTGAGGAAGTACATGGGGAATCATCCAGCCCATTCTAGTGATGAGGACAGGAGGACATTTCTGCTAAAACTACTCTCAGTCCACAGAGCCTCTCCCCTCTTTAAAAGTCAGCAGTTTCTGATATATCTCATCTTTTGTGTTGTCACTGTCATTTAAAATGTAAGGCTACCCAATGCAGGTTTTTCTGCTTTCCTTAGTCTCTAAAGATCCTTAGAGACAGGCCAAGTAAATGGATATAAAGTCACTCATCAGACAAATGTAAAAAAGCTGAAGTGTCATGGATTTTTTAAAAAAACTGGCTATTTGATTGTGGAATGGTTGTAGAGTCTTACACATTTCTTTTAAAGAAACGAAGTGTTTATTTATTGCAGAGATTTACTGAATATGAGAGAATCCCAAACATTTTATAAAATACCTTTCTTGGTGGCAAGAAATATGCTTCTGACCAATTGTTTTGAGAATTCTTGAAATGAAAAAAAAAACAGAATATTAAGTTATAACCAGAAGGAAAGTCGTATTAAATAAAACAAAATGATAGACCAGGGAAAAGATAGAAAATCAAAGACCGATAAATATACTTTAAATGTCATCTTCTACATTACGTTAGTCCTTTCCAGTTTTGAGTTCCATGCTTTATATAGGTGAAGTTCGACTGTATCCAAAAATAAAGAAAAAAGACAAACTAAGCTATAATTATTGCTTAGCTTTCCTAAGAACTTAAAAACATTCTTTATATTCATAGAATATTTTAAGGTGTATCTTATTTAATTCTCACCTTTACCCTGTGCAGAAGGCAGAGAAGATATTGCTGTTCTCTTTTTCACATATGTAAACTGAATTGCTAAGAGAGTCCGTGATTTATACAAAGTTACGTAGCAAATAAATGGAAGAGACAAAACCCAGATCTTATGGCATATTAATTACTAACATGTTGCAGTGTGCCCTCTCTTCTGTAGTTGATTACATTGGGGAGTTAATGAGCTTTTTTGGTGCTGCTTGCTGTTTGGGGCTCAAACTCCCACCCTACTTAGCTTATCTTAAATTAGGCTGTTGTCACAAGAGGAGGACCAGGTAAGGCAGTGTGAACCCCTCCTTATAGCTAGAACACACTGTCAGCACAGCAGTTCAGAGCACCTGCCATTCCCAGCGTCCTCTAAAGGATGGTATCATTAGTAAAGGGTGTTCTTTTTTTTTGTTTTTTGTTTTTGGCAATAACAAGGCATTTGTGTTTCTTCTGCACTCAGAATGGAATGTGTGACAGTGATTTGAAATACTGAGAGGAAATGACCTCCAAATGACTGTTTAGAATTTCATAGATCTGTGTAAAGGACTTAATGGAAATTTGTGCATCACATTAGAGAGATTTTCCAGTTTGGCATAGTTTGAAGAACTTGTTTTTTAATATCTAATTGTATTTTTAATTGTTTTTCTATTCAGAACCAGGTTTTGCTTTTCAAATTTTTGAGGAGTCTTCTTGACCCAAGGTATGTTAAATTTAAGTTTTTTACTATACACAGATGAAAAAGCAAAGGAAATAAATTGAGATTAAGAATACTGGCCCATTGTGGGGTGCCTGGGTGGCTCAGTCAGTTAAGGGTCCAACTCTTGATTTCAGCTCAGGTCATGATCTCAGAGTCGTGGAGCCTGCTTAAGATTCTCTCTCTGCCCCCCCCCCCCAAAAAAGAAAAAAAGAAACTGGCCCATTGTATTCAAATAGTATAATCAACTTTTGATTTTTAGTGTTAGTTTGAGTAATGGTTTCATAGATTATACCAAAATATATGATGAAAGTAGATTATATCTTGAGGGAATACTTTTCTTTGCATTCGAACATGAGCATACATGTTGAGTTGTTATCATTGTAAAAAAACAATAGTGAAGCCATGCCATGAAGACATGTTTTAGGAAGAATCCGATGACCATCTAGCTTCCCCTTTCTATCCTCACTTCTCTTCTTCCTGTTCTTATTGCATGCTGTGGATTGATAGCTTTACTTTCAAAGTAAACACCTAGTTCCCAGCTCATCTCTAAATTTATGCCCTCTTAAATCCTCATTTGAAGTGTTAGTTTTAGATAACTTCTCCTGGTGGTGTGAGGAGCAAAGTTTAATTTTTTTTTTAAGTGCTGCTGTGGTACTCATCAAATAAAACCCAGGGAGATGATGAGATTAGTAATGGATTTGTAAGCAAAGCAGCTCTCTCTGTGTGTGAGATCTTAACATTTCGCTGTGACTAAGTGGACTAATTGGGAGTTGAGTGGAATAATATTTAACATCCTCTAACACAGTCAGTCTGTCTTAACTGAAAGTATGTGTCAGAATCACCTTAGAAACTTGTAAAAATACAGACATCTGGGCCCAAACCTACAGAATCATTGTGGGTGGGGATATTTTTGATGTACACGCAGAGTTAAGCATCAGTGGCCTAAGTGTCATGTTCCAATACGACAGGGCTTTTGCGTCAGACATACAAACTTTTATGTTGTGATATAACGTACACTAGCCGTTGGAAACAGTCATTTAGTTACTGGAGTGATAATCTCAGTTTGGGTTATTCCAGTATTCTGTGCTATTTTTACATACCCAAATGCTGGTAGTTTTGTTGATTGTAATAATTTTTTGAAATCTCAGTCATTTAAATCTAGAGCAGACTATGCTGTATTTAAATTCAGTCATCCAGATGTGCATATGCAGATGTTTAGAAAAGCAGTCTGACTACATACCCTGCACCACTGTTCAAGACATCTTCAGATTATCAGTGTCTTAGTTCCCTATTCTCAGAATATCAAACGAGGCTAGATACCTTTATTTTTATTTCTGTTAATCATTTGGCTCTCCCTCAGAGCCAGTTTGGCCCAATGTCTATTTCCATAGCGAAGAAACATCTTAGATCAGTTGGGGGCCGGTGGGGAAAAGATGGGGAGAACTGGGGACAGAGATATGAAAGAAGGGTGGAGATTCTGGGCAGGCCTAGGAAGGACCCAACTCCAGCCCCAGCCCTTTCTTCAGATCCTGTGCACCCCTTTTCCCATGGCACAGTTCCTTCTGTTCTTCTCTCGTGGCACATCCATTCTCCTAGTGATGTGGAAATGTTGGGGTTCCGAGCCTCAAGAATTCTTTCTTGAGACGTCTTTGGTGCAAAAAGGTGTTTTTATAGCATGGGACAGGACTGGTAAGCAGAAAGAGCTGCCCTGAGATTGTGAGGAGCAGCTGATTATATACTATGGGATTGGGGGAGGTAAAGACAGGGAAGTTTCCAAAAGGATTTTCATATGCTGAAGAGGATTCTCGGGATACTGGCAGCCTAGCTATTATCAAGCTAAGGTTGTTTTTCCCTCTAGCAAGATATTAACATTAAGATTGGGAGTTCTTGGAAGAATGTTATATTCTGCCTGCCTCAAGTATTTGTGAATGGGCTGTAGGTTATAAGGAAATTTAATTTCATCTACATTTCCTTTTTGCCTTTGTTCCCCACATCACTAAGACCTGGAGCCTCTTCCCTTAGAATAATTTATTTGATCAAGTCCTTTTTCCCCAACCGTCCTACCTGGAGGGACTCAAGCTAGAACAACAGAGGGAGTTTCAGCTCTGTGCTTGACTTTTTCTCACATGTAATAAAATAGAGAAGATGATATTGACCAAGTCTTTTTATAAATAAAAAAATACCATTATTAGGTGATATAAATATCAATACAATTATTACTCTGAACGACTGTTTTTCCACCACATTTTAGCCTTTTGAAATAAGTATGCTTTTTGACTAATCTGAGAAAGGGATTAGAGTTTTGTCAGGTTCTGGGAAACAAGGGAGTATGGAAAAGATACTTAGAGGAAAAAGAACGGCAAGAATAGGTAGACTGACTGGGCCTTCCTGGCAATTTTCACTGCAGATAGTGGAAACTGTTTCTCCCTTTGATTCTTCCCTTTCTGTTCTTAAGCAATAGATTTTTTTTTTTTTTTAACGACTAGGTTCTCCCCCCACTCAAGAAGCTCTTTTAGCAGCGTTTTGACAAGGAAGGAAAATGAAAGAAAACAGTCGTTTTCAGATGGAGACTGTTTGTATATGTGTCATGTCAGAATAGTGCCTTTTTTTACTTTCCCCCACAAAACCTGAGTTAATAGGATCCTCATATATATATGTGTGTGTGTGTGTATGTATTTATGCATCTTTGATTTAACATTTACAAGTATTCATTGAGTTGTTTTTGAGGGGTAGCCTTTTATTTTGTCAGCGTTTTTAAAGGGACAAATCATCTATTTGAGTTCTTATGTATATTCCTCTGTTGTCTTTATTCAATTTCTTTATGTTATCTTTGCTATGTGTATAATGTCCTCAGTAGAATTAATTGACCTACAGAGATATTGGTGGCATCTGTACATAGAAAGATTAGATAATTTTTGGCGGCGGAGTTAATCCTGCAGTAGCAAATTACTTGCCTGAATTGAGGCCAACAGCTCGGGAGAGAACGGATTTGCATTCTCTTCCAGTTCCCTTCCTTGGGACAGCTGCTACATAAAGCCCACCCCACCCCCACGCCCTGTGTGCGCTCCTGCCAGGCCAAGAATTCTCACAGGAGTTCTCCTGATATATTTACAGCCAGATGTAGGCCTTTTGTGCAGTGAGGATGCTTGAAGGATAATACAAAAGGATGTCGATGGTTTTTTGTGGGACTCTGAGCTGCATAAGGAATAAAGAGGATGTGCGAGTATATTTATATTCACAATATTTTCCTCAGTACACTTCTCTTGGTAATGTCGGTTTAGCTTTTGTTAACCATGTCCTGGAGGCCTCTGAAATATGTGGTATGATTTTCTCGTAGGAAAAAAAAAAAACACATGAAAGTCACATTGTATTTCTAATCTTTAATCAAAATAAAGTAAAAAATTGAGCATTGCTAAGAAAATGAGTAGCTTTGCCAAGGAGCAAAACGTAGATTATGGAAATGGTTATATATTGGATTTAACTTGAACCTGTGTTTCTGTGGATAATTTTGAAAGGATATTTTACAATATTGACACTCGTTGAAATAGTATATTTCAAAATTAAAATAAAATATTAGAACGTAGGGGCACCTGGGTGGCTCAGTCAGTTCAGCGTCTGACTCTTGATTTCAGCTCAGGTCATGATCTCAGGGCCATGAGATCGAGCCCCCTGCATTGGGATCCATGCTAGCGGGGAGTCTGCTTGAGATTCTTGCCCCCCCCCCACTGCAGTGTGCACGCAAGCACACACTCTCTCCCTCTAAAATAAATAAATCTTAAAAAAAAATTTAGAATATCGTGTTCATGAATTTTGACATAGGAAAATTCGTTTCTACTTGAGTGACTTCCTATCAGCTTGTCCGGGCTTACCACCAGATATCATATTGTCAGGATACATTTTCTTCTACACTTAGAGGTTCTTCTGGCTGGACTAAGAATCAAATTGACATGAGTCAGATTAACAGGAGAAAAATTTAATTTCATATGTATAATAACCCCACATACATGAGAGTTTCAAAGACAGAAAGGTGAAATGAGATACGTATGCTGTCATGAGCTAAGGAATGGAATATAGAGACCTGGGGCTTCGGAGGGGACAGGGCAAATTATAGGGCAAGAAGAAGAGCAGATGCTTAGTATTTAAATATTTGCCCTGCCATACGGATGGGTCACTCAGATAAAATTTATCTCTGATAATAACTCTTACTCTGGGAAAGGCTCCCAATTTAGATTCTTTTAGGTAGTTAATGGAGGTGCAAAAGTTTCCCTTCAGCTCACAGGGCCTTGATTGCCGTTAGCTCAAAATAGTCCATATGCCAGAGTAACACATTTTAAGGAGAATTGTTCCGAACCCTTCAGTATCTTTGGTTAGTACCTTGCCAGCAGCTCAGTTTCAGTCTTTTAAATCGTAACACATCATTTCCTAATCTCCAGATGGATGGATGGGTGGATGAATGATAGTAAGCAAGCAAGAAAGAAAACAGCGTACATGTGTCTGTTTTATTCCTTTATTCAAGACTTCTTTATAATGAAATTGCTGTCTGCTAAGTACCGTGCTAGACATTGAATTGGCTCAAAGTTATACTCACTTTTTCTCAATCCAAACCTGCTGCTGCTTTTATTTTCTCTCCTAGCAAATGGCATTATCTGCCCATTTATTTCATTTAACAATTTACTGAGTAACTACAGCATGTTAAGCCTTCTGACAGGCAGGGAAGATGAAATAGTGAATAAGATGGGGCCCTGCCTTGAGGGAATTTACATTCTAATGGAGGAAATAGATAGTAAGCAGGCAATTACGTTTAAGTGTCTTAAATGAAATTCTGAGAGTGATGATGGATTCTTCTCTTTGCTTTAACGCACTCCACTCCATCTTCTCAGCCGCACCACACAGAACCAGTCATGACATCAACCTCTTGGGTACCTCCTGTATATCCGGGGTCCCTGTGTTCTGTCCTGCACTGCCCTGCTTCAGCTGCGCAGTAGCTCTCTCCTGATGCCTCCTGCTGGCCTCCTCACCAGCCTTCCTAATTCTCCTCCTTCCGTTTTTAAGCAGGCAAAGTTCTCCTTCTGAGAGTTCTTTCTGTTCCCTTATCCAAGGCAAAATACAAACTCCTCCTGGCCCTCTTTGGTGTGATTCAGGCATATCCATTTAGCTGCATTTTCTTCCTTTTTCCCATTTCTCTTTGCCCCTGTATTCCTCAGCAGTGCTGGCCTGTTGTTCAGAGCAGGCACTACATGTTGTCATTCCTGCCTTTGCATCTGTGTTCCTCCCTGTTAGTCCACTTTGTTTTCTTCAGAGCAGTGTCATACATGTATTGTGTGTGTGTGTGTGTGTGTGTGTGTGTGTGCTTATGTATATTTGATTTATATATGTTATTAAGAGCGCTCAAGCTATACATATGCTTTGATCCAGTGATTTGGTTTTGGAAATATTTTTTAAGGAAATAGTGTGAAAGAAAAAAGTAGTTAATATTAAGATACCTGTATTAGCATTTACGTAGTGAAAAAGCTATTTTAAAAAGAAGATGGCCATATATGAAAGACCCACAGCTAATATCATCCTCAGTGGGATGATATGAAAAACTCACAGTTTTTCCCCTAAGGTCAGGAGCATGGCAGGGATGTCCACTCTTACCACTGTTGTTCAGCATAGTACTGGAAGTCTTAGCCTCCGCAGTGAGACAACAAAAAGAAATAAAAGGCATCCAGATCAACAAGGAAGAATCAAACTTTCACTCTTCTCAGAAGACTTGATACTCTATATAGAAAGCCTGAGAGACTCCACCAAAAACTGCTAGAACTGATACATGAGTTTAGCAAAGTCTCAGGGTATAAAATCAACAGCAGTCTGTTGACATCTGTACACCAATAATGAAGCAGCAGCAGGAGGAATCAAGGGATTGATCCCATTTACTGTTGCACCAAAAACCATAAGATACCTAGGAATAAACTTAACCAAAGAGGTAAAAGAGCTATACTCTGAAAACCATAGAACACTTATGAAAGAAATTGAAGAAGACACAAAGAAGTGGAAAAACAGTCCATGCTCATGGATTGGAAGAACAGATAATGTTAAAATGGCTGTACTACCCAAAGCACTCTATACATTGAATGAAATCCCTATCAAAATAACTCCAGCATTTTTCATAGAGCTAGAACAAATAATTCAAAAATTTGTGTGGAACCAGAATAGACCCTGCCTGAATACCCAAAGGAATGTTGAAAAAGAAAAGCAAAGCTGGAGGTGTCACAATTCCAAACTTCAAATTATATTACGAAGTTGTTGTTATAAAAACAGTATAGTACTGGCACAAAAACAGACACTTAGGTCACTGGAACAGAATAGAGAATGCAGAAATGGACTCACAACCATATGGTCAACTAATCTTCAACAAAGCAGGAAAGAATATCCAATGGAAAAAAATGGTGTTGGGAAAACTGGACAGCCACTTGCAGAAGAATGAAACTAGACCACTTCTTACACCATACACAAAAATAAATTTAAAGTGGATGAAAGACCTAAATGTGAGATAGGAAACCATCAAAATCCTAGAAGAGAACTCAGGCAGCAACCTCTTGACCTTGGCTAAACCAGCTTCTTACTAGACACGTCTCCGGAGGAAAGGGAAAACAAAAACAAAAATGAACTGCTAGGACTTCATCAAGATAAAAAGCTTCTGCACAGCAGAGGAAACAACCAACAAAACTGAAAGGCAAACTGTAGAATGGGAGAAGATACTTGCAAATGACATACTGGATAAAATCTATTAACTTACCAAACTCAACACTCCCAAAATAAATAATCTAATTAAAAATGGTCAGAAGACATGAACAGATATTTCTCCAAAGAAGACATACAAATGGCCGACACACACATGAAAAAATGCTCAACATTAGTCATCATCAGGGAAATACAAATCAAAACCACAATGAGGTACCACCTCACACCTATCAGAATGGCTAAAAATTAATAACTCAGGAAACAACAGATGCTGGCGAAGATGCAGAGAAAGTGGAACCCTTTTATGATTTTGGTGGGAATGCAAATTGGTGCAGCCACTCTGGAAAACGGTATGGAGGTTCCCCAAAAAGTTAAAAATAGAACTACCCTATTATCCAGCAATTGCACTACTAGGTATTTACCCAAAGCATACAAAAATAGTGATTCAAATGGGCACATGCACCCTCTGCTAGCAACATTATCAACAATAGCCAAATTATGGGAAGAGCCCAAATGTCCACTGACTGATGAATGGATAAAGAAGATGTGGTGTATATATACACTATGGAATATTACTCAACCATCCAAAAGAATGAAATCTTGCCATTTGCAATGATGCAGATGGAACTGGAGTGTATTATGCTAATAAGCAAAATAAGTCAGTCAGAGAAAAACAAATTTTAGGATCTGTGTGGCTTTTATAATCCTACCCTTTCTTTTCTATTTATGTTATTATATTTTATTCATTGCTTTTATTGCTCTTGTTTTTTGTTTCTTTTTTTTTTTTCCCTTTGGTATTCTACCTTTTCTGCCTTTGGTTTTAATTGAGCATTTTATATGATTCTACTTTTTGCTCTTCTCTTAGTATATCAATTATATATATTTTATTTTTTTTAGTGGTTTTCCCTCAATTTGCAATGCACATTTATAACTAATCCAAGTCCAATATCAGCACCAGAGTACTTCATGCATGGTGTCAGTGCCTTATAACAGAGGATCCCTAATTCCTCCCTCGTCCCTAATAACATTGCTGTCATTCATTTCACTTATCCGTCAGCTGTAATCCTTGAATACATTGTTAATATTACTGTTTTGGACAGACTGTTAGATCAGTTAAGAATAAGAAAAATAAAACATTTTATTTTGTCTTCATTTATTCCTTCTCTAATGCTCGTTCTTCATGTAGATCCAAATTTGTGACCCACATCATGTTTCTTCCTTTTGAAGAACTTCTAACATTTCTTGAAAGGCAGGTCTACTGATGACATATTCTCACAATTTTTGTTTGTCTCAGAATGTGTTTCTCCTTCACTTTTGAGAGATAATTTTGCTGGATACAGAGTTCTAGGTTGACGGGGTTTTTCTTTCAACATTTTAAATCCTTCCCTTTCCTCTCTTCTTGCTTGCATGGTTTATGGAAAGAAGTCTGGTTTATACCAGACTTATCCTTGGTCCTCTGTAGGTAAAGGTGTTTTCCTTCCCTCTGACTTCTTTTAAGATTTTCTCTTTGTCTTTGATTTTCTGCAGTTCGAAAATAAATGCCCAGTTATAGATTTTTGCGATTTGTCCTATTTGGTGTTCTCTGAGCTTCATGATGGGTCGTCTGGTATCTGTTATTAATTTGGGGGAAATTCTCAGTCATTTTTGCTGCAAATATTTCTTCTGTCCCATTTTCTCTTTCTTCTCCTTGGTGGTGTTACCTTTTATACTTGTCCCGCAGTTTTCGGATATTCTTTCCTGAGTCCCTGCCCCCAGCTTTTTTTTTTTTCTTTGTACTTCAGTTTGGAAATTTCTATTGACGTGTTATTGACATACCTTGAAGCTTAGCAATTCTCTTCTCAGCTGTGTCCCGGCTGTTGATGAATTCTTCATTTTATTCAGTGTTTTTCATTTCTAGCATTTTCTTTTGATTCTTTCTTAGAGTTTCCGTTTCTCTGCTTACTTTACCCATCTGTTCTTACATGTTGTTGCTTTTTCCTTTACAGCCCTCAGCATATTAATCATAGCTGTTTTAAATCCTGTCTGATAAATTGAGCATCTCTGCCCATATTTGAGTTTGGTTCTGATGTTTACTGAGTCTCTTCAAACTGTATCCTTTTTTTTGTTTCTAAGGATGTCTTGTAACTTTTTATTGAAAGCTCAAAATGAGGTACTGCATAAAAGGAACTGAGGCAAATAGGCCTTCAGTATGACTTTTTATGTTTATCTGGCTAGGAGTGAGGCTATGCTATTTGCTATAGCCGTAGTTGTCTGGGGGTGAAAGTTCCTTGGGTGTCCTTGTTTTTGTTTCCGTGGTTGTCTTTGGGTTTCCCTAGAGACTTTTCCTAAAGTCTAAGCTGTGTAATTCTTACAATTATATTTCCCTATTATTATATAGGTGTGCCCTGTTGATGTGGTGGTGAGGTATGGTGAAGGGAAGCATTCTGTAGTCCTGTGATTAGTGTTGACTCTTGGTGAGTTGTGTCTCTGGGTAGTGACCCTCCCAAATACTTCCAGTAGCCCGTCTGCCCTTTAAGTGAGACAGGAAGGCTAGAAAAGGCTGGACTTGGGTTATTTCTCTTCCCTCAGCTTGTTCGGGCTCTAGTAAGATAGTTTTCCTAGAAGGCAGTTGTAGCTTGGTAGGGCTGCTTTAACAAAGCACACAACTGTGTGGCCTCAACAACAGAAATGTGTTGTCTCAGTTTTGGAGGCTAGAAATCCAAGATCAAGTGTTGGCAGGGTTGTGTCTTTCTGAAGGCTGTGAGAAAGAGCCGGTTCCAGGTTTCTCCTCTAGCTTCTGGTGATTTGCTGGCAATCTTTGTCATTCCTTAGCTTGCAGAAGCTGTCACCCTGATTTCAGCCTTCATCTTCACATGCATCCTCCTTGTACGTATGTTTGTGTCGGTATTTCCCCTTCTTTTAAGGACACAGGTTATGTTGGATTAGGAGTCCCCCCTCCTCCAGTATAACCTCATCCTAACTTAACTACTTACATCGACAAAGTCATTATTTCCAAATAAAGTCACATTGTGAGATACTGGGAGTTAGGACTTCAACATAGGCATTTGTAGGGGGCGTCAGTCCATAACAGCAGGCCTGTTAAGAACAAAATGCTCTGGGAGCATTTTTAAATGGCTACTTTTCTTCTCTACTGGAAGCATGACTGGATTTTTCTCCAGTCTTCACAGTGAGAACCTGGTGGCTCCTCAAGATAAAACTCATGAAAGTGTGGGAGCTCCCCCCACCAAGAGTTGGCTTCCTAGAATATTTAACTCTGAAGTTTGTCCACACTGAATCTTGGGCATTTTGTCATTTACAGTTTAAGTTTTCCTACCCCAGTACTGGCCCCAGCGGCAGTGGTTTCCGCGCCTGGCTGCTACTGCAGTGAACTTGGATTATTTATATCCACTGTCTGTTGCTCTCTAATTTAGGGGTGGCAGTCTGCCCCATGACCTCAGCACTCAGGTAGATCGAAGAAGAGGTGTTGACTTTCAGTTTATTCAGCATTCTTCCTGTGAGGATGGAAGTGTTAACTCTCAAGCTCTTTACCTGCTGGACCAGAAGCTAATATCTTTGTTCTCTATATGTTCAGAAATATATGTGGCTATCACATTAGATTTATAGTAGTCTGACCCAGCATCAGTTCAAAAGCTGTTTCTGAAAACTGTATAAAGAATGTCCCTGTGGCGGGGTCACAGAACTGCATTTCTTTTGTCTCCAATTCCATCCGTCACTTTGGGGAGAGAATGGCACCACGTGTCTCACCCAGACCTAAAAATGCCCCCATTTAGATATTATGCTGAGGTTGCAGGACCTGCACGTTTCCAGTCTTTCTTTGACTTAGGCCAATTTGAACAATTCTTGCTAGTGGGATTACTGGCAGATTTTAGTGTTAAAGAGAGCTTTGCGGTGGCAAGAAAATACACATTGCAAATAATCTCAGCGTTCTTATTATTGCCATTATTAGTCGTGGTATTTTGGAAAAATTGTTTTAGCTTACCCTGTGAGTTTTTAATTGAAGTTGGTACAGCATTGGAGTGATCCAGGTACTCTTCATACTTGAGAAGGTTATGGAGCTAAATTAATTTTCTGTGAAAATCATTAGGCTCTTATTTCTGTTAGCTTATAAAAGCCATTTTTCCTGCTTATGCAGGAGAACATTCAAAACAATACACTTTCTTTTTGTGAATATCAGATAACAATTCTATTAAGATTTGGGAAGGACATTTTGACACTTGATTAGGGGAATGGAAAGTGAACAAGTCGCCCGCAGATCTAGCTTACATCTGCTATTACATTGATTTGATGTGGCAGAATCTTCGCCATTTGACATTGTCTGCTTTGGTCTGTGCCTCATACAAGTTGATTAGGGAGTGCGGCTGTTCTGTGTGAGGAATACTGGCAGCTCTGCATGAAGTAGAGGGCCATCCTGGAGATAGGCACTACTACATTCATTTTTGCAACAGGACAGGTTTCCATCTAAGCCTCTCCTGTCCTGTTTGCAGGACATTACTGTTGGTACAATTGCATATACATTTTTATTGTCTTTGCTACCTTTAATAATCACACTTAATAGTGTTTCCCAGGCTAAGATTGGCACATTCATTTATGTTTTGTTCAAATGACATGGGATTACATTGTGGCTTTTTTTTTTTTTTTTTTTTTGGTTGGGGGGGATGTGGTCAAAGGGAGAGGGACAGAGAGAATCCCAAGCAGTGTCCATGCTCAGCACAGAGCCCAACGTGGGGCTCAATCCCACAACCCTGATATCGTGACCTGAGCTGAAATCAAGAGTTGGATGCTTAACCAACTGAGCTACCCAGGTGCCCCTACACTGTGGCATTTTTAACATGGAATGTCTATGGAAAGCTGGAAGTTCGGCTTCACAACCTTGTAAAACAACTTCATGAGAATGAAAACTACAGGGAGAATAGTTGCATATACTCTTATGTGTTTTGAGTGATACATTTGAGTTCTCAGTCTAAAAGGTACCAAGTTGTCATCAGTATTGCCACCACCCAGATCGGGTGAGCAGGGAATTCAAGCAGTCAGGATTTAGGCTAAGCTGAAGTGGCCCTAAATTGTCAAAACATGTTACAGGGAGATCGTGAAACTCTCTTCCTCCGAAATCTCAAGTAGTCTAGACTGGCCTGTTTTTGTGCAATATTTGGGGTGAAGGAGAGAGACTAGGCTAGACTTTGTTCATCCCCATGCAGCATTTATTTTCTTTGTCAAATATTTTTAAGAGAATTTGAATTTTAGAGTAATTTTAATGATGTAACTTATTCAAAACTGATACATAGTTTATCCTTCCCCGGAAATAGGCTAATGTACAAGATCATAATTTTAAATTATTTTCACAACCTGAGTAAGCGTGAATGTTTTCCCCAATCTGAATTTTGGTGCATGGTTGGTGTGTGTATGTGTATTTGACAAGGCATTTATATGCTTGATTTTAAGGCTGACAAGAGAAAAGTCTTGTGTGTGCCTTGTAAAAGTCTACCTTTTATACATACTTAAATGTTCATATCCTATAAGTGAGGGCTGTTATTAAAATATTAATATTTAAATATTAAAACATAGATAAGGTTTACGTCTAAAATACATCATTTTAATACACTAAAGTTAGCAGTGGCAAAGCAGGTAGCTAATAGAAGAGTAACAAAAGTACCTTTGAGGGGCAACTGGGTGGCTCAGTCATTAAGCGTCTGCCTTTGGCTCAGGTCATGATCCCAGCGTTGTGGTATCGAGCCCCTCATTGGGCTCCCTGCTCAGCGGGAAGCCTGCTTCTCCCTCTCCCACTCCCTCTGCTTGTGTTCCCTCTCTCACTGCCTCTTTTTCTGTCAAACAAATAATAAAATCTTAAAAAAAAAAAGTAACTTTGAGAAATGGATATAACAAATTGTATTTATGTGCAAGACTGATAAGCAACAGTCAGAAATGGATGTAAATTCATTAATGTTAGCTTATTTATTAAAGTTTGGATTATGTTGATGTTGCCTGATCATTTCCCAGCAGACATATTATTTCCCTCACGAATGCATCAAAATGTATTTGTCTGAGAGATTTGCTTGGTTTGATGCATATTCACATCTTCAGTACTTGTAAAGAGTTTTCTCAATAAATGTTCTGGAAAGAATTAAATACTGGGATTCATTGGCAGTTGCTTACGTCTAGTATTAATTTGCTCCATAGTCTTGCATTTATAAGACATATTAACAGAAGTCTGATGTAGATAAAATATTAACACTACATACAATGTGGTATAAACATCTGAAAAGAACACTGACTCACCTTAATGTTGAGGATCATTGATTAGCATTTCCTTTTTCTTTTACTGAGCATTCTATTGAGACAAAATCTTGATCGTACATAAAGAACCATCATTTCCCTGCATTATCATGTGCATTTTCTATTTTGTCCCTGTAGAACTTTCTGACAGGATTCATCCATACCTCAATCTGACTTCAGAGCCCTAGTCCTTGTAATTCTCACCCTTCTATCCTTATTTGGTTCCCTTTTTCTGAAGGCAATCCAGTGCATTATTGCCAATAAATTCAGTTCAATTCAGTGTACATTTACTGAGTACTTATTTATGTGCCAAGACTATGTGAATGCTGGGAGACATCGAATGTCTCCCTTAATTCTAGTAAAGTCAGGAATAGCACATGTCCCTCATCATTATTAATCAAGTCTCACAGACCTTCTAACCAACACAATAAGCCTAGAGGAAGGAATACAATAAAAATATTAAAAGGAAAAACCAAGGTCTTGTTTGCAGCCTTTGCTCTCAGAGTTTATGGTATAGTTGGGTCATGAACACTTAAAAAGATAATTTTTTTTTAAAGATTTTATTTATTTATTTGACAGAGAGAGACAGCCAGCAAGAGAGGGAACACAGGCAGGGGGCGTGGGAGAGGAAGAAGCAGGCTCCCAGTGGAGGAGCCTGATGTGGGGCTCGATCCCAGGACTCTGGGATCACGCCCTGAGCCAATGGCAGACGCTTAACGACTGAGCCACCCAGGCGCCCCTAAAAAGATAATTTTCAAATTCAAATCCAAAAGATAGTTTTTGGGAAAAACTAAGGTGTTGGCCTACATAGGGAATAACCAGTTTTACCAAATTCTGCGTTAAAGGCAGTTATGAAATACAAAAGAAAGAAAAGAGAAGGAAAAAAAAAGAAACTTGATCTTAGAAATTTACAGCCAATTTCCTCAAATTGACTGAATTAGCCCATCAGCAAGTATTGACAGCCCCAAGCAGCAGAACTTAAGGAGTGCACCACTCAACCTCTGGTCTGGATGGAATGTCACAAGACTCTTACTTTAGGAAAGATTTCCTATGTGTCAATATAATTCCTCTTTCTGTAACTGAAGTCTCTTACTAGTAAAAATAGGAGGGCTATTTACCATCATTTGCAGAGTATTTATGACCTCAGAGTAATCTCAGTGGAGTCCAGAGATTCCCACGTGTGAGTGTTGGTGTGCTGCACCTGGGTTACAGGTGTGCCTGGAGACCCATCCCCTCAGCTCTTGGGGGGCTCTTGGAGCACCCGTAGTCCCCCGTGATCAGTCTTACTTTACTCTGATGGGCCCTGCGAGTACTGTCCTTCTCTGTGTGCCATGAAGTTCTTGAGAAAAGCTGGGAGGTGTTGCTTTAGACCATCTGCCTTAACATTTCTTCAGAAGGCCAGTTTCCCAAGCAGTTGTGTATCTTATTAACCCCATTCTGATTCTCTATATAAGGAGCCTTAGTTGAGGAGTCTTGAAGTGAAGATAGGGCTCTCACAATGAACTGACTTCTTTTGAAGCTACAGAGATGATTCTTGTTCCGTAATGAGCAGTAGTTGATTTTCTCAATAGTTCCTTTTGGCCACTGGTAGTTGAGTGTCTACCATGATAAAACTAATACTCTATTTCTCTAGCTTTTTTTTTTTTTTTTTTTTAAAGTAAGCTGTATGCCCGGTGTGGGGCTTGAATTCACAACCCCGAGATCGAGTGTCACATGCTCTACCGACTGAGCCAGCCAGGCGCCCCAGTATGTCTAGCTCTTGGTGGGTGTTGTGAATAGTGGGCTTTGTGAATTGCTGACGTACAAGACAAACGGACACATAAATATTATGTATCCTACACTTCCTCCACTTTTTAGATTTGTTTTCACAGTGCCTAAATAATCAGCCCTTACAACATGCAGGGCGCTGTTGCAGGCTTTAGGAATTTGTTAATGAGAAGATAACCTGGTGCCTACCCTCCGAGTGTTTATAGTCTTTACATAAGAAAGCTAATTAAAGAAGTAGTTACATCATGGTGTGATTGGTGCTATGAGGGAAGTATAGTAGGGACGCCTGTTAAGACTGGAAGATGGTTTAGTATATATAGTTACTCATGGATCATTGTTTAATTTTTATTTCTTCTAGAGCAGCGGTACAACTGTGGTGTTTATTTAGAGTAGCTTTCACTGAATACCATCTCCTTAATTATTCAGTGTACACTAAGTACTGTTGTGATGTAGATTGTATCTGATGTAATAATCGGTTCACCCCAACACCTAAGTAACAGTGAGACTTTGAATTCACGATTTACTTCCCCAGAAGGTAGTCTTTGTTTCAAGGTTTACATACTTCTTACCTGTAGCCTGAATTACAGATATGATGAAGTAATGCTTCTCTCTTGCTGTTTATGTTTTCAGGGAAGGTATTCATGTAAATCAAGAGTTGCTGCAGATGTCTCCGTGTGTTACAGAGCAGTTCATTGAGCTGTTGTGTCAGTTCAGCCCAAGCCAGGTTATAGAGACACTGCAGGTCCTTGAGTGCTACCGCCTGGAAGAAACCATCCAGGTAAGACCAGTAATGGGGAGCAGATGACAGTAAACTCATCCTCATCATTCACGTTTAAACATGAGCCGAAGGAGACTCACATGTTACATTACATAGCTCCTGGGATTGAACCCGGATATTCTGACTCTGACTCCGTAGTGCATGCTCGCCATTGTGCTGCCCCTTAATTCTAGTCAAGTCAGAAACAGCACGTGTCCATCATTGTTGTTAATCAAGTCTCACAGACCTTCTAACCAACACAATAAGCCTAGAGGAAGGAATACAATGAAAATATTAAAAGGAAAAACCAAGGTTGTTTGCCGGCACTGATGGTTTAGATAGTCCTGTGTGCTTAAGCCTGAGGCTCAGTGGCTGTCGGCAGCCTTTGCCCGGTCATTGCCTTGAACCCCTTCCCTTGTTTTCTCCTGTTTCCAAATGAAAACGATTGTGCGTGTGCATGCGTTGTGTGCATATACACACATACATATTCTGATCTGTAAGAGTTTGTTTTTAAGCTACCGTCGTATCTCCTTTCCTGTACTGTCAGTACTCATGAAACATAAGCCTGTGTTCTCCGTACCACCTCCTGGACTGCTCACACACTTTACAAATGTTAAACTGTGAAATATTTAAAATACATAGAAATGTGCAGAGTATCAAATATCTGTGTACCCACCAACCCAATTTTATAGATGTTCACATTTTGCCACACTGGCTTCAGATCTTTGTTTTAGAAATAAAGTACCCAGGGGGCACCTGGGTGGCTCAGTCGTTAAGCGTCAGCCTTCGGCTCAGGGCGTGATCCCGGGGTTCTGGGATTGAGCCCCGCATCGGGCTCCCTACTGGGAGCCTGCTTCTTCCTCTCCCACTCCCCCTGCTTGTGTTTCCCCTCTCTGTGGCTGTCTCTCTCTCTGTCAAATAAATAAATAAAATCTTAAAAAAAAAAAAGAAAAAGAAAAGAACCCTTTATCTGTCAGTTTCCCTCTTTCCCCTCAGGTCAACACCAACCTGAAGATGGGAAGCAGAGCCTTCCCATCCATATTTTTTTATTTTCCCAGTATATGTATTTACCTATAAAATGCATGATACAGTCTTACATGTTTTTAGAATTTGTATTAATGGTATCATATAGTACATATCCCATTGAAAATTGCTTTTTTCATTAAATTTTTTAAATTTATCAGTTTTATATATGTGGATCTAATTCATTCATTTTAATAGTCATATATCAATTGAATAAATGTGCCAGTTTATTTCCCTGTTGATAGACATTTGTATTGTTTCTAATCCTTTACCATTATAAACAGTGCTACATTATACATCTTTGTACCAATCTTGTGTGCCCATGTGAGGTTTTTCTAAGTAATTATCTGGAGGTGGAATTCTTAGACAATAGAGTAGCTTATTCTGTTACTGCCAACGTGATCTCCTGTTTGTTTCTATTCTCATCATCTGTGGTTGGTATTTGCTGTTTTTCCACATTCTTGCCAATGGCTAACATTTTTAGGCTTCTTAATTTTTGCCAGTGTGATGGGTATCACTGATTACTCATGACATTGAACATCTTTCCATATATTTAATGACTCTTGATTTTCTTTTTTCTGAATTATCTGTTCATATCACTTGCCCATTTTTCTATTGAGTTTTTGCCCTTACTGATTTGTAAAAATCTCTAACCCTTTGCTGATGTTATGTGTTGGAGATGCCTTCTTCCAGTCTGTTGGGGTGAGTCTTTTAATTTGGTTTTTAGTGACTTCTGTTTTATCAGTCTTTTCCTTTAAGGTTTAAATTTTTGTGTGTGAGTCTTATTTCCTTTTCTACACTGATGGTATAAAAGATATCCTCTCGGGGCACCTGGGTAGTGCAGTCGTTAAGCGTCTGCCTTCGGCTCAGGGCGTGATCCCAGCATTCCCGGATCGAGTCCCACATTGGGCTCCCCCGCTAGGAGCCTGCTTCTTCCTCTCCCACTCCCCCTGCTATGTTCCCTCTCTCGCTGGCTGTCTCTCTGTCACAGAAATAAACAAAATCTTTAAAAAAAAAAAAAAGATATCCTCTTATATGAGTTTTATAGTTTAGCTTTTTACATTTAGGCCTTTAATCCATCTGGAATTTATTTTTGTAAACAGATCAAGAGAGGGATTTATACATTTTTTCCCTGTGTATAACCAGTGGTCCATGTGATATTTTGGTGTCCTTACCTCACTGATTCATAATGCCATACTGCTGTATCCCAAATTCCCAAGTAGACGTAGATCTGTTTGTGGGATCTGTTCTGTTCTGTGGGATCTTCTTCTTTCCTTATACCATTACCACATATTTTAATTAATATAGCTTTATAATAAGGCTTATTTGAAAGAAGAGTCTTCCCTCATTCTTTTTCTTTAAAATTCTCTGTCTACTCTTAGGCTTTTACTATTTCACATCAAATTAGAAATCACATTGTCAGGTTCCTTTAAAAAAAAAAAGTTCAGTATTTTGACGAAACATATACACTGAATTTTAGATGAATTCAGTCAGGGGAGATTGCCATTTTACAATGTAGAGGCTTCACATTCAGGAACCTGGTTGTCTTTTTAAAAGCCTTTGATGGGGGCGCCTGGGTAGCGCAGTCGTTAAAGCGTCTGCCTTCGGCTCAGGGCGTGATCCTGGCGTACCGGGATCGAGTCCCACATCAGGCTCCTCCGCTATGAGCCTGCTTCTTCCTCTCCCACTCCCTCTGCTGTGTTCCCTCTCTCGCTGGCTGTCTGTCACATAAATAAATAAAATCTTTAAAAAAATAAAAATAAAAAAAAAAAAAATAAAAGCCTTTGATGCTCTCTGATGAGGTTTCAGTAACTTTTATTTGATACACAAAGTTCTTGTACGCGTTTTCTTACATTTGTTCCTGTTTACATTTTTTGTTAACAGTATGAAAGTTTTCGAAATGACATCTTTTTTGATTGCTGCTGCTGTGTGTTATTAATTTTTGTACATTGTTTTGTGTCAAAAAGAATCTGAATTTTTCATTCAAATAGTTTCTAGATTGTTTTATGACAATACTACTTTCCAAGAATAAGGGTAGTTGTTTTTTGTGGGTTTTTTTCTCTGCCGCCTTACCCTGTTTTCTCTCCCTTATCAGATGTGTAGGAGCTCTAGGACAGTACTGTAGGGAAGCAGTGACAGTATGCATTCTTTCCTTGTCTTTGATTTAAGAGGGAACGTTTCTGACATCTTACATTAAGTGTAGTGTCTATTTTAGGATTTTGATATTTAATTTTTATTAAGAAAGTTCCAGTCTCAGTTTGGGTAAGAGTATTTTGTTTTTGTTAAGAATGGGTACTGCATTTTATCAAATACTTTTTTGTGTATTTGTTGAGAGGATCATAGGTTTTTCTCCTTTGAACCTGTTAATATGTTATTTGTGCCTCTCTTTTTTCTTCTTGCTAAGAAAGTTTTATTCTACTTTATTAGTCTTCTCAAAGACTATTTCGGGGTTTGTTAAACTTCTATATTGTTTTTCCTTTGTTTCTTTTCAATAGCATTATTTTCTGCACTTCCTTTCATTTCTCTTCTTAGCTGACTTGGTATTTCCTTCACTTATTAGAAACTCTTAGTTTATTCAATGTTTATTAAGAGCTCACAAGTTGATATGTCGTGTTTCATTGCCGTTTTGTTCTAAATATTTTATGTTTTATATTGTTCCTATTTATGTGTATGTGTTACCTTTTCTCCAGTGGATATACTCACTCAGGTAAATGACAATTTTAAATTAAATCAGTGAAGAAAAAAGTGAATGAACATGGTTTAGTTAGAACTGCCAAGATGGGCCACTTGTAAGACTAGAAAGTAAAAAATTTCATATTACACTGGACGGTAGTGTACTGCTGAGGTATGAATTTATTATTTATTGTCCTGTTGTTTTCATCCTTAGTAGGATCCACAAGCAAGATTTGTGAACAAAAATCTTCATCTTTTCTTCTGTCCTAGATTACCCAGAAGTATCAACTTCATGAAGTCACTGCCTATCTATTAGAAAAAAAAGGAGATATTCATGGTGCCTTCTTAATAATGCTGAAGGTAATGTTTTGCTATATTTGCTTTGACAGCTTTCTTTCCAGCCCTCCATTCATCAACTCATCTCTTTTTTTATTGAGATATAGTCGACACATAACATTGTGTAAGTTTTTATCCATCTTAATTTCTTATGTGTCAGGGTTAGTTGCAGACAGTACTACATTTTACCGCTGAATATTTTTATCATGACTAGAGTGTAGTCATTGACTAGAGCTCAACATTTCTTCTTGGTATTTTTTTAAAGTAAAATTTACATTCAGTGAAATGCACGAGTCTTAAGTGTATCCTGTACCTGGGTTTTGACAAATGCACGCACCTATGTCCCTAGTCCCTAACAGATAGAGAACATTACCTTCACCAGAGCAAGTTCCTCATGCTCCTTCACACTCAGTTTCCATTCCCGTGCCCCCACACATAACCACTTTTCTGATTTTTTTCACTGTGAATTGGTTTTAACTATTTTATGCACGTACATTAATGGAGTCTTCGAGTAGTACTCTTGTATAATTGTTCTTTCAGCATATTTTTGAAATGTATCAGGAGTTTGTTTCTTTTATTGCTGAGTAGTATTTAAGTGTATGAATATACTACAGTTTATCCATCCTCTAATGATTGACACCTGAGCTACTTCTAGTCTTTGGCTATTAAGAATAAATCTATGATCGCTCCTAAATTCAATACTAAGGAGTGGAATTGCTGGGTCGCAGAATAGGTGTAGTGTTAGTTTTGTAAGAAATGATCAGACCTCTTTCCAAAGTGATTTTTCTCTTTTACATCCCCTCCTATAACGTATAAGAGTTTTGGTTGCTACACATTCTCACTAACAGTTGGTGTTCTATCCATTTTTCACAAAAATTTTTATCCACTTTTTAAAATTATTATATATAACAAAAATTTACCATTTCGGTGGCATTAAGTGTATTCACATTATTGTGCAATTATCACTAGTATCCACCTCCAGAACTTTTTCAGCTTCCCAAACTGAAACTCTGTACCCATTAAATAATAATTCCCCTTTCCTCCCTCCCCCATCCCCTAGTAACCACCATTCTTTCTGACTCTATGAATTTGACTACTCTATCTCATATACATGGAATCCCACTGTATTTGCTTCTTCGTGTACGCTTACCATAAAGTCTTCAAGATTTATCCATGTCATAGCATGTGCCAGAATTTCAGTTTTAAGGCTGAATGGTACACCATTTTATGTATATATGCCACGTTTTGTTTATCTGTTCATCCATTGATGGACACTTGGATTGCTTCCGCCTTTTGACCCTTGTGAATACTACTACTATGAACATAGGTGTACAAATATCTTTTCAACACCCAGCTTTCCTTTCTTCTGAGTGTATAACCAGAAGGAATTACTGAATTAAATGATAATACTATTTTTAATTTTTAAGGAACTGACATGCTGTTTTCTGTAGTGGCTGCACCATTTTACATTCTCATCAGCAATGCACAAGGGTTTTAATTTCTCTACATCTTCTCCAGCACTATTTTCCTGATAGTAGCCATTTTAATGGGTGTGAGGGATTATCTCAGTGATTTTAAATATTGTCATCTAGCTTAGGATTAGGGATATCCTATTTTGTATTGAAAAAAAAAAAAAGTTCCATCTTGGCTTCTAGTTTTTTTCTAGCTATGTAATCACCAAATAAGCCAGGAAGAATATTCCACAGAGGCTTTGCATAGGCTCTCAATGTCTTTTAATGTGTAAGTTACCCCTACATCTCTTTTTTTCCTTGCAGTTTATTTGTTGAAGGTACCATGAATCTATTTTTAAAGGATAAATTAAAAGTATTCCTGGCATGGGTAGGGGAAAGAGAAGCAGGATATCCTTGCAGGGAATAAGACCATCATTTACAAAGGCATGGGAATCCAAAGAATATGAAATGCTAGGAGAGAATCCAGCAGCTCAACTAGGGCTCAGCTATCAGTGTAAAGACAGGTGAGGCCAGAAGCAAAGGCTGGGTCCAGATTTGGGAAGATTTTGTAGGACACCCTAAAGAATTAGGATTGATTGTTATCACACAAGATCAACTAAAGGTTTTCAGGCAAAAGAACTGACATGATGTTGTTTCATGAAGACTGCTCTGGTAACTGTAGGAGGATGGGGGGGGCATACAGAGAAGGGGGAGCTAAAACTTGGGGAGGAAGCAGAGAGTACTTGCGAGGCTGTGTAGTACAAGTAATGAATCCGTGAGGCTTGAGCTGGGGGTAGTGGTGGTGCTGGTGGTGGAGTGGGGAGAGGATTGGATTTGAGAACTATTAATCATTTGAATACGGTATGGAAGGAATAAGAGGGAGTGGTTAATGACAGTTGTGTGGTTTTTAGCTTTACATTACTAGCCCATAAGGGACCTCAAGAAAAGGAGCAAATTAGGAGTGAAAGGGATATATTAAGGTCAGCCTCAGTGTATGTAAAGAAGCCTTTGAGGGGCGCCTGGATGATACAGTCAATTAAGTGTCCAACTCTTGGTTTCAGCTCAGGTCATGATCCCAGGGTCGTGGGATTGAGCCCCACATGTGGCTCCTTGCTCGGAGGGGGTCTGCCTGAGCTTCTCTCTCTCCCTCTCCCGCTTTCCCCACGTTCTGTCTCTCTAAATCTTTTTTTTTAAAAAGGCAATCTTTGGAATATCAGTGAAGGCTTTCTAAGGATCTAGTATTTGGTATAGCAGTGGACACTGCAGTTGCAAATTAGAGGTATCACGCTCAAGGCTCTGCCCTGTGCTCTGGAGACAGACTCGTATGTTCTTTTTTTATTCCCACTCACCCCTTTTTCTTGTAGCCCAGTATGAATTTTATTCCCTTACCCAAAGTCTGGATAAATCCTATTCCTTGTTACTGTGTCTAGAGAATGTCGTTGATGACTATATGATGGTACAATAGAAGCAGAAGTGGGGCAGGATAAGTGACACTTGATAATTTGCATCCCTTCCAGTACTGCTAGCTATGCTTTATATATACACAAGAATTCTCTTCTGAATCACAGTGAGAGACCATTCTTCATAACCTTGTTGTTTCTTCAGCTTTTCCCTTTAAAATGTGGTAGTACAAATATTTTGGATTAGATAACTGTGTTCTTCTTACCTCTGCATTTTTTTTTCCTCTTAGAGACTACAAAGCAAACTTCAAGAGATAACACATCAAGATGAAAGTAAGTTCTTGAGTGTAATTTACAGTTATTTCTTCCCATGGACCCTGTGTTTTAAAAGATGTCTAACAAACTGCATTTATTAAATAATAATTACATTGATCTGTGTAAATACTTGAACATTGATCCCAATTTTAGCTCATTAATAGGAAATGTAAACCATTTGGCTTTGTGTTGGCAGTTGTCAGTGGAGTTCAGCATACAGAAAAGTAGACACTTTTCACTGATACTGATTTCTTTTTTGTTATAATTCTGTGCCAGTTTTTGGTTATGTATAAATGAGGTGCATAACTAATGTCCTAAAAATTACTCTGATGTACTGAGCAATAGCAATTGAGAGCTTCTAATCAGCAGTAGCCAGTGTTTCTGTAGTGAATTTATATACTTTTAGTACAAAGCAGTAAAACTTGACAGTGTAGAATCTTAGATGGCCTTGTCACAGATAGAAAATTCCCATTATTTTCCTTGACATTTTAGAAAATAGATTCATTTTTTTTAATTGTGGTAAAATATACATAACACAAAATTTACCATTTTGACCATTTGTAAGGGTCCAGTTCAGTGGCATTGAGTCCATTCACATTGTTGTACAGCCATCCCACCATCCATCTCCAGGAGTTTTTCAACTTCCCCAACTGGAATTTTATACCCCTGAGACAATTACTCCCATTCCCTGTCCCCCGGTCCGCCCCTGGAACCTACCATTCTGCTTTCCCACTTCATGAATTCAATGAGGTGCCTTCTATAACTGGAATCATCCCGCATTTGCCCTTTTCTGTCTGGCACGTTGGCCTAGCATAATATCTTCATAATTTATCCGCATTATAGCACGTGTCAGAATCTCATTCTTTTTTTTTTTTTTTTTAAAGATTTTATTTATTCATTTGACAGAGAGAGACAGCGAGGTAGGGAGCACAAGCAAGGGGAGCGGGAGAGGGAGAAGCAGGCTTCCCACCAAGCAGGGAGCCCAATGTGAGGTCGATCCCAGGACCCTGGGATCATGACCTGAGCCAAAGGCAGACGCTTAATGGCAGAGCCACCCAGGCTCCCCAGAATCTCATTCCTTTTTAGAAAGGCTGAATAATATTTCAGTTTATGTATGCACCACATCTTGTGTCCTTTTGTCTGTCAGCGGGCACTTCAGTTTCTTCTGACCGTTGTGAAGAATACTGCTGTGAACATGCCTGTACAAGTATCTTTCTGAGACCCTGCTTTCATTCTTCAGGGTAGATGCCCAGAAGCGTTATTGCTGGATTAAACAGTAATCCTCTTGTTAATTTTTGAGCAGCCGTCACACTTGCTTGTCTAGTGGCCGCATCAGTGTATGTTGCCATCAGCAGTGCACAAACAAGGGCTCCAGCCTGTCTAAGCCCTCACCAGTACTTGTTCTTGTCTGTTTTCTTGAGAGTAGCCAGCCTCCTGGGTCCCAAGCGGTAGCTCATTGTGCTTTTGCTTTGCCTTTTCCCATTGACCGGTGATGGAGAACATCTTTTCATGTACTTATTGGTTATTTGTGTATCTTCTTGGGCAAAGTGTTTATTCAAGTCCTTTGCCCGCTTTTGAATAGTATGATTTGTTTTCGCATTATTGAAATTTTCAAGATAGCTCTTCCAAAGTTCACTCGATAGGTGATTTTTAGATTGTCCTACCTCTTTAACATATCAGCACATTTCTTAGACCCACTTGGCCCACACATTTCCTTAAACTCCTTTACCCTAATTCTCTATAAATTACATTTGTCTCTGTTTTCTATGGCTGGGTCCTAGGTGATAGGGTCTGTGTTGTATCTGAATCATTTTGTATTATATGGCATCTTTTTGGAACCTCAGTAAACAGTTGGTTGACTTTTCCGTATTTAGTTCAGCTAAACGTTTAGTCATTATTTTTGTACTGTTAGTCTCTATTTAGTCAATTTGTGGTAGATTTATTGCATTTATGACATTCTTCTTGTTGTTAGAATAATTTTTGCACACATTGCATGAGAAATTGAGGGAAAAGAAGAATGTTTCCCCCAAATCACTACAATGATTTGCACGTGATATGTGTAGAGAAGCCAGTTCTTTGAATTTAAATTTCTTTGAAGATCAGTTTTTCAGTAATAGTCTCATGTCCACTATTTACTCTCAGATTTAATTTTTTCTGTTTGCCTTAGAATTTTGGAGGATTTGTTAATTGCAAGACACGGTGCTAGTGTGGGTTATACACAGATGGCTAAAATACAGCTCTTACCCAAAGAACTATAGTCTTGTGGAAGAGAGAGATATGTAAATACAAACTTTGAATGCTGGAAGAATCAAGTATTATAAAAAAGATACAGTGAGAGTGGCAAATGATTGTGAAAAATTAGGGAATGATTTGTAACTGATGAATCAAAGGTAATTTGTGGAAGATGTGACCTTTGAAGTAAGACTGGAATGATGTATAGAAGCTTGATAGGGAAAAGCAAGGAAAGGGCATCTGGGCTGAGGAGAAAGAACATGAGTATGAAAGTAGCTGGCCAGGAACTCAGGAGTAAGAGAGAGCGCCACAGTGTAAGAGCACAGCAGGTGAGAACATGAGCCAGATGGTCACTGTGTTTACTTCGAGTCAGAGGTTTACTCATGTTCTGTTTTTAAAACTTTGAAGCCTTTAATGATTTTTATGGATGAGACCGATACATTTGCTTGTGATGGTGTAAAAGAGAATGAGGGAGGCAAGATTTAGAAGTCAGAAGTTTAATTAAGAGGTTGTTGCTGTAGTTCACAGGAGGTGAAGAGCACCACAGGGTAAAAGTCATGGGCACGTGAGGACCCGGGAGTAGAATCAACAGAAGTGGCAATTTAATTGGACGCGTGGGTGAAGCAGGGAGGGAGCATCAGGGATGGTGCAGATTTATAAACTGACTTAAAGATGATGGTTTCATTAACTTAATTTGGGAAGTGAGGAAAAAAAAGTGATTTGGGTTTTGTGCATATGAATTCAAGGAGCTCTCAGGACATAGTGTAGAGATGAATAGAGTCTGTGAAAAGTTCACCCTGCAGATGATGGAGGAACAAGGGCTGCAGGTGTATATTCAGAAGTTATTAGCAAGGACCTGAGAGTTGAAACCACAAGAGGAGCTGAAGTTAGTGGAAAATCAAAAAGAGAGGACCTAAGATAGGATCTTGGAGGTATACTTACATCTAAGAAATGGAAGAAGAAATGGTAGAGCAAGAAAGGTGAAAGGTAATCTTTCTGCTGACTAACCCACAAACAGATGATGGGGCTGTTACCAATGCTTAGTAGATGAACATTTAAAATGCTAAGTGTGATGTGCTTTATATGTCCTGTGAATGTCAGGCATTACATGGAAACAAAATTATCTGTTTTTAATCTACTAAGCATTGGTATCATGCTTATGGAAGATTTCATAATAGAAAACCAGTGCTATGCAAAGAAAAAAATAGTTTAATTTTTTTACAGAAGCTCTGAGGATTATCAGTAATATATCCTGAAGTGTTGTTAACGATTTTTCTGACTCTAGAAACCAAAGAGGAGTTCTCATTGAAGGACGTTGAAGATACCATGGTAGAGACCATTGCCCTTTGCCAGAGAAATTCACATAATTTGAACCAGCAGCAACGAGAGGTAGGAGAATGACTACTTGGGCATATCAAAGTCTGTTCTGATCTGAAACTAGGAATTAATTCTGTTTCTGCTGCCCTCTCAGCCACCTGAGCTTAATTCAACTGGATTTTAATCACTGTTTAGTGCTCCCGGGAGTATAAGCCTCCTAAAGTTATTGTGAGGAGTGCCTGTCCTCTTTGTTCTCACAAAAGGCTTTCTATTCCTAGGTCTGGCTGTGCTGTGGAATTTAGGCGCATGAATACTAGATGTCCTTGTTCTCTTTGGACTGAGATTTTGTGTATTCCGTGTACTCATTCTGTGGATGTGTCGTCATTTATCATCTCTGCTATCCTCTGTGGAGGCAAATGAGCATAAGGAGCTGGAGGGAAACCCTCAGGGGATGCAGAGAAAGCTGGGAAAGGTCAAAGAAGGCCGTGATGTAGTTTCTCAACCCTGGCTGCGCAGTACAGTCACTCGGGGAGCTTTGAGAAAATCCCCGCATTCAGGCTGCACCCCAGAACAATTAAATTAAAGTCTCTGGATTGGGACCCAGTGTTAAAGCTTCCCCCATGATTCCACTGTACAGCCAGGGTTGGAACCACTGCTGTAACAGATTCCAGACTGCCAAAAGGAAGAGCACAGAACTGAAGGAGGTATGGTTGAGCACCTGGTGCAGGTGGGAGTTAGAGCAGGGAAGCAGAAACTAAGGGGGCGAGATGTGACTTGACAGCCACAGTCTGCTGCAGTTTCAGAAGTAAAAGTTGCAGCGTGATACGGCATCGTAACTCCTCGGCACCTGTCCCTCTGGGCTGCGGCCTCTGACGTGGCACCGCCTAGCCCCTTTCTCTTCCTGGGGTTCTGAAATGGGGTGTAAGGCAGATTTTTTATATATATTTAGCCATACATGTTACAGTGAGAATTATAAACTTATTTTTGTTTTCTGTTCTTTTGAATTGGGTAAATTTCTACTTTACATTTTTGTCAAGGATTTTTTAAGGCCATACATTTCAACAACCCTTCAGAAGAGAAATTGTGTACAACAAGCACATTTACAAAATAGAGGGGTTTTTTTTCTTTATTAAAAAAAACCTTTTTTGTGTGATATACGTACTCATTATTTTTTAAAATCCTGCAATACAGGAAGTTATACAGAACAATGTTTTTTAAAAATGACCTTGTAAGATCCTGTCACCCAGAAATAACCATCATCATCACTGGGTGACCATCACTCTAGATACTTTTTATCTGCCCCGGCGGACATAATTTTAGAAAAGTTGGATCAGGAAATGCTTGCTTTTACAAATAAATACAGTATTCAATCTCAGGAAGCTTTCTGGATTTCAAATAAATATTTCTTCACCATACTATCTCTTAATTAATGTCACTACAGTTTTTAAAAAAAGTCTGAATGACTGTAATAGATTGGAATTATTTGTTTATACTTACATTTCCGTTTTTGTATTATCTCTGATGCCAAGCCAGTAAGGAAATTTAAGTGAACTCATGCTTGCTCCAGCCTCTGTCCTCCATCCCTCTTAATTGTAATCAGTTATGTTATTTTACCTCATTGAGGGCTAATAACGTAAACATTCTTTGCTGTGTCTACAATTCCTGTAAATTGTTTAATCTTTTGAAAATGGATTATGGGCTTTTCAGCAGGTTTTTGCCATGATTTTTCTATTGCTAAGTTTTTATTTTCATTCATCTTTTGGTTGGCTGGCTGTATTTGGACGTGGTTATGTTTTGATAGAGAAACATGAAAGGGTAGAATTCTTTAAGTTGTGTTCATAATACTTAATTCTAAGTCTTTTTTACTTTTCAACCTTTCCATCTCCTCTCCAATATCTATTTGATACTCCTCCATCTTCTCATGGAAAATTTAAGGAAAAACGATAATTATGTTTTCTAAGTAGGGCTGTTTAGGTTCACATGAGCTGAAATATGTCCAGATTCACATGTATTAATGGTAGAATTAGTTAATAAAAATCCGTACCTCCAGAACTCTAGGGATTATTCTGACTATATTTGAACTCTGTATCTCTTAATCAGAGACAGGAACAATGCTTCTTTTGATGTGGCAAAAGGAAAACTTATTCAATCTTTTTTTATTTTTTCGTCTGAATTGGAATTTGTTTTAGTAACAAGATTAGATGTTAGATTTCTTCCTATGCTTTGAAATTTTTACCTCTCTGTGGCTATTATTATGCCATTCGCTGGCTGTGTGTAAGAGAAGTCTGTCTCTCCCTGTCTTAGAGACACACACACACACCACTCTCTTTGTGGCCCCACCCTTCAACAACTGGTTTCTCTTTCATTTCTGAACAAGTTTCATAATAACAACAAAAATATTTGAATGTAAATTTTATATAAATACTGTCTTGTGTGAAAAATGCTAGACTGATTTTATATAATAACAAGCATTAAGTTTGGAGGATTTTAATGGTGGTTTGTCTTGATTCTCTTTGCTTTGTTTTGGAGAGAGTGAGAACAAAAGCTGTTGCCACAGACACTCAATAACTAGAAGATTTGAAGTATTAGAAAGTTTGGCAATGGACTGTTGATAATACCTCTTTCCAGAAGTCTGTCATCACAAGATTTAATGTTAGGAGTATTTACTTAAAGCAGACTGTAGGAAATTGGGCTGTTAGTCCTTCTCAAGCTGAATCTCTGCCTGTCCTACTTTTGTATATCTGTTTATGGGGCTGCCCTAATACACAGTGATTACATATAACAAAGAGTTTGGTTTTGTTATGCATATAATTCCCTGAAAAGAAAGCTGTTTATTACACAGCATAAGAAGGGAATTCAGGTTTAGTTGTGTTGCTCTCAGGGGATGGTTCATGTGAAGATTTAATTAAAGAAAAATAATTCCTCTGCGTAGCGTATGAACATATCCCGTGGCTATTACCTCTACAACCATGCTTCCCCCAGTCTACCATTTATAGTCAGGAAACAGCTAATCTTTACAAAGGTAATTCTTCTAAATCGTCTGGATTAAATAAGAAAATTTAAAAATGAAATTTCTAAATACAGTAAATATAAAAACAAAAGGTATGCCATTTATCATTAAAATACACAGTTAAACTACACAGAAATAAATGATGTGGTTATAAAAACATGTTAAAATAGGCAACTAAAAGATAAGCTAAGTAAAGCTATCTAAGAATAAAATACAAGACTAAAAGTTCATGAGCACTAATTAAGATAAATTAAAATTTCAATAAAATAAAAAATTGCCAGTATGTAATATAGTTAAAACCAGTATCTTGAGAACTTGAAGAAATACATCCAAAGTTATCAGTATAAAAATCTTGGCCTTATATAACCCTAAATGGGAGCAGATAAAGGCTTCCTAGTAGAGCTCTTCAGTGAAGTTACTGAACCTGCAGCCTGTCCCCTTTGCCTTAAGAGGCTCCCATATCTCCACTGCTGTAGAACTTGTACGGGGTCGGTGGTGGGTACAGAACACACCCTCTTCTGTAAATAACCACTCTCGTTCTGCTCTGACCTTTCTTCGTGATTCCCAGATGTTTGCAGGAATAGGTTCCTCCCAAGATGTAGAGTTAAGGCCTTTTAAATGGTTGCCCAACAAGAGACCATGTTTGAAATTTTAAAATGTATTAGTTTGATTTTTGATTACAGATCCCTCCCCCCCCCCCGACCAAAAAAAGGAAGAATACAGAATTTGGAGTCAGAGTACCAGTTTATTTGGTAGTGTGATCTTTGGCAAATTACTTTTCTAAACTTCAGTTTCTTATCTCAAGTGAAAATCATGCTTATTGTATAAGGCTGTTACGAGATTGAAATGAGAAAGTGTGTGTAAATTATTTGAGGACCCAGCACGATAGGAATAAATAAGTAGTGGATTTATTAATTTATCTCCTGAAGTGGTTGGAAATGTTAATTGAAATAACATTAACTTCTATTTTTTGGTCTCTGATGACTAAGGAGATGCAAAACAACACTTTATAGAGGGGAAAACTTTGGACAGCCTTTATTCATTTCTCTTGCTTGACGTGGCTGAAGAGAAATGGGGGGGGTGAGGTAGCAGAGGGGGTGGTCCTCTGTCCTCTCCTGCAGTACATAGGGTCACTTAGACTTGGTCAGTGGTGCGTGTATAGCACGATACGTAAGAACCTGGCTGGCGGCTCTGCCTTGTCTCCTTTGAGCAGGCCTTCTCCTGAAACACAGAAGATGGCAGTTCCAAGGTCTAGACTTACTTCAGTTTCTTTATTTTCCCAAGATGCATGATAAAGATAGCTGTTCCAGCTGTGGTCATTGCTTCTTACTGTCTTTTCTCTTCCTAGTCAAGTGTTCTTTTCTTTTTAAAATGTTTATAAAGAAATGTATGTGAGAGGTACATCGCAACTGATGTTAATCTTAAAGTAACAGAGTGCTTTTGTTTCCTCTGACGTTGTTAATCTTAAAGTAACAGAGTACTTTGGTTTCCTCTGACGTTGTAGGCACTCTGGTTTCCATTATTGGAGGCAATGATGGCCCCTCAGAAGCTGTCTGGTTCAGCTGCACCTCATCTACCCCCTGAAGGTAATTACGTTCATCAGAGTCCCCCTGTACCATCACCAGTTTTTATCTGTGAAAAATTATCATTATGATACCTTTTCCCAGTATTATATTCTTACTGTTTCTCCTAATGAAATCATAGGATAGTGTTAATCTCATCTTTTACATTCAGTTCTTTCTATGGCACCAATTCTGTCATTTGTCTTGAATAATAGTAGCTTTGTTACTTATCAGCACGTAACTTTAAAATATCCAACTGGCCCTGGTTAGCTAGGTTTGTAGGAAGCTCTGTAAATCCACTGTTTTCCACTGACTGTAGGAAAAATCAAAACCGCTTATTTTAAGCTAACCTTAATATTAACATTTTATTATTATAACAGCTCTGAAATCTTTGACCATGCAAGTTCTAAACAGCATGGCGGCGTTTATTGCCCTTCCGTCAATCTTGCAAAGAATCTTACAGGTGAGTTAAAAGGGGAGAAAATTCAGTGTTGATCAGTTTCAACTAATATTTTAGTTACGTTTAAATAACAAATTAAGCTAATGTTTAAATGGGTCCCTAGAGTAACGCGGCTGATTTTTGACATTGCTGACTGTCTAACTTACAACTGTCACTGTGCGCTCCAGGTGTGGGTTTGCCTGCACACACTGGCGACCTTCCGTGAGGGTGTGCAGCCTTCGCATGTGCACTGGCACCTGGGGACTCAGATATACAGGCCTCCTATTCATATGCTAACTGGGAGAGAATCACCGTTTATTTCCAGCTAACTGTGCTTTTTAGATAAAAAAAAAAAAAGATAACCTACAAATTAAGTTAATATAGGCATTTCCCAATCATTGGTTTGTAACTTAGGTTTTCTAACTCATCATAAAAAATTTTTTTTATGTCCAGGACTCATCCCCTGTTCTAAATTCTACCCAACTTTGTGTCCACGGCCTTTGTAGGAAATATCATTTCAGCCTATTTCCTTCAGCAGAAAGGCCTGAATGTTCCCAGCATCATCAAAAGAACACTAAAAATACCCTAAGATATATTTTTAAAAATAATCTGTGAACACTCCTAGGGAAACAGCAGGACTTACCATTAGAATCCGTTTTGTCTTCTTTCATTTTATACAACATGCGCGCAGACACAAAACCAAAAAAAAAAAAAAAAAAAGCCACCGAAAAAGAGTACTGTGATGCCATTGGTCTTTATAATTCTCAAATGATTTTTCTCCCATCAAGTATGTCCCTGGCAGCTCTCTTTTAAGGCTTGCCAAGCTCGACTTGCATCTGGTATGAAGTGTCTGGGCCTTTGCTGATCAGACCGCCGTATCCATAGGCTTTCATCACAGTTTATGTATCTGCACACGTACTCTCTCATTTGATCCTTATCATGCGGTGGAAAATTCTTTGATATAAACTACTTCTCTTATATCCATTTTAGAATGCGTTAGTCATAATGTGTTTAGTCATATATAAAGTGGTAATTCCATAAGGCAGAAATACTTTAATTTACCAAGTAAATTAGAAAAAAATGAAATCTTAAAATCAGAAGTGGCTTCATTCTCAGTGTATGCATTTTGCTTTATGTTGAGGCTTAACCACACTTTGATACATAAATTACAATAAACAAAAATCAGTTTTTCTCTTGACAAAAGCATGCGATGTTTAAAAATTTTGTTTTTCAATGCTCCTGACTTTGAAGGCTTTTGATATTAGAAAACCTTCACTTTATTTTGAGTTATATTGGCATTTATTTTATTTTTTTGGTTTTTTGGCATTCATTCTAATTGTACTCTTAGCATTTTCTACCTTCAGTGGTAGAAAAGGTACCTTCCACCTTCTACTTCCACTAATCAGGAGGGTATGCTCTTTCTTAAATTCCTTATTTGCACATTTGTGATTACTGTAATAATAATTCTACCTTATATATGTATAGAGATTTTTATTTTTTTCAAGTTGCTTTCACAGATAGTATCTCATTTGAAGCTCACAACAATGTCTTCAGGTAGGTAGGGCTACTACAGAAATTTCCGTTGATGAAAGAGGAAACTACAGTATAGAAAAGTTAGTACTTGGTCTGCTGTTGGTGGCAGAACCCAGGCTACCACAAAAGTCTCTCACCTCCTAATTTATGCTCTTTCCTATTATATCGTGTAAACTTTTCAGTTGTTTCAGTGCCTAGTCTTTTGAAGTGTTAAGTAATTTGTTATTAATTATATGTTACCCTGTTTGGTCATTTCCTGTGTAGATGAAAGACTTAGCTCTTGTCCTAAAGGAGCTTTTATGAGAGACAGAAAATGTTCTGATATAACTATTCTTTGGGCTCTAAGCAAGTAATGGTGGCCACCGGAAGGGTTATCTGCTGTGAACCCCACATCGGGTGACTGCCACTTCATCCCTACATTTTCAGTCCATGTGATCACAGCAGGACCCTGACTCTACCAGACTGACTCAGGGTGAGCAACTGGCTTAAGCAGGGCCAGTAGTGCCTTTTCCAGAAAATTGTAGAACTGGACTCAAAAGGGATAAATGAGCCTCTGTTCAGGTCTCTGCAAGACATAAGGTACAAAGGTCAGCAACTGACAGTGGCTACTTTTCCATCATGTGGGCTGAAATAGTTAAAAAAAAAAAAAAAGTTACAGAGAGAAGAAGAGTAAAGCAGACACACAAAGAGGAGAATAGACAACATGCATGAAGAAGAGAAGGCACCAGGAGAGGATAGTAAGACACAGGGAGAGGAGACCACAGAAATCCTGATGGCATTGGAGTCCTTCATTGTAATTCCAAAGGCTCTCCTGCATTTCTGTGCTTGGATCCTTGAAACAGCCCAGTATCTTTACAATAGTTATGTTTTTTTAATAAGTTGGAATGAGTTGGGTTTCTGAATATATCTAGTCAAAGGAGTACCAATAAAAGTACATCTGAAACAGACTGGGGAATTTGGGAAGAGTTCCTGGAGGAGGAAATGTCTGAACTGAATCTTAAATAGCCTAAAGGAATTAGGGGGGAAAAGGAGATAGGACTATTCTAAGCAGAGTGAACTATATATACAAAGAATGTGAGGTAAAACATGGTACATTTGGAGGAGTTGCAAGTGTTAAGTATGCTTGGAACATAGGACAAGAATAAAGGTGAGTCACGGAGCTGAAATTTGAGAGACTAGCAGGGACTGTGTTCTTAATTGCTTTGTGAACCATAAGGTTGGACTTTGGATTTAATTTTAACATTAGTAGATTCTCATCAAAGGATTTTAAGCTGAGGAATGATGGAATGATGTTTCTCTTTAGAAAAATCATTCAGCCAACATGTTATACAGGGTAAATTGGAAGGGATCAAGACTGAAGGCCTAGAAATACCCAGAATGTCATAGGTACTCAAAAGTTTGTTAATTGAGTTGCATAGAATGGCTAGGAGAAGATGGATTTGGAAATTAGTTAGTAGAATCCACTTCTTGACGTTTAGAGGTAGGGAAACACAAGAACTCATGTTTCATGTGACTAACAATGAGCAGTGGGGAAATAAAGAGATTGGACTTTATGGGAAGAGGTTAAAGTGGAGACATAGACTTGGAAGTTGTCAACACGGAAGTGGTAGTTCAGTTCTTGAAACTAGGTGAACTTTACGAAGAAATGAATTAGCGAGAAAAGCAGAAGGCTAAAAGTGGAGTTCTTGGAAACATCTAAGAATCAGGTCTATTTACCGATTTTTATTTACCATTAGAACAGAAGGACCTTTGGAATAAGACTATACTTTGCTAGTACTCTTATCACCATCATCCAGCCCAGAGGCACCTGGCATGTAGTAGGAACTAAATATTTTTGGAGTGAATAAAAGTCACAGGTGGAGGGATTCCACTTCTGACCAAAATGGAGTAACAGAGACCGGATTTACCCCCTTGCTTGAAACAACCAAAAAATTGGACAGGGTATATATGAAATAGTTTTTGAAAAACTGGATATCAGGCAGGAAAGGTCACTGATAACTGAGAGACAGGAAATAGACAAGGTAAGCCCCAAGTTTGTACCAGCTTAACTTCTTGAGACACTTTCTAGACAATATGGAGGAAGGGGGATCTCAGCCAGTTTCAGGCATATTCATTGCTTTGAGGAGATGGAGCTGAGAATCAAAAGACTGAGGTGGCCAGAGTTTGCAGGCAGGTACCAGGCAAGAGAACTCTGGAGATATGCAGGAGGCCCCCCTGTCAAGTGTAAATGCATGAGCTGAGGAAACTAGGCCAAGGAAAGAGCCTCCTGAAGGATAAGAGGAAATAATACTTGCACTCACACAGAGCCAACAGCAAGACTAGAATGAAGACCTCATAATGCACAGAACATGGGGTAGAGTACTCGGAAGTACTCAATAGGGCAAAACAGCCCTATGCTACATATCGCTCCAGTCATGCCTTGCCAGTCTTAATAGCAAGACCTGAAAAGATCAAACTTACCAAGTAATTTAACTGCATCCCTGAACAAAAGATTAAAAATACTTTTAGGAATACAAAAATATCCAGGTCCCAACTGTGTAAAATTTACAGTATATGACATTGAATCAGAAATTACAAGGTATTCAAAGAAGTTGGAAAAATGAAACCCAGATATAACATTGGATATTAGAATTATCAGACAAGGACACCAAAACAGAAGAAAAGATAAGTAAATTTGAAGACCCAGCAATACAGACTATCCAAAATGAAACAGAGAAAAGTAAATTGAAAAAAATAAAATGAATCTGTGAGCTCTGGGACAATTTCAGGCAGCCCAAAATATGTGTCCTTGGAATCCTGAAAACAGGGAGTCAGAGAGAAAAAATACTTGAAGAAATATTGGCTGAGTATCTTTCAGATTTATTGAGAACTGTTAGCACACAGATCGATAATCCCAAACCTGAGCAATGTTAGGAAAGCTGTAAGGCACATCATAATTGTTCAAAATCAGGGATTAACAGAGAAGCTTAAAAGCAGCCAGAGAAAAAAGAGGAACAAAAATAAAGGTGACAACATATTTCTGCCTAACAGTTTTAACCACTTTGACCTAGTCAACATTTACATACCAATTATAACAGCAGAACACACATTCTTAAGTTGTACATGGAATGTTTACCAAGATAGACCATACTCTGGGCTGTAAAGCAAATGCCCATAAATCCAGTGTTTTGGATTTTAACCATTCAAATAGGTGTATAGTGGTCTTATTGTTTTGATATACAGTTCCCTAATGAATAATGACTTTGAACACCTTTTAGGTGCTCACTTGCCATCTGTGTATCCCCATTAGTTGGATTGTTTGGGTTTTTTAATTGTTGAGTTTTAAGAGTTCTTTGTATATTTTTTATACAAGTTTTTTGTCAGATAAGTTTTACATGTATTTCTCCCAGTCGGTAGCTTGTTTTTGCATTCTCTCAACAGTGTCTTGTCTTTAAGCAGAAGGTTTTTTAATTTTAATGAGGTCCAACTTTTCAGGGATTTTTTTCATGGATTGTGTATTTAGTGTTGTATCTAAAAACTCATCATCAAGCTCATGGTCACCTAGATTTTTTTCCCATATTGTAGAAGTTTTATAGTTCTGCATTTTACATTTTAGGTCTGTGATCCATTTTGACTTAATTTTTATGAAAAATGTAAGGTCAGTGTCTAGAGTCATTTTTCTACATGTGGATGTCAGTTTTTCCAGCACCATCTGTTGAAAAGACTATCCCTTTCTTCATTGAAGAGCCTTTGCTCAGTTGACTGTATTTATGGGGGTTTATTTCTGAGTGCTCGGTTCTTCTCCAGTGATCTGTTTGTTTGGGCTTTTGCCAGTAACACATTATCTTGATTATTGCAGCTTCATAGTAAATCTGAATGTCAGGTAGTGTCAGTCCTCTGACTTTGTTCTTCTTCAATACTGAGTAAGCTATTTTGGGTCTTTTACCTTTCCATATCAGCTGTAGGATCATATTGTCTGTATCCACAAAGTAACTTGTCAGCATTTTGATTGAGATTGTCTTTGTCTGGTTTTGTCTGGGTAATGCTGGCCTCATCAAATGAGTTAGGAAGTGTTCCCTCTGCTTTTGTTTTCTGAAACAGATTGTAGGATATTGATATAATTTCTTTCTAAATATTTGGTAGAATAAACCAGTGAAACCATGTGGGCCTGGTGCCTTCTATTTTGAAATGCTATTACTTAAGGATTCAATTTGGTTAAAAGACCCAGGCCTATTATCTATTTCTCCTTGTGTGAGTTTTGGTAGATGGTGTCTTTAAAGGAGTTGATCTGTTACATCTAAGTTATCAAATACTCTAACCAGGAGTTTTTATGTTCTTAGGTTTTGGGGGTTTTCTGGTTTGTTGGTTTGTTTTTAATCTTGTCCCTTGTCATCATTTTTTTTTTCATTAGTCCCAGTTTTCAATCCACTGCCAAGTGTTCTCTGCTAGAATATTTTCTAGATTATGTCCTGTGTTCCAACACAGTGGATGGAACATAATACATATTCAATAAACATTAGTTGTCTCAATCACCTCAGCAGTAGTTCTCAGCAGTTCATAAAGCACCTTTATGTTCTTTATCTCCTTTGACCTCTCTGTACACTAAGCTGGAGAGGTGGTGAGGTCCCCATGTTGCTCGTTAAGAAAGTGCTATATTAAATACCTTTCCTTAGTTGACTCTGTAAGTAAGTGGCCATAGCTGGAACATGAACCTAGCTCTTTGAACTCCAAAGCTGAGACCTTCTGTACCTAACACCAGCCCTGGCGGATTTCAGATCCACCTCCCCTGGAGAGAAGAGAGGGAGTGACATTATGCAGATGAGCAATTGCTCAGATAGTTACTGTTTTTCCAGAGGAGATGTTCTCATGACAGGAGGTTCTCAAGATCTTCTTGACCTCTAAATGTTTATTCACACTGATGCCTGGCACCTGAATTGTGCAGGCTTCTTCCGTGAGCAGTAGATGGTAAGTCGGGAGTGTTTTTAAGGGACTGTCTTTATATTATATAGATTCTGCCTTCACAACGTGCTTTTATTGAGCTTTACTCTATGGCAAAAGGTAATTCTTGGCTTCTGAGAAGCTGTTTGTGACTGCCTTACTGAGGAAATTAAAGCAAACACATGATTTATATGTTAACCTGCTGAGGGCATTATTCATATTTTAAAGTAATGCTTGATTAGGAAAGATTTTAATTACAAAACAAACCACATACATGCTACGGTAGGTCCCAGAAAGTAAGAGCAGAGAAAAGTAGCCATCACATCTTTTTCTAAAGAGCTTTTTAAAAAACCAAGTTTATGTGAAGTACCCAAGTGTGCTCTTCTTCTATGGTTTACAAATAAGTTGAAGAGAAACCTCAGCAGTTATTCATTGCTGAAGAATCTACCTGACATCTTTGGAAAATCATTTGAAAAGCTAGTGGATTGAGCACATGCTGTGCTAGAAGCCTTGAGCTCCCTTTGCACTCTATAATTTATATGTTGTCCCAGCATGAGGTAATTTTCATGATTTTTCCTTTAAATTATGCAGATTAAAGTGAAATGTACTGATACAAATATAGACATGACCTATAAAGGTTTCTTCCTTTTCCCAGAATTTAACCTTTTCAAGACCTTTTTCTTCTCCAAACCACCCTTGTCAGAAACAAATGACAGAGCTTTTCTGTGCTAGAGCTATATTAGTGTACTGAATGCACACATGACAGTTGATGCTATAATGTGCTTTTTATGAGACAGTATTACACTGTCCCTTGATACTTTGAGAAATAGGTGTATTTATTAAAAGCTTGACCAAAAGCATAATTGAGTGTAAGTTCAGAAGCATTAACAAGGATCTATTTTCATGCAAAAAAAAAATAATTAAAAGAAAAAATTACCTGGTGAGTATATGGCCTGAGTTGTTTTTCTAATAAAAGATTAGTCTGAGATATCTAAAGTCTGGCCTTTTGTAAATGGTCTGCACATGTTTGACAGGTATCTTTACCTTAGTGACACATTCTCTGTCTGTGAAACAGAAAATGTCCCCATTAAGCTTCAGTGACTGGTTTAATCCAAACTTGTAAATGTGGTCATTAGTACACAACGACATAGTTTTTCTGTGCCTTTCATTTCTTAAGCATCTCCTCAGCAGCAGGGACCAGGAACCTATGGCAGACAATCTTGTGCTGCTGTGCACTAACTAAAGGACTAAAAACTGGTCTTGGTTAGAAGCTGTACCCACCCAGTCTTCCAACAGCCATCATCAGAGTCTAAAAGAGAAAAAGAAAAATAGACTATGTGGGGGCGCCTGGGTGGCACAGCGGTTAGGCGTCTGCCTTAGGCTCAGGGCGTGATCCCGGCATTATGGGATCGAGCCCCTCATCAGGCTCCTCCGCTATGAGCCTGCTTCTTCCTCTCCCACTCCCCCTGCTTGTGTTCCCCCTCTCACTGGCTGTCTCTATCTCTGTCGAATAAATAGGTAAAATCTTTGGGGGGAAAAAAAGAAAAGAAAAGAAAAATAGACTGTGGTGTAAGAACAGGAAGACAGGATTTCTTCTCATATTTCTTTTTTTTTTTTTTTAAAGATTTTATTTATTTGACAGAGATAGAGACAGCCAGCGAGAGAGGGAACACAAGCAGGGGGAGTGGGAGAGGAAGCAGCAGGCTCATAGCAGAAGAGCCTGATGTGGGGCTCGATCCCAGATCGCTGAGATCACGCCCTGAGCCAAAGGCAGACGCTTAACCGCTGTGCCACCCAGGCACCCCTCTTCTCATATTTCTGAACCTCTCTCCTACGTTTTTCCTGCTTTACAGTCTTGTCTTAACATCTGAACTCACAATTACTTTTAACGCACCGAGATTTTTTTTTTAAGATTTTATTTATTTGTTTGAGAGAGAGAGAGCATGCACAAGCGGCAGGGGGGCAGAGGGAAGAGTAGACTCCCCAGTCAGCGGGGAGCGCAGTGCAGGGCTGCGTCCCAGAACCCCAGGATCACGACCTGAGTTGAAGGCAGACACTTAACCAACTGAGCCACCCTGGTGCCCCTCATGCACCAAGATTTTAATAACAGCCACTCCCTAAGAAGTAACAGAAATGCTACCCATGTTTTCCAGCAAACATGGGCTTATTATTATATTAATTAATATACCAATATACATATTAGTTTATCTATACTTGGAAGACCAGTATAACATGTTAATTAAAAACATGGTTTCTGGTTTGCCTGGGTAGTGCAGTCCTTTGGGGGTCCATTTCTTGATTTTGGCTCTTGTTGTGGTATCGGGGTCGTGGGATCGAGGGCCATGTTGGGGGGTTTAGCACAGAGTCTGTATGGATTTCTCTCACCCTCTGCCCATCCCACTGCGTGTGCTCTTTCTCTCTCCCTCTCTCTCAAATAAATACATCTTAGGAAAAAAAATAATTTCTGAAGTACTTAGATTCAAATCCCAGTTTATCTGCTTACTAGTTCTGTGATCTTAGAGAATTTTACTTAGCCTTTCTGAGCTTGACTTTCTTCATTTTTAAGTGTCCTGGAAGGATTGTAATGATATGGCACATATAAATAGCAACTATTTTCATTGTTGCTGTAGAGTTGGGCTCCCCTTTTTGGCATGGGAGAGTCATTTATGTCAGACATAACCTCGTATTAGAGTAAAGTAATAGACTTGACATACTCAGTTATTAGCAATGTTTTAATTATAATTCTCAGCCTAGCCAAAGTTACAACAAAATGAACACACAAATATGCTGATGGAGATAAAAGTTGCATAATACGACTTTGTGGTAGAGCAATTTGGCAGTATATATCAATACCCATAAAAATCTTCTTTGAATCTGTAATTCCCTTTCTAGAAATCTCCTCTAAAGAAAGAATCGGAGATTCCGACCAAAATTTACAGCTACCAGCATTTAACAGTCGTGAGTGGGATTTGGGAAGGGGGAGACAAACTTAAATGTCCAACAAGAGAGAATGGTTGACTGACACGTGGTATTTTCACATGATTCATACTTTGTGGCTGTTATGAAATATTTGATGATACTGCTCACAATATACTATCATGAAAGTATGTAAAATGCTCAAATTCTGTGCACTAAGAAATACGTCTCTCTCTCTTACCCTTTCTCTCCTTTCCCAGAAACAAGACTGGAAAAATGTGCATCAAAATATCAATAGTTTTTATCTCTGTGTTTCTGGATTTCAGTTTTTTGTGTCTGTTTATTATTTGTTTCTGTATACCTCAGTGTTTTCCAAATTGTCCATAATAAGTTACTGGGCATACCTCAGAAGAAAGCAGTGGAGGAAAGATTGGGTGTCTAGGTGTCTGTTGTTTATCAGTAGTGACTTTATTGAAAAAAGCTTTGAAAAACTGAAAGCTGCTCCTTGGATCCAGAAACTAATCTAAACTAAAGTCTTGTCTCCTAAACTGAAGTGATTTAGTTGGTAAGGGCCAGAAGGTGGCCAAATGTGGGTCACAGGAAGGGTTGTTGGACAGGTTCGGGTATTCAGGTGAACGCTGGTTTTAATGTAGCAGATAAGGGGCAGGTGATGTTTAATATGAAGGATAGGAAGCTTCTTGCCCAAAGAAAACCAGGGTGAACTTTAATGAGACTTGCAATAAAGATGTTAAGTAAGGGGCTTATATCACTTAAATTTTATTTATCTTTTCAAAATAGATGGCCAGAGGAAAACCAATATGCATTTCCAGTGAAAGGTTGATAGAAGAATACTTTGTGACTATAGAAAAGTATTTGAGTATTCGGCATTTTCAGATAACTTATTTAGTAAAGTAATCTTAAAGTACCAAGCACAGAATTACAAATTTTTGCAACTTTTTTCTAATTAGGATCCAGTTTATGGAAAAGGAAAACTTGGAGAAATCCAGGGACTTATTCTGGGAATGTTGGATACCTTTAACTATGAACAAGTAAGCTACTTTCTATTTCTAAGGCTGTACTAAGGTAAAAAGAAGCTGTTTCTTTTTTCTTTGCACCTATAGTTTTTCTTTAAAAATTCCTATCTATTTAATGGAAGTTTGGTAGGTTGAAGTGTACACTTTTCAAAAAGTTTTTTAATCTCTTGGCCTTAATTAATATATATATTATACATATGGATACACACATATATACACACACACATATACACATACACATAGATATTCTAGAATGTGGAAATGCATCAAATTTGGATTCATTTGATTCATTAGTAATGGAATAGTTCTTTTTTTCCAAATGAAAAGTGTGATAAATTTTCCGGAAAAATAATTTAATGCAAAGCTGTAACCCATGAAAACAAAGAGTCAGCATGAGTATAGAAAATTGCAAAAAACAAAACAAAACAAAAAAAAATAATCCTTTTCTTTTAAACATTCTGAAACAGATAATTGCCACTAACCAAAAATGGTCATTGGTTTTCCTTTAACTCAGAACTGTCTCTAGCATTAATTCTCAACAGGAGCCAGCATGGTATACAGATTTTTTTTCTTAGAATACTTCAAAGTGACTCATGAAGCCACCTAGGAAAAGCACCATTTAGGCATGTTAGATACAGTATCTGCTTTTTTAATAATCCAAGAGAAGAAAAGAAAAATTGGAGGTGACAGAGCTTTTCTTAGGGTGTTAACTACAGTTTTGCTCCGTGTACCCAGTGAAACAGACACCCTTGCAGGCATGGACTCCATGCTGGCAGAAGGGAAGCTGAGGGCAAGGCAGGAAGGTTTTGCAGACTTTTTGAAGAGGAGGAAAAGATGGGGTTGATTGGAAAGAATTAGAATGGTAAGACCGTTAGACCTAAAAATTCTGCTTTACAGATAAAGAACTAGCAAGGAGGATGGGCAGTATGTCTTCCCCTTTGGGACTGCACATCTAAATGGTATATACGAATATTGAGAATTAGATAGAGTATGAAAACAATACTTTACAAGCGGACAGAGCCTTAAAATGACTTAATGTGATAGCTACGAAAATGTCTTTGTGTGACTTACTGACAGATGTCACAGTCTTAAGTAGATTCAAATGATTTGTCAGTGCTGATCAGGAAAATGTGATCCCTCTGCCCAAGAGAGATGAAAACTGAGTAATGGCCATTAGCTTTTCAGTGAAAGGTTATTTGAAATATTGCCACAGATGCAGTTTCTATTAAAAAAAAAAAAGGTGGGATTTTTTGGTTGGTTGTTAACGCTTTGAGTCATTCAGAGGGAACTTATTATAGAAATGTCATAAATAAATAGGTTTGGGTTTATCTAGTCATTAGAAAGTCATCAGTACTGAATTAAGCCACAGAATGGCAGAGCACACATTTCTCAGTAGAAACTAATGACAGCCTTTTAATAAATATTTTGAGACTCTTAATGTATGCAGTTGTCGTTCCTTGCACATCAAAGTTAACCCCTTAAGTTTGGGAGTACTTGGTGTTTGTTTTATCAATGTTATGCTTTCATAGTATTTTCTAACTTCAGTTGTTTGTGGCTGAAAACTCAGTAGTGCTATTCCTCCCTCACCCCCTCACGCCATTCCTGTGTGTGTGTATTTGTTGTTTTGGTCTTTCATAGACACTGCTGGAAACAACTACTAGCCTTCTAAACCAAGACCTCCATTGGTCATTGTGTAACCTGAGAGCTTCAGTCACCAGAGGACTGAATCCCAAGCAGGATTACTGCTCTATATGTTTGCAGCAGTACAAGAGACGCCAAGAAATGGCTGATGAAATCATTGTCTTCAGGTAAGCAAGAGAAACGAAATGTCATACATATGGTGTGTGACATGTATGGTATTACCAGGCAGGGATACACGTGGATACACAGCCCTAGGCAATCATTCTAGCAGTGAACAAAACAAGGCAAAGTTCCTGTCATAGACCTTAACATTCTGCGTAGGGGTTGGGAGAATATATGGGTGGAGACAATATAAGATGGACTCTAGAGCCAAACTTTTTGAGTTCAAATCCTGATTCTACCACTTACTACCTGTGAGACTTTGGACATGTTATTTAATCTCTTTACATCTTGGTTTCCTAATCTGTAAGTTGGGATAATAATGATACATTTCCTTAGGGTTTTGTGAAGATTAAAGGAGATAAATTACATAAGACACCTGTAATCATGCTGACATAGAGTAAACACTGTGTAAGTGTTATGGCTACTATTATTATAGACACAGGAAGATTGATAGATTTGATGGTTGGAAGGGGAAGAAGTTCTCATACACAAAGAGTCCACTCATTCAACACGTATTTATTGAGCTCATACTTTATGCCAAGCGCTGTTCAAAGGGAGTAAGGTAAAGCATGAACAGAGCAAAGGATCTGTTCTCGTGGAGTTTACATTCTAGTGATAAGGGCAGACAAACAAGTAAAATGCCTGCTGGTGACTATGGTGGAAAAAATAAGACATGTTAAGTGAGAACAGTGTTTGGTGGGGGAAGAAATGTTATATAGCGTGATCGAGGAAAGCATCACTGATAAGGTGACTTAATAACAGACAGTTTAAAACTTAATAAAAATGTAATAATTACCGGGGCACCTGGGTGGCACAGCGGTTAAGCGTCTGCCTTAGGCTCAGGGCGTGATCCCGGCGTTATGGGATCGAGCCCCACATCAGGCTCCTCCGCTATGAGCCTGCTTCTTCCTCTCCCACTCCCCCTGCTTGTGTTCCCTCTCTCGCTGGCTGTCTCTATCTCTGTCGAATAAATAAATAAAATCTTTTAAAAAAAAGTAATAATTACCATGAATAAAATAAAATATGGTGTAAAGGAATGTTGGGAGCTACTAATTTCCAAAGAACGATTAGGGAAAGTATCACTAGTTTAGTGACATTTGAATAAAGACCTAAGGGAAGTGGCCATGCAGTATCAGGGAGAGAGTGCCCCAGGCAGAGAACCAGCAAATGCAGAAACCATGAAGCTGGAGCATAGTTGGTGAACTTGAGGAGTAGTGGGTGAGTAGGCTTGTGTTGGCAGAGCAGAGTGAAGGGAAGGGAAGATGGTAAGAGATGGCCTCAGAGGAAGAACAGGCCAAATCATGTAGGAACTGGGTCATTATAAAGAGTTAAAGTTCTACTCTGAGATGAGAAGCCATTGGATGTTTGAGGATAGGTTTGACATGATCTGGCCTATGTCTTAAGGATCACTTTGCTGTTGAGAATGGACTACAGAAGGTCAAGGGTGAAATCAGGGAGACCAGTTAGGTTATTATAGTAATCCAAGTGAGAGATGGCCCAAGGTGGTAGTAATGAAGTAAGAAGTGGAAGGATTCTGGATATATTTTGAAGGTAGAGCTGATAAGATTTCTTTATAGATTGGATGTGATGTGTGAAAGAGAGTGGTCAAGGATGATGCCAAAGTTTTTGGCCTGAGCAACTGGAAGAATTTAGTTGTTTTTTACTGAGATGTGGAAGGTTGGATGAGAGCCATGCAGTGTGGGTAGAGCAGGGTGGAAATCAAGAATTTGGTTTAACATGTGTTAAAGTTAAGAAGCCTATAAGACATCCCATCCTCATGTGGGTGGTATCTTAAAGCTGTGGAACGGGAGGTAATCACCAAAGGAACAAAGCAGAGCTATAGAAGAGAAAAAGTAGAGAAAGACTGTAGAATAGAGTTGACTTCTGAGGTGGTCCAACATTTCAGGTTGGAGAAATGAGGAGGAATCAGTATAGATGACTGAGAATTATATTCAACACTCGCTTCTGGGAGGCTCATTTAGTAATCAACAGGGAATTTCTTCTTACGAATAGTGTAAGAACTTACTGTAGCCCTGACATTTTCCTAAATACTTAATCAAATCACTACTGTTGCCTCGGATTTGATGAGGCAGACCACTCATGTTGTCATCAAGCTACTTAAATCATTATGATTTTCCCCAATTGCATTTTTTATCCTATCTAAAAATATTTTATAGTTTGAGAAATGAACAGAAGTTCAAGTCATCTCCCAGGTGGTTTGTAGTCAGGGTACTGTGATTCTGTTCCTACTCACAACTTAAGTGTACAAATATGTGAGTCCAGATTTCAAGAGAGGACAACAAGTAAATTTCCTTTCTTCTTAATTATACAACAGTCAGTGCATTCCAGCTTATTGGAAATCTTTATCACTTATAAATACACTCTAACATAGCATATGTTTGTGGATTTTATGATGAGAAAATTGGTTGCCTTCATTTTGCAGCTGTGGCCATTTGTATCACTCATTCTGTCTGCAAAACAAAGAGTGCACCATAGAGACTGAGGGGCAGACGAGATGGACATGCTACAAATGCAGCTCAAGTAACAAAGCAGGGAAATTAAGTGAAAATTCATCTGAAGTTAAGAAGGGGAAGACAGCCCCATCCCAGGTAAGACTTGTTTTCATGGCAAGATGGAGTTAGTCTTTTCTTACCAATGTCTTCCAGGCCTGGCCTCATTTTTCTTGTAGGCCTCCACAAATTTATCTCATGGGTATCCAGTGCGTGGCATCATCTGTTCAGCCCTATTCAGTATTTGAAGAGCTTCTCCTCTTTGCCCCACATTGAGAAACGGGGATTTAGGAGCAAGAGAAGACATTTTCTGCCCTTGAAAAGTTAAGATCTAGTTGAACAGAGGAGATGTACACCCATGAGTCGGCTGAAGGTCCTTTGATCAAGTAAGAGGTCAGCAAGTACAAATGCTGTAGTCCTCACAGTCCCTGTGTGCTGAGGAGTGCAGAGCTGTCACTCTTAAGTGGCGCCAGGGGACAAAGTTAAGTACGCACGTGCTCTGTACATGGTTTCCTCAGCTGGGTACCTTTCTTCAAAGAACATCATTCAGTAGTGTTCATTTGAGAAATCTCCATCGCCTTTGGAATTGACTCATGGAGGAGATACAAGTTTTGTTCATTTTACAGCCTTTCTTTTCTTCTTCTTAAGCAGGCAGTAGTGCAGTTGAACTCGACTGCATAATAACTTTTGGGAGAACAGAACTTGACAACACGAGGGGCCCAGTGTGGAGGAGAAGCAGTTGCTAGCTGCTATGACCTGATCATTATTCTGTTCTCAGTTTATTTCCTCCTGACAGTGAGGAGAAGTGTCACATTCTTGCTCCTTCCTCTGTGCCCCCTATCCTGTAGTTGGCCTTAACATCACTTTGTGAAAAGTTGAACCTGTTGATTTTCTCTGTTTCATCAGCTTTCAGTGCTGTTTTAGAAGTAGACCCAGAAAAAAACTTTGGCTTAGCTTCTCCCAGATAACAGTTGAGAACTTTTATACTCTGGTGGTAGGCATTCATTTCTATTCATCCAGTGTGTATGGAACAGTATGCCAGGCACTGTGCCAAGTGCCAGGGATACAGTGGTAGACAAGACATTTTGACTTGTGGAGGATATAACCAGTGAAGTTGCAAACGATTTTGAATTAGTATTCTTCAGTTCTTTCTGACGCCAAATATGTGGTATCTTTTCCAGCACCAGATCTGACACTAATTCTGTCAATATTCTGGACACCAGCTAGGTGTCCAGTAATTCACTTTCAACACTACGAGGAGTTAGCATCAGGTTCCACAGGTTTAAGGATTCATTCACACAAGACTGCTCTTACTAAAAACACCAGTTGCAAATGGAATGCCCCAGTTACCCACCCTCTGTCTGACTCAGCAGATTTAGAGGTTCCTGTGATCAACCCCCCTGTAGTTCAGTAATTCACTAGGCAAATCCTAGAACTTAGGAAAATGCTTTACATTTACCTGTTTATTAAAGGATCCAACTCAGGAACAGCCAAATGGGAAAAATGCACAGGACAAGGTATGGAGGCAAGAAGGGTGTTTCCATGTCCTCTCCTGGCACCCTACCTTCCCAGGACCTCCATATGTTCACCAACTCAAAATCTTGAACCTGGTCACTTCAAGGTTTCTGTAGAGGTCTTATTATGTAGGCATAATTGATTAAATCATTGGCCATTGGTGATTAAACTCAATCTCTAGCCCCTCTCCCCTCCCCAGAAGTTGGGGATGGGGATGCAGGACAGAGGATGGTAAAGCTGAAAGTTCCCACCCTCTAAGCATGGCCTGATCTTTCTAATGACTAATCCCCAACCTGAAGCTGTGTAGGGGTCTAGAGATGCCAGTCATCTCACTAGCATACAGAAGGTACTCTTCTTACTCCAGAGATTCCAAGAGTTTAAGGAGCTATGTACCAGAAACCAGGGACAAAGATGAGATATATATATATTTTTATTATGCCACAAATATTTGCAGATGAACTATGCTGTAAGAGCAGATAATGAGTGTACTTAATCAACAATGGAAATCATGGAAGGCTTCCTGGAAGTGCCATGTTAGCTGCCCCTGAAGGAAAAGGGAAAGTAAGCTAGACAAATTTAGGTGCAATGGTTGGTAGAATGAGGGATACTCTAGGCCAAGGGAACAATACAGATAGAACAAACATAGCATCTCTGCTGTGAAGCTAGACGTTGAGCATGATTGGATCAAGAATATGAGAGAGTGAGCAGTATAAGGTGAGGCTCCTGTGGTAAACAGGAATCATATTAACTGCTTTGATGATTGTACCAGAGAAGCAGGGAAGATATGGTGCACCTAGGTGGCTTAGTTGGTTAAGTGTCTGCCTGCGGCTCAGATCATGACCCCAGGGTCCAGGGATTGAGCTCCATGTAGGGCTCCCTGCGCAGTGGGGAACCAGCTTCTCCCTCTTCCTCTGCTACTCCCCCTGCTTATACTTGCTCACTCTGTCAAATAAATAAAATCTTAAAAAAAAAAAAAAAAAAGAAACAGGGAGGATATTGAGGGGTTTTAAGGAAGGAATAATATCTGATCAGAACAGCATTTTTTCCCAGAGTGGCATTCTTAGAACACTCTAACTGCAGTGCAGAAAATGAATTGAAAGGGAAGCAAGAACGGATGTAGGGAGACCCAAGAATATTGAAGTAATTTAGAGGAAAGAAGTGGTAATTTGTACTAGAATGATAGAAGTTGGGATGGAGAAAGTACTACATATTTGAGACATGTTTGAGATGGACACAAACATCAGAATAATTCTTATGGTTCCTGCCTCACCACCTGCATCTCAGACCACGCTCTTTTCACCCTCTCCTCCAGTCACATTCAGCTTCCAGTTCTGTGCTCTTTTCTGCTTCACAGCATTTAATTGAGAGAGAGAACTATCGGGACTTGGTGATAAATAAATTTGTTGGATGGAGCAGTTAAGACAAAGGGAAGAGTCAAAAATAGTATTGATTTCTTACTTGAACAACTGATGGGTGATGGTACCATTTACTGAGGTAGGAAATAGTAAACAAAGAACAGACTTGGGAATAAGAGAATTCATTGTTGAATTTAGAGACTTTGGCAGGACATTTTGAGTAAAGATGTTCAGTGTGGTTCAGATTGAAAATTTTATTAACTAGTCATCCAGAATGCTTCCTTGTTTGCATTTAAGGAAGGAAAGACAGGTCTTGTGATTTCCACCATGTTTCCAAGCTGAATCCAAATGCTGATGGGGGAACCATTATTTATGCAAATTCTTAAGTCGCATCTTGGGCATTTTAGTTTTTTTCTGTCTTTCAGTTATATCCTATTTATAAACCAACTTGTGATTGTATGCATATGATTGCTTGGATATTACCAATTTTTTTTTAAAGATTTTTTATTTATTTATTCAACAGAGATAGAGACAGCCAGCGAGAGCGGGAACACAAGCAGGGGAGTGGGAGAGGAAGAAGCAGGCTCATAGCAGAGGGGCCTGATGTGGGGCTCGATCCCATAACGCTGGGATCACGCCCTGAGCCGAAGGCAGACGCTTAACTGCTGTGCCACCCAGGTGCCCCTGCTTGGATATTACCAATTAAATTTTTCTTTCTTTCTAGATAGTCCTGAGCAGCTAAAATAGACTTTTTTTTCCTTTTTAAAAAAATAAAATTGTTTTATGCATATAATTACGTATTTTAATACGTAATTTACAAACAGTAAAATCTACCTTCCACGAGTTTTGACAATCACCTTTACGACCAAGATCTAGTATTATCACCTACTCTCCAATGTCTCCCATATCTCTTTGTAGTCAACCTTTCCCCCAGTCTCAATCCCTAGCAACCACAGATCCATTTTGAGTTCATTTTTAATAGGGTACAAGATAAGGATTGGAGTTCATTCTTTTGCATGTGGATATCCATTGAATTGCGTTTGTACCTTAGTCAAAAATCCATTGACTATGTATGTGTAGGTCTGTTTCTTGACTTTCTCTTCTTCCAGTGGTCTATATATCTATCCTTTCTCCAATACTATGGTTTTATAGTAAATGCGAATATCAGGTAGTATGAGTCCTCCAACTTTGTTCTTCTTACTAACATTTGACTATTCTGATTCCTTTGCTTTTTCCATATAAATTTTAAAATCAGCTTCTCAATTTCTACAAAAAAATCATGCTGGGATTTTATTAGGATTGTATTAGATCTGTTGATTGATCGATTTGGGGAGAGTTGATATTTTAACAATATTGAGTCTTCCATGGGGCTCCTGGGTGGCTCAGTCGTTAAGCATCTGCCTTCGGCTCAGGGCCTGATCCCAGGGTCCTGGGATTGAGCTCCGCATTGGGCTCCCTTCTCTGCTGGGAGCCTGCTTCTTCCTCCCCACTCCCCCTGCTTGTGTTCCCTTTCTCACTGGTTGTCTCTCTCTCTCTGTCAAATAAATAAATAAAATCCTAAATATATATATATAGAGAGAGAGAGAGAGCGGGAGAGAGAGAGAGAGTCTTCCAGTCCATCAACATGGTATATCTATCAATTTATTTCAATCTTTCTATTTGTTTCACCAGTGTTTTATAGTTTTTGGCATGTAAATCTTACCTGTTTTGTTTCGAGGATTTCTTTCTAAGCATGTAATAACCTTTGATGTATTATATATTTTACTGTTTTACATTTTGCTTTCTAATTGTTCATTGGTAGAATATAGAAATGCAACTTATTTTTGTAGATTGACCTGTATCCAGTGACCAGTGATCTTACAAATCTTACTAGTTAGTACAAGTATTTTTTTTTAATAGGTTCTTTGGTATTTTCTACATAGACAATCATATCATATGCAAATAAAGACTTTTATTTCTTCCTTTTCAATCTTATGCCTTTTATTTTTTGCCTTATTGCATTGACCTTCAGTATAGTGTTGAATAGGAATGGTGAGAATAAACCTGATAAACTGATCTTAGCCGAAAGTGTTCAGTTTTTCATCATTAAGTGTGATGTTAATCACAGACTTTGTGTGTGTAACCTTTATATCATGTTTAGGAAGTCCTTTTTTTATTCTGTGTTTGGCTGAGAATTTGTTCCTAAATGGGTGTTGAATTTTGAAGCCATTTATACTACACTGGTTGCCTTGTGCGCACATCCACACACCTCGTACAGTGAGAGAGTAATCTATTTCACTGACTTTCTTCCTGCCTTCTCTCAGAGCACCTAGAAAAAGGGAATTATCTTGAAATTGGACCTACATGTCAAAGGCAGCTTTATTTCTGAAGCTATCTGAGGCTATCCCATTCTGGAAGGGAGGCGAGATGACTCAACCTTTTCATTGTTTAGGAAACTCCAGTAAGATTACTGGTGAGATCCTCTTGGAAATCTTTGATACTTCCTAATAATGAAGCAGTGATTCTCGAATCATATGAAGTATGATTTTCTTCTAGCTGTCTGTGTCTCTTATTTTTGTTACTAAGACATTGTAAAAAGATCTAGTGGATTGGTAACACAAGAAGGAAAGAGAAAATGAAATTTATCAAATATATACTATAGATGTGTTTATGCTAATCTTCACAATTTTTTGAGGGTGATATATTCCCTATTTTACAGCTGAAGAAACTATATGTAGCTCAGAGAAGGGAGGTCAGTATTTGAACTTAATTTGTGTAGGACCATCATCACCCCCAGTTTTCCTGCCTCCAGCCTATTCTATTTTTAGCATTCTGGCTTTTTTGAAACCTGGTAAGACTGATTTTTAAAATACATCCATACCATATTGGCTGTGCTAATTAAGATTTCTTACCATGTGTGAGCCATTACATTTTTAATTATAAAAAAATTTAAAATGAAAATACTAATTTTGTATATGATGGCTTTTATTAAATTTTATTTCATGAAAATTCTACTCTGGGGCCTGGGTGGCTCAGTCAGTTGAGCATCTGCCTTCAGTTCAGGTCATGATCCCAGGGTCTTGGGATTGAGCATTGGGTTCCTGCTCATTGGGGATGCTTATCCCTCTCCCCACCCCCCACTCGTCCTCGCTCGCTCTCTCTCTAATAAATAAATAAAATCTTAAAAAAAAAAAGAGAAAGAAAAGAAAAGAAAAGAAAGTTCTCCTTTGTTCACTTAATTTCCTTTGAAAAATCTATCAACCCTGGTCATGAAGTTCCTAGCCAGTGAGTGCATGGAGGAAAACAGAGCTGAGGGCTCCCGTGACTCCAGACTCGAGCTGAGATTGCCTGTCCGCTCCTACTTGTTGCTCTCTACTCCCAGGAGATACTGGGTGCATTTCAAACCCTCTCACTGCCTCTGTAACATGATCCTTCAGTCAACTCGCTTTCTGTTTCATTCTTTCCCAAGACTTGTGATTTTTTTTCTTGTTCAGTTTCTGACTCCAGCTCAACAAGACGCAACAGTTATCTCAAAACTGTGGTTTTGGTGAAGATCTGTCTTCTTGCTACTCCTTACCTCATTTCTGTTTTGCACAACTGGTCAGTATATATAAGCAATAACTCTAACATAGTAGTTGCCTCCCAACAGCATGTCTGCACAGACGTGATGGGAGTTATTCCCCCAGAAAGCCTGCTCTCCTCTGGAATAACTACTTTTATTCCTTATGAGCGGGAAAAATGACTCAAGTTTCTTTCTTTCCTTCCTTAGCTCCTCTCTCTGCCTCAGGTTTGCAGCAGCTCAATCCGAAATGTTTAATCCATAAATAGACCTTGCAAGTCTGTCTGATTCTCTAGTTTGCTTTCAGTATGTATTATCCACAGATGAACTACATTGGAGAAATTAATTTCAGCTGAAGTACTTACCATTCTGTATTTTCTCAACAAATGTTATTCCCATATAATATACGATATATAGTTTTCTTGGGTTATGAAATTTTATTTGCTTATATCTTTATTAAATTCACAGTAGCAAATAACCATCTTCATTAGCACTGGTGAGCAATAGAAGAAATTAACTTGCTATTCATTTTTAAAATAATTGTTGATCAACAGGCAACATGCTGTAAATTCAAGGAAACATAATTGAAGATTTACTAGATTGTAGCTTTAACATATTATTAACAGGGCTTAGAATTCTTGAGAGCTGGTATTAAGCTAACACTTTTTGCTTTAGATTTATTTATTTTAGAGAGAGAGCACGCGAGTGGGGGAAGGGGTGGAGGGTGAGGGAGAGAGAATCCTCAAGCAGACTCCCCACTGAGCATGGAGCCAAATGCAGGGCTTGATCCCAGACCCTGAGATCATGACCTGAGCCAAAATCAAGAGTCAGACGCTCAACCGACTAAGCCACCCAGGTTATCCCTAAGCTAACACCTTTTGTGCGCCAGCAACATTCAAGTTGTTGTTCCTTTTAAAACTTTAAAAAAACGAGGGGCGCCTGGGTGGCTCAGTCGGTTAAGCGTCCGCCTTTAGCTCAGGTCATGATCCCAGGGTCCTGGGGTTGAGCCCCACATTGGGCTCCCTGCTCAGCTGGGGAGTCTGCTTCTCCCTCTCCCTTTGCCCCTCCCCCGGCTCATGCTCTCTCTGTCTCTCAAATAAATAAAATCTTCAAATAAAAAAAACTTCAAAAAACAAGAGCATTTAGAGACTCATTAGAAAGTTTTATAATCTATTGCTTGATAGCTTCAGAGTTGGCTAAATCATCTCTTGTTGGTGGAGAGGCAGCTACATTAGTCAGATTTTTTTTTTCAGTAAGAGGTAAATATCTGAGGAGAAGGGGATTGAAGAAAAAACATAGCCACTTCATCTTTTAATAGAACAGGAAAGAATTAAATGAAATAAGCTGATAGTTTTCTTGGTGCTTGGAGCTGGTTTTATTGTTTGATTTTTAGCGTTGTCTAAGAAAATGTTTTATCTTGTGGAGTAGATTTATAAATAATGTCAGAGGGAAATATTTATAATTCTAAGAAATTATTCAATAAATGACATTTGTGCTCACTGGTCGTAGTTTTCTTTTCTTTTTTTTTTTTTAAGATTTTATTTATTTATTTGACAGAGAGAGACAGCCAGCGTGAGAGGGAACACAGCAGGGGGAGTGGGAGAGGAAGAAGCAGGCTCTTAGTGGAGGAGCCTGATGTGGGGCTCGATCCCATAACGCCGGGATCACGCCCTGAGCCGAAGGCAGACACTTAACCGCTGCGCTACCCAGGCACCCCTGGTCGTAGTTTTCTATTAACCGTTGTCCATTGCTTATTTAGTTTGGATTCCCACTGTAAATTAGAGATTTGGTTTAGAAGCTGTTTAATGAAACTGGAACACTGGTAATGCCTTGGTTCATTTGTCCATTTTTAAAGAGTGTTAGTTCCCCGTTATAAACAAGTTAGATGAAAATTAAATGCTAAACAGTGAAATTTCAGTATTTGGGATAGCATTTCTCAAAAGGATATCTTATAACTTAAATTTACAACTTAAGTGAGGGTTAATGTATCTTAGAAGTGCAGAGAGGTGACAAGTGATTCTAATTTAAACAAATCTTTTTGAAGAGACTTTTGCCCATTTTCCAATACTCTTACTATTACACCCTAGTATTTGGGCCAAATACTATATTCTTGGGACTAAGTATACATTATTGAAGAACCCCCCCCCCCAAAAAACAAAATATATTTCCTACGATTATGTAACTTACCATCTAGAAAGAGAGCTAGACAATAAATTGTAAACAAACTATATCAGATTTGTAATTCCAAATTGTGATAGGTTGTGAGTGCTATCAGGGCGAAGAATAGAACATTATGGAAAGAATAACATGAGGGGAAACCTGCCTTGGAGGATGGTCAGGAAATCTCCATCTGCAGAGGTGGTAGTTAAGCTAAAATCTGCAAGGTAGGAAGGTACCAGCCATGTGAAGACTATTCCAAACAAAACAGTAAGCACAGAGGAACTGAGGAGAGGAGTCACTTGTTCAAGGAACTGAAAAAAAATCTCAGTGTCTGGAACATAGAAACTAAAGGGGGCGTGGCAAGGAATGAGGTTGAAGAGATAGGCAGGACCATGTCCTGAGGAGCCGGGAAGGTCTGGTGAAGAGTTTACTTTTTATTCTTAAAGTAGTAAGCAACATTGAAGATTTTGAAATGGGACTGCTATGATCCGTGTACTGTGATTGTGGAAAATGGATAGACAGCCACATCACTATGAGCAGCTCTGTCGTCACAGCTGCCAGCATGGTTTAAAAATCAGATGCTTAATCCTGGAAATTGGCTCACTTCCCTCTGATCCAGAAAAGGCTTGTGTCCAGGAGACCAGAGGATAACAATAGTACCCAAAGAGTGTTTCTAGTCTTTATGTGGAGCTGAGGCCTTGATAGGAATGTGGGCAAATGACATTTAAAAATTCTGTTGTTCAATGAAATGTGAAAAATGTTCAACTTTGCCAGTGATCAAAGAAATAGAAATTTTAACAGCAATATGATGCCATTTTTTAAACTTACTAAACTAACAACTTTTTAAAAATACACAGTAAACTGTCATACATTTCAAAATATGTATGCATTTATATTGATAAGGATGTGAAGAGACAGACCCTTTATGCATTACCAGTGGGGGTGCTACAATCTGCAGTCCCTTACCAAATCCCTCTGACCAGATAGGTTTTAGAATTGAGAATTTTTTTGATTGTAGATTTGATTTTTGAAGGTACTATAGGGACTTCAACTTCTGACAGGATTCATTTGGAGTTTCTTGGGGAAACGTGGGCGACATATATAAAACAGTGAGGTCTTGAGGTCAAGACAGTAAACCTCAAGCAGTGAGGGAGTGTGACTCCTGCGAGATGAGAAACAAATAATGTAAGCCCTAGGCTTGTCCCTAGTGTACTGCCAGGAGAAAGTTTCCACTCCCAGGCACAGGGAGGGGAAACCGAGGCAGAGCTCACCAGTCTCTCAGAGTTGAGGAGACAGAGCTGGAGTCCAGGGGAGGAAGGTGGCTAGAGTTTGCAGAACAGAGTATGGACAGGAGAGAGCTGCCCAGAGTTGAATACTGTCCACTGTGTGAGGAAATAGTACACTTGAGGCCAGAAGAAGAACCACGCAAAAGGATTAGAGGTAGCAGTGCCCCAGAGTCACACAGAGCCAGGAATGCTGCCAGCTGGGAGCACTGCGTACTTCACAGGGCAGCACTGAGTACTAAGTCCCGTCTGAACCTTAGCATTGGGGGAAAAGTTAACCCTAGACTAATCGCAGTTTTGATCCCACCTAATGAAGCTTAAACGCAAAACCTAAAAAAGATCAAATTATTTCCAAGTATTTTTTTTAAGGTTTTTTGTTTTTTTGGTTTTTTTGGTAGTAATCTGTGTATCCAACATGGGGCTTGAACTCATGATCCTGAGATGAAGAGTCACATGCTCTTCTGGCTGAGCCAGCCAGGCGCCCCAAATTATCTCCAAGTATTTTAACCACATCCCAGAACAAAGTTCAAGAATATGTTAAGGATTACAGAAGTATTTTACCCAACAAGGTGAAATTCACAATGTCTGGCACTTGATCAAGAAAGCAGGAAAAATGCAAGTCATAAAGAGGGAAAAAAAATCAACTATATGACATTCTGGAGAAGGCAAAACCAAGGAGGCAGTAAAAACATCAGTGGTTGCCAGGAACTAGCCGGGGGTGGCGGGGGGGGGGGGGGGAGCTGAATAAATGGAACACAGAGACTTTTGGGGCAATGAAAATACTCTATAATACTGTAGTGATGGACATATATCATTACACATTTGTCCAAACCCATAGAAGGCACAACACCAAAAGTGAATCCTAAAGTAAACTGTGGACTTTGGGTGATAATGATGTGTCAGTGTAATGTGTCATTGGTTGTAGCAAATGTAGCCTTCTTTTTTTTTTTTTTTTTTAAGATTTTATTTATTTATTTGACAGAAAGAGACAGCCAGTGAGAGAGGGAACACAAGCAGAGGGAGTGGGAGAGGAAGAAGCAGGCTCCCAGCGGAGGAGTCCGATGTGGGGCTCCATCCCAGAACGCCGGGATCACGCCCTGAGCCGAAGGCAGCCACTTAACCGCTGTGCCACCCAGGCGCCCCGCAAATGTAGCCTTCTGATGGGGAATGGGGATAATGGCGGAGGCTGTGCGTGGGTGGGAGCATAGGATGTATGCAGTATTTCTGTAACTTCCTCTCAGTTTTGCTATGAACCTGAAACTGCTCAAAAAAATGTCTTTAAAAAAAGGAATCCATTGAAACAACCAGAAATAGCACAGGTGATAGAATGAGTAAACAAGAACATTAAAAGTTATTGTAATTGTATTCCATACGTTCCAAAAGCTAGAAGCAAGGCTGGACATCTTCAATAGAGATGTGGAAGTTATAAAGTCAGTAGAACATCTAAAGATTAAAACTCCAGTGTCTGAGTTGAAGAGCACACTGGATAGGATTAGCAGCATAATGGATTTTGCTGAAGAAATGATGAGTGAACTTGAATGTACAGCACCACAGTTATCCCAAATCAAACACAGAAAAAAGACAGGAAAGAAATGAATAGAGCAGCAGTGAACAATGGAACAACTTCAGGTAACAAAGTACACCTGTCATTGGAGTCCTGGACAAAGTAGGGGTAGGGATTATACAGAAAAAGTATTTGAAGAAGTAATACAGAGAGTTCCAGTTCTAGTAATGGCAGGGTAACCTGTATTGGACAGCTTTTCTGCTAAACAATTATAAACTCTAAAGAAAATATGAAAAAATGTTGTTGAGAGAGCAAGCAGAAGTTTCTGATGGCTGGCTTCTCAAAAGAAACCACACAACAAAATGGCATCTTTGAAGTGCTAAAAGAAAGATGATATGGTACATATATTGTTATTACAGAACATTCCAATGGGGTCTAGGGCAGCATCCCCATAATATGTGGGAAAAATAAAGACTATCAATAGCCTGCCTTACTTCCCTTCAGGTCGGGTTTTGCTGTCAGTGCCAAAAGTTTAAAAAAATATATTTTTTTGTTTCTGTGTTTTTGGGATTTCAGAATTATAGGATAAGGGGTGTGGATCCATCTTCCTGGTCAGGACAAAAAATGGCAATATGTATTTTTAAATGTCCAACACCCTTTGAAGCAGGGATTTCTATGTGCAATGGAAATAACACATGAAGAGCGTGTGCCAAGTGTTATATGCGAGATGTTTCTGACTGCATTTTTTTAATAAAAAAATTGAAAACAACTTAAATATCCCACCCAGTAGCCTTCCAATAGTTGATGAAATTAGTCACAGTATATCTACGCAATGAAGGGACTGCTTAATAGAAAAATCATGTTGTGGAAGAATACAGATATGGTGAAATAAACATTTTCAGCAGGTAACATGGAAAGATCACAAAATGGTGTGATTCCAAATGTTAATAGTAGTTACTGCTGTGCGATCGGATTGTGATTTTTATTTCCTTTGTTTTGCCTTTTAGTATTTTCTAAATTTCTATTTGTGAACATGTATCCCTTTTGTAATCAGAACAACCAAGGCTTATTTTTAAAAAAGTGATAAGGAAGGTGTTCCTCTTGCTGTTAAACTTCAGATCAGATTGCTTCTCTAAGTCGGAAATCATTAACAAAGATCACAAAAATTTAGCATTATTAAGGCCATAGCTTATATATCATCCATATCCCCAGATCTACTGTCTGCACACCTGGATTTAAAGTGTCTCTTTCAAGCTGCATTGCCTGAGGCATTTCCAGAAGGAATCCTGTTAAATGAAAATAAGACCTTTCATGAGTGATGCTGAACCATTTCTGTTGCCACTTCAAACACTCTCTAACTTAATCTCCAGAGAACAGCTTTCTCAGATAAATTGTCCAGCATCACATCTAGTTCTTGGCTTGTTTTTAAAAATCTGCAGATTCTTTCATGAGGTCATTTTTTAAGCTTAAATATCTACTTTGCTTTGAAAATCTATTTTCTCCCTTTTCAAAAAGAACATACCAGGAGTTAGAATTGGATCATGTTTAGCAAGCTACATCATACATCTGGAGTGAATTCCAGAGTATTAATGCCATGGTATGTTAAAGCAAAGACTGTCAGGTCTAATTTTTGCAGACCTGCTAAAACCGAAAGGACAGTCTGAACAGCCAGCAGTTTTGACCCCTGAACTGAGAGGTATGTTTTCTAAAGTTATTCTGAAAGTCAGAGGGGAAAGGCAAAAAAAAAAAAAAAACAACCTGCAACGTGGTCCTTTTTGAATAGCTTGATGCCCAGTGATAGGAAATGTCTTCGTCATCTGTACTGGAGGCTCCTAGACTGTCAGAATTGAAGGGACTGGAGAACTTGAATCGAATTGTTTGCGTATCCTTATACCTCTGCTGCATCATCCTAGACCGATCCTGTCTGCTGTCTGTTGAACTGCTTGCAATGAGGATTATATTTTTCCTTGTAAACTAACACGTTGCTATTCTAATTTCAGATACTAATCCCTGTGTACTTCATATTTGCTAGAATTCACCACTGATACCATATGGACTTGGAATTTTCTTTATGAGACAATGAGATAAGATTCAATTTCTTTAATAAATATAGGATTTTCATATGTCCTGTTTCATCTTGGGTCCATCTTTATAAGTTGTTTTTCAAGGAACTTGTCCTTTTAATTTGTCATATTTGGGGCGCCTGGGTGGCTCTGTCGATTAAGCATCCAGCTCTTGGTTTCTGCTCAGGTTACGATCTCAGGGTCTCAAGATCGGGACACCCCAGATCCACTGGGTGTGGAGCCTGCTTAAGATTCTCTCTCTCTTCCTCCTCCTCTGCCCCTCCCCCTAAAAAATTGTCAAATTTATTGGCATAAAATTGTTCATAATAGCCTCTTTTAAATGTGTATAAGTATTGCAGTATGTAGTAATGTATCTTTCATTGCTGATATTATTTATATTCTCTTGATCAATCTAAATAACAGTTTATCATTGAAATTATTGAATATCATTATTGATATTTTCAAAGAACCAAGTTTTGGCTTTGTTAATTTTCTTTAGTGTTTTGTTTAATTTCTCTTGATTGATTTCTGCTCCTTATTTCCTTCCTTCTACTTAGTTTGATTTTACTTTGATTTTCTTTTTCTAGCTTGTTAAATTGGAAGCATAGGTCCTTCATTTTAAACCTTTCTTATTCTCTAGTGTAGTATAAAAAGCTGTAAATTTCTTCCTCTAGGCACTGTTTTAGCTGCATCCTACAAATTTCTTTAAATACTTTATTAAGGTATAACTGATATTAAATAAATTCACATGTACAAAAGTATACAAATATGACATGTATATATCCTTGAATCCATCACTACAATCAAGATACTAACCCTTTCACTGCTGAAAACTTAGTCTCTCCCTTCTGTTCCCCGAAAACCACCAATTGGCTTTCTGTTATAATAGAATAATTTATACTTTCTAGAATTTTAGGTAAATGGAGCCAACAAGTAAGTTCTTCTTTCACTTAGCATAATGATTTAAGATTCATCTATGTCGTTATAAGAGTTCATTTCTTACTGCCAAGTAATATTTCAGTTTAATGCTTTTACCATGATTTGTGTACGACATCACCTAGTGATGATAGGTGTTTCTGGCTGTCCAGTTTCTGGCTGTTACAGATGAAGCTGTTTTAAAGATTTGTGTACAAGTCTTTGTATGGACATATGCTTTCATTTCTCTTGGGTAAATACCTTCGAAATGGAATGGCTGACAAATATGGCAAATGTGTGTTTATCATCTTAAGAAGCTTCCAAACTGCTTTCCAAAGTGGTTGTACCATTTTAGTCTCCTACCAGCATTGTATGAGGGTTCCAGGTACTCCACATCCTTGGTATGGTCTTTTTAGTTTTGGCTACTCTAATAAGTGTGTAATGGTCTCTCGTTGTGTTTTTAATTTGCATTTTGTGAATGACTAATGATGTTGAGCATCTTTTCTTGGGCTTATTGGCTATCCATACACCTTTACAGAAATGTCCAAGTCCTTTGCTCATTTTTTTGATCAGGTTGTTTGGTTTTTTGTTGTTGAGTTTCAAGAGATCTCTATATATTCTGGATATTAATCCCTTGTTTTGGATATTTCTCTCATATCATTTGCAAATATTTTCTTCCGTTTGATGAGTTGCCTTTTTATTATATTTATGTGACCTTTGGTACACAAAAGTTTTTAATTTTGATGCAGTCTTGTTTGTCTATTTTTTTTTTGTTAATTGTTGCTTGTGCCTTTGGTGTCATCTTTAAGAAATCACTGCTAAATCCAGTGTCATGAAACTTTTCCCTGTATTTCCTTCTAAAGAAGAGTTTTATCATTTTAGCTTTTGCGTTTAGGTCTTTGATCCACATTGAATTAGTTTTTATATATGGAGTAAGGTTAAGTTTAACTTTATTCTTTTGCATATGGATATCTAGGTTTCTAATACCGTTTGTTGAAAAAACTATTCTTTCTACCATTGAATGGTTTTGGTACCCTTGTCAAAACTCATTTGACCTTATACGTGAAGATTTATTTCTGGTCTCTGTTCCATTGGTCTACATGTCTGTCTTTTTCTAGTAGCACAATTTTGGTTACGGTAGCTTTGTAGTAAGTTTAGAAATTAGGAAATGTGAAACCTTCAACTTTGGTCTTTTTCAAGACTGTTTTGGCTATTTATTTAGGATCCCATGAGGTTCCATATGAATTTTAGGATGGATTTTTCTATTTCTGCTACAGTACTGCTGGGATTTTGATAGGGATTGCCTTGAATTTATAGATTGCTTGGGGGTAGCGTGTTATATCTTAGTATGGTTTTGGGGGGCGCCTGGGTGGCTCAGTTGTTAAGCGTCTGCCTTCAGCTCAGGGCGTGATCCCAGGGTGCTGGGATCGAGCCCTGCATCGGGCTCCCTGCTCCACGGGGAAGCCTGCTTCTTCCTCTCCCACTTCCCCTGCTTGTGTTCCCTCTCTCACTGGCTGTCTCCCTCTCTGTCAAATAAATAAGTCTAAAATAAAATAAAAAATAAAATAAAATATGGTTTTTGCGTGTAACACGTAGTTGATTGAGTCTTGCTCTTTTTTCTGATCTGACAATCTCTTTCAACCCTCAGATATTTCAAGATATCTCTATACCATCAATCTTCTCTCCTTTTATTATGTCTTGGCTGATACTTTTTCTAAATCTTTCACTATTTTATCAAATTCTTTTGTGCATGTCTTGCTTAAAAGGGGTATTATATCACAAAGGATTCTTTGAGTTGGCTTCTGTAAGAAATGGTGATCATTGCATATTACATCAGTTGATTAACATTGTCAACAAAGATCTGTATCTGTTTGGTTTCTCACCATTTGGTTAAAGCCAGTCTGGACCTTTTGTTCACTTTTCTTACCCAAATCATATTTTTATCTTGGCTAACTACTGACTTTTGATCTCCAGAAAAGTTTCAAAGGGACTTACCAAAAAAAAAAATCTGTTCATTGTTCCTCTGAAAATATCTGTTTTATCTCAGTTATACCAGTTCTAGTTGAGTTATTTTGAGTGTGGGTCAGATAAAACTAGATTATAACTAAAAGGATATTGAAGTGTTTGCCTTTTTTTCTAGGTAAAAATGTCTCCTTCTTGTCATCCATCCAAAGGAGATTCTGCTGTTAAGAAGGTGAGTTTTTTTAATTTATTAGATTTTTATTTTAACTCCAGTGTTGTTAAATACAGTTATATTAGTTTCGGGTGTCCCATATAGTGACTGAACACTTACATTCATCACCCAGTGCTCATCATGACCAGTGCCCTCCTTAATCCCCATCGCCTGTTTTACCCATCCCCCTACCCTCCTCCCTTCTGGTAACCATCATTTGGTTCTCTATAGTGAAGAGTCTGTTTCTTGTTTTGTCTCTCTCTCTTTTTTTTTTTTCCTCTGTTCATTTCTAGAAGACAGTGAGTTTTAAAGGCGCAAATCCACCTTCCTCCTTCTGTGTGTTTATTCTCCTCTCTTGAACAATTTTCTCAAAATGACACGGATTTTTAATCATCTCAATGCTGTCGAAGGTTCTTTCTGATTGGATGCCTTAATGACATATCACCAGAATTCCTTGGCTCTTCCAGGAAGCCAGATTGGGGGGTGGGGGGTTGGGCCTAGCATCAGTCTCCTGGCAACTAGAACTTTCATTGTTCTAGAATTCCCATTCTCTTTATCAGGCAGGTACCCTGATCAGTGAGTGGTAGCAGATAAAAGGTACTCTAAGGAGGATAGTCTAAGGTATTCTTTCTTTACTAATGTGCTTTCCCTCCAGATAGCTGTGCCTAAAGAAAACTGGCCTGAGATATTAGCATTTCATACTGCATAAGCAAGTGCTCAGTGAATACTTGTGGCACTCTTACCTATGCCACCTCCATCCCTGACTGTAAACTTCGCAGCACAGAAAGGGTGGGAGTCTTTCAGTTGAGCAATTCTCGGATGGTGTCAGGAGAACCAGGTCTCAAACCCTGTTCTGCACGGAGCTGCCACAGTGCGGCTGACATGTGCTAAACAAGCTGACATGTGTACTGTTTGCTTTTACCACTTTCATTCTGCTGACAGTTGAAGTGGCCCTGGATGTAGGTTTTCTTTCCTTGCCCTTTTTATAATTTCAGCCAGCATCCGTGTCAGTGAGGAATCGTAGAACAAAAATAACAACCTGCTGGCTCTGTTAACTAACAGCAGGTTCTAGCTTCAAAGCCGTGCGCCAAAAATGGGTCCCTTTTCTCTGCCTGTAGAATCCCCTGAGACGTTTTTAAAAGAAAAAAAGAACAAAAACAAAATATGTTATCCGAAAAGCCCTATTCCATGCTGCCCAGGAAAATCTCTTCCATTTTTGTCGGGACCGCAAGGGCAGGCGGACTGAGGCGATGACTGCTGCCACCTGGAGCCACCGCACTGTGACCTGAGCAGTGGGGAGGGCTTGAGTCACCTCATCTCGCTCTGTAAACAGATGAGGAAATTGGAATCCAGGGGGACAGTTTTTGCCTGAGCTTTCAAGTGTTAGCTGTGGGACACGCTCCTAAAGTAGTGGTTAAAAACATGTTTTTGATTCAGCCAGACATGGGTTCAAAGATTGACTCTTCCACTTATTTATCTGAATAACCTTCTATCTTTTTTTTTTTAAGAGACAGAGAGAGAGAGAGAGAGAGGAGGGGCAGAGGGAGAGGGAGAGAGAGAATCTTAAGCAGGCTCCACACCTGGCATGGAGCCCAGTGCGGGGCTTGATCTCACAACCCTGAGATCTTGACCCAAGCCAAAATCAAGAGTCAGACACTTAACCAACTGAGCCACCCAGGTGCCTCTGGTGGAATAACTTTCTTAGTCAGCCTCTCTGCTTCCTCTGCTATAAATGATGCTGCTACCTCTCAGAAGTTTCCTGAAGACTAAATGAGATACTATTTAAGGGCCTAGCGCTGTGTTTGACACACAGTAAGTCCCTGGTAAATTACTGACACATAGGAGGGACTCAGGTTTTACTGAAACTAGTGTTAAAACACAAATCCCCCATCCTACTTAGATGTCCTGTCACTTTATTATTGCTCCTTTCTATTGTCCATTCAGCAGGTATTTCTGTATGTAGGTACTGTGCTAAGCAAGAGACTACAGAGATGAAAAACACAGTCTCTGTTCTCCAGGACCTCGACACTCTTTGGGGAAGGCGGACACGTACACTGCCAGCTGCTGTATGATCTGACACAGGCCAGGGAAGGTGGCAGGTACACAGGAGCAGAGAGGAGAGGCTGTGTGGGATGGCTAAGCGGTTTTAATACGACTCCTGTGTTCCCGTGGTAAAAAGCCCCGTGAAGAAGTTTGAGAAATGCTTAGCTGTTCCTCCAAGGTTTTGTTACTACGTTATAATGAAAGCAAATCCTGCCATACTTAAAGATGTTTATTAAATACTCATTTAGGAACAGCTTCATGTAACCTATTTTTTAAACTTGGTAATGGCCTAGCTGTCTGTCATTTTAGGTGTCTGACCACTGTTGGGGTGTAGCAATGTTACATAAGTAGAATTCTCTTACTCTTGTAATCAGTATCAGACAAACAGAAACTTCCAAAGCCAATGACTGGACACAGGTGGCCCCAGGTGGCATTCCTAAGTGATCAGGTGCAGACTTACTCACTGTCCATGCAAGAATTGGGGCTATCTCTAAAATATTTTATTTGGTATATATATCTTGAATACCTTTTATTTTAGCAATGAGAGCCCATCTCTCATATTTACCATTCTGATTAACAGACATTAATTTCACCAATAGAAAAATTTCTGGACTTTGAGTAGCTGCTTTTGGGATTTCGTGTTAGCTTGCAGTCTCTGAAATATGGATTCTTGGTTAGGACCACTGACTGTCCCTAAGTTGAAGCTTAAATTAAATAGCACATACTTAATATCATACTGTTAGGATGTCTAGAATAACTTTAAAATACGTATCGAAACAGGTGCCTCTCCCAGACTGAGTGGTCAGGGAAGGCATCTCAAAGAAGAGAAAGCTTGATCTAGCATTGAAGCACAAGGGAAAAGATGTCCCAAGTAGACGTGGGTGAGTACAGGACACTCCAGAAATGGACATGGTCTGTGTGTCTTAAATATGGGCGCATGCAGAGGCTTGGTGAAATGAATGGGAATCCATATCACAAAAGAGCCCTATTTTGTGAAGTTTGCTTTTTATCTTGAGGATAAGGGTTTCTGTCAAAGGTGAGATTAAAGGCAGAAAGATCAATCAATAGTAGACAGTGTCCAGGCAAGAGAAAGGTCCTAAATCTGTGCCGTACTAATGGAATGAGGAGATGAGGTAGATTCAAGTCTTATTTTTTCTCCCCCAAAACTCTTTCTGACACTTTAAGTGTGAGCCAGGTGTCCTTCCCATTTTGAGCTCTCTCTTATAGCACCCTGAACTAGTCCCCACCTACCAGCATGTTTACCTGGCTGTGCTGAAATTGCCTCATTGCTTACATGTCTGCCCCATCAGGGACTGCCTGGCTCAGGAAAGCAGCCATCCCATCAGACTTGTTGCTGTTGTGTCCCTAAGTGTCGAACCAAGCAGTCAGCGGTAGTTGTGGAGGGAATGAGATACGCGAAAGAGATTCCACAGGACTTCTTAGCTGTTTATGGGAAATGAGGGGGAAAAAGAAGTTTCTGGGCCTGAGTAAATAGAGAAAGAACAAATGAAACCTCATTGCTGTGCCAGGCTTCTATTCCCAACATGGTCAGTCCCTTACTGTTTGAGCTACGGCAGCAGTATTCCGAGTGAGACCAGGGTGAAACTCCACACCTGATTGGTACTTGCCTAGGTGTGTGTGTGTGTGTGTGTGTCTGTGTGTCTGTGTCTGTGTGTGTCAGTGTGTGTGTACATATAGACAGACATCTGCATGTATATTCTGGGTATCGTCCTGGAGCTACATTGTCAAAGTTGCACTGACAGATGGAGGCACCAGCAGTGTCTGTTGAACAGATGACTGCCAAAGTGACGTGTAAGAAACACAAAGGAGCAGTAGTGTTCTTGATTTGAGCCAAAGATTCTCTGTTGACCAATAACCAAAGAAAATGTTTGGTGACTGTGTTGTCAATATTGGCGCTGGCAAGAGCTGGATGCAAGTGCTGAGGAAACAGAAGCCATTTTCTGTAGGGTTCTGCTTAACTTCCTGGGATAGGTATCTCATGTAGGAGTTGCTCTTCTACTCTGCTGCCACCTGTCAGAATCTAGCAAATTCTATGAGCGTGTGTACATAATTCTTTTTGCGACACAAGCATTTTGCATTTTAGATATTCTTTTAGAAAGCTCTAGATTAGAAACATTTGTTGTATATTGTATATATGTGGCATATAAAATTTGTGTGTAATATTTATCTTATATATGTAAAATTTCTTCTTAAGTGGCTCTGATAACTTCAGTAAAGTTAGAAGATACACATGCTTCTCTAGGGCTTGTTCAGTGTTTGATCATGGATGGCCGGAAATTTAAAAATCAGGAAGCATTTTCCTAAGATAAAAATTACTGTAAAAGCCCCTGGCAATTAACTCACTAGAACAGATTAAAATTGGAGGTGTTGATAATGTTTGAGGTGATAAATGAGTTCAGAGAGTTAGTTGAAGGCAGCATCAAAAACCACTCAGCTGTGATGCATCTTTTCTCAACTACTAAAGAAACACCAACCAGGAATTTGCAAAGTTGGGATTATGGTAACCAGAGAAAGCAATTTTGTCTTACATCTCAATCACAAAAGCATGGTTATACACCCTGAGCCAGCCGCTGTTTTAGATGAGCTTTCGCTGCTTGGTGTGTTTGCAGAGGCTGAGGAGTCAGGAGCTCTGACTAAAGAGTATCCTCAGGCTGGTGAAACCCACTGGAAGAGTCCAAAGTTGATGGTCTTCCCAGAGTGACTTCTTCAGCTAGGGACAGGTACTGGGAGAAGTAGAGTGGAAAGGCTTTCTCATGAGTCTAGGGTAAATTCAGTGAATATTCCACATGCTTCCAGGTGCCAGGGCTGGGAAGGACCAAGGTCAGTGAAATATAGTTCTTGCTGTCAACACATTTCCAAGTGAGTAGTGACTGAACTGTTGGATTAAATAGCCAAACCTCCCAGAGACTGGTTAGCAGTTCCTTAAGTAGTCAAGTGTATTACTAGAATTTGGAGCAGTTGTTTGTTTGTTTTGTGCAAGTGTTCTGGTGAGGTAAAATTTTTATAGTCCATTCCCAGTCTTGCCACCAGTGTCAGGAAGGTAGACGACTACACTCACTCATGATTTTTATGGAATCATTAGCGGGGAGAGGTGGGGTCTGAGGGTGGCGATATTTTTAAGGGGAAAAGCCTCATAGAGCCACAGTTTCCATAACAACAGAAAAGCTGGCTGCAGTGTCTCCGCTGACTGGCCCCTCGTGAACAAAAAGTGAGAGCCCTTGATGGGTGTGTGCTGCCTCTTTCCGTTTTTCTTAGTAGGACTTATATCCAATTGTGACGTCCATGCCTCTACTGATTTAAAAAAAAAAAAAAAAGGAAACCGAGGACAGGATTTAGTCTGTTTTTGCATAGACAGGGTGGAAGATCTCCACAGGCTAGGTGCCTTTCTGTGCTGACGTGAAGTAGCTGGGGTGCAGTTGCCTTCAGACAGCTGAAAGATCTGGAAGGAAACATAGGCATTCTTTGTAGTTCAGAGGACAGAAGTGGTGCCTGTGGCTGCTGTGTAGATGGACATGTCAGCTTAGTTGGGAGAATTTCCTGATAGCAGAACAGGTTGCCTTGTGAGATAGCACATTATTTGTTACCAGAGGTGTTTGATCCACACAGGACATCTGCCACTCGGAGCTGTCACAGAGGTTCCTGCCATGGGTGAGAGGCGGGCTGCTTAATTTTTAGATCCCTTGGTATGAGAGGGTTCTGTGAGTCTGCAGTTGTTTTAAACTCAAGTGACATGTTCATTGTTGTGCTGGAGGATTTCAGTTAGACCCTAACAGGCTGAACGAGTAGAGTCTGTAAAAACACAAAAACAAATTTGGACTTAGGGAACGAGAGACTTCATTCAAAACAATAATTGCAGAAAGAGAAGGGAGCTTTTGCTATGAGGAGAGTGTTCCACATTAAGATCCACAAAGGTGTCAAAAAATAAGGCAGGGGCGCCTGGCTGGCTCAGTAAGTAGAGCACGTAACTCTTGATCTTGAGGTTGTGAGTTTGAACCACCCCCCTCCCCGCCCTGCCACACTGGCTGTAGAGGTTACTTTAAAAAAAAAAAAAAATTCATGCAGAAAGGAATTTGTTTTACAGGGGCCAGTAAATAGGGGCAGAAAGAACCAGATGTGGGGGAATAGGTGATAGATAGTAGATTAGAAATGTCTTTCATGCCGTCAGCTGATGGAAGGATCATTAAGGATCCTACGCTGGCTCACGTTGAGGGTGTATCAAGGGCCTGGGGGAGGGAGAGAAGCTTAACTGAAATTTGGTCATCAGTTAACAAGCATTTTGTCCCATTGAATCAGGACAAACAGTTCTGCTCATCTTTTAAGAGACCAAGAGTGGAAATTCGGTGGGCCTGTGTCTGGTTTTGTCATAGAGGAACTTGGTGATGTGGTAGATTTTGTCTCAGACTTACGGGGAGGGTGGTCTTAGCAGTAAGCTGTTTCCCACAGCAGGGTGCGGGGATTTCCTTGACCGCAGCTGTTCTTAAGGAACTCAAGGCTCGGTGAAGTATAACATAGTCATGGGTCTGACTGTGCTGCCGTGTTCTTTCCGTTCTCCTCTCCGTGATTATGATCTGAAGTCCATGGCCGGGGCCTTTCTGAAACCTGCTTACTAGTCCTCATATAGAGGAAGAGAATGTTAGCTGCAGACAGTTACAGAGAAGGACAGCAGTGACCACTTGCTCGTGGTATTCGCTCTTGCTGATGATTGGGCGTATCTTCCGGCCTGAAAAGTGAGACTAGCTGTGGGTTTCAAAGATCTTAGAGTTCTTACCCAATGTACTAATCTACTCCTCACCCATTTCTTTTGTATTGAGTATTTTCTAATGTAGCATTTGGATTTCTTTAATAATATTTTAAATTAATGGACTATTTTTTTGAGAGAGAGCGAGCGCACACAAGCAAGGGGCAGAAGGAGAGGGGGAGAGAGAGAATCTTAAGCAGGCTCCATGCTCAGCACAAAGTCTGACACAGGGCTCGATCTCATGGCCCTGAGATCATGACCTGGGCTGAAATCAAGAGTCGGATGCTGAACTGACGGAGCCACCCAGGCACCCCATTCGTGGACTATTCTTTTAGAGAAGTTTTAGGCTTACAAAAAAATTGAGCAGAAAGTACAGTTCCCGTACATTTCCCCCTCCATTCTCCCTGTTGTTAAAATCTTGCATCCCTGTGGTACATTTATTACAAATGGTGAGCATGTAACGTAGATACATCATTATTAGCGTAAGTCCGTGGTTTACATTAGAGGCACATCTTGTGTTATACATTCTGTGGGTTCTGACAAATGTATAATGAAGTGTAGCCACCATTACAGTATCATGCAGAATAGTTACACTACCCCAAAAATCCCGTGCTTCACTTATTCATCTTCCCTCCCACCCCCCAAACTTCTGGCAACTAAAACTATCTCCATAGTTTTGCCTTTTCCAGAATGTCATATAGTTGGACAGTATGTGGCCTTTGCAGATTGGTTTCTCTTACTCAGTGATACCCATCTGAGGTTCCTCCTGTCTTCTTGTGGCTTGATATCTCATTTCTTTTTAGCTCTGAATGATACGCCATTGTCTGGATGTACCAGTTTGTTGTTCGTCCCTTCACTTACTAAAGGACATCTTGGTTGCTTCCAGGTTTTAACAGTTGTCAGTAAAGCTACTGTAAACATCCATGTGCAGGGTTTTATGTGATCATAAGTTTTCAGCTCGTTTGGATAAATACCAAGGAGCACCTGCTGGATTGTATGGTAAGAACGTTCAGCTTTCTGAGAGGCTACCAAACTATCTTCCCGAGGGGCTGTACTACTTGTGCACTCGCGCACAGCGAATGTGAGTTCCTATTGTCCTACATCCTTGCCAGCATTTGATATTGTTTGTTTTTTGGATTTTAGCCATTCCACTAGTGGTGTCTTGAATGATGTTCAGTGTTGAGTATTTTTTCATATGCTTATTTACCATCTGTTTATCTTCTTTGGTGAGGTCTTTAAATCTTTTTGAGGGTTTTTTTCTGGGTTTTGTTTTTTGTTTTAGTGGTGCTCTAGGGTTTGCCCTATACTTCTTAACTACTTCTGATTCAGCTTCTGATTTAAACTAGCTTAATTCGGGTTATATATAAGTGTTACTCCTATTTAGCTCTATTACTTTTTCCCACGTTTTGTGATACTTTTCTACATAGTATATCTATTTACGTTACAAACCCAACAATACATTGTGATAATTATTGCTTTACTGTCTGTAGCCACTTTCTTAGCCTAGTAAACCTTTGTCCCTACCCATCTCCTTTGTGCAAATATATTATACATATATTACATTTCTGAATGTTATAGGCCAACATTACATTATATACATAGTATTATACAGTTGCCTTCCAGTTCTTTTTTACCAGTTCTCTTTTGGTTTTTCTTAGGGATTTGAATTGCTTTCCACTAGTGACTGTGAACAGTGACTAATGAACTTAACATTAATTTTTTTTTTATAAGGTGAGTCTGTTAGCAACAACTTCTCTCCATTTTTGTTTACTTGGGAAAGTATTTCTTTCATCTCCTTGTTGGATATAAGATTTTTGATTGACAAGTTTTTTTCTTGGAACACTTTGAATGTGCTATCCTGTTGTCTTCTGGTCTCTCTTGTTTCTGCCTAGAATTCGGTTATTAATCTTATTGGGGTTCCCTTATAAGGGACTAGTCATTTTTCTCTTGCTGCTTTTCAAGATTTTCTCCAAGCCTTTGACTTAACAGCATTTTTACTTTTTACAAGAGATATTTGTGGGTCTCTTGCCTTTATCCTGCGTGGAGTTTGTTGAGCTTCCTGGATGGGTAGGTTACTGCTTTGCTTTGCTTTTTTTAATTAAAGATTTGTATTTATCCAATTGAGAGAGAGAGAACAAGAGCAGGGATGGGGGGGAGGAGAAGAGGGAGAAGCAGACTCCCCACTGAACAGGGAGCCTGAGGTGGGGCTCAGTCCCGGGTCTCCAGGATCATGACCTGAGCCAAAGGCAGACACTTAACCAACTGAGCCATGCAGGCGCCCCTAGGTTACTGCTTTTCAATAAATGTGTGATTCTTCAGCCATAATTTCTTCGACATTTTGTCTTCTCCATTCTCTCTCCTCTCATTTTCTTGTTTCCGTATGTATTTGTTGTGGTATTGATGGTGTCTTGCATTTCTCTGTTCAGTTTTCTTCACTCTTTCTTCCCCTGTTCTTCAGCTTGCGTACTCTGTTCATTTATCTTCAAGTTCATTATTTCTTCTGCCAGTTCAGATCTAGAATTTCCATGTGATCCTTTTTTGTAATTTGTTTCTCTTTATTGATATTCTGTATTGGGGATGCAACATTGCCATCATACCTTCCTTTACTTTTAAAATCATGCTTTCCTACATTTTGTCCATTTCCTGTGGGTGGGTGTGTATATGGTTTTTTTTATTGTTGTTGTTTTTTTTAGGGGATTTTTTTTGGTTCTTAAGTATATTTATCATGGCCGATTTTAAAGTCTTTCTGTTAAATCTAACATCTGGTTACTCTCTCAGGCAGATTGTGTTACCTGCTTTTTTCCAAGTATGTGATCACACTTTCCTATTTCTTTATATGCCTTGTAATTTTGGGTTAGAAAGTAGATATTTTAGGGGCGCCTGGGTGGCACAGTGGTTGGGCATCTGCCTTAGGCTCAGGGCGTGGTCCCGGCGTTGTGGGATCGAGCCCCACATCGGGCTCCTCTGCTGTGAGCCTGCTTCTTCCTCTCCCACTCCCCCTGCTTGTGTTCCCTCTCTCGCTGGCTGTCTCTATCTCTATCAAATAAATAAATAAAATCTTTAAAAAAAAAAAAAAAGAAGATATTTTAGGTAACGGAGCAACTCCACATTGATCCCCGACTCCTGGAGTTATTCTTATTTGCTCCACTCCAGGCTGCTGCAGCCCAAACTATTATTATTATTTTTAGTGACTGGCTGGGTTATTTTATGAAGTCTATCCCCTGCCCATCCCCAAGTGTTAAGCCTCTGATGTTGCTCCTTGGGAGATACAGCCTTGGGTGTCCCACAGACACCAGGGATGGCAGTGGTATTGGTAGGGCTCTCTTTCTCTTTTTCCTTGGTCAGACCAGCTGTTAAACTCTATTGATTGCTCCTTTGTTTTCAACAATGCCTTGGGTGCATAAATTACTCTACACACTGATCCAGTGAAATTGTGACTCCTTTGAAGGACTAGTTTCTGAGGTCTGTTTTTAGTATTTGTTTTGACCTCCTTATTAGGACTCCCCTCCCCCCCCCAACTATCATTGTCCTCAGTTCTCTTCTACAGAGTAGCTGGTCTGGTGTAGGCTGTATCTACATTAAATCCATGAATCTCCTCCCAGTTGCTTTTCCCCACAATCTTCACTGTTCTTAAGAATACTCTTAGGTTCAAACTTCTCCACACTCAGTTGCGACTGAAATCAGTTCCTTTGAGAAGAGATTAAGACCTGTTTTACTGGCTCCTTCTCCCCCAAGGAATAATCTCTGAACCAGGACTCATGCTGGGGGTAAGTACAAAGTGAAGCTTCTCTCTGAATGACATGCCCACTTAGGACTTGAATGCTTGTTGGAAGAGGGAACAGCCTGAGGTCCTCTTGGCTTTTCTTGTGGTGGGACCTCTGCCTCCCAGTCTGGAGCAGGGGTGTTCAGAGAGCCTGTGCTTTTTAGTGGACAGCGTCCAGGATGAAGCCTGTATTCCATGAGTCTGGGTGGAAGAAAGGAGCCCCCGCCACTTCTTGACTGTGCTTGCTTAGGACTTCCTCAGCAGCAGGTAGCTGGAGGCAGGAGGACCAACGCTGAAGTCCTGCTTCTACTGAAAAGAAAGCCCTCTAACTAGGAGCTTGGGAGAGACGAGCTTGAGGGAGCAGTCTTGGTTCAGTAACACACACTCGCCCTTCTTACCGAATTTACATCGTTTTTTTTTAAATAGTTATGTCTTCATTTGCTATTTGCCCTTAGCACAGTTCCCAAGGTCTATAAAAGGTTGGTTTGGGGGTGTGTGTATGTATCTATATCAATCCATAGAGATCGATAGCTTCAGCGGTGAGGTCATCAGAGCATCTCATGCTGTCATGTTAATAGGCGTTGATCTCTCTCCTCATCCATTTCTAACAAGCAGTGTCCTGCCTCTGAGTGAAAGCCGCCTCCTGAGGCAGGACATTCCGTCTTTGGAAGCTATTCCTTATTCTGGTTGACTCCTCTCTCCCTATCGATCCTGGCCCTCCCTCTGGAAGCCATCAGAAAGCTATCTAATTCCTTTTTTATATAGCAGCCTTCCCAGTGCTTTCTGTAGGTGCAGTCCCGAGTCCCTGGCCCCTAATCTTCTCCTGTGCAGGCCGAATATTCACAGTTCGTGCCTCACTCACCCCTACCCCATCGTACCCCATTTCTTCTGCTCCCGCCATGCTCCTTCAGGGCCGGTCAGTTTCGAGCAGAATGAGATCATCACTTTCCTTATTCTAGGTTCTCTAAATGAAACCAAAAGCACATTCGCTTTTTTAGCAGCCATTCCACACGGTTGACTCAGTGAACATGTTGCTAGCAAACTCCTGATTCTGTTCACACACGCTACTGATCCCATCCTGTGTAACTGCTGTTGGTTTCTAGAGCCAAATGTGCAAGACTTTTCTGGTATTGTTTCAGATTACGCCTTTGGGAATCAAGTTTTTTCATTCCATGCATTGGCCTCTTTTATCTTTATCCAGCTGACTGATAGAATATTTGTATAAAGTGGAGCCAGGGCTAGAGCCCCACAGAGACCTAGAGAGCATTACTTTACTAGTCAGCAGGCTGTGTTCACTGAGAGCTAATGGGTGTGATTTTTCTGCTTCTAATAGGACACTCCTTCATGAGCAGCTGACGTGTGTTCACGTGGAGTCAGATCGTAAGAGTTTCTCACCACAGGGCTGTGTGCGAGATGGCGTCGGAGCTGGTGGTTGCTCTCTGTTCCATCTTGGGGCCCTCTCAGTATGTGGAACTAACTCCCTTACCAAAAGAAGTAATGTCCTCATGTCTACCATCTCCTTGGAATTTTGGACCCTGCTGAAGTTTAGAGTATTGCTCAAGTTAGAAATGGGCCTTTCCCTTCCAGCAGCGTTTCCCAATGAAGCTCTTAGGCGTTTCCTGCAATACGTGGCTGGGGTCTTTTTTTCTCTTCAGTAGGTCTGACAGAGCAGCTAGCAGCCTATTATTTTGCATGAAAACAACTCAGTAGGCCATTCTTAATTGCACTGTGCTGAATGATCACCTATTTGGAAAGGTCACAGAATCCAAACAGCAGAGCTTGGTAAGGTTTGAGCCGCTCTCCTGTCTGTGTTGTTCTCCAGCGGCTGATGTCCTGTCACTGCGGAGGAGAGCTTTCTGTCTGGACTGCTTTCCCAGATCAAGTCATGTGCCATCCCTGAAAGCTCACACGCCTTTCGTATAGTATCAGAATATGGGGTTGAGTCCGTTCAAGAAACAGCGAGAAGTCTTTGGTTAAAGTAGAAGGAAAGGAAAAGACGAAGATGAAATGCGAGCCGGTGCTGAGTACAGTCTGTTCGCTCTGACAGAAGCCGCTGCCGAGGGTCGCTGGTGGTTGGTTGTTTTCCCTACATCCCCTATGGGCATTCTAGTTGTGACTTACGTTGGTTCCTCTCTTGTGCCATAAATAAGTTCTAGCTCCCTGTGTTGTGCGAAATATTTCTAACGGTAGCTATTACAGCGTATTCTTAAAAGGAGAGACTCCTCTCTACATGGTTAAGTCACTTAACTTTTTCATTTGTTGACTAAGTCGTTAAGACTCCCTTTTTATGGTACTAAATGGGGCGGTCCATATCTGTCTTCACAGCAATATAAGAGAAAATTATACTAAATGTGGCTGCAGTCATTGGGAAGAAGAAATTCTCTAATTCCAGTGTCCTCTCTCTGCATCTCACTTAGCTCCCAGAAGCCCTCTGTGCTTCCTGTTTACCTCAACCGTGTTGTCATTCCCCAGTCGGTATGCACCTCCGCTGTTCCAAAAGTCTTCGCCAACGCCACGGTCTCTGTCTTCTGGGCTCCAGTTCATTCTGCACCTCTTCTGGTGCTGGGAACACTTCAGTGGAGCCCTGTCACTAACAAAGTGAAGTCCGGGTTGGTTTGGATTGACAGTTGCTTTGGATGCGCCAGCAGCCCACACGTGATCTTCCTCTTCTTTCCTTTCTTCGTTAGTGAATAGAAGTTTCTCATTTCCTAAACAGGACCAATCCCATGTCCATCTGTCTGCTTTTGTGATGCCTCGTTTTTAGCCTCCAATTCAAATTCTGCTTTAATTCATTCAAAAACATATGTATTAGGCACTTACTACATAGCAGGCATGGGTCTAAGTGCAGGAGATCTTGTAGGGAACAAAGCCAGTCTCTGCCTTCACAGAGTCCCCATTCTGGCGACAGGGAGTAGGTAGTAAACAAATGAAGGTATGGTATCTCACATTCTTTTTTAAGATTGAATGATTTATTTTAGCAGGGGAGGGGCAGAGGGAAAGGGAAAGAATCTCCAGCAGACTCCCTTCAGAGCTTGGAGTCTGACATGGGGCTCAATCTCATGACGCTGAAATCATGATCTGAGCTGAAATTAGGAGTCAGACACTTAACTAACTGAGCCACCCAGGTGCCCCCGGTATTTCAGATTTTGATAAGGCTATGGGAGAAACGCATTATGAGGGAGATAAAAAGGGAGATTGCTGTTTTATACGGAGTGATCATGGAAGGTTGATAGGTAATATTTTCTGTCTAAAAAATGTGAAGGTGCAGTCCATGGGGACATGAGGGGAATGAGCGTTCTAGGCAGAAGGAACAGCAAATGCAGAGGCCTTTCCGGTGCCCCAGGAACAACGAGGCCCCTGTGCATGGGCACGCAGCTTGTAGGTGTGGTGGTGAGCGCTCTTGGAGGTTCCCTCCGTCCTCATGTTTTAGGTCACTGAGGACATAGAAATCCGTGGAGTCCATTGACAACGTGGAGAGGGGTGAGAAATGTTGGGGATTTGAAGAGAGGGGTGAAGAAGATAGGAAATAAGCATATGGCAGAGTGAGTAGACTCGGGAAGTCTCAGGGAGGCTGCGTGCAGTTTGCAATCATGAATTTAAATGTCTTTGAGCTGATCACCTCTTACTCTGAATTCTTATCGCAGTTCTTGCCCGTTCATCATTTGACACTTGGCATACACTACCTTCTATTATTGTTTTTGGTGTCTGGTCTGACTTTCTAAGTTGTTACTTGTTGTTTTTCTTACATGGGTTATACCTCACTTGGCTCCTCAGCTGCTTCAGGCAACTTTCAATATGCACACAGCAGAAGAGGACAAAAATGAATTATGGAGGGTGTCAGAAAAAAATGAAAATATATCTGAGTAGAATTCAATAATAGCTTAAAGCATTTGGGGAAGAGGAATCTTGAATGAAACCTTCTTGAAATCTCTACTACCTAAAAGATGATAATTTATTGAAACGGGAAAATACGTAAATCGTTACTGTAGCATCCCAGTGAAACCCACATTTGCATTGCCTCAGTTTTTGTCCCTCACATTCGCCTTGGTTCCCAGGAAAAAAGTTGTATGTGTACCCAGGTTATTGATTCCTTACGGTTTACGTAGTCATGTCAGAAAGACTTGGTAAGGACTGCAGTGGCTGCCATGGAACCTGACAAGAGCATACAGAGGCCTGTGTGCTGAGTGTAAACGCCTGCGTAGTTCACTCCCAGGCTCGCAGTCCTGGACAGGCCCTGCGGGACCCAGCAACCCTCCCTACCTGTATTCTCCTCTGTTCCTTCTTCCCTCTCTTCTCTGGGGTTGACTGTTTTTTAATATTGATTTTGATTCTTCTTGCTTTTTTAGCTATCTCCTTTTTTTTTTTTTTTTTTTTTTTTTTTTTTGCTTTTTTTTTAGTGGTAGCTATAGGGATAACAGAATACATCTTTACCTTATCACAATCTAATTAGAGTTACTATTTTACTACCTAACATAAAATATAGGAACCTTGCAGTGCTATAGGTTCATTTCCTAACCCCTCATCATCTAGTTCTTTTTATAGTTCCCATGTTTCTCCTGGGGTTCCCTCATGTGTTCATTTATTAGGCCCATCCTTTAAATCTTAAAACATATTTATAAAATAGATACTTTAAATTTCTTGTCTGCTAACCCAGTATCTCTGCCATCTCTTAGTCTGTTTTTATCTATTGCTTTCCTGGTTATAAGTCATGTTTTCCTACTCCACCTATCTAGAAGCTTCTGATTGTGTGATAGGCATTGTGGATGCTGTGTTGAGCATCTGGATTTTGTTGTCTTCTTTTAGAGACTTCTGAGTTTTGTCCTGGCAGGCTATTAATTTACTGTTAAATCGGTCACATATTTTTGAGGCTTATTTTTAAGCTGTGTTCAGGCAGGTCTGTGATAACCTGCTCCTAATACATAGCTTTTGGGTAGTCTCATTGGATACCCAGGGTGTTTATCAAGGTCTTTGCACTCCGCTGGTTAGTATTCCTATGTCTTCCAGCACTTTGCAACCTCTAGAAACTCGACTTAACTCACAGCTCCCAGCACCTGTTCTCTGCCAGGCTTCTGGAGTCTTGCCCACATATGAGCAGCTGAGTATTAGGCCACAGACTTAAGGAGACTCCTATGTAGATTTTCAGCTCTTCGGATGTACCCACTGCCCAGCCGCAAACTCCTATCTCTAATTCCTCAGTTCAGCAAGACTGCCATGCTCTACTCGGGCTCTCATCCAGAAAGTGTCTCCAGATAGAATTCCAGGGAAATCATGGGACTCTGAATGTTTTCCTTCTGTCGAGGATTACAGTCCCATTCTGCCTTTTGTCCAAAGTTAGAAAACAACAGCTATATATATTTTGGCTGGTTTTATGTTATCATGGGAGAGCTAGTCTAGTTCAGTACCATTATTTTGTAATGGCAAGATTTGGAAGTCTCTGTAGTTTGGGGGGAGTTTTTTAAAGTACAGTAAAGAATAGCTTAATTATTACTTTCATTCACTTTCCATATTATCACTTCACCTCCTGCCCTCTACCTTCCAACAGCCGCGTTGTACAGAGAGAAATGGTTCAAAAGCTTTTCTCTCCTTTGGACAGCGAATGACATCTAAAATAACTAGAGTACAACCACAGTGCATGAGTTCTCTTTTTCTTTTGATTTGTAATTACATTGTTAACTTGTATTGGGTTTTGCTAATTTCAGGGTTAAGCTTGCTTTTCCATTTGACTCTAATTCCTCTTGTTATCAGGTAATCATTTTTAGGTCTGTGTAGTTAAGATGGGCAGGAATACTAGAACTGAAATGTTTCAGCAGTCATGGCTCTGATAGAAAATCATTAAGGACCCTGCCCTCAGAAGAGCTCTTTGTCATAATTGCTAGCCCACAGTGGCATCCATCAAGATAATTGTTCGACTTTGTTCTTAAGTAGGCAACAGTTAGATAATCAAAGGGTAGCAAGCCTTAATTTCATATATGAAAGGAATGCTTTCCCTGTTTCTTTTTTTTTTTTAATAAGGTCAATGATAAGACAAAGGAGGATTTCTGACTAGCAACAGAAAAATGCCACCCCACTAAGAAGCTTTCTTTGTAACTCCACTTCCCATAAAATAAATCTTACCAGATTTTTAAAAATCTTCCTTTCCTGACAAAAAAGAACGACCATAATATACCACAATGCAGGAACCTAAGTTTGCACAGGACAGTTCCCTCAGGAAGGAAGGAGGTGGAGGTCCCTGCCCAGTTGTCATCCATTTTATTTCCCAGGACTACCATTTTTTTTATTTCTGTGTCTAATGCTGCAGAACACCGGAGGCAACAACATCCATCAGTTATTTTTTAATGTGTTTGTGGAGAGTTTCCCATGTCCGTGAGGTAGTTGATGACCAACCTTTTGTAATAATAACAATAATCCCTGTCAAGATAATAGAGAGGTTTTAATGCATTTGACCAAGAAATGATATTTTTTAAAGTTTAAACTACATTCTGCAGTTGCCTGAAAGTTTTTGAAAGTCCATTTTTTAGGTATAATGAGATTATTAATTGTTGCCACCACAGGTCTTCCCCAGGTTGTTGCCTTTTAAAGCACATTAGGCAAGAGCGGCCAAGCATGGACAGGTAGAATATTACGGGTATCAGAGACTTTACACCCATCTGGGGACAATTATTTCGTGAGGGAGGAAAATGGGTAGACAAGCCAAACAAAAATTACTGTGTTCCTTTACTTAATGACACAGCGTGACATGGCACTAACATTATGGATGGGGGCGGGGTCCTCAGGTCCATGCGCTCCCAGCACACTGAGCAGCTCAGATGGCCCATGGGAAGTCCATAATACCTTATACATCGTAGTGCCTTACGTTTGTCTAAACAGTAGAGAAAATACCTGCATAGCCTACTTCGTGAGGCTCTTGTGAGGGAACTGGAGTGGTCTCTGGCTTTATTCTAGCTACTTTCATGTTTAATGCACACATTAGCCCAATGTGTGCGTGAGCCTTTATTGTCTCTAATTGAGGCATGAGAAAACTAACCCATTAGGTAGGTCTAATCCTATAGCCCACTGTTGCACGTTGGTGACAACTAACTAACATCAAGGCTATCGACACAACTAATTAGTGTCACTAATGAGTGTCAGAGCCAAGTTCAGAATTTCTTCTCTGATGGCAGAAAATATTCATGATCACTAGTGTATGTACCAAACTGTCTTCACATTATGTGTTGTGTGTGAGGTCTCTCACTGAAGAACTTAGCTTTAGTTCTTCCCCCCCACCCAGTGTAGTTAACATACCGTGTTGTGTTAGTTTCAGGTGTACGGTATAGTGATTCAGCAATTCTGTACATTACTCAGTGCTCATCATAACTATACTCTTTAATCCACTTTAACTTTGTCACCCATCCCCCCGACCTCCCCTCTGGTAACCATCAGTTCTCTGTATTTAAGAATTTGGCTTTTGGTTTGTCTCTTTTTCTCTTTGTTCATCTGTTTTGTTTCTTAAATTTTACATATGAGTGAAGTCATACAGTATTTGTTCTTCTCGGACTTATTTCACTTAGCGTTATACTCTCTAGATCCATTCATGCTGCAAATGGCAAGATTTCATTGTTTTTTATGACTAAATGATATTCCATTGTGTGTGTGTATACAGACACACACGCACACACACACCCCGTATGTTCTTTATCCGTTCGTCTGTTAATAGACATTTGGGTTGCTTCCATAATTTGGCTATTATAAGTAATACTGTGGTAAACATAGGGGTGCATATATCTTTTTGAATTAGTGTTTTTCATATTCTTTGGGTAAACACCCAGTAGTGGCATTACTAAATCATATGGTAGTTCTGTTTTTAATTTTTTGAGGAACCTCCATGGTTCCACAGTGGCTGCACCAGTTTGCATTCCCACCCACAGTACATTAGGGTTCCTTTTTGTCTACATCCTCGTGAATATTCATTGTTTCTTGGGTTTTTTTATTTCAGTCTTCGAAAAGGTGTGAAGTGATACCTTGTTGGGGTTTTGATTTGCATTGCCCTGATGATGAGTGATGTTGAGCCTCTTTTCATGTCTGTTGGCCACGTGTATCTTCTTTGTAGAAATGCCTATCTGTGCCTTCTGCCCATTTTTCAGTGGAATTATTTGGGTTTTTGGTGTTGAGTTGTGTAAATTCTTCATATATTTTGGATATTAACCCTTTTATATCAGATATGTCTGCCATTCCTTAAGTTGTCTTTAGTTTTGTTGATTGTTTCCTTTGCTGTGCAGAAGCTGTTTATTTTGATGTAGTCCCAATAGTTTATTTTTGCTTTTGTTTCCCTTCCCCGAGGAGACGTATCTAGAAAAATGTTGCTACAGGCAATGTCAGAGAAATTACTGTCTGGTCTCTCTTCTAGGATTTTTATGATTTCAGTTCTCACATTTAGGTCTTTAATTCATTTGGGGTATATTTTTGTGTATGGTGTAAGACAGTGGTCTAGTTTCATTCTTTTGCATGTTGCTGTCCAGTTTTCCTAACACAGTTTGTTGAAGAGACTGTATTTTTCCTGTTGCCTTCTTTGTCAAAGATTAACAGACCATATAATCATGGGTTTATTTCTGGGCTCTGTTCTGTTCACTGATCCATGTATTTGTTTTTGTGCCAATACCATACTGTTTGATGACTACAGCTTTGTAATATATCTTGAAATCTGGGATTGTGATACCTCCAGTTTTGTTCTCCTTTTTTAAGATTACTTTGGCTGTTGGGGGTCTTTTGTGGTTCGATATTTGTTCTAAGAACTTAGCTTTAGTCCTTAGTATTGCCAGCTCTCGCTGGGCTTCTTCAGCTCAGTCCTCCAAAATGTATTTTTAAGCACGACACTAATCATTGTAGCTCACTTCATCAGCTGTTCTCTCTCCAGAGCCTTTTATTAAGACTTCATGGGCCCAATGGGACGAGTTTCTTTAACTAGAAAGCAGAATCATGAAGGATCTCAGAAAGAGATGATAAGCCATCCTTGTTCCAGGAGCATGGCTTAGGCACCTTGACCCGCAGCTAGTCCTCCTCTGCTCCTGACACAACCTTCTGTGTTCCTGAAAAGTGACTTTCTGTCAGACTTCTTCCACATGGATGCCAGGAGCAAGGCAAGTGAAAGGAACCTCTGGAACTAGACAGCCCAAACTCAGGTCTGGCTTTTGCCACCACCCAGAGTGACCTTGCGCACAGCACTGCACCCCAGGACCTTGGTTGCTTTAGCGGTAAAATAAGGATGACGGAAGTGCGGCCCTCATAGGGTGTTTGTGACGATTAGATGAGCTAATGCGCGCTCAGCCCTCAGTGCTCAGAGCAGGGGCTGGCCAGCAGTGGTTGCTTGCTCAGTAACCGAACCGCTGCGGGAGTGGTGGCTGTTACTCGTTTCACATCTTAGCCCACTTAATCCAGCATGTTCTTCCTGGTGCCATGAAGTCACTGTTTCTTTTTAATTGTGGTACTAAAGGTCTTGGTTTTTCTGGGTATTTTCTAGTCAGATACTCGTCCTCTCCATCTCCCACCTCAGGCGCCCTCTGCCCGAGGGCTGCTCACTCCGGAGCTGTCGTTACTGCTTCCAGTGAAATCTCCATAACAGATGTTCTGCCAGGTGTTTCCCTCCTCTCATCAGACAGCTTAGCAACATCCCTGCTTATCTTGCCCTTTCATTACCTAATTCGTTATTAACTGTGACCTGTTGAGAGAATGGAAGCATTCGGAGAGGAGGATGAGTAAGAGGTCAGGGTTCCATCTGGAGCAAAGTGTGCGTGGAGGGGAATTGTAGGAAAGGGGTTGCTGTTTGCAGGAAGGAAGGAAGTGTCGCCTCCCTCTTATCTCTGAAGCCAGGGTTTCATTTTAGCCAAAATATTAAGGTCCTCTAGTTTGAAACAGCTTAGGTAGTGGCAAAAGTCTGACTGAGGCCTGTAACAGATAGAAAGAAAATTTTGAAAGTGAGGCGAAGGGAGAAAAGTGGGAAAATCTGGTTCTCCTTCCACTCATCCCACTCCAGCTCCAGCCCCACCAGCAAATTACAAAAATGCCAGCAGAAGAAGGTTCCTGGAATGCAGGAAAGACAGTAATTCTGTTGCAGAATTATATGAAGTGTCCCACGTCTCTGGCAGACTAGGTTTGGCCTGCTCCTGTGGAAAGACGATGAGGGAAAGAAACGTTGGGGTTTTGATTTCAGGACCTTATTTAGCGTAGAGATTCCGTGACCGCCCTGTCTCCACGGGTGATGTGGGAGCCTTCGGATTCAGGATCCCTGGCGTTATCATTGTCATCATCTCTGTTCCTAGGACTCCAGCCCTGCGGGGGGGCGGTGGCTGATCCCCGTGCCTTTCCTATCTCAAAGCTGGACGTGCTAGTTAGGTCTGTGGATCCTGAAAGCCCTGGGTGGTTTTCTTCCTTCCAGCAGCTGTCATGACAGCTCTGCTTTCCACCCCATGGGAGTCAGAGCTTTGGGGTGGGCTGGCCTGACATCCATGGCCCCAGGGCTCTCCTCGTCATCGGGACCTCCTTCTCCCCGGCTTTGCTTGAGCTCGGAGCGCTCTGCGGTCGCTTCCAGGGCTGTCATAGTCTCCCTCTGATGTGCAGCCGCGACTTCATTTTCAGCTTTTATCGCTAGACTTCCTTACGTGGGAAGAAGAAAATGTGCTGTGGCAGACAGCCTCGAGTGTGTTTGCCCTTCCCTTCCGGTGGGCAAATCCCTGGTAACCCGCTCCCGGCCGCTGGGTTAGATGGTCTGGGAACACTAGGCAGGGGGCTTCGCGTTTCTGCATTTGCCCCACCGCGACTGCGGTCGGATCTGGTTGCTCCCACTTTGATGTTGTGCCTGACGCTGATTTGGCAAATCCCTTTCTCTGTGCGGCTTCTCAGACGGACTCTTCTTCGTCCTCAGGGCTGTCATGGGCTTCCTGCCGGGCGCTCTAGTCCCTGCACTTGGTTGCCCTAGTTTGCATATGATTACGCAGTGAAAGCCCTGAGTAAGTTCGGTAACTGTTACTTTTTTACTTGAAACCTCCGTGCTCTCAAATGCCTGTTACCTCCTGGGAGCCCTTCCTGAGTGGTAGTGGCCGGTGGTGGCATTGCCTTTTGCTCGATCAGAGTGTAGACCTGGGGGAGTGCCCTGACCCCCGCCCCCCGCCCCGGGTGACTCGGGGAGCTGCGACAGGATTAGAGCTCAGGGTTCCTGAGTCCCAGCCCACCGTTCTCTGTTCCAGGGCACTTCTCCCGGGAGTATAGATGACAGACGGCAGTCATCGCTGCCGCGTATGGAACATCACATAGGCGCCAGGCCCATACGTGATCTCCAGTCCTCCCACTTCCGTAGAGTTTACAGAGAGACAGGGACTGAGAGAAGCTCAACAAGCGGGCCAGAGGCGCTCGGCTGTGGCGGCAGACTCCAGATGAGCCCAGGGCTCTCAGAGCGTGCGCCCTGTGTTCTTCCTGTGTCTAGAGGGCTCGTGAAAGCTCCGGGGAACTTGCAGCAAGGAGGAAATCTGCTCGCCTGCCCTTCCCGTGCCTTCCTCCATCTGAGAGCAGATAAGCCATTCCCACCTGCGCTGGGTGCCGGGAAACAAGAGAGACAGAGGCCCTGTGTTCTTAAAGCTTCCCCCACTCCCCGTTCTCTCTCTTCAGCATCCCTTCCATTGCCACGTTTGCCAGTGTGGACAGCACTGTGCTTGAGGTCTCCTTTCTTTCCCTCTCGGCGGCCACGTGAGGACTAGGTATGCGGGACCCATGTCCCATCCCGACTGACTCCGTGTGTGACCCCTGCAGGAACTCACGCCACGTGAGGACTCACAGCGTCCTGGCCAGTTACCACGAGCCGGAGGCTTTCCCTTCCTCCTCTCGGCCTCTTCCTGTGGCGCACTCTCCTCTTAGCCCCTGTTCCAAAAGGCAAAAAAACCACCTAGCTCAGAAAGAATAGGCAACTTGCCTGCGCATGTCATCTGGTGAGCGGCGGTGCCAGTTTGGGCTCGGGCAGACGGCTGTAGAGTGGAGGCTCTTACTGCAGCCGCGTCCCGGGCACTTGGGGAGCAGGCCCGGTCTCCCCCTCACAGGCCGCGGTTGCACCAGACGACGGGCTGGGCACTAGGAAGTATGGGGGCAACAGAAAGAGGCTTTTAACTGCAAGTCCCGCTTGCCTGGTCTCTCTTCTTAAGAGGGGTGGTGCCTGTATTTTTGACAAAAATAATTCTCTCCCCAAAAGTGAATTAAATAAAAGGAGATTGGTATTTTCACTGAAATACAGGACAAACATGCCAGAAATCACAAAGAATCTTTATAAGTCCAAGTTCTTAAAATAGGAAGACAAATGCCAGCGATTTCACTGGGCCAGGAGAACCAAGCAGCTGCCTGCTCAGACCCTAAGATGGATGGTTCCAAATCAGCGAGGCTGTGTGATTCCTCAGCTGTTGTGGGAACATTGGCTGTAGAGCACGGGGAACAGAAGGGTGACGGAGATACAGTTCTGCTGAGCAGGGAGCCCACGGTCTAACGGACGAGGCCAATAAACAGAGACTCGCACTGTAGTGAGTGCCCCATAACGGCGACGCCCGGGGCCTGTGGAAGCCGAGCTGTTGACAGGCCTAGGGCACACGCAGGAGGCATTCTGGAGAGCAGGCCACAGCTGAGGCTTCCGTGTCTCGTGTGCAAGAGTGTGATCTGGGCCCAGAAATGTGTAGTATCAGGGAGATTTTGATGGTGTACGTAGATGCTGGGAGAGCATGTTGCAGACAAGGCCTGCCCTGGCCAGTAAGCAATATGTGGTTACTGGTTCTCTCAGTAACCTCTCAAGCTTTGCTTATCAGCCCTGGAGGAGGTGAAATCTTCGTGCAGGATTTTAATGTCCCACAGATTCTGGGACATTAAGCTCCTTGTGTTCATCTTTGTACCCAGGCCCGATACTAGTAGGGACCCCGGAGGTATTTGTTAAACCAGAGAGCTGGAGCTGAGGTCACGAGGCCTGCGGGTGATAGGGCAGGAGCCTGTCCAGGCCGGGAGTCTTCTGTGGACGTGCTGACTTCGCAGAGGCCCGGTGCCTCCCCTCACGGACTCCCCACCCCACATTTTGAGCCTGTAGAACTATGGAAAAAGAGTACAGAAATCCCTGCCTCAGTGATTATTCGTCATTTCCTGTATGCTTCCTTTTTAAAACTATGGTCTTATTCCAGGAAGGATTTCAAGACAGGTGAGTATCTCCTCGGTCCTAGGTGTGCCTACAAATAGCTCACCCATTTTGCCTCAAATGACTTGTCTTCACTTGATCACAGAGCCAGTATGGCCAGCCCAGAACAGGGCATGTCCATCCTACAGCTTCTGGTTCCAGGGTGGCCGCAGCAGCCGCTCCTTAGCCGAGTCTCTGGTGGCCCAGGATGGTGGCTTGCATGCTGCAGTGGGACCTGTAATCCTCAGGTGCTTCCCACCCGTGCAGTGACCACACTTTTCAGTTCCTGAAGGACGTCGTCATTGGAAACCCCTTCCTGTAGTATTTCCAAGGAGTTTAAGGGCCTAACAGGAATAAGACCCTGAGAAGCCACCCTGCACACTTCTCTGGGCAGGTCATGTGTGAAATCATGGGTCTGTGTGCGTATGTGTCTCTCTGCTCACCTATTGTTCTCCTGGCAGAGGGGGACTGGGATTTGTAAGGTAAAGACCCTGTTTATGACTCTTAATTGGTTATGGGATTTTTATTCCTATTAGGCAAGTCTCCTAGCCTTCTCTGACTCAATTTACCCAATCATGTTCCCTTATTCAGTAAAACAGGTACAGGGCTTGCAGTTCCCTAAGATTCAAAATAAACCACATGGCCAGAGCATCCTTATTACGTTTTCTTATTATATCCAAGGGTTGTTAAGATGCATGTGAACCTAGTAAGTGTTGAAAACCAACGTCCCTGATCTGTGGGCACCTTAGGAAAGAGGACATGCTAACGGAATGGCTGATTTGGTACAGTGGGATCAGTAGGAAGTAAAGTACCTCGCAACCTGAGAGCTTCCCGTTACCACAGGACTCAGGACAGGAAGTCTCCCGCCACCCTGAGCCTTTCTGGCAGCGCAGGGTAGCGCCTGCGTGCTCGAAGTGCAGACTGACGACTGGCATTCTCGCCCTTGCCCGCGAGCATGTTAGAAGCCCAGCACCTTAGACCCCACCCCAGACCTGCTCCCCGGACTCTGCATTTTAACAAGAGCTCCCGGGGTTCTTATGCACAGTCCGATCTGAGAAGTGGTGGGTCAGAAAGCATGAGTTCTGCACTTTCTGCCTCAGTGAGCAAACTCCCGGGGGCCAGAGCCACGTATCCTACGCCTAGAATAGACTCATCTGCCACGTCGTATTTCCGGGGGGTGAAAGCAGCATTCTATTTTTAGCAGTGGCATTTTCTACTTCTGACCTGACCTTCACTTTCCCAAAATGATTTGAGTTGGTTTCCAAAATACACCCAGTAGGATGAAATACGTAAATGAGGAAACCTTAATTATAAAAGTGGGTTATAATTGCACACATAAATGTTTGCCACTGTGTCCTAAGCTGTTGTTCGTTCTCTGTAACTAACATTTAGCCCTGAGTTCCCTAGTGATACAAACAAAAAAGAAAATACAGTTATTAGCAGGTTTGGGTCCAGTACAGCTTTTCTCAGCAAGGTCAGTGGGTCACCATTAAGTGGCCGATACCGTCCACATTTCTGTAACAAGTACAATAGTACATTTCATGAGATTTTTTTTCTTACAATATCCCTTCAAGGCAAAGGGCTGTTTTATAAAAGTACCTCTATAAGGAGAGACCTTTTCTGGCTCTTGCTGCTTCATCATATGCTAATTTGGTTTTAAACCTTCTATGTAATTAACCTGCCTTCTTTGAGAAACCCTACCACAGAGTAACTGGGGAATAAGTGAAGGTGACATCGGGGTGGCCGGGCCCCTGTCATATGGCCTGTGGCAGGTTTTGAATGGCCGATAAAAGACAAATATCACCCTTGTCCTTAACCCACCCCGCTCCCCAGTTTATGCCAGTAATACTAAAGGGATTTGGGAAGTCAGGTGGCAAAACCATGTTTTCCGTTAAGTCTCTCGAAGGTAATTATTTTTTCTTCTTTTGCTTTGTTTGAGCTAGGTGTGTAGTATTTCTCAGACTTTCCAATCTTCTCGAGCTTGGCTCTTCCCTGTGTATTTTACTTAGTATCTGTCAGAAGTGTGACACTCCACACACTTTATCTCCAAGAATATGGTTGTTTTTCTTACCAAATTACAGAGAAAAGGTGTCTTCAAAAAGTGTCAAGGCAAGTTTAAACATTCTCAGAGAACGATCTCTCCATGTGTCTGGCAGACCCAGAGACAGGGAACGGAATGAGAAGGGGAGCCTCTGTGGGTCCCGTCGTCTCTTTTCTGGCTGTTTTAGATCTTACTGCCTTTCTCGGGATTTCCGCTGAGCCGCCTTGTCCTCGGCCATCCCCACATCACTGAGAGCGTCAAGAACTAAGGCATTACCGTAGTGAGTTGGCACCACCGTGGGTTCCAGGGGCATGAGATGTGAGCCTCCTGATAGCTGCCTTCTGGACCTTAAAGGAAATCCTTTTGGCCTGGTCAGAAGGTGAAGTGGTAAAGGAGCTCCCCGCTAGGCTAGCGTGAGTGGTTTCAAGGGTAGCGCTTCTTTCCAGTCTCCCTGAGCTCTTAGTACGTTGTTTCCCCTAAGGATAGTAAAAACCTTGAGGAAAAGAAGCAAAGTCCTTCCTGGAAGACAAATTTATGTAACCTCTATGTAATGTTTTTTATAAGTTCAGAATCCTTCTTGGGAAAACAAAAGTGGACATGTCTGTACCTTCCTCACAGAGTGGCCCCCTGTCTCCGCCCAGACCCTTGGACACTGAAATCCTCCTTTACAGATACATTCGGGCTGTATTTAGTGATGCTTTTATTCATGCCAAGAGAGGTTCATAATACAGAACAAAGACCTCTTTTGACTAATTCTAAACATAAGCATAAAAATGCCTGAAAGCAACATTTAAGGGTAGCTCTAAGTTGTAGTCATAAAAGCTAGCATGTACGGAGCCCTTGCGAGGTGCCGGGCATGCTAGCGACCCTTTAAATACGTATCACATCTAATTTAATTTTCAGTGGCCCCATAAGGAAAGCATTTTCTTCTCCCACAGGTGAGGCAGTTGAGGCTCAGAAAAGTGACTTACCTAAGGTCACCTAGCAAGTTAGTGTCAGCACTGGTATTCCAGTTTACATCAGACTCCAAAGCCTATGGCTGCCTCCCCCAGGATCCCATTCCTTTCCTCTAGGTAAGAGCGTTGGACCAGATCCACCAAGAGTAGCCTAGAACCACGAGATCAGCGTGTCCGCCACAGTAACAGGTGGGACAAAGCAAGACAGTTGTAGAAATAAGTTAGACTTCACCTCTTCCAAAAAGCAGTGGACTAACCTTGCAAGCCATTAGGTGGCTGCCAGCTTTATCACGACAACGGGAAAGGATGTGATTTTGTATTTATAGTGCACCCTCCCTGACACCATGAAGAAGGGGCATCTTGACCGCCAGCTGCAGTCATGGGTATGGGCAGCAAGCCTGGATGGAGTGAACCGCTCTGCACAGTAAAGGCAAAAGGGGCTCAAGGAGCCCTGAGGGAAGCCTGTATAGGGAAACTTAGACCACAGTGGAGCCGGTCCTTACACAGGTCAACCTGGGGGGTGGCACCAGGGGGCTTCGGAAGGATGGGCCCAATTCTAATTAATGTTGATAGCATGGATCCCCTCCGAGAGGCACAAGGAAGACCGTGTTCTGTGTCAGCGTTGGCCAAGCGCGGAGGCTGCCCGTGGGTGGTGTTCACCTTCTCGTTTCTGATTTCCAGGCAGCCTCGGAACCCGTCCTGGACCCACAGCAAATCCAAGCGTTTGATCAGCTTTGCCATCTCTACCGAGGAAGTTCCCGGGTAATGTTTTTGCGGTGGTTTACATTTTTAATTCCCTATTTATAATTACTGTTTGGGAAGTGCAGCGTCGTCTGGTCCTCACTGGGGACTTGGCAGAGGACACAGGAAGGGCCAGCTCTCTGTCCCTTACTTGCTGAGGACACAGAAGGGCGGCTGTGTGTGTGCTCCCTTTTGCAGGCCTTTGTTTATACTAATGACAGGCCCATCTGCCCGAAGCTCCAGACCCCGCCAGACATCTGCGCTGGCTGAACGTGTTTTGGCCATGAAACTCAAATGCTGAATGACAGGGGTAACCAAGACAGAAATGGAAACACAGGCAGCCCAGGGCACCTGCCATGAGCCTGTCTCCGGCTTGCTTCTCTCTGCTGCCATCCTTAGCACAGGGCTCACCTCGCCTGGTTTAACAGGGCTGCTCCGGCCTCCCCCGTCACAGCTGCATGCCGGCTAGCAAGGCGGAGGCAAAGGAGGACGGGAGGAAAGAAGCCCTCTACTTACTGACAATTCTAGAAGTGGCATGTACCACTTCCCTTGTCCAGAACTTAGACACGTAACCACACCTGACTGCAGTGGAGACTGGCAAGATGGGTCTTTATTGCAGGGGGGCCATGGGCTGAAATGAGTGGTAGCCGTACAGAACTGTAGAAGAGGACAGCCCGGGAGAGCTGCCAGCAGTCCTGCCCCACGTCCGTCTGCGCGTCCCCCAGGCACATCCTGAGGGTGCCCGATAATTCTCTCCACCTGTTCTTCCTCGCCTGCTGACGGCAGGTGGCACCCCATCCGGCCCCCCAGAGCAGGACCCTGGCAGCACCCCTCTGCTCCCCACGACTCCCCAGGGAGCTCCCGGAGGCATCATCTCTGTACCTTCTGTGGCTTTCTCTCACAGGGCCCCTGCAGGTCTTCTGTCCCTGCTGCTGCCATCCCATCACCTGTAGGTGGAGTCCAGACTACACCTTCTCCACGCCCCCAGTCCTGCCTGAGTTCCAGCCAGGCCCGACTTTTCTCGGCGCTCATCTTGAGCTCACGGCTCTGCTTCTGTGCCTGGACTCCCTATTCCTGTGCAAATACTTCCTGGGGGGCTTGGCTGCCCTGAGGAATAACGGTGTTCCCTCTTTGAGAGTTGGTTTTTATTCCAGGAAACTTCTCCAGGGGCTTCCAGAATGGGGTCCAGCAGCTTTGTTGAAATGGCATCACCTCCGTCCCTTCTCAGCCAGGCCCTGCCCCGGGACTGGCTTCCTGAGCCTTCTAGGGCAGTTCTGCTTCAAACTGTTGGGCCATTATTCCAGACTCCTGGATTTCCAGGCCACAGAGTTACAGAAGTAGAACAGAAAGGTCCTCTCAGGAGATAGAGAATGTTACAGGGTCTGAATGTGAAAGAACTTTGAGTTTATGTAACATCTGTTGCCTGTTCTGTTCCTAGTCTTGTACAGAGTCGGTCTTAGGAGAACTTCACAGGCTGATGGCAGCTGAGAGGGTTAGAGAGGATGAGAAGCGGCAAAGATGGGGCTCGAGCGGGCCAAGGCCCGGGCGGGACTAGGTGAACGCGCGCCTGCCCTGCGCCCGTAGCCAGCTGGGGGACTTGCAGGTGGAGCTTCTGAGCTGGTGTTGGGACCTGGGCCCTAGAGCCGTCGCTGGGGCCGGACTGCTTTAGGTAAATTGGCACTTTGAACCGAGAGGCCCTTTGGCAGTCTCTCCGGTTCCCACAATCACGGGTAGTAAGTTTTCAATGGAAGTGACAAGTGGATGCTTGTGCCGTTCTTGCCGCGATGGAGAGAGAACCTTTTAACGGCTAGATCAGCCGGAGGACAGACCGGGAAGGCAGGACCGGGGCTGGCTCGGCTGAGCAGAAATTGCCCCATGGCCCCGAGGCTGACTCCTTCACTAGCACTCACCACTGCGTGACTTAGGGCAAGTTAAGTCTGGGGACTCTGGGTTTTGTACACAGAGGGTTCTTAGGGAAGATGAGAAATCGTACACGTGTAAAGGACCTAGCATAGCGCACTCGTTACAATTTCCTTGCACTATTAGAAGTTCCTGCGAACGTGGGGTCCAGGGCCTGACCCAGACATGACGGCCCTGCTGCGTCTGACGGCTCGCTCCTCACAGCTGAAGTCGGGGCTGGCCGCGTGGAGCGATCCCGGTTACGGAAGAGCCATCAGAGCCAGGGTCGTAACTCCGGGTCATTGGCCCTGAGAGGAACTCACTGGGAGGGAGAGTGTAGAATGAGATCCGCAGAGAACCTCTGTCCGGGGCAAGTGCACCGGGGAGAGCAGGGGGGGTTCCGGCTGGGATGCACCCACTCCCGTCGCAGCAGCATTAGAATAATCTGGGCCCTGGAAATGAAATGAACTTGCCCGAAGTCACATTACTTGTTTGTGAGACGCAGACCTGGGATCCAGACCCAGTTTTACACTCTCCCTGCCGTGTAGCACTGTCCCTTGTGTACCTGAGGCAGGGGAATCGAGGATCCGCCACCTCTGTTCCACACCCCCTCCCAACCCCCCCCCCCAGCACATTCTCTGCCCCACACACTTTGGCTGATGGGTGTCCCTTTTTTTGCAGCTGGCTCTCCTCACAGAACTCTCCCAGAATCGCAGCAGTGAGAGCTACAGGCCATTCAGTGGCTCCCAGAGTGGCCCCGCTTTCAACAGCATCTTCCAGAATGAGAATTTCCAGCTACAGCTCATTCCCCCACCTGTGACTGAGGACTGAGGCCTCTCTGGGGCCTGGCACTGGAGACCAGAGATGATCCTGATGCATCCAGGGAGGGACCCCCTCTCTAACTGGCTTAGCCCCTGTGCCTGCCCCCTTCTGAGCAGAGGTGGACGTCCATGCCCATCATTCCCTGGGGAGACTCCCTGTCTATCAGCATCAGTTCACCAGACCTGTTGATTTTGTTTTGCTTCTTCAGCAAAGGAATGTCCCATACTTCCTTCCACCTTTTTAAGAACATATGCTTTGCCCTTTGGGACTTTTTCCAGTTTGCCTGAAGCTTAGAGAATAGACAGAACTCAGGCAGAGGGCACTCAGGAGTCTGTCCTACTTCGTCCCCTCCAGCTGCTGGGTAACATGGAGGAACTTAGCTCCTGCTGCTGTCGGGAAGACAGAACAGTGGTGGGTCAGGCTGCAGGAGGACTGAAAGCTGCACTGGGCTATGGAGGGACAAAGATCCGGGACAGGGCATCTCCCAAAACCTATTTGAGTGTAAGATTTGCCCTACCAAACAATAAATGCCCTACCAAACAAGTTCTACAGGCCTGCTGGCTAGCTCTCGGTTTAAAGTCACGAAGGACATTTAGAGCCCTTGTTGCCACAATTCAGTTTTATTAGTTCAAAGTCAACCCTCTTGTACAGATAAAAAAGCTGAGACTCGCGTGATAAATAATTTAACCAAAGCACCACACTCAAGAAATGACAGGGTGGCTCGGTCAGTTAAGCGTGACTCTTTATTTCAGCTCAGGTCGTGATCTCGGGGTCGTGAGATCGAGCCCCACATGGGGCTCCGTGCTGAGCATGGAATCTGCTTAAGATTCTCTTTCTCCCTCCCTCTGCCCATTCCCCCTCTCCTGGCTCGTACATGCTCTTTCTTTCAAAAAAGAAGAAATGGCAGAACAAAGTTGGGTTCAAGATAGATAGCAGTGTGACAAGAGCCAGGCCTCATCTCCTCCAGTGGACAGAACAAATCAACAACTACGTATGGAATAATTCCTTCTGAAAGGGAACTGAAAATTGAGTGACCAGAGCCTCCACAACAAAGCCTGAAAGGACAACATCCTCGTGGGAAAAGGGGGGACACACATCGGCCACGGGGAAGTACAGTCGTGTGGGATCTCAAAGGTATGGAACTTCTCCCCGAGGAGGGAGAGATTTGAGCTCTACCTCAGATACCCCAAACCTTAGATCCTCCACAGGAGATCAGGCGAGATGAGCCCTCAAAACAGCAGGTTCTGAAAATCAGTGGGGATTATGTCCAGGAAAACTATTAAACTGTAAACAGTGGAAACCCCACTCTTAAAGGGCTGAGGCACAGACTCACTGTACCCAGAAGCCAGTGCAAAAACACCAGTTTTAAAATCACACAGACCATCAGTAAAGGAGACCTATTTACTAAGCTTAAAGCATCTGCCAAAGAGGCAAGCACCACAGATTCCCCCTGGGGACTGAGACGCTGGCGGGAGCCACATCTGTATCTCAGTCTCCCTCGGTAACCCCCATACTGGTGGGCCATTTTGGAATTCTCCCTCTAAATCTTACACCCCACTGACAGCCCCACCCAAAGACACTGCAGTAGTCCTGACACCCCACAGTCGGGCCAAGGGCCAGCCCCCCACCCATGCACCACAGCCACAGCCTAGCACACAGCTCACGTGGGACCAGAAGAGACCAAAGCAAATCCATTCTGCATTCCACAGGACACCTCCTACAAAAGGCCACTCCTTCAACACTGAGACACGTCACTGACTAAATACCCAGAAACACACACACAGAGGCAAAATTAGAGGATAGAAGAATATGTCCAAAGAAAAGCACCAGACCTCAGGAAAAGAACTAAATGAAAAGGATTTGCAAACTACCTGATAAAATGGTCATAGGGACACTCGGGAGAAGAATGGATGAGCACAGTGAGAACTTCAACAAGAAGAATATATGAGAAAGTACCAAACAGAAGTTATAACTAAAAAAATACACTAGAGGGGTTCAGCNCAGATCTGTGAGCTGGAGGAGGAGCGATGGAACTCACCCAGACAAAGCCGCAAAATAATTAGGAAAAGTGAAAATACCTTAAGGGACCTTTGGGTCTTACAAGCAGAGTAGTATTCACGTTATATAGCTCCCAGAGGAAAACAGAAAGGGCCAGAAAAAGTATTTGAAGAAATATTGGCTGAAAACTTCTCTAATCTAGGAATCAGACATCCCGGTCCAGGATAAACCAAAGAAAACCACACTAACACACATTTTATAATTAAAATGGTAGAAATTAGGGGTGCCTGGATGGCTCAGTTAAGCGTCTGCCTTCAGCTCAGGTCATGATCCCAGGGTCCTGGGATCGAGCCCCACATCTGGCTCCTTGCTTATGAGAGAGCCTGCTTCTTCCGTCTCCCTCTGCTCCTCCACCACTCCCACCCCCTGCTCATGCTCTCTCTCTCTTTCAAATAAATGAATAAAATCTTTTTTTTAAATGATAGAAATTAGAGAATCAGGCGCAGCAGGAGAAAAACAACATGTTACATATAAGGAAAACCCCATAAAAGCTATCCGATTTTTCAGCAGAAACTTTACTGACCAGGAGGAAGTGGCATGACATTATTTGAAGTTCAGAAGGGAAAAAACTTCTAACCAAGAATTCTCTGCCCAGCAAGATTACCATTCAGAATCGAAGGAGAGATTAAAAGCTTTCCAGATAAGCAAAAGCTAAAGGAGTTCATTACCACTAAACCAGCCCTACAATAACGGTTTTAAAGGGACTTATTTAAGCTGAAAAGAAATGGCACTAATAAGCATATTAAAGCAAAAATGTCACTGGAAAGCGGTGCTTGGCTGGCTCAGAATAGTGTGCAACTCTTGATCTTGGGGTTGTGAGTTCAAGCCCCACATTGGGTGTAGAGATATAATTATTTTTGAAAATCTCACAGAAAAATATTAACAAAGCTAGTGGCTCGATCACTTACAAAGCAAGCATGAAGGTTAAAAGTAGTAAAATTAAGGAAGGTGTCCAAGACGGCAGCAGAGAAAGACCCTAAACTCACCTCCTCCCACTGACACGCTTTATATACACCTACGTATAGAGCAATCCCTCCTAAAGAACTGAAGGCTGATTGAACAGCCTCTACAATAGAGGGACCACATAAAGACTAGGAAAGACAGGTGGTCATCATGGGTACACACCCCCAGGGCAGCGACCTGCAATAGGGAGGGTCCCAGTCCAGACTCCCCTACCCTGAGGCAAAGTAAAAAAAACAAAAAACAAAAACACCAGCAGCTTAAAGGCTAATTAGATTATAAGCAAAGCAAATCCACTTACTAACCTTAGGGCATCCACTAAACTGGCAGGTAACTGCTGGAACTCTGTCCAGGGTAAGAGGCATGGTGCCACTTTCTACACTTGCCTTGATAGCACAGGCAGGGGCAGGGTTCAGGAGCTCACGCCAGTTAGGGCTGCCCCAGTGCACCCTGGACCCCTGGCCTACACCAGCTCCAGCCATCCCCCCCAAGATAGCTCTGGCACAGTGCACTCTGAGACTACCCCCTCCACTCCCAGCATGCACCCAACCCAGTCATCCCACCAATACAGCCCCAGTGCAGTGCCCCCAGGGATTCCCTCCCAGCCCATGCTTGCTGTCCTGCAAGGACAGCCCTGGCACGGTGTACCCCAGGACCCCCAGCCTGCTCCAGCTCCAGCCAGCCTGCAAGGGCAGCTCTGGCATTGTGCACTCGGGGACTGCCCCTGACAAGGAACACCCTAGATCCCCCAGCCCATGTCCACTCCAAATCTAGCTATCCGATCAAGGTGGCCCTAGCATGGGGCACCTAAGGACGCCCTGGCCTGTGCTCACTCCAGCTACAACCACGGTGCCAAGGCAGCCCTGACGTGGCATGAGCACCCTGGGATACCCCTTCCCCCACCTGCCTGCCAAAGCTTCCAGTCACACACAGTCTCCACAGGAAATGCTCCTACACAGGGCCACTCCTTCCAGACCAGGACAGGTAGCTGTTCACCTAATTTATAGAAACAAACATAGAAAATCAAAATAAAATGAGACAGAGAAATACGTTTCAAACAAAAGAGCAAGATACAAACCCCAGGAAAAAAATCCTAATGAAATAGAGGTAATTCATCTGATAAAGAGTTCAAAGTAATGGTCGTAAAAACGGTCACTGAAATTGGGAGAAGAATGGAGGAACACAGGGAAAACTTCAACAAAGAGAGAAAATATCAGAAATAACCAGTCAGAACTGACAAATACAATAATTCAAATGAAACATACACTAGAGGGAGTCAACAGCAGATAAGATGATGCAGAAGAATGGATCAGTAATCAAAGAATAGGGGAAATCACCAGAACAGGGAAAAGGAGTAAGAATTTTGTAAAAATGAGGCTATTTAAGGAACGTCTAGGAAAACATCAAGTATACTAACATTCACATTATAGAGGTCCCAGAAAGAGAAGAGAGAGAGAAGGCGGCAGAAAACTTATTTGAAGAAATAATGGCTGAAAACTTCCCCAACCTGGGGGAAAAAAATGGACATTCAGGTCCAGGAAGCACAGAGTTCCAAATAAGATGAACCCAAAGAAAGCCACATGAAAACATTTTATAAATAAAATGGTAAACATTAAAGAGAGAATCTTAAAAGCAGCAAGAAAAAAAAAAGATACAAGGAAAACCCCATAAGACTATCTGCTGATTTTTCAGCAGAAACTTCGCAGGCCAGAGGGACTGGCAGGATATATTTAAAGCACTAAAGTATTCTAACCAAGAATACTCTACCTGGCAAGATTATTGCTTAGAATTGAAGGTTCCCAGATAGGCGAAAACCAAAGGAGTTCATCACTTAACCAACCTTCTAAGAAATGTTAAAGGGACTTCTTCAACTGGAACAGAAAAAGCTATAACCAGAAATAATAAATGAAAGAAAAACTATCACTGGTGAAGGCAAATACATAATAAAGGCAGTGGATCAGCCACTTACAAAGCCAGTATGGAGATTCAAAGACAAAAATAATAAAATCAACTGTAACTACAAAAAGTTGTTAAGGGATACACAAAATAAAAGCTGTAAAACAGGACATCAAAAACAATACTAGGGGAGTAAAAATGCAGTGCTATTAGAATGTGTTCAAACTTAAGCAACTATCTGCCCAAACTAGACCGCTCTGTGTTTGTTCCAATATCTATAAACCTCATGGTAACCACAACCAAAAACCTACAACAGATGCACAAAAAAGAAAGAGAAAGGAGTCCAAACAATATTGAGAGGAAGAAAGGAAGAGAGAAAGAGGAAAATAAAGAGAAAGAGAAAAAGAAGAGACGGAGAAAGAGAATAAACCACCACAAGGGAAGAGACCAAGAGAAGGAGGAAGCAGGAGGAATTACCAAAACAGCCAGAAAACAACAAAATGGCAATAAGTATATACTCATCAATAATTACTTTCAATGGAAGTGAACTAAATTCACCAGTCAAAAAATAGAGGGTAGCTGATTAAAAAAAACAAAAAGGCAAGAACTATCTATATGGTGCCTATAAGAGTCTCACTTCAGATCTAGAGACATGTACAGACTGAAAGTGAAGGGATAGAAAAAGATAATTCCAGCAAATGGAAATGAAAAAGAAAGCTGGAGTAATTATATGCATATTAGACAAAATAGACTTTAAAACGAAGACTAATAAGAGACAAGGTATTACTTTAGGATAAAGGGATAGGGCGCCTGAGTGGCTCAGTTAGTTAAGCATCTGCCCTCAGCTCAGGTCATGATCCCAGGGTCCTGGGATCGAGCCCCATGTCAGGCTCCCTGCTCAGTGGGAGTCTGCTTCTCCCTTTCCCTCTGCTGCTCCCCCTACTTGTGCTCTCTCACTCTCTCAAATAAAATCTTTTAAAAAAATAATAAAGAGGTCAATCCAGCAAGAAGATGTAACATTTGTACATATATATGCACCCAACATAGGAACACCAAAGTATATACAGAGCAAATATTAGCAGACCTAAAGAGAGAAATTAAAAGCAATGCAATAACAGTAAGAGACTTTCATACCTTTCTTTCATCAATGGATAGATCATCCAAGCAAAAAATCAATTAGAAAATATTGGCCTTAAACAACACATTAGACCACATTAGACCACATTTACCAGATATATATGGAACATTCCATTCTAAAGCAGATGGAATGTACACAGAATATTCTCCAGAACAGTCACGTGTTGGGCCACAAACAAGTCTCAGTCAATTTAAGAAAATTTAAATCACATAAAGCACCTTTTCTGACCTGAAACTAGAAATTGATTACAAAAGGAAAATGGGAAAAACCACAAAAAGGTGGAGATTAAATAATATACTACTAAACAACCAATGGGTCATCAAAGAAATCAAAGGGGAAATAAAAAATTACCTAGAGACAAATGGAAACAGAAACAGAGCATATCAAAATCTATGGGGTACAGCAAAAGCAGTTCTAAGAGGGGAGTTCACAGCAATATAGGCCTACCTCAAAAAAATAAGAAAAATCTCTTACCTTTACACCTAAAAGAACTAGAAAAAGAACAAAGTCAAGTATTAGTAAAAGGAAGGAAATAATAATGATCAGAATGGAAATAAAGACTAAAAAACAAGAGAAAAGATAAATGAAACTAAGAGCTGATTCTTTGAAAAGATAAACAAAATCAACAAACCCCTAGCTAGACAACCCAAGAAAAAAGAGAGGACTCAAATAAGTAAAATCAAGAATGAAAGAGAAGTTACAACTGATACCGCAGAAATACAAAGGATCATGAAGCCACTATGAACAATTATATGCCTACAAACTGGACAACCTAGAGGAAACGGATAAATTCGTAGAAACGTACAATCTTCTAAGACTGAATTATAAAGAAATAGAAAATCTGAATACTCCAAATACTAGTAAGCAGATTTAAAAAAGTAATCAGAAACCTCCCAATTAAAAAAAGAAAAAAGAAAGTCTGGGATCAGATGGATTCACTGGTGAATTCTACCAATTATTCAAAGATTTACTACCTATCCTTCTCAAACTATTTCAAAAAATTGAAAGGGGGGAAAGCTGCCAAACACATTTTATGGGGCCAACATTACCTTGATACCAAAACCAGACAAGGACACCACAAAAAAAGAAAATTATAGGCCAATATCCTTGATGAACATAGATACAAAAGTCCTCAACAAAATATTAGCAGATGAAATCCAACAATACATTAAAAGGATCATACACTATAGCCAAGTGGGATTTATCCCAGATATTCAAGGATGGTTCAGTATCTACAAATCAATCAACATGATACATCACATTAACAAATGAAAGATAAAGATCATATGATCATCTCAATAGATACAGAAAAACCATTTGACAAAATCCAACATCCAAGTATGGTTAAAAAATCTCTCAACAAAGTGGGTATTGAGTACCAAAAGTTGGTACCTCAACAAATTGTCACATATGACAATCTTACAACCTAACATCATACTTAATGGTGAAAAGTGAAAACTTTTCCTTTAAGAATGGGAACAAGAAAAAAAAATTAAAAAGAACGGGAACAAGATAAGTGTGCTCACTCTTACCACTTTTATTTGACATAATATTGGAAGTCCTAGCCAAAGCAGTTAGGCAAGAAAAAGAAATAACAGGCATCCAAATCAGAAAGAAGAAGTAAAACTGTCACTATCTGCCAATGACATGATGCTATATATAGGATACCCTAAAGGATCCATAAAAAACTGTTAGAACCAATAAACAAATTCGGTAAAGTTGCATGATACAGAAATCTGTGGCATTTCTATGCACGCGTAACAAAAAAAGGAGAAATTAAGAAAACAATCCCAGTTACAATTGCATTGAAAAAAATGAAATGCTCAGAAATAAATTTAACCAAGGAGGTTAAAGACCTGTACACTGAAAACTACAAGATACTGATGAAAGTAATTGAAGACACAAATGGAAAGATATTCCATGCTCATGAGTTGGAAGAATTAGTAGTGTTAAAATGTCCATACTACCCAAAGCAATCTACAGATTCAATGCAATCCCTATCAAAATGCCAATGGCATACTCCACAGAACTAGAACAAATCATTCTAAAATTTTCACAGAACCACAAAAGATCCCAAATAGCCAAAGCAATCTTGAGAAAGAATAAGTAAGAATAACAAAGCCAGAGATACCACACTCTCTGATTTCACACTATACCACAAAGCTAGAATAATTAAAACAGTATAACATGGGTACAGAAACAGATACGCAATCAATGGAACAGAACTGAGAGCCCAAAATAAACCCACACATATATAGACAATAAATCTATGACAAAAGACCCAAGAACACACAAAGGAGAAAGGACTGTCTCTTCAATAACTGGTGCCGAGAAAACTGGACACCTACTTGCCGAGGAATGAAACTAAATGACTATTTTACACTACACACATAAATTAACTCAAAATAAATTGAAGACTTGAATATAACACCTGAAACCATAAAATTCCTAGAATTCCTATGTTTTCATAGGCATAAACTCCTTGATACTGGTCTTAGTAATGTCTTTGTAGATTTGACTCCAAAGGCAGAGGAAACAAAAGCAAAAATAAACAAATGGGATGACATCAAACTAAAAAGCTTCTGCACAGCAAAAGAAACCATCATCAAAACAAAAAGGCAACTTACTGAATGGAGAAGATATTTGTAAATGATATATCCAATAAGGGGTTAATATCCAAAACATACAAGGATCTCATACAACTCAACAACAATAACAACAACAGAAAAAACTTGATTAAAAAATGGGTGGAGGATCTGAATAGACATTTCTCCAAAGAGGACATACAGATGGCCAACAAGCACATGAAAACATGCTCAATGGCACCAATTATTAGGAAAATGCAAATCAAAACCACAATGATATATTCCTTAACACCTATTGAAATGTCTATTATCAAAAAGGCAAGAAATGACAACTGTTGGAGAGGATGTAGAGAAAAGGGAAACCTTGTACACCGTTGGTGGGAATGTAAATTGGTGCAGCCACTCTAGAAGACAGTGTGTTTATTCCTCAAAAAATTAAGAATAGAACTACCTACCATATGACCCAGTAATTCAACTTCTGGGTATTTATTTGAAGAATATGAAAACACTAATTCAAAAAGATATATACACCCTTGTGTTTATTTCAGCATTATTTACAATAACTGAGATATGGAAACAACCAATGTATCCATTGATAGATGGATAAAGAAGATGTGGTCTATTTACAAAGTGCAATATTATTCAGCCATAGAAAAGAATGAGATCAGGGTACCTGGGTGGTTCAGTCAGTTAAGTGTCTGTCTGCCTTCGGCTCAGGTCATAATCCCACGGTCCTGGGATTGAGCCCCACATTGGGCTCAGCGGGGAGTCCGCTTCTCCCTTTCCCTTTGCCCTTCCCCCTCCACTCGTGCTCTGTCTCTCACTTTCTGTCTCTCAAATAAATAAATAAAATCTTTAAAAAAGAATAATGTGATCCTGCCATTTACAACAACATGGATGGAACTTACAGATCTTATGCTAAGCAAAATAAGACAGAAAAAGACAAATACTGTATGATTTCACTCAAATAAGGAATCTAAAAAAACAAAGCAAATGAACAAACAAAATAAAACAAAACAAACTCATAGATACAGAGAAAAGACTGGTGGTTACCAGAGGGGAAGGGGGTTGAAGGGTGCCCAAAATGGATGAAGGGGTCGACTGTTTGGTGATGGATGGCAGTGACCACTTTGTAGTGCGTACAGATGTCCAATTATAAAGCTGTGCACCTGAAATGTAGTTTTTTAAGTGGCAGATCAGGGATTTGAACTCAGAACTGTGATTCCGGAGCTAGTGATGCTCTCTGCCCAAAGTACACATCAGGTTTCTCAATGAGCCTCAAATTAAAGCCCAAGGCACCTGATATTCTCAAAACAAAATTTGGTGACTGCCCTTCTTCCTTTTATAGTCTAAAGAGCAAAAGCTATTCTGAATATCAGAACTTCTGTTCCAGTCAGAGCCAGTAAACAACAAATGGCTCTTCTTTAGCCCCTGTCCTATTTACCAGTCCTCGAGTTCTTTAACTTCTCATTCTAGTCACAGCACCATTGAATAAATTACAGCATCTTTATATTCAGGTCATGCTTCCCTAAGAGCGTATCTGGATTGGATCTGAAGAGCCCTCTTGTCTCACCTAAGGGTAGATGAGAAACGGACCCTGAGTGCTGGGCAGCACGGGGCACGGGGGGTGTGGGAGGCCCGCACAGAGCTCCAGTCCCTGCCATCTGGAAGCCGCCATCCCTGTCCCTCTCATGGCACTGAGCAGATGTTCTGCTCTGCAATGATGTCAGGTCCTGCTTCGAAGCAGTCCCTTAGGGGCAGATATTTGTCTGGAAATATTTCTAGACTCAGCAACAGCAGCGGTTCTGCTGACACCGCCACGGAACTCACAGAGAGGAATGGGGGAGCTCCCAGGGTCAAGGAGCAGACTAGGAGCAGACAGCTCTAAGTGTCCCCCACTCCAGCCCCAGTGCTGAGCTCCAGCTGCTTTGCTAGGTCACACACTCACCCCTTGGCTGTGACAGGTGGCAGAGCAAGGATGTGGGCAGGAAGCTTCCGTAGACCCTTCAGGTACTGTTTGGGGAGGGCAGGCACCTGGTCCGAAGAGTCTCTTCTCACACTGCCCCCTGTGGGGGAGGAAGAGACGATCCTCTGAAAGGACATCAAGGCTCTGCTGGGAGAGGGGAGTGGATTCTGGTTGGTCAAAACATGGCAGTATCCGTCACAGCTGGCTCCTTCCTGGTAAACAGCAAGTATTGGAGTATTACTGTGGCCCACCGGAAAACGGTTACTCTCAGCCCCCAGCTTCGGCTGAGTGCCCGCTGCCCACTGTGTTTGGCCCCACCACTACCATCGGGGAGAGTGTCACTCAGTTCTCCACAAACAGCAGAAAGGACTGCCGGAGAGAGTGCTGGGTTGCCAATAAGGAGCCCCACCGCTGGCCCACACGTGAGCTGAGAAGGCTGTCTGCTCTTCTGAAAAATAAAAATAAAAGCCATCTCCATCTATAGCAAAGGTCCAAGTGATGGGTGGGAAGATGCTTTACAAAGATAGCATTGCCAACCAGAACCTTCTGTGGTGAGGGGGAGGGAAGGTGTTTGTGGAAGAGGAAAGCCAACAGGAGGCCTCATCAATGATGAATGCTTTAGCGAATAAATAATTCAGAGCTTTGGGGATCCTTTTAGAAACAGTATGTTTCCACTCAGCTCTGCCTGCTGAAAATGTTTTTCCAAAGGTGCATCTCCAGGACCAGATGCCTTTGACGTGACCAAAGGTTCAGGGAAGGCCTCTTCCTGTGCTGTCCTCTAGGCAGCCCACAGCCAACTGCAGGCCCCGGGGAGCCGGAGCGCCCTTGAGCTTCTGGAGGGCAGCCCTGGCTCATCAGGCTTCATCCCAGGGGCCCCTCCTCCTCCTCACGCTGGTCCCAGGAGGCCACCAGCCTCCTCCTCACGCTGATACTCTGTGAAGCCTTGCACAGCTCCTTGAGGAAAATGGCAGTTTGACTCACCCTTTGTCCACACTTTGGGGGGGGGGTCCTGTCTCCATCACTTGAGAGCAGAACTGTGTTCTGTGCACTCCCATGTCCTCCATAGCACAGTGCTTAAAATGTAATCGGTATCACCGTATTTTCTTTAAAGTCACTTTTTTAATGGACAGAAATGTTCACAGACCTGATGCGTACAGCTGGCTTAGTTCGGTGGAGACACCAGTAGGACTTTCTCTGTTCTTCATGCCCCCAAGCTAACCGCCATCCTGACTTCTAACAGCATAGTTTTGCTTGTTTTGAACTTTATATAAATAAAGTACATTATGGACTCTTTTGGAAGGGGCTTCCTTCACTCCAATTATGTTTGTGAGATTTATCTTCGTTACCCGTTCTCAGTGCTGAATTCAGTCTATTACATGACTATGCCGTCATTCCTCCGTTGTGTTGTTAATGGCCATTTGGATTGTTTCCAGTATGCGCCTGTTACCATTCTTCCTGTGAACATATGTACGCAGTTCTGTTGGGTGTAAGCTTAGGAATGATCTCGTAGGGTCAAAGGGTAGAGGTAACTGACCCCTTCTGGAACCTACGCCTGCCCGCATGAACGTCTACAGCTTCGGCGGGCGCCGACAGGGTAGGTAAGACAGGTGGGCGCACCACCCTCGCACCGTCCCCCCTGAGCTTGGCTTCTAGTGCGCAAGCCCTGATACCTGCCTCCTGCCCCAGCCAGCGGAGCCTCCCAGATCTGCTCAGTAAAGCTGCTGGTGGGGCTGGGCCTCAGCCTCCCACTGGGGCTCGTCTCCAAGACCGAGAGGCCTGGTGGCCCCCACTCCTCCCTGACATGTTCCCCCTCAGAACGCCACACCACATCTGTCTCAAAGGTCAGGATTTTTTCCTAATAATCTGCGGGGTGCCATGCCCAACCCAGCCTCTTCTCTCTAGAAGGATGGGTCTGCCCATCACCCTTCAACCTTCCCACACTACACCCTCATCTCCACCCGAGATGGTGATTCCTCCCTTCATCCTCCCCTTTGCCGACCTCTCTGCGACCCCGTTATTCCCTTTCGGAGTGGCTGCATCAGACATAATATGGGGCCCAGTGATTTCCCACTGGACTCAGGGAACATAGCGCAGCTCAGGAATTCACCACCTCCCTGACTCTTGGTTTGTTTATGGGATGAAAATAAATCCTTTGGGGTAGAACTGACCCCTTTGGGACCCCCAGTAATCTAAAAGGATACCCAGTGAATTCCAGTTGGACCCACTGATCTTACACTGACCTCTCAGTGACCTATCCAGAGATGCCCACTGTGGGCCCCACATTTATCTAGGGCCTCGGGATCCTTGGGAAACCCAAATCCCTGGTGTCCTCTCCATTCACTCAGTGCAGCCCCTAAATTGTGCTAGAGTGAGCTTTCTTATTCTAGATTCCCAGGTTGAACAGGCTGTGTGGTTCCCTGTACAAATTCCACCCAGGCCTCAGTGAGAACCCCCTCCAGACACAGAGCAGTCCCCCAACCCAGGGTCTTCCCAAAAGCTCCTGGACTGTGTGGCCTCTTAGAGTGGTACTGTGGATAGACTGCAGTGGCTTTTCCAGGTCCTTCTATAGATATGTGGACATGCCTACATTTGCTTTGTGCAGTTTGGCATCGCAGTTCACATAGCAGATTCTAAACACCAGGGCGGGAGCCCTTTGTCTACTGCATGGGGCCCCATTTAAGCAGATACCACACATTCATGACCAGGTAATCAGAGTCAGGGTCTACACAGTCCCCTGAAGTACACTGGTCCCAAGAGACATAGTCCATAACAGGTGATGACAGAGGATGTGCAATAATTAAGAAAGCAGTTGGCATCAAAGGCCCCACCCTAACAGGGGCGGGAAGGGGAGAAGGCAGAGGCAGCGAGTAACAAAGTGCTGATTCCCAACAGAGTTCTTAGACCCAGGACCACACCCGAGCACAAGGCAGTGTCTGAGGCCCCAGGCCAGACCCGGGTCCAGGTCCAGCCAAGCTGGGCACAAAGCCAGAGCGACTCAGCAGCAAGGGCAATATCAGGGGTGCCCAGAGGGCTGAGCTGTGGCTCACTGACGCCTCCACCTAGAGCCAGGGCCAGTCCAGACAGAGATGGGCCGGGGCATGTGCGACGGACCACCACAGAGCCTCAGGTGTGGGAAGGAGAGAGACGGGTGAGGGAGAGCAGAGGGAACAGACGGAAGCAGGAGCAGAAGAGGGTTTGCACAGGCCCAACAAGTGAGGCAGTCACGCCAGCCGGTTCTAGAATCTCAGTAGACATGCGGAGCTCGGGCCTGCGACTTACCTGCCACACAGGACTCACTTACCTTGCCTTTGCTACTGGTTGCTTCAGCCATAAATTCACAAAATTCTCATCTCCCGCCTACCACACAGAGTTACGGGGTGTGGACGACAGGCTGACATCTGGGAAAACGCTTGGTCACATCCCCCTTCAGACGCGGCCTTCCTTTGCTGCTTCACAGTGCTGCGTGGCCCGCATCTCGCAGCAACGCTCCAGATCCCTTTCTTGGGATAAACCATCCGGGGTCTTACACTGGGTGATACAAAGGGCTAAGGTATCCACGGAAGCCCAAGCCTTCTGATCTGTCTCCAAATTCACATGCGGAGCTTCCGGCTGGGGACTGAGCCACAGTAAGAAACAAATCCTCTCCTCTCTCCAACCCACCGGCACAAGAACTTTCCATCCATGGTTGGAGGCCTGGAACGGGGTCACTGCTCAGTGGAGGCCAGTTAGCTCAAGGACACTCACTCCCCAGTCCAGCCTTCAGTCTCCCCCAGCAGGTGCCCGAGCACGTGAGTCCCTGACCAGACCTGTGGGCTCTCCACCTCCGCCCCACATACCCTGCAAACGCTCCGCCTGCGCTCGCTGTCCTAGGATTCATCATCTTCAAAATAATGTGCTGGGTTTCTGATTATGAAGTAGTATCAGCTCATTTTAGAGAACCAGGAAAATTCAAAAAGGCAAACAGAAAAACACCACTAATATCTGGCATGTTTGCTTTGCCTTGCTTTTCATTTCCATCAGTTCCCACACCTGCCTGGTTCCTGCAGAATTCCATCTGACCCCTGACTGCACCTCCTTGAGCCCTACTGCGACAACCTGAGTCCCAAGGTCCTGCTCACTCCCTTCAGCCCGCGCAGAACCGGGTGGCACGGCAAGGGTTAAAGGCACTACCAGTTCACAGTGATTGAATTGTAATGAGGACGGGATGCTAAATTAAAGTTTATTGCAGAATAAAAGTGTATGGAGTCAGCATTTGTACGAGGCTACAATGAGATGCCTTCTAGAAGTTGGCAGTACAATTATGTAGAGTTAAGTGAGTAAAATGCACACGCAGTAGATGAGATGAGCTGTCGGCAAAAGTCATTTTAAGACAAGTCATCTTTTGTGAAGACAGAAAAGCTAGCCTGCAATGCTAGTCTAGAGGTGATTAAACATGGAAGAAGCCACAGCCTCACGGTAGCACGGAAATACCTGCAGCAAGACGGTGTGTGTGTGCTGGGAAGTGGTCTGTGTGGAGCACGGGAGGGGGAGCCAGGAAGGAAGTCTGCTGGCGTTGCGCCAACACGGTCCGCAAAGCAGCCCCCCCCCCCCCGGCGGAGGCGCGAGGCACCCGCCTGCGGGCAGGGGTGCGCTGGGGTGGACACAGGCATGGCGCCCCCTCTGCTCCCAGCTTCACTGGCAGCGTCCTGACTCGGCCTCCCGGTGCCCTGAGGGTGGGAAGAGGTGCCACCGGAGGGGGCCGCCCAGGCAAAGGGCCAAGAACGTGAGCCCTAGAGCCAAAGTAACTGGGTTGCATCGACTCCTACTACCTCCGAGCTGTGCCACGACGGGCAAAGAGAGTCGCTCCTCGAGCACTTTCCCTGGTTTGTGACACGCAGTGCTGAGACCTCCCTCAGAGCGCTGCTGTGAGGCTCACTTGTAGAAAGCGGGCTGTGAGGACGAATAAGAGTAACGACGGCATGATTGTTACTGATACGGGGATTTATTTCGCAGTCCCTAGCGAGGTTATTCCATGAAATCCAACCCCAGAAGCTGCTCCAAGCGTGACTTAGCAAATTGAGCCTCTGAATTTGCTACGCCAAGGTCTGGACCCTGAGCCTTGGTGACGAAGTGACTGCACCCCGAGGACCTACGGTTGGAACTGTCTCGCACGGCCTGTGGGATGTGTAAACCAACTACAAAGCTGTGGCTTTGTGTGAAATAACGACTGGGGGGGGGGTGTAAGTTTTATTGGTATAAACCTGATGTAGCCAACACAAAAGTTCTTGTTACAAAGTGTTCGGGGAGTTGGGAGCAGTTGGCCATGAGCATGTTACCGTTACAAGTAAAAACTCTCCACTGCGCTTCCTGGGTTTTGTACAGTCCAAGTGTGAGAATGAGGTCAACTGCGTGTTCTCTGGCACAAAGGAAGCACTCAATATACAAGTTACACATTTCACAAACACGGGTTTCTGGTTTGGTTTTGTTTAGTTCACAATGCGTTATGTAACCAGACAGAACCTCTCCAAAGGAGAAAGCTGCGGGAGAGAATATTCCAAACTCCAAAATATCAGATTTGTGCTGGTACAAAAGAAAAAAAAGTTACATTTATTTTACAAGGAAGTATTTTCCTAAAGTATTATACATAAAGGAAAGTTGAGCAGTCTGTAGGAAAACAATATAAGTTTAGGAAATTACAGAGGGGTCAACATTGTGCTTAAAACTTTAAAATAGGTGCAAAAACTGGCACCGTAAGTGAATATTGCAAGGAATGAACAGCCTTAAAAGTGTATGTGGACACAATGCTACAGAAGCTCACTGTTAAAGCCCAGGTGATGATGTGCTTTCAGACCTGTCCACACCAGGAAGAGGGCACTGCTTCCGTCTCAACAGAAGAGCTCAAAGCACTAACAGAAACACGGCCCTTTCGCACGCAGTACAGTCAACTCTCCATTTCCCAGAGTAATGAAAGGGAGTGGAGACGTAACATTTTTAAAAGGTAAAGAATTCTAAAATTAATTTTGAGAAGTGCCCTTACACTTACGTTCGGAGGTGAGAAATACGGACATCCCTGGAATCACAGCACTGAAACAGCGAGTACAACTCCCACTTCCTTTCCCTCTCCTCCTCGGTGGAAGAGACACAATCCCATACTGCTCATCGAAAAGCCTAGAATGCAACCGGTCTCCTCAATTCTGGCTCCCACCTCCCGTGGGGAGAGGAGTAGGAAGGAAAACTGTTAAAATGTTTCCCTCATGTGAAAAGCCAAAACATGTCAATACAACTTTGCAAACAAGATGGAAAAATCAAGAGCTGACGTATAAATATTAGTTTAACTTGTGCTTTTTTCCTTGCCTATAGTACTTACACCGCCAAACATGTCTGGGTATTTTGACAGTTTTCTAAAGGTGGTGTCCTGTTACCCATATAGAGAAATTTGTATAAAAGGAGTTTGTTACGATTAGTCCCAAAAGAACGGTCTCAAAGAGGCCAGGAAGTGGAGGTTAAAAAATTAAACCACCAGCCCTAAGACAGGATCAAATCCTAGACCAAATCCCAAAGGTACTTCAGGACGACCACTTCGCGGTGCTGTTTGGCTTGGGGGGTTTCATTTGGTTTGGTTTTGTATTACCTTCAACTACACATTTTCCTTTTCCAGGAAAGCAACTGATTTTTCTCCAGGGTTTTCTCAAATTCTTACTTCAAATCTTAAAAATTACAAGGTAAAAAAATACCTAGATTTGACGGGAAAGCCTTATTTGTTAATGTGCCAAAGAGTTAAAACCACAAAGGCGTTTTAATCGGTTTGTCATTTCTCCGAAAAGTTATGAGCATATTTGAACCGTGACGATTCTAAGATAAATGTTGGTTCAGTAAGAAAGCTACATCCCCCCAGCACTTACTTTGCATCTTCCACCGGACAGCTTTCACACCAACTTGCAGGAAGTGAGCATGGTGCCCGGTTTCCATCAAGGACCCCAAAGCAGTTTCTCCATCCACACAGCCCAACTCTTTGCTCCAAGTGAGCAAACTACCAGGTTCACGTTATAAAGTTTTCATACCTGTCAATGGATAAGTATTAACCAAAAGTCTATTTAACACGACTGTGTTTGATGTCTATAATACACAATGCAGTCTAAACATTTTCTAAAGTGCCTATAAATATGCTTATACAAATGAGCAATATAATATCAGGTTTACAGAGAAATTCTTTTATATAATATATAACAGGCCTAGAATTTAAGTTGTAAATACACATTTTTATATCCTTATCAGTTGTTTTTGGAATGCAAGCATAAAGAAACAATTCTGGTTCAATCATATATGATTTCCAGAGAATTATTAATAGTGCTAGGACAAAGAAATTCTTGCTTGTGCTTGTTTAGAAAAGGCTATTTTGAGATCCAGGAGCATCTGATATTTAGAATCCAATGGAGTATCTCCAATTCTATAAAACAGTAGCAAGTGAAGCTTAGTGAGTTTTTAATTATAAAGAGATTGTGCAAATATTTAAAGTGATTATCAACCACTAATAACTCCAAAAATTCCATTAAAATCATGGGTAATTTGAATGGCAGTTCAGGAGTTTAAAAAACAGGAACCTAGGCAAAAGTCATAGATATTACCAATGAAGGCCCCAACCCTGACACAGCCAGCTTCAGAAACATGGCCTCATGACCACATATTTCCATGGCTTTGGAGACCTGCTGGTTGACTCCAATCAGTTTAATGAATGAGAATGTGGGCCCAGATTTGAGAACTGATAGGAAAGGTGTAGAGAAAGATGACCCTCCATACACCCACCCAGGGCTTCAGTGAGCTCCCACGGGCAGGTGCACACAGGACCCTGGTGTCCAGCCTGAGCGTACAGTGGTTGGCTGCACCGCTCGGCTTCCAGGACTCGGCCTCCATGCCCTCCACCACGGAGGCTCCGAGAACCGAGGGCAGGCTCTGTGAGGTCTGTCCCTAAGCCATCGGGGCTGGGGAAGCCGCTCTCTGCACCCTGGCCTCCACCTGCCCTTTCCTGTACCCGCTGTTCCCGCAGCTCCTCTCACCACCTTCCTGGTTCGACTTGTTGAGTCCTCACATTTCAGTAAGTGGGAACTTTACGCTGCATTCTCATCAAGCATAGGAAGTTCTAACACTGTTTTCAAAGGAATACGCGTACTCTGCTTTCTAATCCCTAGGGATGTTCCGGGCACCTAAGCCTAACGAAAATGTTCTAGCCGATCCTGTGAACTACACATACAACTAAGATAGCAGACCCTGCCTAGAGTGATTTGTGAAGGATGCCAAATGGAGGCTTCGGGGAAGAACACAACTGTGGGCCTCTTCTTATTACTTAAAATACAAACTCACGTGACACAGAAGAGATGTGCCCAAATGCGGGCAGAGCACGAGATAATGCCCCGAGAGCGCGCTCGTGGTTAGGATACCTCTGTTAGCTCTGGTTTCATTAGGGCCATATTTTAAACTTCCTGGATTCTTAACGATGCCTCACAGAAAGCAGATCTGGAGAAATGGCAGGTAAGCAACTCACGCAAAAACACCTTGTATAAATGGAAATTAGGAGAATTCTGAAGAGAGCTAAATAAGAAAGAATTATTCACTATTTTGTGAGAGAGAAGAGAACAGGTACAACAGACTATGACTAGTACTGTAGTAAAGTGAATATCACACAAAATATTTTCTCCTGACTTAGCAGCAAACTATTTCAACTGCTTTTGCATTTGCATAAAAAAATCCATGCATCATACTGAATTCTAATCCATTGCTCACCTAAACCATTCTAATGCTTCATACACCCAAATGAAGCAGAATTAATCAAACCTATTAGATTCATTCCTAATCCCTAAAGGACTGCTGTCTTTAGCATTTCCATGCTAACTAAAACTATTATTGATTTTTTTTCTTAAGACATCAGATGTGCCCGCCTCCTAAATATAATCCCTATATAACTTCCTAAAAGTTTTCCCCGGACTTGAAGAACAATTAAGAAAAACAGGGAAACGTGGAGGAACCCACCCAAGAGGCCAGCTCGAACACTGCAACACGTTCCCCAGCTGCCAGCCTAGAACCTCTTCCCCTCCCCTGGGTTCCCGAGCTTCTGGGTACCATGACCTGCATGCACTGGCCCAGTCTATCGGGCTGCGGACCCCTCCCTGTCAGGAGGCAGGTCCTCTTCAGTCCGCATGTGCGCGCTGCACCCCGCAGAGCACAGGCCCCCAGCTAAAGCCGGACTGAACAGGGAACTGAAGGTGTCCGCTCCTCTTCAGGGAAGGTCTGGCTCCAGCCCGGGTCATGCACGGTATGCGGACACCGGCCAGAACCAGGGGTTGAGCGGGGGTCTCCGGGAACCTGCAGGAGCAGGCCGAGGCCACACTGGCCCAGGCCCACGCAGGTGGTGGGAAGAAGGGAAAGGGACAGCGTGGCCTCTACCAGGGCACACCCTGCTCCCCTCTCATGAGCTGACCCCCATTTGAGACGAGCAGGGTAGGGGCGCGTGTGGCACACCCAAAGTGTGTGTGTGTGTGTGTGTGTGTGTGTGTGTTGTGTGTGGAACCCGCCCCTCCACTGCCTCCTTCACCCCGGGCAGCTCTTCAACCTGATGCCTGGTACTCTGCACCTCATTGCTTTCAAGTTCCCAGTGAGATTAAGGCTGGGTCACAATCCATGACACCAGATGCTACATAGAAAATAAGTCAAGATACAAAAGAAAACCATTTATAAGAAAAAGACTGTCTTAGTTGTAAGACTAACGTAAGAGTGATGCTAATCAGCAGGCCAGCGAACTGCTACGGTTGGTAGAGAGGGTAGAAAATACCAACTGCAGTGGAAAAAGGGTCCATCGGCCAGAGTACAAAAGCTCAGCACGGATCCGCGGCCGTGGCTTCCTGCCTGCACTCTCACACGGTGGTTTCTATTGTCTCAATCACCTCCAGATCAGACTGTGACGGGGAGAGAAGGGTGCACTCATCTGGCTCCCAGCTGCTCTCCGGACTGTAATCTTCCTCGGAACTCAGTTCTGCTCCTTCTTCTGTGTCCTCATCACACGATTCCACATAGTGAGCCCCGATCGCATTGATCCCGGAGTCCTCAGAACTTGAGGGAGAAGAGCAGTGATCTATTTTTGGTGTATTGCTCTCTCTCGAAATTAAGGCATCGTGTGCAGAGACCTCCTCGGGGCTCATCTTGTGGGAATGCGGCGCTGGCTGCCTCTGCACGTAACACATCTTCCCGTTAATGCATTTAACCTGATAGTTGTCGATAAAGAGGTCTGAGATCATACAGTACCTCGGTGAATCCGGGGGGAGGGGCGGCTGGAAGACAGATGCAAATTTCAGAAAGTGTTCAGTGAGTGACACTGAGATCTGAATGGTGTTTGTGGGTTCCCGAGGCTTCGCAGGAATCTCAGTGCTCGGAAGCTGCTCCACGGGGGTCATAGGCTGATACACGTACTTGCCTGTGGGGAACACCAAAAAGGTGGCTGAAGTCTAAGAGCAGGACACAAACTGCATTAACGTAGCCATAATGGTTTCTTTCTGAGCACTCAGCTGTTTTTAAAAATATTTCAACTTTGCAAAAGAAACCAGTAATAGAATCATCAACATTGTTATAATCAATGAAAAATACAGCGTGGTACGTAATAACATCATGGTATTTTCATCTAAGAAATTCAACACACAAAAATTTTAATTCATATTTATGTCTAATACCTCTCCAATGGGTATATACTAAAATCCTTACTTTACAGACAATTTTAAAAGTTTTACCCCTCACACTGTAACACTGAATGCCCAAGATACAGTATGATAAAAACACGCTGTAGAATAGACGACTATAAAATTCTAATTCCGGGGCGCCTGGGTGGCTCAGTCGTTAAGCGTCTGCCTTCGGCTCAGGGCGTGATCCTGGTATTCTGGGATGGAGCCCCACATCAGGCTCCTCTGCTGGGAGCCTGCTTCTTCCTCTCCCACTCCCCTGTTTGTGTTCCCTCTCTCACTGGCTGTCTGTCAAATAAATAAATAAAATCTTTTAAAAAAATTAATAAAAATAAAATTCTAATTCCATTCTATCTTTAGTAATTCTATATTAATATATATGTTAATGTGTACATTTAAAAACTGGAGGAAAATATACCAATTTATTATCAGGATTACAGAAGACTTCCACATTTTCGGTTTCTAGGTTTTCATCAGAATACATATCTACACACAGATTTAATAGGTAGTGGCCTGTAGGGTTGTCCTAGCCACCGGCAACGGCTGGGGTAAGGTAACGAGGTGTGAAATGATCTCTTTCAAGACCCAAGCTCATCCATGGCCCACTCAGACGTTCTTCCTGCCACCAACTCCACTGGCACTAGGCAACCCAAGCCAAGCAGAAGCAAGGGTACAGGTGGGTTAGGAGGTGACCTACTGGGTGTTTCCAGGATACCAAGGAGCTTATCTACAAACTTTCTGCTCGGAGCTCCCCGTGGAAGTGAAACCTGAATAGATCTGTTCCTAATGTGTCTCTTTGTTCTCTTTCACCTCACTCAACATTTTGCAAAGCCTCTGTGTACCAAGTGCTAAGGAAACAGAGATACAGATGAATCTGTACATCTAAAATGATTTCAGAATAGAAATCTGGAAGTTAAAACAAAAACAAAAACCTGAAAAACTCAGAGACAACAGCCACAACTGCAGACCCCGTCTTGGGTTTTTCCTAATACGCCTGATGATCAATCAGTCCATACTGTATCTTCTGATTATTTATGACAGCACTCTTTAACCTTAGCACTATTGCCATTGTAGACCAGATAATTCTTTGTTGTAGGGGCTGTCCTGTGCACTGCAGGGTGTTCAACAGCAGCCCTGACCTCCACCCATTAGGAGCCAGGAGCACCTTCTCCGCAGGCGTGACAGTCAAAACCGCCGCCAGCCCTTAGCACCGAGTCCGAGGCTCAGAGCCGCCCTGGCTGAGAACTCCTGACTTCTGATACTCTCATGAGGGTCTCTTTGCAAGCAGTTCGCTCATCGCGCACAGCACCTGCTCCTGTTTATTTCTTGGTCAGACTGGAAATTCTGGGACAGAAATCACATTTGTAAGGAAAACTACCTTAGACTTTTTAACAACTTATTTAGGCCACGGGAGAATAGCAATTTCAGATCAGAAGTGTGAGCAGCAAACGAGGCCACAAATAGTATGACATCAGTAATCTTTGAACATCAATTAGCCTGCCTATATCTTTTAATTCTGTTTCTTGACCACTGTACAAAAATGTAGGCTTAGTTGTTATAATTTCATTGTAACTAAATTACTTGAAAAATATATTCAGCTTCACTCCGGATTAACACACGGGAAAGGTACATTTAAAACTGTTAAGCCTTTGGGTTCCTAGGTCTGCTTTGAAGCCTGGACATGTATCATGCAAACCCTATATGGTCTGATAAAAATACAGGTGAGAAGAACCCGTCACACCTGCCTGGGGAACTATGTTTCAAATATGCCACGTATCTTTATTTCTTTGTTATCTGTAAAGACAGTACAGCATTATTACTTGTCAAGAAAAGTTCAAATCAATAAGACTAATAGTTTGGTATTGCGGGACCTCCACAATCCAAGCATCACAGGCATTATCAGCTGAAGAGACAAAGAAGGCAGACCTTTGAGCCTCCCCTCCAATCCTCCAGCCCCAAGACCAGAGAAAGAGCTGTCCGGCAAGGGCAGAGAAGGGACTACTCGCAGAACTTGGGGAGACTGCTCCCCTTATGTTCACAGAATGATGAACAGGATGTCTGGAATGGAAGTTGGTCTTCTCTATTCTTGGCTGGTGGACTGGTGGTTACTGAGGGCAGGAGGCTGGGGATGACGGGCACTAAAATGCCTGTTGTCGGATGCTGATGAAGTTCACTCTGGCCCAAGTGACCTCTGGTTTGGTTATCTACTTGTCACACTGTAGAAGTTCCTAGAAATTTCTCCTCAGACTCACAGGGTTCAGCGCTTTAAGTCCAAAGAAGGAGGGACTCCATGAAGCCTGACTTTGGGACTTCTGTAAGCACCCTGTCCTTTCTTCCCTGCCCTGCCCCCTGGCCCTACCCTCCTTTGTGCTTCTTCAAAAATTCTTTGCTCTTTCTCTTCATCTCAGTTGTTCTACTTTCTCTAGTCCTGTCTTCTCCAAAGCTCGGTTTTTCTTCCTTGAAGTGCAGTAAAAGAAAGAAAAACGCAGCTGGGAGACAAAGCTGTGAGGAATAGAGCATTCCACACTCCATCTGCTTCCGCAAGTAACACCTATTGAAGGTGCTTACTCCAAGCTAGGGTGACAGCCCATTACCGGGCGATATGGGGACAGAGGTGTAAAGAGAAAGGCACAGAAGAAAAAAATAGTAAAGACGGCCAGATGAGAAACTAAGTTTCGTAAACATCTTTCAAACATCAATCAATTCTGACACTATATTGTTTGATTTTCTTATAGCACAAAATTAACAGGAGAAAACCACCTTGTATCAAGGATTTAGTTTTGTAAAGAGTCCAGAAGGGTTTGTACTTCACTCCACTCTCCAATAACTTCGGCCCTGTGTATGCTATACTGTGAGTCTATGCTTGTAATGATAGCCCTGAAGCATCACAAGATCCTGAATTATCAGAGAAATTCAATTATGTCTGCTGTCCTGTCCTTACTAAGGGAATCAAACAAACGAACACACTGCAATAGCGAGGACTGAAACAACGGGTGGCTCCTGGCCACGTAGCCAGGAAATTCCATAACCACTGTACCCTCTTCTCTGAACAGTCTTTTTAATTAAGGTTCTACTATGCTATTTAAATAAATAGATGAGAACTTTCAAAACTTCAGTCTCTAGAAGGAAAAGATATTCAGGGAGAGACAGGGCTTGCGGAATAGAAAGTGGAGGGAGTAAAAGAAAAATCCAGATATAACCCAGCAATTCCATTTCTGGGTATAGACCGCCCCAAAAATGAAAGTGAGGTCTTAAAGAGAGTAGCTGCATAACCATGTTCATAGCAGCATTATTCACAGTAGCCAACTGTCGACAAACAGTGGAGAAACAGGATGTGGAATATACAATGACTATTATCCAGCCTTAAAGAGTATGGAAATCCATGCTACAACAGGGATGAACCTTGAAGACATTATGCTGAGTGAAGTAAGCCAGTCACAAAAAGACAAATACTGTGTGATATCACTTACGTGAGCCAGCTACGTTAGTCAAGTTCATACAGGAAGAAAACGGAATAGTGACTGCCAGGGGCCAGTAGATGAGACAGAACAGCTTAACGGGTATAGAGTTTCAGTTTTGCAGGATGAAGAGAGTTTCTGGAGATAGACTGGTGATGGACGTATAACAATATGAATGTAGCTGATAACACTGAACTTTAAAATAGTTATGATGGTAAATTGTATGTGTATTTTACCACAATTTTTAATACAAAAAGAAATCAGTATAATTCACTATATTAACAGACTGGAAGGGAAATGCCATTATGATCCAGAATACATAAAGAATTCTTAGAACAGAAAACAAGCAGCCCAATTTTAAAAGGAGCAAGGCTGGGGTGCCTGGGTGGTTCAGTCGGTTGGGCCTTCAACTCTTGATTTCAGCTCAGGTCATGATCTTGGGGTGTGAGATCGAGCCCCATACTGGACTCCCCAATCAGCCGGGAGTCTGCTTGGGATTCTCTCTCTCCCTTTCCTCCTCCCCCTGCTCACACATTCTCGTGCACATGTGCTCTCTCTGGGGTAAATAAATAAATCTTAAAAAAAAAAGGAGCAAGCCTATATATACAAGGGCAGCGCCAGGAATCCTCGTGGTGACGGAAATGTTCCATAATTTGACAACATCCCTATCGCTATTTTGGTTATGATAAACTACCGTTTTGCAACTGTAGTTGTCACTAGGGGAAAGCAGGTGGAGGATACATGGAATCTCTGTTTTTTGTAAAACTACCTGTGAATCTATAATTTTTTTCAAAATAAAAAATATATTTTTAAACAGTGGGGAAAAATCCCCATAGAAATGATGTTGTACCCTTTCCAATACATTTTATCAGGAGGTAACCTGCTGATCTCATTACAGATGACGGTAACTTTGAACGCTTGTTTAATGTGCTGTCTGTCTAGGTTTCTCCATTGAAAAGTTAGTGTTTTTCCTTTATATCTTAAGTATCTTGTGAAGAGATAACTTTGAGCTGTGCAAATACCCCATTTGTCACCATACGTTCACCTACTATCTTTAGCAGGCACAAGTGGATCTGGTCTCCAGTAATCACTACTCTGGCTTTTGCCCAACAGTTATCTCCTAGTACCATCATTACTTTTATATTTATTATTTAGAATTCTATGTAAGCAAGAGCTGTTCCTTCTCCTTCGTTTATTTTTGTCAATTATTTAAATTAAGCATGATTCGCAGGTATTTATTTTGTTCCATGGCTTGTAATCCATTACTATCATTATTTACTTGGCTGCTCCAATGTTCCATATTTAACTCTGGGAGCTCCTTCAATTAAGCACCTGTGTCCTCTCAACATGCGCCCATCCTTTTTTGGAGACTTCCTTGCTTTTTGGCACCATAAGATGTTACTGGCTTATCTTGTACTTCTCTGCCCCAGTCTAGGAATCAGCCATTTCTCCAAGGAACCCTAGAGTTCTTTTTCTTAAGAACTTAAACATATATTTTTTAAAGATTTTATTGATTTGACAGAGCCAGACAGCACAAGCAGGGGAAGCAGCAAAGGGAGGGGGAGAAACAGGCTTCCCACTGAGCAGGGAGGCCAATGCGGAGTTCGATCCCAGGACCCTGGGATCATGACCTGAGCTGAAGGCAAACGCTTAACCGACTGAACCAACCAGGTGCCCTCTAAACACATTCTTAAAAATATCCTGGAAAGCAGCCTTAGCTTGCTAATGATTCATTCAATCACTCACTAAATTCATCCATAGGAAAGTGAATATTAAACCTCATTACAGTACTTAATTCCCATTAAAAAATAATATAAAAAATAAAAATAAATGTCACAAACTCATCAATTTATCTGGAATCTTTTTCAAGGGAGCTGAAATCATTTTCTCAATAATGAAACTGACTATACAACACTAAGATCACAAAAACCAATTATGGTCTGTAAGTGAAAAATAAATTTTTAGTGGCGCCTGGGTGGCTCAGTCTGTTAAGTGTCTTCGGCTCACATCATGATCTTGGGGTCTTGGGATCAAGCGCCACGTCGGGCTCCTTGCTCAGTGGGGAGCCTGCTTCTCCCTCTCCTTCTGCTGCTCCCCCTGCTTGTGCTCTCTCTCTCTCTCTCTCTGCTAAATAAATAAAATCTTAAAAAAAAAATTTCATACATCTTGTTTCTTTAGGGAACCTGGTTCAACACTTTCAGCTTTTTCTCAAGTAAAGGCTGATCAAACCCATTAGATAAGTAACTTCCACTATTCTTTTGCAGTCTGAGTTCTTAACTATCCTGACTGTTCTTCCCCTTTGGTGTTTAATGTGTAATACATACTTTTTAACAATGCCTCGATGAGACACTAAAAAAGACTTATGTTCTCATCCTGGTTCTTCAGTTAAAGGAAAAAAAGGAAGAAGAAACAGAAGACTTAATTACTTTTTCAAGCTCATGTAACAAACAGAAGTCAGTTCTAAGACCCAAGCCTTGTGCCGTTTGTTTATGAGGGTGTGCTCATTACTTCATTAATACGGTTTAGATACTGCTCTTATTACTTACACTCTCATTCTCTACCATTAACTTCAGCTAATAGTCCAATCTGAAACACGGTGTAAATACCTAGCAGATATATTTCCTTGAAGGAGTTTCTTTCTTTTGGCTTTAGAGCACAAAGGAAAGGGGAGAAGAAAACCCAAATAAATGTAAAAAATAATTTATATGCCCTGTTAAGCTCTTGTATGCACTTCGTTAAACTATTTTTTTAGAACAGTTGTGCATTTTGATTCTTAAAAAAGATCCTTTGGGAGGGAAATGAGCTTTTTGCTTTTACAGATAGTTTTAGGACTATTAAATGTGTGTCCCCTTGACACATGAAGTACTCTGCTCTCAGGGAATGCAAAGTAATTTTAAAATTAGCCTAAGAGAAATATAATTAGAAAGGTAAATCTACTGAAAAAAAGAAATGAGTGGCCTAAGGGAAACTGCATCCACAGTTCAGTTCTTTGATTTTATATAGTGAATCACAATTATGTTTGTTTTATTCCCAAGGGCATTCATTACACTCAAAGTAATGTTAAATATCCTTATTCAGCTATTTCCACAATATGCATTATTTACTAAGTTGAGCAGCATATCACAAACTAAAAACAAAAGAAATATTTACCACATAAATACGTACATTTATATATATATTATGTATTTATATAAAATATATATTTTACTATAACCAATATTTTTTGTTGCCTTATCTGGCACTCTGCCCCACTGGCAATCAATATGCCACATTTTTGTACTTTAATCTAGGAGAACACTAAAGTTTATACACTGCCCAATACGTTAAAGTCCCCGATCAGAACTTTATGCAAGATGGAGTTTCTTCATTTTTCAAACCCCATAACCTTTAGTGCAGTGCAACGCATTAATGTAAAGCAAAACCCTAGGGAGACAGAATACCAGGAGCATGGATTATTTACTTATTTAACAAACATCTATTGAATATCTACCATGATTATTCTACTAAATCAGATGCTACGGGGAAACAAAACACGCAGTCACGCTTGAAGGAGTTTCCAGTCAAATTAGGGGTAGAAGATAACAGATAAAGTACAATTAAATGAAGAACTGAGTAAAATTACAAGAATACATACAAGGGCATTCACCAAGCAGCAGAAGAGGATTCCAGGCTTCCCTGAAGGATTTTACGCAACTAGTAAAAGATCCGACCCCGGGGAGTAGCACAGAGAACTGCTCCAGACCAGCTTCCGAGCTGAAGTGTCGGCAGCACTGGAGTTTCACAGGGTGGACCACGAGAGCCAAGGAGAACAAAGCCTGCAGGGGACGGAGGGCGGGCGGGGCTCGGGATGCAAGGCCGGAATTCATGTGTCAGTGACTGGTGAAGCACTGAAGATCACCCAGGAGGCCCGGAACCACCATAAAAGAAGGATTTTAAAGGATTCAGTCTGGTAAAGATGTACAACTAGACTGGAGAGAGAGGAGATGAGGGTTCAGGGGAAGCTACCGTGGATTTGCATGCCGGATATTCTGATCTAAAGTCACGTGGCTTAGGAAAGGAAGGAACACGGAAGACACTCTAGGAAGGTGACAGATCCTGGGGCTTAAGGGCAAGGACTGGGGAAGACATGCACCTGGATCTGAATCCCGACTCTGGGACTTATTAGCTGCCTGACCTTTACGAGACTGCTGACATTCCATGTTTCCCATTTCCTCAGCGTAGACGTGCTTAGGAGTCTCGACCCTTAAAATGCTTTACCTCAGTGTGCGGCACATCAGAAATGTTCTGTTACTGTGTTACTTACAGGAGGCAGGGGCTGCCTACCCGACTCCAAGCCGCTCTTCAGGCTTCACAGATTGCCGTGTGGCCAAGCCCTGCCAAGCCCATGACGACCCTTAGCCCTCAGTCTCTAGAATGCCCCGAATCCACCCAGTTTCTTGATTCAGTATAGCCCATAAACATCCGACCACAGCTCTCTGCCACCCTACCTTCATCACCTGTCCCTCAAGCCCTACAAGCCACTTTTACATCTGCTTTCTCCCCTCCTCAAACGAACATGTACTGAGCTTCACTTATGTGCCTGGCCTTAAACTAGGGACACGGGGTTAAAACAGCAAGACAGACCACACCCCCGCCCTTATGGAAGGGATATATATTTGAACAAATAATCACCCCAAAAGATATGTAATTACAAACCATAAAAAGCAACAGGCATAAACTGATAGAAGACGCAAAATCAGTGATTAGAAATCACATGTGGGATGCGTGATGTGGACCAGGGGAGGGTGGGCGTGGTGTCAGGCAAGACATCCGTAAGTACCGCATGTGGTCCATGTCGCCTCAGGACTGAGTGCGAGTTATCGGGCAAAGAAGGGAAGAGCCAGAGAGGTTGGAGCACGATGAGCGAGACGGAGAATGGTCAGAGATGAGGGTCATGGAGGCCAGACCATGCAGGGCCCTAGAGGCCATGTTATAAAGATTGGGGATTTTGTCTTGCAGAGTAGAAAGACGCTGCGCAGTTTTAAGGAGAGAGTCACATGACCAGCTTTGCCTTTCTACTTGCTTCCGTCTCTGCTCCTCTCACAGTATGGGCACAGCCAAAGCTAATCAGAAGCACTCAATGGGCTTCAACAATTAAGCCACCACCCCTCTCCCGGCTTCCCACGCGGATCTGGACTTGAGTCAAACAGGTGAACGAATGACTGGAGGAGGTAGAAGAACCACCACCCAGCAACCAGGACTGGGCGGAGCCCTTTGCCAACAGACTTCTACAGTCCCCACCGCTCTGAGCCGCACTTCGGACAGCCTGAGGTACGGACAGGTGTTACGTGAGACCTGCCCTAAATACAGCATTTCTGAAAGTGCCATAAGCCAACAGCGGAGACGCTGTTTGCCACATTTATCATTTTAGAGAGCAACCAGTCTGCACAGAGACATAATGAAGGCTCCGTACTTTTTAAAACCATGTTTAGTTCTACCTGAAGCTAACTCCTCCGGTTTAAGGGATAGACAGAAGCAACACACTGCTGGGTATTTTAGCAAATACCTACCAGTGAACAACAAGAGGGAAACAGAAGTGTACAACACACCCCCTCCTATAATCCAGCTGGGTCATACACACACACACACACACACACACCCAAAAACAGCACAAGAGGAAACACGTATTAAGTTGTGAGGCACACACTGTACACAGTGTAGGAGCTCAGAGAAAAGTGAGCACTTGTAGGGCTTGGAAAATACGGAATGTAAACTGAAGAGGAGCTAGGACTTGGACAAAAGAAAATGGCATGCCTTGTGCAAAATTCCAGAGGTAGAAGAAGTGTGGGTTATTGGAGAGGGCAATGGGGTGACCAGCCTGATTGGAGCAGAGGGCTCTCCTATGACCAGAGCAGTCTCACCACCCAGATGATCTGCAAAGAGAGCAACACCCTTCCCTTGCCTTGCAGACTGGACAAAATAGGAGCCCCTGTGCCGAGTAAAATGGCACAACGGAATTCCTTGAATGGCTGATTATGGATCGTTACAAGGTAAGAAAAGCTATATGAGTACTAACCTTTTTATCTAAAGATGGATGATCAGGATGAGAATGAGGATGATATAATAATAATAATAATAATAATAATAATAATAATAAATAATGTCATTACCTTTGATTTCTTTAAAACAAGCCTTGACCTTGACCTTATGGCCATTTTATGTGACCAGCTTAGCCTCCTACCTTTCTCTGCAAAAATCATTAGTGTATGGGCTGAGTTACCCAGTCCATGAACTGGGCAGATTTCTAAAACTGCAGTTAGAAAACATTTCAGAACGAAGAAATTCCCTAAGGGAAGCAGCAAAAGGGGAGCTCTAGAACATGACCCTGGTACAGTTTTCTACCACTCCGCTAGCATACAGCTGTGCACTTCTACAGATCCCAAATAAGTTACTAGCAGCCTTTAATTCAATGGACAGATGTTCTTGAAGACTAAAGCTAAGGCAAACAGTCTAAGACATCTGTCACATTTATCTATTGATCTGGGGATGAAAAGTTGAGAAATTCACAAGAAAAGGATGCTAACCAGTCAACTTGATCTAAGAAAAATAAGATCTTGAAGCATATGAAGTATCTGCTTAGCACAGGAGCTCAGTAGGGAGCCCAGCAGACTAAATTTTTTAAAATGCATCTTTGTTAATGGTTATTTTTGTAAAGAACATGTTTATACATATTAAAAAACCTCATTTTCAAATTTATACAAAGCAATATGGCATTCTAGGACTTTCTTTTTTATTACTCAATTACAACAATGAAACATTCTAAATATCAATGAGATGCAATTTCAAATCAAATTGTTAATAATTATATACGAGAAGTCATATTTCTTGATATAATGAAAGAAAATATGTTTTTTCTTTAATCAGTTGTAATAATTGCCATTCATTTCTCTTGGACCTGTGGTTAGGCTCGCCAATTTTAAAAACAGTGCCACTGGGAAAATCCAAAGAGTTAAGGAATAAGAAGCAACAAATTTAGTATTTACAACTAAATAGCATCTCTACTTAACTACCCACTTAACTACAGGTATACCTTGGAGAGATTGTGGGTTCAGTTCCAGACTACTGTGGTAACATGAATGTGAAATAAAATGAGTCAAATGGATTTTTTAGTTTCCTGGTGCACATAAAAGTTCTGTTTACACTATTCTGTAGTCTATCGAGTGTGCAATAGTATTAGGTCTAAAAAATGTACATACCTTAACTAAAAATACTTTATTGTTAAAAAATGCTAACCATCTGAGCTTTCAGTGAGTTGTAATCACTAATCACGGATCACTCTAGCAAATATAATAATGAAAAAGTTGGAAACATTGCTAGAATTACCAAAGCGTGACACAGAGACACAAAGTGAACAAACGCTGTTGGAAAAATGGCACGGACAGACTTGTTCGACCCCGGACTGCCACACACCTTCAATCTGTGTAACACCACCGTATCTTCAGAGCACAATGAGGCGGAGCGCAACAGACAGGTGTGCCTGTACTCCTGAATGGGGACAAGAGGCTCAGATGATGGCACCAAAATCCAACTTGGAGCTTTGTTCTTAGACTATTTTTTCACGACAATAGTTGGGCTGTAAAATATATGTATGGAGTCACTCCACACTTGACACTAACAGTAAAGAGTAAAAACAGGGTCCAGATTACAATGAGATTATAAATGTGCTACATATTAATTGCCTCTCAACTCCAAATTTTCCCTTCAATATATGTTCTGCCCTAATGCACAACATTCTTTTAGGCACTTTCCTCTAGAGTCAGCATGATGCTAAATTTTCTCAGGAGAGGGTGCTGGAGGGTCACTGCAGAAGTAAGGGGCTCTCCTACTGTTTGCTGCACATGTGAGGGGCCAGGGTGAGAAAATCTGTGGGAGCTCTGCCCCCAGCAGGTACCCAAAACATGCAGTTGCTTAGCAAAGTTGCAGTCTTGGCCTGGCCTGGTGATAGGGTTCCTGTGGCCATCTTCACATGGAAACCAGCATTCCAAAGGCCTTCCGCCTACATCATACCCTCCTGCTCACCCAAGCCTCTGCTCCCTCGACGTACCCACACCCATAACCGCTGACTGCCTGTGCCTCGCCTGCACTCCAGGGGCTCGCTTCCTGCTTGCCAAGCAACCTCATACCAGTACAGCCTGGCAAAGCAGCAAAATTCTCTGCTACCCTGTGGGATGAACTACGCTTTTTCCAACAAAGGAATGAACCCCCTTTGGGGGGCCTTGGGGAAGGTACTGCCTTCCACTTTTGTCCTTCCTGGGTATTTTCCCTCAGTCCACGGGAACCATGCAGGCTTTCCTTAGATCTCACAGTTATTTATTTCTTAGAGTTTCATATTTTTTTATATTAAAATTCCTGTGTAATCTACTGTGTGGTTTCCATTTCCCTGATTGGACTTAAGCTGATTCAGTGATCAATTTCAGGGTGTGGGATTTCCTGTAAGTGGTACTTTCCTAATTTGTCTACTGAAAAAATATAAATATTATATTAAGAAATTAAGTTGTGTGTATTTGGAACCTAGGCTAATAGATACTACATGCTATGTATTAAAATATTAATAATTCTTTAGATGTTTAAAATTTGAAAACCAATTAACAATTAACTTTAATATAACAGAGGAGGATGTTAGAATACACTCTAAAACCTGTTTTTTAAAAAAGCACTGTTTTTGCTACTTAATATTTCTATATTAATAATTAACGTCAAAAAATAACACAACAGGGGTGCCTGAGTGGCTCAGTTGGGTAAGCGTCTGCCTTCGGCTCAGGTCATGATCCCGGGGGCCTGGGATCAAGACCCATGTTGGGCTCCATGCTCAGCGGGGAGCCTGTTTCTCTCTCTCCTCCTGCCTGCCACTCCCCCCCCTGCTTATGCTTTCTCTGTCAAACAAATAAAATCTTTAAAAAAACTAAAAAATAACACAACAAAGAAAGTTTATTGAATATTCTCCTCCAACGGAATGACATATAAAACTACTGAACTAAATGTGCTTCCCCTGAAAAAACAAGCAGGAAAGAAAATTTTGAACCAGCCTTCATAATAGACCAACATATGTTAATCTTAATTCCAGATTGAAAAATTCAGCGGGTGGGTTAGGAGTAACATTCAGTAACTTTATGAATGAGAGCACACCATTGACGTGGCTGGCAGAGTACAGTAACACAGCTCTTTTTCCTACAGCCTGGAATACAACTGCCTAGGAAGAGAACAATGGAAACGGACAAGGAGGAGTCACCCCTACCTGTAAAGCATGTGGAACATAAAATGCAGATCAATCACTCAAGAAAAGAAATCCTGATGACATGGGACATTCTAGACAAAAGGAGCAGCATGGAAAGGAAACCCAAGACATGCAGCTCCGTGATGGGCACTGTGGGAGCTTTATACCTGTTTTCCTACATTGTGCGTGTGGTAATTTAGGACTACAGCACGTGCCTGTATGATTTTACACTACTGATACACTGATGAGATTTGGTAATATAATACTGATTTTCAAGGCTAAATAAGATTTCTATGGGTTTGATGAATTTTTTAAATTTACCACTTGAAAACATAAGGGAAAAAAGATATTACCGGCACAAGTGTGTCCCCTGCAGAAAAAGAAAGCCACAGGCCTTTGAGAGGCTATGGCTAAAAAACACTCCCAGGGACACCAGCCCCACAGCAAGGATGAAGCACGTCCAGATGCAGTTGTTCTGATGTGCCTGGGATAATCTAAGCAAATAAAAGCATCCTGGGAACTATCTAACTTTGCAGTTGGCTGGCTCAGAGATCCCCAACTGTTCTGGAAAGAGGCATACCAATTATAGATTTTTTAAGAAATGTTGCTAGTGAAGAACCAAATGTGATTTCTGTGAATCGTCTGTAGAGCCTGAGCTTAAAATGTTAGGTGAGATCTTGATGGTTTCAGAGAGATTACTGAGGCTTTTATTGCTTCTGTCTGGAACACAAGCAGACCGCATTCAAGTCAAAACAAATATCTCCAAGAATTCATTGATTAATGCTAATAATTCAGAAAATCTATAGTTCTCCCATAAAACCTCATAGGATTACAAAATGATGTGAAAAGGCAAACAGCCTTTTCCTTTACAGTGAACATTTTAATGAACCCCCAGAGACAAAAAAGATGTATTTCTGTTTGTTATGCCTGAGGAGATGAATTACAAAACACTCATTTTACTGCTCAGTGGGTGTGATGGTTAATTTCATGTGTCAAGTTAGAGGGTATTTTTGGATGAGACAAACATTTAAACCAGTGAAGGCTGGGTAAATTTATTGTCCCCATTATGTGGATGGGCCTCATCTAATCAGTTGAAAGCCGAATAGAACAAAAAGACCAGCTTCCTTGAACAAGAGGGATTTCTCCAGTAGACTGTCTTTGGACTTCATCTGTACCACTGACTCTCCTGAGTCTCCAGCCTGCCACTCACACTGCAGATTTTAGACTCACCAGCTCTATAACTGTAAGAGCCAATTTCTTATATCTTTCTAGATACACAGAAATCCTATTGATTCTATTCTCTAGAGAACCCTGACTAATGCGGTAGGACTCAACTTACCTATGGTGATAATAAGATATTGGCATGAAAACATAATCAAATACGTTCAACTTTAATTTCCACAAGTAGGGAAAAATATCCAACTCCTTACCCCAGTGCCCTTATTTCTTGATGATACCACCCCAAAAAGGGATTTTCTACTTCATCAACTGTCCCTCAGTTCAGCTGGTGAGAAGACCCAGTCTTACTTCTTTTAAGGGCATACATGCATGTGTACTATATATTTTAAACAGATTTGATTATATAGCTAGATCTAGTCTAATTCCCATATAACAAAATGATGGAATTCATATACATTGATGGGTTATTTTCAGATATTTCCATTCAGTTTTCTAATACATATTGTCTAACACATATTGCATGATTTTTCCCCATTTACTTTGATTACCCCTGCTGTAGATTATTAAATGTTTTTAAATACTAACTTTTTTCCTGACCTTATCCTTTATGCATTTTTGTTCTGGTTGTGACAGTGAATAAGGCCAAACTGCATTCTGAGTCTTATGTTCTAATACAGTTGTAAAATCAAATTAAAAGTATGTTAAGTACCTAAAATATTTTGATTTCACATATTTTCAATTATTTTGTTAAAATAGTTTGAGTTTTGGGGCACCTGGATAGAGCAGTCGTTAAGCATCTGTCTTTGGCTCAGGGCGTGATCCCAGCGTTTTGGGATCGAGCCCTGCATCAGGCTCCTCCGCTGTGAGCCTGCTTCTTCCTCTCCCACTCCCCCTGCTTGTGTTCCCTCTCTCGCTGGCTGTCTCTCTGTCAAATAAATAAATACAATATTTTTAAAAAATTTTTTTATTATATTATGTTAGTCACCATACAAATAGATAAAATCTTTTAAAAAAATAGTTTGAGTTTTTATCCCACAGTTCATAGGATTTTAGTTCAAATTTTGCATCCTTTTCCTAGTTACACAGTGCCTATGTAACTCAGGATCCTCATTAGAAAATGGCTGTCATTTCTATCTTGGGTGACAGTCCAGAGATAACAACCACAATACAATGTGGCAAGTTTGGTAATTGGGTGATGTATAGAGCACAGAGGAAGAATAAAGAAAGAGGAGAGGAATCAACGACAGGAGGGCAAGTGGTTCGGGAAACACAAGAGATGATGTCTGAGCTGAGTCTGGTGGCTGGAGGCTTGGTAGGGCTGGAAAAGGTCAGGCATCCCCAGCAGACAGTGTGGTGTGTAAAACGTCAAGGATGCAGAAGAGCAAAGGTCTTCAAAGAATTAAAGCACTTTAGTACCACTTCAAAATGGTAGGTGTAAGAAGGAAAACGGCCCAAATAGATGAGCAGGAGCCTGGCTGCAAAAGGCTGTGTTAGGTCATCCCATTGAGATCGGCTATAGAGATTTTATCCAGGAGGTAATGGGGAATCATTGAAGGATCCTGAGTAAAGAAGAATGCGCCAGAGAATATCTGAGTTTTAGAAAAATCGATCTGTCAACAATATGAAGAAAGCTGGAACGGTGGGGAACACAACTTAGGCTGCCGGAGAGAGATGAAGAAGAGCCTGCATTACGGCAGGAGCAAGGGAGTAGATCAGAAAGGGATAAATTCGGTGAGACTCAATCATTTGCTGTGAAAGGGGACACAGGACGTCAGGAATCCATAAGGTATTTGAGGCCATGAATATGAATGTTATCGTCCCGGACAGTGTATGCTAAGAACAGTAATTCTCAACTGGAGGGGGAGAGGAGGAGGACCTATGTGGGAACATAGCAGGACCTCAAGGAGAAAGCATATGTTGTTTTAAAAAGCATGTTCACATCAGAATTAAAGTTTATACTTATCAATACGTGCCCTCCTTAATACCCATCACATGGAGCACTGGGTGTTATACGCAAGTAATGAAGCATGGAACTTTACATCAAAAACTAGGGATGTACTGTATGGTGACTAACAATAAATATTTTTTAAAAGTTTATACTTAGCAACTCAAGGCATTTACTAAAAGGCTCCTCGAGTCTGCACAGGGACATATACACGTGAATGCACGCGCACGGTTATGTACTTAATTGCACCCACAGGACAACTGTTTGCTGAGTCCCTCTGAGGACCCGTCTTTAACTCTATTTTGCCTCAGATGCACTTACGTTCTAGGAAAGACACCAAAAGGCTGTAATATATAACCCATAATTCCCTCCCAGCAGTGCCTAAATTCAGGTTCCAGGGAAATGGAAACAGCTTAAGTTCCTCTCAATGCCCCCCCACACACACACACACAAGACAGAGGCAGTCCCAGGTAACACTGAGTTCCTCCAGACAGATACCTAAGCTAAACTCAGGCAGAGATCTAATAGGATACCTAAGACTTGTTACTCTTTCTTCAAAACTAACTCCCTTGCAGTAAGATGTAATAAAAGGACACTAGGGTAATAGCTATATAATCAGTTAGGCAAAGGTCTATATTATACTTTCTATTTTGTATCATCAAACATCTCAATTACCATACCTTATTGATCCAAATAATAAGAGTGCTTTCCACACTGATAGTTTCTCCTAAATTATGGGCCAGGGGAACATTTTGTTCCGTGTCTAACATTGCCCTCATTTTGTTTTTATTATTTTAGTAATGTTTTCATTTGAGTGTAGTTGGCACACAATGTTACATTCGTTTCAGGTGTACAACATAGTGATTTGACAAGTTTATACATTATGCTATGTTCCCCACAAGCGCTATCATCTGTCACCATGTGATGCTATTACAATACCACTGACTATATTCCTTATGCTTTGCCTTTTAATATTCTCATTTAAAATAAAAAAACCTTAAATTAAGGAATTAAGTTTCCATTTTTTGTTTTTTACAAGACAAAAAAATAAGCAATTGGAAAAATGTTCAATTACTATAAATCAAATATTTGAAATGTACCAGGAGAGTGATATTACTAAATACAGCAGTAAATATTTTTATAGTGAATATTTTTAACAATTATTTTTTTTTGAAGCCTGGATGTTTATGCAGTATTAGTAAGGCTTAAGGCGGCATATACCCATATCGCAAGATTAAAACATTGAATTAAAAAAAGTGGCAGGGGCGCCTGGGTGGCTTAGTCAGTTAAGTGTCTGCCTTCGGCTCAGGTCATGATCCCAGGGTCCTGGGAGCGAGTCTCACATCGGGTTCCTTGCTCAGCGGGGAGCCTACTTTTCCCTCTGCCTGCTGCTCCCCCTGCTTGTGCTCTCTCTCTCTCTCTAATAAATAAAATCTTTACAAAAGGCAAAGATAGGGGCACCTGGGTGGCACAGTCGTTAAGCGTCTGCCTTCGGCTCAGGGCGTGATCCCGGCCTTATGGGATCGAGCCCCACGTCAGGTTCCTCAGCTGGGAGCCTGCTTCTTCCTCTCCCACTCCCCCTGCCTGTGTTCCCTCTCTCGCTGGCTGTCTCTCTGTCAAATAAATAAATAAAATCTTAAAAAAAAAAAAAAAGGCAAAGATGGGTATTGAGTAGAGGACATGATCATCACTCCTGTGGTGTCATATTCTATAGGTAACATGACTTTGGAAGAGGAAAGGCAGGTGAGCTACCATTGCTGTCATATACAAGGTATTAAATAACTATAAATTAAAGTAAGTCTGTCTTAATGGGAACAGTTTGGAGAGGTTATGCTACTCTAACCACAAAAATATTTCCTTTAATATGTCCACCCAACAGCTACTCTGAGGTGACTAAAAAAATTCCTTGCCATAAAAGAACACAAGAGTAATAATGGATCAATGGAAAAACTGCTTTAATTTTTTTTTATTTTGGACACATTAGATAACTCAAAGTAAACAGTCAAGAAAATACTGATTTTATTTTTTTTTAAGATTTTATTTATTTATTTGACAGAGAGACAGCCAGCGAGAGAGGGAACACAAGCAGGGGGAGTGGGAGAGGAAGAAGCAGGCTCCCAGCGGAGGAGCCTGATGTGGGGCTCGATCCCAGAACCCCGGGATCACGCCAAGCCGAAGGCAGACGCTTAACGACCGAGCCACCCAGGCACCCCGTGGAAAATACTGATTTTAAAACTAAATTTGCTAGAAGAATATGTTTGCTTTTGGAATCTCCCCTAAAATTAATAATTTATTTAGCACACATTTATTTAGAGACCCCCACGGGAAGGTTCTTGACCTATTATTATAAACTCACCCATTAAAACTTACTATAAAGGAAGGAGTACTAATAAATGACCCAAATATATGGAGGAATTCTTTTTAGATTTATTTATTTATTTATTTATTTATTTATTTATTTATTTGACAGAGAGAGAGAGAGAGAGAGCACAAGCAGGGGGAACAGCAGAGGGAGAGGGAGAAGCCGGCTCCCCGCTGAGAAGGGAGCCCTATGTAGTAAGGCCTGATCCCAGAATCCCAGGATCATGACCTGAGCCAAAGGCAGATGCTTAACCCACTGAGCCACCCAGGCGCCCATATATGGAGGGCTTTAAAAGAAGTGTAGCTATAAATCTAAGTGGTTAAAGTGTTACACTAGTAAGAGGCTGCATGGTGCAATGAGAAACACATTGTTAAGTTCTGGACAGATGCTTACCTCAGTAAAAGGTGCAGTTACAGAAACAATACGTTAAAGAACAGGATTTAAACACACTGGCAAAAATCAGAAGTATTTTTCTTAAATCAGAGGTATTTTTAAACTTCAGTTATTTTATCCTATTAAACAAAGTTTAACAACAAAAAAGAAAAAACTTACCTATAAAAAAGAAACCTGAGAGTCATAACTTTCTAGTAGGGTAATTTTAAATTTTCTTTCATCTTGATGAGTTTGTTTTGACAAATACACGATGAAGTGTATTCTTCATTTATGCTGATGAAGAGATAAACTTTAAGTAAATTTTATTAAAAGACTGCCTCTTCTGGCTAATACCAGTGTCTCTGGCATTCCCTTTCCCTAATTTGAATTTGTGGCTTTTAACCGGTTTGAGATCGCTTGTTTCTAAAGCATTCATAGAAATAAAAGGAGCCTCAGATATCATCTAATCTAATTCTCTTATTTTACAGATAAAAAAGCCAGGGTCCAGAAAAGTAAAAGATCAATACCCACTTTTCTTGACGCCAGCAAGAAATATCATGAAATCCTTTTTAGCTTTCTGTAGCTGCCATAATGAATCGCCACAAATCTAGTGACTTAAAACAATGGAAATTTATTCTCTCACAGCTCTGGAGGCCGGAAGTCCAAAATCAAGGTGTCAACAGGGCCATGCTCCTTCCCAGGCCCTAGAGAAGAATCTTTCCTTGCTTCTTGGAGCTTCTGATGACTCCAGGCTTCCTTAGCCTAGGCTACAGAATTCTAATCTCTGCCTCTGTCTTCACAAACCCTTTTTATGTCTTCTCTTCTGTCTCTTAGAAGACATCTGTCACTGGATGTAGGGCCCACCTGGATAATCTGGGATGATCTTACCAGTTTAACTAAATTACACCTTCAAAGACTCTTTTTCCAAATAAGGTCACCTTCACAGGTTCCAGGGGTTAAGATTTAGACATATCTTTTTGGGGCTGCCATTAAACCTACTAGAGACTCTAAAGAGTCCCTTCCTACCCCACCACTGCCAAGAGGCAACCTCTAAAGAGTCCCTTCCTACCCCACCACTGCCAAGAGGCAACCTCTACCTTAAACTTGTATCTATTTGTTCACTATATCTCTAGACTTTATATGCCTAGACTAATTAAAATATTTTATTTTCTGTATAGTATATCTGCCAAACCAACTCCATCTAATAAATAATAATTAATAATGATCATGGTACTTAAGAAAAATTCCAGGATCTGCAAATTCAGAAAAAAACTCCCATGACATTATTTCAAAACGAGTCACTGAACAGGAAGTTAAATTTTTAACAGTTTTATTCTAAACTGACAACTGCCATTTGACATGCACACAAATCCTATAGAGAATTGTAGCAAAAACAAAGTAGCCTATCTAATATTTGCCTTTCTGTGGAAGCTTTTATCTAGACTAGAAAAAAGGGTACACAATATGTAGAAAGTTAAAATGAAAGACAATTAGCTAATCAATCAGCAGTAAGTAACATCAGATTCTCTCTTTCTCTATGACAGAGAAGGAGTGAAGAAACAAAAGTGGAATTGGACGATAAAAGTAGAGAGAGACAGTGGTAAACACTGAAGGGAGTAAGGGAATAAAAGGAGAAGACAGCTTGAAAAGACTTCATAATTTTGTCAAAGAACAACTTTGAGATAAGATGCCTGTCAATTCTACAAAAATATTGTATCTTGCAAGTTGCATGCAGATCTGATTTCTGTGATTTGTGAAATGGTCAAGTATTTTAAACTCAAATTTCTCAAAAGGGAGTCCAGTTTCCAAAAGATGTTTTAATTGGGATATCCCTGGAACACTGCCAAGAGGAAGTCTGGATGACTTCTCAAGAGCCCGGCAGTCCTACATTTGCCAGCACAGACAGCCTGAGATATACAGCTTGGATGCTGATTCACTCTTACTCTAAAAATATGTACAATTTCACGTGTAGTGAAAAGTATTGATTTAAGCCTTGATGGAAAGCAACATGCTCGGGCAGAAGGTAAATAATAGCTTTCATTAACAAAATCCAAAGACTTAAGTGAACCTTATGTAGGTCTTCCTTTAGAAAAGTTAAGTCTTTGGTTTCCCTTTCTCTCAAATTGCATGCAGTGCCAGGACTTTGGCAGGTTGTTGCTGATGACTTTTGTATCAAGTACACAGTAGTCCCTTGTGCCTCATTTTGTGACAATATTGTGAGTCTATCAAGAAACTGATTGAGTGGGCATTTGCCATGTGGCTCTCATTCCCTTACTTCCCAGCAAGAATCCCTTTTCTCTATTCTTGCTTTCATCCTGCCATTAGATTGGAAACATGCTCCTTCTATTGCCAAATAATTCCAGTATTTTCAAATTTCACTAGAAAACTTATTTCTGTGAAGTTTTCAGCAAATAATTCATATTAGCATCCCCAGTAGACCAAAAAAATTATGCTTACGGTATTTACATATTTAACCTATTTTCATCCAGCTTACTTTTAGCATTTAAAAAATATTATAAATTATTTGTCTTACACAAAAGTATAAAGAAAAATATAAAGAACTCCCAGTTTAAAAACTAAAAACTAAATCTAGCAATACACTTGAAGTCTGTTTATTCATCCCCAATTTCATTCCCCCCTTCCTACCCCATCACTGCCAAGAGGCAATCTCTACCTTAAACATGTATCTATTTTTTCATTATATCTCTAGACTTTATGTTTAGACTAATTAAAATATTTTATTTTTTGTATAGTATATATTGCCAAACCAACTCTATCTAATAAACAATAATTAAAAATGATCAGGGTACTAAAGAAAAATTCCAGAATCTGTTAATTCAGAAAAAAACTCCCATGACAGTATTTCAAAACCTGAGTCACTGAACAGGAGTCAAATTTTTAACAGTTTTATTCCAAACTGACAACTGCCATTTGACATGCACACAAATCCAATAGAGAATTATAGCAAAAACGAAGTAGCCTATCTAATATTTTCCTTCCTGTGGAAGCTTTTATCTAGACTGAAACAAGAGTACACAATATGTAGAAAGTTAAAATGAAAGATAGATGAGACTGCTACAGAATTAACTGCGCCATAGTTTGTTTTTTTGATAGAATTATAAGAATAGGAGTTGAAAGAAACACGATTGCCTAAAGAGAATATTCCCTGTTTCAAACATGGCTGAAAATAGCAGTGTCTTCATTCCTGCTTCACCTAAGATTTATTTAGGAGATGGTTGGGAAAACCTTATCCAGTCGTAAAATAATGGACAAGCATACAAGGGACTGTAAGTAACGCCAGTAGAAACATTTAATGAAATAATTCTACTCATCAGTCATAGCTTCAATTATAATTATCAAACAGTGCCAAAAGGAAACTCCAGTTGTGATATATATGAGGGGAAAAAAAAGACACAGTGGACTATTAATACCACAATATAAACAGTAGTTAAGCCAACCAATATTTATTAAGCACTTCTTAAGTGCCAGGGACAGAGCTATGTAGGGCAGGGAAGGGAAAGGTACATAATTTAATCCCTGGAATATAATAGGTCCTGCCCTTACCGCTAGAAGCTGAAACAATAATTTAAATTTCAAATAATACTAAGTTGATTACTATAAAATAACTAAATGAACAGAAAAGTAACTAAAAGAACATAACTGGGATTAAGTTATTTAGTCTCAAGTTTTATTTATATATTGAGAAATATTAGGATTACATTAAAAGGACTCAAGTAATTATTCAGATATTTGAATATATCCAGACTTGGAAATATCCAAGAATTAGTAGCATTTTTCCTGATATTCCTTACCACGTAAGCATATCTCTAGAGGCGACCTCTACAGTAAACTAAGGAAACAAATTAAAGCAACTCAGATTTTCAAGGCATTATAATTTTAAGTGGTAGCAATATCTAGCTTTTAATAATTAAAGATTCCCCATCAGACTTATCCTAAAATACTTCAGTTAAAATGATTTTATGTATACGAAAGCAGCTAGCATCACACTTGCTAAACAGTGGATTCTTAATAAAAGTTAAAACAACAATAGCAACTAACCTTATCTAAGAAGCAATAAATATTTGAAATTACAGAAGCAGCACAGAATTTTACTGACTGAAAAACCTTTGGAAATGATCTATTGTCTAACCCCTTAATTTTAGAAGATAAAGAAACTGAGGTCAAATGATTTAGCCAACTAGCACCAGAGCCAGGATTAAAATCCAAGTCTCCTAACATAAGACTAGTGCTTTTGCAAAGTCTTTTTTGGGCTAAAGTTTTGAGGGGGGGGGGGAAGGACCCACCAAAAGCTTCATTTTCAATAAGCAACTTTTCTAGATTCTGAGGCAGAAAAAAAACCAGATTCTTACTCTAGCTGCCAGTAATCCTAGCCTTAGGTAAGTCACCAAAACTCTGGGATACAGTTTTTGTATATAAAATGAGAAAGTAAGACTGATCAGTGATTCTCAGTCTTGGCTATGCAGCCAAATCCTCTGAGTGGATTTTTAAAAACAGCAACACCCAGGTGCTACCCCCCCCCCCCAGATTCTATTTTAAATGGTCTGGGATGGTCCATTGGCATCAATATCATTTTCAAGTTTCCCAAGTGATTCCAATGGGTAACCAAGACCGAGGCCCACTGGACTAAATATTTAAAGGTCCCTTTTATCATATAAAATTTGAATGTATTCTTTCTTGTTTTGTTTGTAACATTAGTTAACACTAATGAGGGGCATGTTAGACATAATAAACGCACACAAACCCAGAAAAAAGTCCCTTTTAGACTCTGTAGACATTCGTGGTATGTGTAGATTCTATACCATAATCCCTTAGCATTTATTGAGTCCTATCAAAAAGAAATCTTCTTCTTCCCTGGTTTATCTTTCTCTATGGAGGGAACTCAATTAGTCTCTAATTCTTGGCCCTCTATCTATGCCTTTTCTCCCTCCATCCAAGGAGACAGACTGGTTTACTAGTTGGCAAATTTGGAGGAAAAACTGTATATGCTTGGCTCAGCTCCCTCCTTGCACCTCCTGGAAAGGATCCAATCACAGAGAACACAAATTCTGACCTAGTTCTGTAAGGACAGTCTCCGCACTAGGACAGCCCTCAGTCCAGTGCTGCTATGACTGCTATAAGCCTTCTAACTCTGAGGTTCAGAATTTAGGAGACCACCCAGCAGCAAATACAAACTGCAACCCTCTAATTTAGATTTTATTAGAAAAGGGTAATATTTTGGTTCCCAAATATTTATTCTTGTCTTATTTCTCAACTGGTTCAGAACTCAGTAAATGAAGAGCAACGCTGTTTTGCTGGGTCCTCCCAGATATCTCAACAAGACCTACTCTGTATTTGACAATACCACAGGAATACAAAGATGATGTGCTTATCATTTGGTAATGTTCAGAGTGAGTAATAAATAAATATTATAGTTGTTACAAACTGAATGTTTGTGTCCTCCCAAAATTCATGTTAAAATCCTAATGCCCCTTTTGATGGTAATAGGAGGTGGGACCCTTGGGAAGTAATTAGGTAATGAGGGTCAAGTCCTAATGAATCGGACTGGTGCCCTTATAAGAAAAGACACAGGAGAAAAGATCTCTCCTCATCTGAGGTTACAGCAAAAAAGTGGCCGTCTGTAAACCAGGAAGAGGGCCATCACCAGAACACAACTCTGTTGGCACCCTGATCCTGAAATTCTAGCTCCCAGAACTATGAGAAATAAATACTTGTTTTGTAAGCCACCCTGGTATATTTGTTACAGATCTAGTCAAGGACTGTATTTTACCTAAAGGAGTTCTTTTTTTAAAAAAGATTTTATTTATTTATTTGAGAGAGAAAGCACGAGAGAGGGAGAGGGAGAGGGAGAAGCAGACCCCATGCTGAGCAGGGAGCCTGACCAGCGGCTCAATCCCAGGACCCTGGGATCATGACCTGAGCAGAAGGCAGATGCTTAACTGACTGAACCACCTAGGCACCCCTAACCAAAGTATGTCTTATCAATCTTGCCTTAATTCAAGGTTTCTCAATCTTATCATTATTAACATTTTGGGCTGAACAATTTTTTTTTTAAACCACTTTGTTGAGGTATGACTGACATACAAAAAGCTGTACATATTTAATGTATAAACTTGGTGAGTTTGGAGGTAAGTATATACTTGAGAAACCATCACCATACTCTATTCCATAATCATATCCATCACTTCCAAACATTTGGGCTGTTGGGGAGGGCTGTCCTGTACATTCTAGTAAGTTTAGCTGCATCCATGGCTCTTACTCCTTAGATGTGAGTAGCAATTCCCCAGGCTGTGACAACCAAAAATGTTTCCAGACATTGCCAAATGTCCCCCAGTTAGCAGAATCACCCAGTGCTGGGAACCACTGCCTCAATTTGAGGTGTCAGTTCAGGAAAGCAAAAGAGTGCCTACGTGTTGAAAAAGCAAACAGAGAATCACAGATTACAGCTAGCTCAGCTAGTCCAGCACTTTGTGTTTTTAAATGAGAAACCACAGTTATGCAAATATTAATATTTATTGTAAGTCTTTCATTGAGGCAGAACCTCTTACATTTAAAATCAGCAACCTTGTCAATAAAAGTGCAAAAAGAAGCAGAAGCTAGGAATTCCCTAGGTGTTTTTCCTCCTGAAAACATTAGTATTATTTCTAGAGCTGCACCATATCACTTTAAAATATATGAAATACATTTCCTCCAATTCGTGCTCTTATAAGACCTGTGAGAAATCTTTAGAAGCCATGCCTACACTACTAAAGGTAAAAGCCATGGTTCTCACCATCTGTGTATATCACAAATAAATACAGAAGAAAAGCCACTGATGTGACAGTAATAAAGGAACTAAAATAACAGTAAAAAGCACAGAACCCATCAGGTATTACCTGGCAAAGAAGCAAGTAGGTATCAATGTAGTCTTGCCTTCTCCAACTTATCCTCCACAGTAACCTTTCTCAAAAAGATTCTTCTAAAACACAGATCTGATTATGTTTCCTTCAGCCTGGCTTCAAATCCTTCAAAGGTTCACAATATCCATCATCTTCAAGATAAAAACCAAACTTCCCAGTTTCCATGATCCTGCTTCTGCCCACCTCTCCAGCCTTATCTCCTTCCCTTCTCCCATACATACCCTAAATCCCAGCTACTCTGTACTCCTTGAAGATCTCTAAAGAGCCCCAAGAACCTATATTTAGTAAGAACAGGAAAAGTGAAATCAATACAACTGCATGTAATGCTTGTTTATGAACCTGTCCTTCAGTTGTCAGATCTGGTGTGACTTCCTCAAGGAATAGTGCCCAAACCTATTACATGTTTTCACAACACCATGGACCTTTCCTTCACTGCATTTATCACAACTATAGGTTTTACAATTATTTGTGTGATTATTTTATTCATCTCTTTCTCCATACAGACTGTAAACTCCAATAGGGCAGGAAGTATGTTTACATTTGGGACATACTGTCCAATATGTCCCCAGTGCAGGTTTCACTTATGCTTGGCATACAGCAGATGCTCAATGAATATTTGTCAAATAAATAAATGAGTATTCTTTTACATCTCCAAGTCTTGTCAGGGTGGTATTTCCTATCTGTAATGATCCTCTTTTCCTTCTTTATCTGGCCAGCTCCTGTTTTCCTTTAAAACTCAGCTAGGCACCCTTCATCCTGGAAATCTAACCTGATCCCTAAGGCCAAGTTCGATACTCCACCCCTGTGCTCTAACAGCATCGTGGATATATTTTTATACAGCATATTATCTTTGACTGTAGCTTTCTTTTTACTTGTCTCTCTCCCCCTGTCTCTCCCACTAGACTGCGAACTCCTTAAGGAGAAGGGTTGTGTCAATCATCTGATATGCTCTGCAGGCAACACAAGTACCCAACACGGAGGAGGCATTCAGTTAATGTTTGAATGAATACAGAGGTACATACACTGCGTTTTAGTACACAGGTTCCCACCTGTCTGCAGACACCCCTGCCGAGTGAAAACACTACATGGACAAAACAGAGCCTGAAATAAAGCCCCAACATTTAAATTACACTACAGCTTATCCAGAAAGGACTGTGACCTAACAAAATTGCTTTTAACAAATTTTTACCAATATTCTCCTTGGGGTGCTTTAAGAATAACAAAACTTTGCAGTAACAGAACACTAAATAAAAATTTAAAAATAATTTAAACAATAAATCAGTTCTAGGAAAACAGGAAAGTTGAATATGCAAGGTGAGTCATTTTAAAATAGTGATATCCCAAGAACCACTCTACCACGTTATTCCATTATTGAAAGGATAATTTAACTTATGAATTCCACTGCAAATGATGTTAACCCTTTATGGACAATGAAATGATGTCTGTAAATGTTTCCTATGTCCTTATACTGAGGGAAGAGTTGGGTTGTAAAGCAACTTCATTTTTCTTAACACATGGTCTACCATTCTGGACTTTTGAAACATCAAATGTTATTCCAATGATTCTTTAATAGACATAATTAGAACAATATAAGGATAGAAGATTATGTTATCTGGCTGCTTCTGTCACAGCTCATAAATGACGGCACATTTGCCCTGCTTATAAGCTAGTTTCTCCTTAACCAAGAACACGTGAAGCTTTCAAGAAACAAAAGTTTATGACCAAGACACTGCCCTTTTCTCTACCTTACAACTTTATTTAAAATACAGTAAGATGAAAACTCGATGAAGACGGGAAGGCAGGGATAAGACCTAAAAGTATAATGGCAAAAACTCAGTCTCATTCCAATCTGACTGGATGATCCATTGCCAGATCACTCTAGTTTACTGAACAGCAACAACCAGATTAGACTAATTTAGGAATTTTTGAGTTTCTTTGTTGTATCTGATTTGATTCATGAGGTGAAAATACTCTTCATAAGCTGTCTTTGTCTAGTTTCTACTTCTACATGCAGCCCATATCTCCACTCTTATCCCCAGCCCGGGTTAAAACCCCAGAGGCCCATCTCCAGTCCGGTTACTGTCTCATGGGCCTCTGGACTTTAACTTCCAATCTCGGAGTTCCCTCTGGCAGCAGGAGATTTGCCTTTCCTCCCTTCAAACATGGCTATACATGAAAGAGTTTTTGTTGTTGCTATATTTAATCCAAAATTTATCTGGGTTTTCAGCAGGAGAGGGACATTCCTTTATCTTTGAATTCCATTATCTCACCTGGAAATTCCTTACTGTTAGAAGTTACTCTTCAATATGTCACCTGTAGCATTAAAGTCTTCAACTAATGTCCTTTAAAAATAAAGTATTAATTACTTTCTAAGCACACTTTGTCCCTCTTCCCACCATCAATACTTGATCCTAACAACTGACTGATGAAAAATTAGCTCTAACATCTCATTACCAGTTTACTACTACTTGACATTAGTCACCCAATGTCAAATCTAAACACTGCACCACATCTCATGACATATTCAAAGGTGAAAATGAACTGAAAAGGCACGTCTGATTATGAAGTCTTAAGTTAGGTTTTCAATTAATCTAATTCTGAATTTGTCATAAAAGTACATCATTTCTCTATTTTTAGTTTTGTGTCTCTTGGTTGTATTGCAGTTTTCAGAATTTCAGGTACTTTCAGAAAAATGAAACTAAGTTTTATAAAGTGTCTTACAAAGATCCTATACTTGGTCATGTAATAATAGCAAGACTGCGAATTACATGAGTTGTAGGATTGCTAATGTGCAAAGGGTAATTTAGCAAATATAAACACATTTCTGCCTAATGGAGGATATATGCAATGGAGCATACACACACATACATACATATAGATACATATAGATACATATACCATATATGTATACATATACCGTCCATATATACATATACCATATATACCATACACACACACACACACACACACACACACACACACACGGTTATGTAACTCCTACAAAGAGCCAAATTTTAGAAAATTTGTTCATTCAATAAATATATATTATATGCCTGACATCATATTATTGAATGCTAACCATTCAATGTAGAACAGATAAGACCCCTTTACCTTCATAAGACTGGCATTCCAATGGGAGATGGTAGAAAATACAGGCATACCTTGTTTTATTGCACTTTGCTTTATTGAAATTTACCAATATTGCATTTTGTACAAATTGAAGGTCTGTGGCAACAAACCTTTTCCGTTTATTCTATTTATTATGGTGATCTGGAATCAGTGATCTTTGATATTACTATTATAAACCACACCCATATAGAACAGCAAACTTAATCTATAAATATTGTGTGTGTTCTGACTGCTCCACTGACCAGACGTTCGCCTATCTCTCTCCTTCTCCTCAGGACTCCTTATTCTCTGAGACACAACAATATTGAAATTAGGCCAATTAATAACCCTACGATGGCCTTTAAGTATGCAAGTGAAAGGAAAAGTTGCACGTCTCGCACTTTAAATCAAAAACTAGAGGTTAAGCTTAGTGAAGGCTTGTCAAAAGTGAGACAAGTCAAAAGTTAGGCCTCTTAGGGCGCCTGGGTGGCACAGCGGTTAAGCGTCTGCCTTTGGCTCAGGGCGTGATCCTGGTGTTATGGGATCGAGCCCCACATCGGGCTCCTCCGCTATGAGCCTGCTTCTTTCTCTCCCGCTCCCCCTGCTTGTGTTCTCTCTCTCGCTGGCTGTCTCTATCTCTGTCGAATAAATAAATAAAATCTTTAAAAAAAAAAAAAAAGTTAGGCCTCTTGCACAAAACAGTTATCCAAGCTGTTAATGCAAAGGAAAAGTTCCTGAAGGAAATGAAAGTGCTACTCCAGTGAACACATGAATGATAAGAAAGCAAAACAGCCTTATTGCTGATGTGGAGAAAGTCTGAGTGGTCTGGATAGAAGATCCAACCAGCCACAGCTTTCCCTTAAGCCAGAGCCTAATCCAGAGCAGGGTCCTAACTCTCTTCAATTCTAATAAGACTGAGAGAGGCAAGGAAGCAGGAGAAGAAAAGTCTGAAGCTAGCAGAGGCTGGTGCATGTGGGGTAAGGAAAGAAGCCAGCTCCGTAACATAAATGCACAAGGTGAAGCAGCAGAGTGCTGATGCAGAAGCTGCAGCAAGTTATCCAGAAGATGTAGCTGAGATCATTCATGAAGGTGGCTCCCCTACACAACAGATTTTCAAGGTAGAGGAAACAGCCTTCTACTGGAAGAAGATGCCACCTAGGACTTTTGTAGCTAGAGAGGAAAAGTCAATGCCTGGCTTCAAAACTTCAAAGGACAGGCTGACGCTCTTGTAAGGGGCTAATGCAGCTGGTGACTTTAAGCTGAAGCCAGTGTTCATTGACCATCCCCCCAAAATCCCAGGGCCCTTAAGCATTATGCTAAACCTACTCTGCCTGTGCTCTATGAACAGAACGACAAAGCCTGGATAACTGCCCATCTGTTTACACATGGTTCACTGAATATTTTAAACCTACTATTGAGACCTACTGCTCAGGAAAAAAAGATTACTTTCAAAATAGTCCTGTTCATTTTCAATGTACCTAGTTATTCAAGAGCCCTGATGGAGATGTACAATTAGATGAATTTTGTTTTCATGCTTGTTAACACAACATCCATTCCACAGCCCATGGATCAAGGAATAATTTTGACTTTCAAGTCTTATTATTTAAGAAATACATTTCATAACACTATAGCTGCCATAAATAGTGATTCCTCTGATGGATCTGGGCAAAGTAAATTGAAAACCTTCCGGAAAAGATTCCCCATTCTAGATGTCATTAAGAACATTTGTGATTCATGGGAAGAGGTCAAAATATCAACATTAAAGGAGTTTGGAAGAAGTATATTCCAACCCTCATGAATGACTCTGAGGGGCTCAAGACTTCAGTGGAGTAAATAATTGCAGATGTGGTGGAAATAGCAAGAGAAGTAGAATTAGAAGTTAAGCCTGAATGGCTGCAGTCTCATGATAAAACTTTAAGATTTATTTATTTTGAGAGAGGGAGAGCACATGCATGCATGCAGGCATGCAAGTGGGGAGGGGGCAAAAGGAGAGGGAGAGAGAGAATCCTCAAGCAGACTCCCCACTGAGCGTGGAGCCCACCACGGGATCTGACACAGGGCCCAATCTCAGGACCCCGAGATCATGACCTGAGCTGAAACCAAGAGCTGGCCCCCTAACTGATTGAGCCACCCAGATGCCCTCATGATAAAAACTTTAATGGATGAGGACATGCTTTTTATGGATGAGCAAAGAAAGTGGTTTATCGAAATGAAATCTATTTCTGGTAGGGATGCTGTGAAGATTGTTGAAATGACAACAAAGGATGTAGAATATTACATAAACTTGGATGATAAAACAGCAGCAGAGTTTGAGAAGACTGACTCCAATTCTGAAAGAACTTCTACTGTGGGTAAAATGCTTTCAAACAGCATCACGTGCTATACAGAAACTGTTTGTAAAAGGAAGAGTTAATCAACGCAAGCTTCACTGTTGGCTTATTTTAAGAAACTGCCACAGCCACCCCAGCCTTCAACAACCACCACCCTGATCAGTCAGTAGCCATCAACATCCAGGCAAGACCCTCCACCAGCAAAAAGATTATAACTTGCTGAAAGCTCAGCTGATGGTTAGCATTTTTTTAGCTATAAGGTATTTTTAAATTAAGGCATGCAATTTTTTTAGACATAATGTTGCACACTTAATAGACTATAGTACAGTGTAAACATAACTTTTACGCACTAGAAAACAAAAAAGTTTGTTTGACTTGCTTTACTATAACATTCACTTTATTGTGGTGGTCTAGAACTAAACTTGCAATATCTCCCAGTTGTCTCCCGTATAGTAAACAAACATGCAAAACAAAGAGAGACTAGGGTTATAGCTAGAAGGATATAAGCATGATTCTGTCACAGACAGAAAGGGCCCATTTTAAACAAGATAATCAGGAAAGCCATCTGTGAAGAAGGGACTTGAAGGACAAGAAGGGTATTTACTAGAAGTTTACAGCATGGGGGGCTGGAGGGCAAAAGAGTAGTAGGATACCAAGGGGTAGGAGAATATTCAAAACAGAGACAATAGCAAGAACTATGGTTTATAGCAAGAAAGCATGTTAGGAGTTCCACGAACTAAATTAGGGCTAGTCTCATGTATCACAGGGAGGAAGGAGAGTGTAATGAGATGTGTGAGACTGGAGAAATGACAAGGCCAGATCGTGCAGGACAATCAAAGAAAGTCACGATACCAAACTGCATAAAAAATGCAAGGTCGAACAATATGCTGCCTACAAGAAAACTACTTAAAATATTAAGACCTAATGGGCGCCTGGGTGGCTCAGTCAGTTAGGCGTCTCCCTTTGGCTCAGGTCATGATCCCAAGGCTCTGGGATCGAGTCCCACATTAGGCTCCTTGCTCAGTGGGGAGCCTGTTCCTCCCTCTACCCTTGCTCCTCCCCCTTGCTCATGCTTTCTCCCTGTCAAATAAATAAACAAAATTAAAAAAAAAAAACAACAAAGAAACATTAAGACATAAACTGGTTAACATAAATATATATATACTTATATATATTATATATATATATAAAATATATACCATATAAACATTAAGCAAAGAAAGCTGCAATGACTATATTAACATCAAAGTAGATTTCAGAACAAGGGTTAGATTACCAAGGATAAAGAGCGATATTATATAATGTTCCTTACATAAAAGGACAAAGTGACCAAGAAGACATAATAATCCTAAATATGTATAAACCTGACAATAGGGCTTCAAAATACATGAAGGGAAATCAAATCCCTCAAATTGATCTGCAAATTCAATGCAAATCCAATCCAAATCCCAGGATATCTGTTTTGTTTTAAATTGAGAAACTGATTCTAAAATATATATGGAAAGAAAAAGGAACTGCAATAGCCCAAACAATTGTGAAAAAGAACAATAAAGCTGGAAGACTCAATGCCTGACAGTAATCGAGACACTGTGGTACTGGTGGAACAGAACAGTTGGCTTCAGCATGTTTATAGTCAATAGATTTTCAACAGAGCCCAAGGCAATTCGATGGAGAAAGGAGCCTTCAACAAAGGGTGCTGATACAACTGAATATCCACATGTTTAAAAAAACAAGAACAAAACTAATACCTAAGACCATACACACGGTATAAAGGAACTTGAAATGGAGGAATCACAGAATTAAATATGAAATTTATACTATAAAACTTCTGTAAGAACACATAGGAGGAAATCTCTGTGACTCTGGAGTAGGCAAAGAATTCTTAAAGAGAACACAAAAAGCATAAACCATAAAAGAAAAGAATTGTTAAGATGGGTATCATCAAGATTTAAAACTCCTCTCTCTTCACTACAAGAAAACTGAAAATACAATCCACAGACTGGGAGAAAATATTTGTAAACACATATCTGACAAAGGACTGATAACTGAAATACATAAAGAACTCTCATAACACAGCAGTAAAAAAATACTCAAACAAATAAAAGAGCAAATAATTTGAGTATCTCACCAGATTACATAGATGGAAAATAAATACATGAAAAGATGCGCAACACTGTTAACCATTAGAGAAATCACATTAAAATTACCATAAGATACGAGTACTCCTGTATTTAAATAGATAATTTTTTTAAATTGGCAACACCAAGTGCTGACGAGGGTGCAGAGCAAAAGGCACACTTACTCATTGCTGGTGGGAGTGCAAAATAGGTAAGCAGTTTGGTCGAAAATTAAACACATACTTATATAATCCAGCAGTCCCATTCCTAGATATTTACCACACAGAAATGAAGATTTATGTCCCCACAAAAACGTGCATGCAAATGTCCATATCTGCTTTGTTCTTAAATGGCAAAAACTAGAAACCACCTAAATGTCCCACAACTGAAGAACGGATGAACAAACTGTGGCACATTCATACAATGAAATACTGAACTGCAATACACAGGAGCAAACTACTGACTCAGTAAACAGTAAGGATAAACCTCAAGAGCATTATGTTAAGCAGGAGCTAATTATATAATTCCATTTATACAACATTCTGGAATACTATAAAAATATAGTAAAAAGGTTATATATTATATGATTGCATTTATAAAATACTGTGGAAAAGACAAAACTATAGGGAACAAAACCAGATTAAATGCTGCTAGGGTTAGGACTGGGGACAGAGGACTGACCGCACAGGGGCTTGAGGGAATCTTTTAGTGATGGAAATACTGTACACCTTGATGTGGTGGTAGTTAAACAACTACATGTATCTGTTAAAAATGTGTAGAACTGTACACCTAAAAATGTGTGAATTTGACTGTAAGTTATATGTCAACAAACTTGATTCTCTAAAAGAGAAAACGAGGATCACAGTAAGTACAAAAGGACACCAATGAAAAAATAAAGGTAAAAATGAGAAATATCTTACATTTCTATAATGCTCGACTTCTCTAAGCAGTTTCTTATATATTTTATCATTGTAAGACCATTCTTTAACTTATTAAGGCCACTCTTTAACTTAATTAATTTCTTGAATTTAAAAAATACCAAATTACAGGGGCGCCTGGGTGGCGCAGTCGTTGAGCGTCTGCCTTCGGCTCAGGGCGTGATCCCGGCGTTCCGGGATCGAGTCCCACATCGGGCTCCTCCGCTGGGAGCCTGCTTCTTCCTCTCCCACTCCCCTGCTTGTGTTCCCTCTCTCGCTGGCTGTCTCTCTGTCACATAAATAAATAAAATCTTAAAAAAAAAAAAAGTTTAAAAAATACCAAGTTACATAATAATATGGTGGTCTGAGTTCAGGCTGCCAGTGTCCTAAACATAGGTAGCAAACTCTTGACAGCTGAAAGCTCTAGGTCCCTTTTCTAGTAAGTCAGCTTACAGAGCTTGTTGCAAGATGATAAAAAGGAGATGTGAGTCACAGATTGGAGGAACTGTCTTTTCAGACAAGCGAAATTCAGGGATAGGTGACAAAACAGATGTAGAACAGGGTCATTACTGTTAGAGCAAGGAGTCCCAAATAACTTCCCTGGGTGCCTCAAGGCCCGTGCAGCCGGCACGAGAGACCGGGGAAATAATGTAGCGAACAGAAGTCACAGTGCGCTGGGGAGGCTCAGAATGGACTTTCACATGTTTTAACTCATCTTCGAACAATGCTGGAAAAAAGGCTACAGCATTTGCAGTTCCTAGCACAGAAGAAAATCCAGGTCACTTGTTCAAAACTGAAGAATTTCAAGATGACAACAGCAAATAATTAAACGAGCACAAAGCCCTTCTAAGCGTAGGGCGTGCCCAACTGTCCAGTCACACATGGCCACAAAACCAGCCGAAGGGAGAAGGTACAGTCCACTGACACATTCATAAACATGCAAGAGATCTTCTTCTGTCCATTCCCTTACTGCAATGATAATTATACCATTAAAATATTATTTTAAATCTTCACACTCGAATCTCCAGAGGAGATTCTATAGCTTTTTAAAAATCCATTTTACTGTGTCAGAAAAGTTCTCCAGGTATCTTTTATCTATCTTTTCTATTGAAATTCCCCATCTCCCTTACCTCATACCCAGGAATAACAGAAAATATCTTTCTATCACTGCCTGTAAGATGTCCCTTTTATATGCCCGAAGATCATTACGGGCTGTCTATCTAGAACCACAGGATGTAAAAGTAAAAGTAAAAAAAACCAATGCATTCTGTCAGTAAACCTAAAACAAGCTAGAAAGAAATTAATCAATTTAAATAGTGGGTCTAAAAATGAGATAATAAACAAGAATGCACTATTGAAAACCTAAATGTACAGAAGTGTAAAGTTTTTATACTTTTTATCTCAATTTTTAAGAAAAACACTAATTAACCTTTAGCTCCTTAAAAAGATATATAAGATTAACCTTACAGGAAGGGTCTAAGAAGATCTAGAAATTTTTCCTCATAAAAATACTTTTTTTTGCAGTCCAAGTAAATGGACCCCCCTGAAGAAGTCCGTATAACCGACACGTGGAGAATGTGGAGAGCAGATCAACGCAAGCAAAAAACTGAGAGACTGAGAAGGTCATGAGTTAAGGTCACATGATGACTTGCCCAGATTTTCCCCTTAAGGTTAGCTTCGATTTTTTTAAATTAGTATGCTATCATTGAAATACAAACAAAACTAGGTATAAACCTCTTATGCTTATAGCTTTTATACAACCACAAAGCAGAAGCTAATTTTCAAATGAAATACACAAGCAACAAAACCCATAATAATCGAATAATTAATTCAATTAATTTAATGTGACAAATAATGCTGATCTTCAGACAATTATTGCTTAAAACCTGACCATGGTACTCATTGCCACAGCACGCATTCTTTGAGAGTGTCAGCTGTCAAGACTTTAGTGCACGCTTTTTACGAAATTATGAAACAAACCAAATAAAAAGTGAAATTTTTCATCAAACTAGATGTTATATCTTTATGATCCACAAATCTATGAAATGTAGTTAAGAATGTAAAATTTTTATTTCTAAAACCTAATCAGAAATTAATTTTAAATTATAGTCTGTTGTGAATAAACTATTCACACTCACATCCTTCATTTCTGGGATAACTAAGCAACAACTGTAGTTGTAAAAACAATGCCTCTAAAAACATTTTTGTTTTCAAACAAGGTCATGAAAAAATAGTGTACATCCATGTGGAAAGAAATATCTTTAATCCCAGAAATGATTCAATAATATATCCCTACCCTATCCTAAAAATTCATTACAGCCAATAAACAACTTACCAATAAATCTCTATGTTCAATAACTTTATAACAAGCAAGCAGAAACAACTAACATATAACCTGTCACATCTTTGAAAGTAGGATATAAGAAATGAGAATAGAAAAAAATCCTGTCATGACATCAAAACAACAAAAATGGCTCAAAATATATATGGTCTGAGAATCCAAACACTAGGTATCTTCCTCCACAAATTAACTTACTCCACTTCCCATTTTCAGTAGTAACAAACTATATCATTTCAGACTCAGATACAAAGTATCTAGCCCGAGTAGCCCTTCCTTCCCTCCCCAAATCTGCTGATTCCCTTAGTGGGCTAGTGTAGTAAATAATGCTTTGGTGCACACATTTTCAGAGAAAGGGAAACAACTGTTTTTTGTTTATCAGATTTTTTCTTCAAGTTTCTGCTCAACTAGAATAACAAAGACAAAGCACTGTGAAATTTTTCCTACGCTGATTTTTACTTACATTGATATAGGGTGGGATAATTGAGGTCATAACTGATTGAGATAAAAGAAAAAGTAAAGCTCTCCAGGACAGATAAGGAGGAAACAAGGATCTAGAACCCTCAGAGCTTGACCCACTCAGCTATTCTCCTTCAATACTCACATTCTCCACTCTCCACTTGTTCAGTTCAATTCAGTTTGATAACTAAATATTGAGTGCCTACTGTTTTCCAGTCACTGTTTGCGGTACTGGGGTTACAAGATTATTAAAACACAGTTATAGGCGTTTGCCTTCTGGAATATCCCTTTCCCAAACGAATTTCCCTCACCCATCTAGACCCAGATTAAGGACTCCTTCTACTCCCCAATGCAGAATTAAGTACTCCTTCCTCTGAACTGCTATTGACAGTTTTTATTTTTCCTAAGCTCTGTGCTGCCCGTTGTTTTATATCAACGCCACTGAGAGTAAGATGAANGGAAAGAGATAGTTGAATTCCAGTTCCATCAATTAATGAAAAGCTATTTAACCTTTAAATAAAGGTTACTTTATTTACTAAAGTAAATATTAAGTATTTAAAGTTACTTAAATAAAGGCTTACTATGTCTCACATAAATTTTCTAATCCCTTTGTTCACATTATCTTATTCAATCCTAACAATAACTTTATGAGACTGGTTGTATTATTACATTTTACAGAAAAGGAAACTGAGATCCAGAGAAGGTAAGTAGTTTACTTGCTGCCTGAAGTCATGCAGCCAGTAAGTGTTGGAGTCTGAATTTGAACATAAGTAGTCTGACTATGGACTCCATACTCTGAACCCCTATATTATCTGCCCTTCAAAACCCACTTACAGAGAGTCACATACGACAATGCACATGAAAGCTTTTCATAGTGTCTAGCACACTGTAGGTGCTCATTAAATGTTAGTTTTCTTCCATCCCTAAGAGACTCTAAATTCTTAAAGGAAGAGGCTGTCTCTTACTCATATTTTGTCTTCTAACAAATCTAGCACTGTACTTGGGAGATAAAAGGTGCTCAATAAAGAAGTCTAGTGTGCACGCACTTGACAAAGAGGGACAAACTGTCCATATAAATGGAAGATGGTGCTAAGCGAAATCAGTCAGTCAGAGAAGGACAAATACTATATGATTTACTCATATGTGGAATTTAAGAAACAGAAGAGAGAACACAGGGGAAGGGAAGGAAAAATAAAATAAGAACAGAGAGAGGGAAATCATAAGATACTCTTAACTAAAGGGAACAAACTGAGGGTTGCTGGAGGGGAGGCGGGTGGGGCGATGGGGTAACTGGGTGATGGGCATTAAGGAGGACACTTGACGTAATGAGCACTGGGTGTTATATGCAACTGATGAATCACTGAACTCTACCTCTGAAACTAATAATACCCTATATGTTAACTAACTTGAATTTAAATAAAATAAAATAAAATAAAATAAAATAAAATAAAATAAAATAAAATAAAATAAATGAATGGAGAGCAGAAGCCATTCTCTCCTGGAGCCAGTCTCTACCTCCACATAGGCATAGGAACAATACTCTTTTATTTTCCAATTTAAGGTATTACTGGTCTAACAAAGTTCTCTTGTCCTATGAAGACATTGGAAAAATAGGAGAATTTATCTTCTTTTACCCAGATGTAGGGACAGCACTGAATAAGGAACAGGGCAGCAAGATCTATGATGTCAGTTTATAAGGGATAAATCAAAAATAGAACCCCAGTAAACTCAGGATTCCACATTTTAAAGTGAACTAAATATTGGAGCTGTTGTGGCTGAAGTAAATAGCTTTTTATATGGAAATTGCTGAGACCACCTATTTCTGAGTATTTTGCAACTTGCAGGTAAGAATAAAAATGTTATATTCCATTTAGGAGCCTATAAACTCTACTTGATGAACATAAAGATATACAACTTTTTAGTTCCCTCCACTTCCCATAAATAAACGTTGAAAAAAATATTTAAACAATATCAGTTTAGAAAAATGCTAAAACTAATAGCCTTTCAGGGCACCCCTGTGCCTTGGCTCAGCCTTGTAAAAAGAGATTCTGTTTCAGAAGCAAATATATAGTTATTGCACTACAGTGCTTAATTATCTGTTCTCCTTGCCCAGGGAATCCCAAGTTTAGGTATCCAGTATTAGCACAATAAAATCAACATTCGAAAATTTTTTAAGTGTTGAGTAACGCTGTAGTAGCTATTTTAGTACCGTAATTACAAATTAAAAAAATGTTTCTAAGAGAAAGCTGTTGACACTGATCTGATCAACTTTTCTGAATCTAAAAGGCCTCACCATCCTCCGAAAATGCTCCTTTATTGTTAGTATCTAGTCCCAATCCATATGAATGGAATAACTCAGATGGATATCTAGAAGCCTTTGAATCTTGGGGCCTAGGCCCAGCCTTCCTGTTGTTGCTGTCCTTGTTGACTGTAAGCCTGGATTATAAAGAATATAATCACGAGATAATGGTGCCACCAATGTCCAATGGTGCCAATGCTTCAAGGTATTACATTATTTCTAATTCTTGCAATAACTCTATAACTATTATCTCCAGTTGACAAATTAGTAAACTAAGATTCAAAGAAGTTATTTATCCAAGGCCACCCAAATGAATATAAGTGGCAAAGCTAGAATTCAGACTCACATATATCTGACAACAAAGACCATGTCTTCCCCATAATCATTGCCTTGTATAGTGTCTGTGTGATCACATTATCCAAATATTTACTTAAAAAAGAAACTGTATACACATAAAAATTATCTTCCTAGTACCTAAGACAATACCCAAAGGCTGTTTGTTTGTTTGTTTTTAATGACTATAAAGGCAACAAACCTTATACCTCATTGTTAATAACCACTGGAAAATCCATGAGGAGGGTTTTCGTGTTTTGTTCACTGTTAAAGCCTCAACTTCTAGAACAGTACTTGGCATCATTAGGCATTCAGGAGCAATTTGTTGAATGAGTAACAAAAATGTCTGGTTGGATTTTTTTATATATATACAATTAAAAGCATCATGTTTTCTGCAACACACTTTCTATAAATCTCTTTCAAGTCAGAATGTGACTAAAAGTGGAATATGCACAAGAATCAACAAATCAAAGAGTGGTTCTTGAAGTAATTAAGGAAAGAACAAATTCACGAAGCTTTACAATATCTCCACAGTTCATATCTGAGAAAATTGATTTAGAAAAAAATAGACTTTAGCTATGTATTAAAATTAATAGGGGCTCCTAGGTGGCTTATTCAGTTACACATCCAACTCTTGATTTCAGCTCAGGTCATGATCTCAGGGTTGTGAGATCGAGCTCTGCACTGGACTCTGTGCTGGGTGGGGAGCCTCCTTAAGATTCTCTTTCTCTCCCTTCCTCTGCCCCTCCCCCCTCAAAAAATTAATAAAATACTGCAAATACATACTGTTTGCTTTGTTGAGAGATTGTACAAATACAACATTAAAGTTCAAGGAAGATCATAAGGGATAAACAGGGATACAGCCCATGTGTTCACTATCATAGAGCAGACACTCTCCAAAAGAGCTCTTAGAAAAGCCAGGGTATCAATATTTATACAAGACAAAATAGACTTTAAAACAGAGACTATAATAAGAGACAAAAAAGGATACTATATAATAATGAAGGGGATAACCCAATAAGAAGATACAACAATTATAAATATTTATGTACCCAATATGCACCCAAATACATAAAAACAGTTAATAAAAAACATGAAGGTACTAATAGACAGTAATACATTAATACTAGGGGACTTTAACACCCCACTTATATCAATGGACATATCTAAACAGAAAATCAACAAGGAAACTGTGGCTTTGAATGAAACACGGGACCAGATGGATTTAACATATATTCAGAGCATTCCATCCTAAAACAGAATACACATTCTTTTCAAGTACACATGGAACATTCTCTAGAATAGATCACATATTAGGCCACAAAACAAGTCTCAACAAATTCAAAAAGACTGAAGTCATACCATGCACTTTCCCTGACCACAACACTATGAAAATAGAAATTAACCGCCCCCCCCAAAAGAAATCTGGAAAGACCACAAATACATGGAGATTAAATAACATGCTACTTAACAATGAACGGGTCAATTAAATAACATGCTACTTAACAATGAACGGGTCAACCAAGAAATCAAAGAAGAAATAAAAAGTTACATGGAAACAAATAAAAATGAAAACACAATGGTCCAAAACCTTTGGGATACAGCAAAAGTAGTTTAAGAGGGAAGTAGCAATACAGGTCTACCTTATGAAGCAAAAAAAAAAAAAAAAAAACCCGCAAATAAACAACCTAACCTTACAGCTAAAGGAGCTAGAGAATGAGCAACAAACAAAACCCAAAATCAGCAGACAGAAGGAAAAATAGAGATTAGAGCAGAGGGGTGCCTGGGTGGCTCAGTCAGTTAAGCCTCTGTCTTAGGCTCAGGTCATGATCCCAGAGTCTGGGGTTTTAGCCCCACAGCTCAGCGGGGTGTCTACTTCTCCCTCTGCCCCTCCCTCTGCTTGTGCTGTCTCTCTCTCTCTAACAAAATTTTAAAAAAAAATATTAAAGCAGAAATAAATGATACAGAAACCTAAAAAACAACAGAATAGATCAATGAAACCAGGAGCTAGTTCTTTGAAAATCAAAACTGTTAAACCTCTAGCTAGGTTCATCAAGAAAAAAAAAAGAGAAAGAACTCAAACAAAATCACAAATGAGAGCAGAGAAATAACAACCACTGTCATAGAATACGAACAATCGTAAGAGAAAATTACGAAAAATTATATGACAGCAAATTAGACAACCTAGAAGAAATGGATAGATTCCTAGAAACATATAATCTACCAAAACTGAAGCAGGAGAAAATAGAACATTTGAACAGACCGATTACTAGCAAGGAAATTGAATCAGTAATCAAAAAACTCCAAACATCTGCCTTTGGATCAGGTCATAATCCCAGGGTCCTGGGATCGGCCCTACACCGGGCTTCCTGCTCAACAGGGAGCCTGCTTCTCCCTCTCCCCCACCCTCACCCCCACCCCGCTTGTGTGCTCTAACAAATAAAATCTAAAAGGAAAAAACAAAAAACCTCCCAACAAACAAAAGCCAGGACCAGACGGCTTCACAGGCAAATTCTACCAAACATTTAAAGAGATAATACCTATTCTTCTCAAACTATTCCAAAATACAGAAGAGGGAGGATACTTCCAAATTCATTTTATGATGCCAGCATTCCCTGATACCAAAACTAGATAAAGACACCACCAAAAAAGAGAACTTTATGGGCCAATATCTCTAATGAACATAGATGCAAAAACCCTCAAAAAAAAAATAGTAGCAAACCAAATCCAATAATACATTAAAAAAATCATTCACCATGATCCAGTGGGATTTATTCCTGAGATGCAAGTGTGGTTTAATATTCACAAATAAATCAATGTGATACATCACATCAATAAGAGAAAGGATTAAGAAAAATATGATCATTTGAATAGATGCAGAAAAGCATTTGACAAAGTACAACATCCATTCATAATAAAAACTCTCAACAAAGTGCAGAGGGAATATACCTCAACATATTAAAGGCCTTATACAAAAAACCCACAGCAAACATCATACTCAATGGGGAAAAACTGAGAGATTTCCCCCTAAAGTCAGGAACAAGACAAGGATGTCCACTCTCACCACTTTTACTCAACATAGTACTGGAAGTCCCAGCCTCACAACCAGACAACAAAAAGAAATAAAAGATATCCAAATTGGTAAGGAAGAAATAAAACTTTCACTATTTGCAGATGACAAGATACTATGTATAGAAAACCCTAAAGACTCCACAAAAAAATTATTAGACTAATAAATGAATTCAGTAAAGTCTCAGGGTACAAAATCAACATACGGAAATCTGTTCCATTTCTACATATTAATAATGAAGCAGCAAAAAGAGAAATTAAGACAACAATCCCATTTCAATTGCACCAAAAATTATAAAGTACCAAAGAAAAAAATTAACCAAAGAGGCGAGAGAGCTATACTCTGAAAACTAAAACACTGATGAAAGAAATTAAAGATGACACAAATGGAAAAATATTCTATGCTCATGGGTTGGAAGAACAAATATTGTTAAAATTTGCTATCCAAAGCAATCTACAGACTTAATGCAATCCCTATCAAAATACTAAGAGCATTTTTCACAGAACTAGAACAATTTTAAAATTTGTATGGAACTGCAGAAGAGCCCAAACTGCCAAAGCAATTTTGAAAAAGCAAAGCAAAGCTGGAGGTGTCACAATTCCAGACTTCAAGTTATATAACCAAGTTGTAGTTATCAAAACAGAATGGTACTGGCACAAAAACAGACACATAGATCAATAAAACAGAATAGAAAATCCAGAAATAAACACACAATTACATGATCAAATAATCTTCAACAGAGCAGGAAAGAATACCCCGGAAAAAGACAATTTCTTCAATAAACGGTGTTGGGAAAAACTGGACAGCTACATGTGAAAGAATAAAACTGGACCACTTTCTTACACCATACACAGAAATAAATTCAAAAGGGATTAAAGACCTAAATGTGAGACCTGAAACCATAAAAATCCTAGAACAGAGTCCAGAAGGTTATTTCTCTGATATCAACTGTAGCAACATTTATCTAGATATGTCTTTTGAGACAAAGGAAATAAAAGGAAAATTAACTATTGGGGTATACCAAAATAAAAAGCTTCTGCACAGCAAAGGAATCAACCGGCAAAACTAAAAGTCAACCTATGGAATAGGGGAAGATTTTTGCAAATGACATTTCTGAAAAAGGATTAGTATCCAAAATATATAAAGAACTCACAGAACTCAACACCAAAATAATAATAATAATAATAATAATAATCCAATTTAAAAATGAGCAGAAGACATGAATAGACATTTCTCCAAAGAAGACCATAAGATGGCCAACAGACACATGGAAAGATATTCAACATCACTCATCATCGGGGAAATGCAAATCAAAACCACAATAAGATATCACCTCACACCTATCAAAATGGCTAGAATCAAAAACACAAGAAACATCAAGGGCTGGCAAGGATGTGGAGAAAAAGGAACCCTCTTACACTACTGGTGGGAATTCAAACTGGTGCAGCCACTCTGGAAAACAGGATGGAGGTTCCTCAAAAAGTTAAAAATAGAAGTACCCTATGATGCAGTAATCACACTACTGGGTATCTACTCCAAAAATACAAAAACATTAATTCAAAGGGATACATGTACCCCCTATGTTTATAGCAGCATTATTTACAATAGACAAGTTAGAGAAGCAGTCCAAGTGACAAATGACCACTGACAGATGAATGGATAAAAAAGGTGTGGTACATATATACAATGGAATACTACTCAGTCATAAAAAAGAGTGCAATCTTGTCATTTGCAACATGGATGGAACTAGACAGGATAATGTTAAGTGAAATAAGTTAGAGAAAGACAACCATATGATTTCACTCATATGTGGAACTTAAGAAACAAAACAAGGAAAAAAAAAAAGAAAGAAAGGTAGTGGACGAACCAAGAAACAGACTCTTAACTATAGAGCACAAACTGATGGTTACCAGAGGAGAGAAGGGTGAGGGGATGAGTGAAATTGGTGATGAGGAGGGGCACCCGGGTGGCTCAGTCGGTTAAATGTCTGCCTTCGGCTCAGGTCGTGATCCCAGGGTCCTGAGATCCAGCCCCACATCAGGCTCCCAGTTCAGGGAACCTGCTTCTCCCTCTGCCTGCCACTCCCCCAGCTTGTGCACTGTCTCCCTCTCTCCCTCTCTCTCAAATAAATATATTTTTTAAAAAAAGAAAGAAATTGGTGATGAGCACCTGTCATGATAAGCACCGGGTATGTATGGAATTGCTGAATCACTATATCACATATCTGAAATTAACTGGAATAAAAATAAAAACTTAATTTAAAAAAGAGCTCTTAGGAGTCAAAAGCTCTTAAACATGTAAGTTAAAAGATCTTTGAAGAGTTAACTAACAAATGAAGGGACTTTTTAGGAAACAATAATGGTTATCACTGAGAGTGATAAGGGAAACAAGTCCATGACAGTAAAGTCAATTACTTCAGCAATCACTGTACTCAAACTGTACTCAAATCTGAGAGCAAACTGTTGGTAAAAGTCCCTTTCAAAATAGCCGAATACAACCAGCTGTTTTTAAAAATCAAACCGTATCCTTGATCATAAGTTAAGAAAGAGAAAAATAAAGAAAAAGAATGCAAAAGACAGAATAGTACTGATGTTATTACTATATACACTTTGTTTACAAAATAAGCAGTATGCTTAGAACTTGATGTAAGAAGTTTACTTTCACATGTTGAAGAAGAATCTGAGACATCTTCACGTGTTCTTTTAGGAATGTAGCCTGGGATAATGCTAAGTATCCTTCTCTTTACAACATGACAAATACTGTATTCCATTCCCCTGGCTTCTTGATTCTCCCAATTTCTGTTTTATGCATGAATGTAATTAATCCACCAGTACAGAAACACTCGAGCCAAACCAAGGAATAAACTAACAAATTTAAGGATAAGATTATAGTAATTGAAGTAAAACCACAATTTTCAGATATCATAAAACATTTGAAGGAGCATAAGTTAATAAAAAGAATGGCTTAGAAGTTTAAATGAATGAGATCATACTCTATTTAGCAAACAGCATAATCTGTGAGTTTCAGATTTTTCCACCTCTTTTTCTGAAAATGAATGGGTTTGTACCTGATTAACCTTGTGAAGGGGAGAAGTCTAGAAAACTTAACTTTCTTTGTCGGATGATGTCAATGATTTCTTCAGTTTTTCTATTTTATGTAAAACAGAGAAAGAGATGCCTGCTGCAGCGGGAAAGGGGGCTCAGAAAAGGCCCCTTTCACTCTGTACTTCCATCAAACCCTACTTTGTTGCATAGTTTGAAAAACTCTGAAACAGATGATCTCTAGGTACTTTCTTTTCTGTATTCTACAGAACTTAGAGATAAAAGTTGTGTGGTATATAATCAAGTAATTTAAAATAATGGTAGCTGTGTTAAAATCTAAAATTTAACAAATAGTACTGATGGTCCTACATATTAATTACATTTTTTAATTCAATTACCTATTTTCCTTTAACAGGAAGTTTCTGGGATGCCTGGGGCTCAGTCAGTTAAGCGTCTGACTCTTGACTCTTGGGCTCAGGTCATGATCTCAGGGTCCTGAGATCAAGCCCTGGTTGGGTTCCGTGCTCAGTGGGGAGTCTGCTTTCTTCTTCTCCCTCTCCCCTTCGCCCACCCTTGCTTGCATGTTCTCTCCCCCCACTCTCTCTCTCTAAAATAAATAAATAAATAAATAAATCTCTTATTTATTTTTAAGGATTTTATTTATTTGAGAGAGAGAGGAAGCGAGCGCGGGCTCATGCACAAGCAGGGGGAGGGGCACAAGGAAAGGGAGAAGCAGATTCCCACTGAGCAGAGAGCCCAACTCAGGGCTGGGTCTGGGATCATGAACTGAGCCAAAGGCAGATGCTTAACTGACTGAGCCACCCAGGTGCCCCCAAATAAATAAATCTTTAAAAAAAAAAAAAAAAGAGGGGCGCCTGGGTAGCACAGGGATTAAGCGTCTGTCTTCGGCTCAGGGCGTGATCCCGGCATTATGGGATCGAGCCCCACATCAGGCTCCTCCGCTATGAGCCTGCTTCTTCCTCTCCCACTCCCCCTGCTTGTGTTCCCTCTCTCGCCGGCTGTCTCTATCTCTGTCGAATAAATAAATAAAATCTTTAAAAAAAAAAAAAGAAAAAGAAAAAAAAAAGAAAATTTCTAACTATATAAGCTTGGCCTTTAAATTATTAAATTTTTCAGAGATGCAATGATTGAATGAGATTAGTGAATAAATTATCATTTTTACACCCTTTTCAAAATAAAGGACTATCAAAATGGTAGCTGCAGATAAAATGGAAAACTTTTCATGGGGGCTCATATGAACCTGTAATTTTATTTAAAGTAAATCCAAATTTAAATACAGAAATTAAGTACATTGATCATATCTTGAATGTAAAATATAAAGATAAGTATCACAGCTTTAGCAAATTTGCACAACTGAAATTTCATATGCACAATGTGAACTGTGTATCAAGTCTAAAACAGCTTCTCGAGCTGCTAGTAACTGTTAATAAGTCTTTGTTATTTAAATGAGGCTTGATAATGCTAAATGATAAAATAATAAAAGCACTTAACAGGGAGAAACAGTTAATATTAAATTAAAATTATAATAAAGTCCTTAACTCTTTAGTCTAAATATGGTATTTAATATTATCTCAAAAAACAAGCACTAAGACTAAAACAAAACTTCATTTTTGGTAAGTTCTAATATACTCAGTAGTTCTTTAACATAGAGTCATTGTAAATAACAGCAGAGAGTATCTCCTATTATTGTTTAAAAAAAAAAAAAAAAGACTAGCACCATTCAGAAATTATACAGAAATAATTATCCTAACACTGGGATAGAAGAGTAGTCGTTTACAATTTGTACAAGCATACCTTGGATATATTGAAGTTAGGTTCAGGACCACTGCAATAAGCAAATATCACAATAAAGTCAATCAAATCAATTTCGGAGTTTCCCAGTGCATATAAAACTTATGTCTAACTTTTGATACTGTAGTCTTTTAACTGTGAAATAGCATTATGTCTTAAAAAAAAAAGTACATACCTTAATTTAAAAATACTTTATTGCTAAAAATGCTAACCATCAGCTGAGCTTTCAGCAAAACATCATCTTTTTGCTAGTGGAGGGTCCTCCCTCAATGCTGATGGCTGCCGACTGATCAGGGTGGTGACTGACAATTTCTTAAAATAAGACAACAATGAAGTTTGCCTCATCAATTGACTCTTCCTTTAACTTGAACACTTGGAGGCCATTGTAGGGGGCATTAGTTGGCCTAACTTCAATACTGTTTTATCTCAGGGAATAGGGAGGCCTGATGAGAGGGGAAGTGATGGGGGAAAGGCCAGTTGGTAGAGCAGTCAGAACACACGTTTATCCATTGTTTGTCATCGCATATGGGCACAGTTTGTGGTACCCCAGAACAATTAAGAGTAGTAACATTAAAGATCACTGAGCACAGATCACCATAACAGAGAAAAAGTCTGAAATACCGCATGAAGTACCAAACTGTGACACAGAGACACAAATTGAGCAAATGCTGGAAAAATGGCACCAATAAACTTGCTCCACAGAGTTGCCACAAACTTTCAATCTGTAAAAAAATGCAGTATCTGCAAAGTACTATTGTAAAGCGAAGTACAACAGAACGATAAAATGAGGTATGCTTCTGTTGTTCCCATACTGAAAACTGAGAGATCATAATTCTACGACAATGTGATTACAATGTTCATTTTCTTAAAAAGCTAGTTTGCCAAATTGTATATTCTCTGAATCTAATCATGAGGAATCTCAGACAAGCCCAAGTTGAGGGACATCCCATGAAATAACTGGCCTGTACTCTTTTAAGTATCAAGGTCATGAAAGACTGAGGAGTTGATCCATTTTTAAAAAGACATAACAACTAAATGCAACGTGGCATCCTGGATTTGATCCTGGAGCAGAAATTATGTTGGTAGTAGGACAACTGGGGAAATTTGAATAGTCTATGGATTAGATCAGGCATCAGCAAACCTTTGTGTAAAGGGCCAGCACTTAAATATTTTAGGATTTGTGGGCCACATAAGGTCACCATCACATAGTTCTTTGGTTTTTTTAATACCTTAAAAACCTACACAACTGATGGATTGTTGAATGCTACATCTGAAACTAGTGATGTACTACAGGTTGGCTAATGGAATTTTAATTAAAAAAAAGAAAAATGTACAATCCGTCTTACAGGCCTTACAAAACATGCAGTAGGCCTGATTTTGATATGATACTACAGAAATATAAAAATATTTGGGGGAAATCTGGGTGAAGTTATGCACAAATTTTATATTTTCCTCAGTCTGGAATTATTTCAAAATGAAGAGTTAAATAAAAGTTCAATAAAATACAAATCTTGATTAGACCACTTCCGTGTCCAACAAACAAATAAATAACTGACAACAAGAAAGACAAACCTTGGCCTTTTTGGACTTCCTTGAAACCAATCTTCTTTCCTCCCTAGGGATCTCCATGCTTGGATGGCTCTCTCTTTCCCTTCCAGTCCCCCTGCATCCTTTACATGTTAGTTCCTACCTATAGTTCAGCTCTCAACTCAAGCATCCCTTCCTCAAACAAGCCTTTCCCTTTGTCACCCCATCCCTTGTCTTGGTATCACACTCTAAGTAGTCTCTATCTTTCCTTCTTAATAGAAATGGCAGTTGTAATTAAATACTTCATTGTGTAATGAGTTGCTTAAAGTCTGCCTCTCCTGCTAAAACGTAAGCACCAAGAGAGTAGTAATCCTGGGTATCTTGTTCAGTGCTAGATTCCCAGCACTTAGCTCAGGGCTTTACACACAGTGGGTGCTAAGTAAAACATTGCATGGATAGATGGGGTATACCTATTCAGTGTAGCTCTAGGTAGGGACAGCTAAGACAAAGAGGCAGAGGTCAGAGGTGGACTAAGAAGTGAGACTTCTCAATTTTAGAAATAACTTGCTAATGATTATACTGCCCAAAGATGGAAGCTGCAGCTTCTAAGCCTCTACAGAGGTTGATGACCATTCTGAAAAAGGGTTATAGAAAGTATTCAAAGTAACAAATAAGACTCAGTTGGTTTTTAAGTTTCTCCAATTTTATATTCTTGTTGATATTATTCATAAGCAATTAGGTCCTTCATATGTTGTATACTAAAAAATGAATTAACAGAATCATGGCTATAAATCTAAGAATATTTTATAAAAATAGCCATTATGCAATGTAGGCAGAACAACATGGCTAACAAGACAACGTTGTGCCATTTAACAAAATTAATAATAAGAGAAGAGCAAAGTTAACAACTTGCCAGGGCGAAAGGGGGAAGTGCAAGTATAGTGAATACGTATCAATTATTAAAGGTACATACAACAAAAGGCAGTTATTTTAACAACAAATCTGACAATATTAATCTATTTAATCTACTTATTAAGAAGGCAATTTTTTAAAAAGATTTTATTTATCCATTCATGAGAGACAGAGAAAGAGAGAGAGACAGAGACAGAAGCAGAGGGAGAAGCAGGCTCCCCACTGAGGAGGGAGCCCGATGTGGGACTTGATCCCAGGACCCCGGGACCATGACCCGAGCTGAAGGCAGACGCCCAACTGACCAAGCCACCCAGGTGCCCTAAGAAGGCAATTTTAGACCTGTTCTATTACAGAGTAATAAGTGATATGACATCCCAAAAGTAAAGTCTATATTAACAATAAACAGAATAAAACATAAGTAATATTTCGAGCTTGGTTATAAAATGAAGGCTAAACATCACTGATATTTTGGCTTAGAGAGCAACTAAAATAAGGGCCAGCTCCTCCTTCAGGGCACCTTTTAAAATATATAGTCTTTTAATTAAGCTAATTAAAAAAACTAACAAACGAAAAAACCAACCAACAAACACAAAAAAAACCCTCTATTTTTCTTGATTACCTCTTATGAAGTTATCTCATGCTATCAATTACACAACAAAATGACCCTGTAAAAATATTTTCCTGGGGCACCTGGGTGGCTCAATCAGTTAAGTGTTGGACTCTTGATTTCGGCTCAGGTCATGATCTCAGGGTTGTGAGATCAAGCCCCAAATCCGGCTCCACACTCAGCATGGAGCCTGCTTAAGATTCCCTCTCTGCACCCCTACCCTACTGCATGTGTACTCTCTCTCCATATATATATTTTTTTCTTTTTTGCTGAAGTTTGGGCTAGAAATAAATATAATGAAGGAAATCTGTTTCTCAATATAAGGTATAAAATTAAAAATTTTTTTCATATAATTTTTATTCATATAATTCACATACTATAAAATTCATCCTTTTGAAGTATATAAGCCAGCAGTGTTTAGTGTATTCACAGAGTTGTGCAAACATCACCACTACCTAATTCCGTGGCACATTCATCACACTGAAAAGAAACCCCATATCTATTAGCAGTCACTCTCTGTGATTAATTTTATGTCAACCATAAAATTATTTATTTTGCAAACATATTGTGCCTAGGTTAAACATTATTCAGGGTGTGTCTGTGGAAGTGTTTCTAGATGAGATTAGCATTTAACTACATGGACTCAGTAGACTGCCCTCCCCCATGTGGGTAAGCATCATCCAATTCTTTGAGGGCCTGAAAAGAACAAAAGAAAAGGAAGAAGGGATTCATTACTTTTGTTTCCTGCCTGCATGCTTAAGTTGGGACACCTCATCTTCTCCAATCTTCAGACTGGGATTCAAACCATCAGCAACCCTGGTTCTCAAACATTGAAACTCAAAATGAACTACAGTACCAGCTTCCCTGGGTCTCCAGCTTGCAGATGGCAGACTGTAGGACTTAGCCTCCATAATCACATGCGCCAATTCATCATAATAAATTCCCCTTACTGTGTGTTGTGGGGGGGGGGGAATGTGTCTTTTACAGGTTCTTTTTCTCTGGAGAACCCTAAAACTCTCTCAATTCTTCCCTCCTTTAACTAGTGGGAATCACTAATCTATTCTCTGTCTCTATGGACTTGCCTATTCTGGGTATTTCATATAAATGGAATCATACCATATGTAGATTTTGTGGCTTATTTCATTTAGCACAATGTTTTCAAGGTTCGTTCATGTTGTAGCATGTGCCAGTAGTACTCATTCCTTTTTGTTGCCAAGTAACAGTCCATGTGTGGATATACCACACCTTGTTTATCCATTCCTCAACTGACAGACATTTGGGTTGTTTCCACTTTGGAGACATTACGGATAATGCTTCTATGACATTTGTGTACAAGTTTTTGTGTGGACATGTTTCACTTCTTTTGGGTATATATCTTGGAGTGAAACTGTTAAGTTATATAACTCTATTTTTAACATATTGAGTAACTGCCAAGCTGTTTTCCAAAATGGTTATACCACTTTACATTCCTACCAGCAATGCATGAGGGTTCAATTACTCTACATCCTTGCCAATACTTATTATCTGCCCTTGTTATTACTGCCTCAGAGTGGGTGTTAAGTGGTATCTCATTGTAGCTTTAAAAAGTAATTCTTAAATGATCTACCAGTCTAAAATTGTAAGCAAATGACTATCACCTTACCAAAATAATTTTGAAGAAGTTGTAATTTGACTCAAAAGTTAACCATAGTAAGTCTATGATCAGATGATAATTTCTCCATGATTTGAATGGAGGTGCTTATTACTCAACAAAAAGGAACTAAGTGATACTATCTTGTTATAGTAGAGTATGCCTATAGTCTAATGTCTGGTTAACAAGATAATTATTATACTTACCACCTCTTATTATGCTGAACTCATATGTGCATGTATTTATATTCCATGTTGTTCCAAAAAAAGGTTTGAAGCAACTTTTAAAAAGACATACCATATGGTAGGAATTTTAAAAATAGATTTGTTTCCAATTGTATGGTTTACTAGGCAACCAGGCTAATTTTCCTGCCAAAGACAATTTTTAAATGCTAGAAAAAGTTTTAATATTCCCACTACATTGATGAATTGAAAAAAAGTATGGAATTATCAGATCAAAATCTAAATAGAGATAGTAACTCAGAGAAATGACTGTATAAATGAACATGGAATTTACTTTGAGGATATGTGCAGGAATAGGTGAACCTGAGCTTTGGTTTCTATGACCTTGTGGGAGCTTTGTTCAAGAGACAAAGCTTAAGACTGACTATAAATAGTCTAAGAAGAAACTCCTCACAAAGTTGATATCAGTGTTATAACAGTAAATTAGAAATAAACATACCCCTGCAGGGTGTTTACAAATCTGAAACTTAGACCATATGAGGAGAGAAGGAAGAAAAATGATAACTCATGAACAAAAGCTATCCTTCAACAGGTTTTAACCAAACTTCATGTTTCCTATGTGGTGCAAATATGTCAAGCTATTTGTCTTCTTCAAAGCAATCCTGTACAAATAGTGCCCATAGGACATCAAACAGAAACAAAAGCAAAACCTGTCTGGAGGAATTCCCATGGGTCACATTCCAAGAAGTAGGTGCTCACAGGTAAAGAAAAAAAAAAAAAATCACAAGATATACAAATGAACAAGACTCTTCGGAAATCCAGTAGAATCAGATCTACAAAACTTCTGGAGCAATCAGAAATCGAATATAAAATAAGTATACTTGTTATGTTTACAGAAATAAAAGGAACTGCAAAGATGAGTAAAAACAAGGTAATTAAAATGAGCAAGTCTTTTTCAAAATGACTATTTGATAAAGTACCAAATAGAACATCTGTAAAATAATACAATAAGTAAAGTAAAAAAACTCAATGGATTAATTTAATAACAGCTTAAACCCAATCGAAAAACTAGGAAACCAGAAGGCATATCTAAAGAAATTATTGAGAATACAAGATAGAGTGACAAAGGGATTCATAATATGAAACAGAGTTAAAAAGACAGATAAAAAAGTGAAAATATAAAATTCTTCTAACTAGAGTTCCAAAAGACAGGAAATAGTGAGAATAGGGAAATTTAAAAAACTGAAAAGTGGTCAAATATTTTCTGAAATTGATGAAAAACATCAATCCACAGACTGAAGAAACTAAATGAATCCCAAACAGGATAAAGAAAAAGAATATCACATATAAATACATAATGAAATGCAGAACATCAAAGACAAAGAGGCTATATTAAAAGCAGAGAGAAAAGAGATAACCTTCAAAGAAATGACAAATTGACAGCTGACTTCTCCACAGTAACAATGAACTCAGAATAAAAGTGGAATAATATATTCGATACACTAGAGGTCTCTACTCAGGGAACATATCTTTGAAAAATGGGGGTAAAAACAAACATAGATATGCTCAATGTCACTCACAGCATGAGAAATGAAAATTAAAGCTATAATGAATAACCATTTCTAACCAATCACACCAGCCAAAGCTCAAAAGCTTGACAAAACACTCTACCAAACTATGAGGAAATAGGCATTTTTACATGCCGCTAGTAGGAAGGCAAATGGTACAACCCATATGGAGCAAAATTTGGCAATATCTAACCAAAAAATATGTATTCTTTGATCCAGCAACCCCACTTCTAGGACTTTAAAGATACACCACTACAAAAATACAGTATATGCGCCCGGTATCCAATGCAACATTACTTGTAACAAAATAGGAGAAAAAAACCCCAAAATGCCCAGCAATGACAAACTGGTTAAAATCCAATTGCACATATAGACACAACAGAGCACTATGCAGGCATAAAGAAATAAGAAGGATCTCCATGAATGGCTATGAAATGGTTTTTAGAAATAAATAGTAAAATAAAAAAGCATGATGCTGTAAGTAATAGAGTATGATTAGCTTTGCTTTAAGAAAGAAGGTGAAATAAGAATGTGTATGCGTATATAAATACACAAATGTGTGTATGCACACATATAATACACTTCTGCAGAAAGAAACACAAAATACAATAGAAAACTAAAAATGAGTATCTGGAGGAGGTGAATTGGAAGGGGGTGGAAGGTACAGAAATACAAATGAGATTTTTCTCAGTGTTCCTTAATGTAGTTTTGATTTTTGAGTACAAATCCAAAAACTAAAATCAAATCAAGACGAATGAGACAAATACTTCCAGGAAGATGAAGTAGACATACTTTTTCCTATTCTTCCTTACTAAGCACAACTAAAACCCCTAGACATTATATATAAAACAAACAGAAGAGGACTCCTAAGAGGGGAGAAAATGCTGACCACCTAGCAACCTCAGAGCCCAAGCAACAACATGGCGATGAGTTCCCTGTTTTTTGTATGGGTATATGTCAACCAAAAAAGCCAACGGAACCAGACAAAAGATGTCCCAACAAATGCCTGCTCTCTCTGCCCAAAGGACAAGGAGCAACCTAGCATGACAGAAAACTTTTAGATAATAATCACTCTACTCCAACCAACATCAGAGAAAAAACTGTATACTCCACCCAATCCATGACAACAAAGACCAGGAGGAGAGAAAGAACCTGGACTTCTAATCTTGAAAGGCCCTAATAAGGTTTCTCAACATACCAGCCAAGTGGTGTCAGAGACCCAGTGGAAAGTCAGGTAATGAGGTCATCCCTCCTGTGGTGTCAGTGGAAGCCCCTTGGAGGGCTATAACCCACTCCCACCCAGCAACAATAAGGAAAACTCCCCTCCATAAGGTGTCAGTGGAGGCTGAGGGTAGTACCTGGACTTCTACCTCTTCCTGGCAGTAATGAGGCAATGTCCCTTTCTCTTGTTAGAGTGGTGTAAAAAAAAAAAAGTCTGGAAAAAACTGAGTGTTTAAGATCAAGAGTCCTATAACATAACACAAAAAAGTCCAGGTTTCAACTGAAAATCACTTTTTTTTTTTTAGATTTTTTATTAATTTGACAGAGAGAGAGAGGGAGACAGCCAGCGAGAGAGGGAACACAAGCAGGGGGAGTGGGAGAAGAAGAAGCAGGCTCCCAGCGGAAGAGCCTGATGTGAGGCTCGATCCCAGAACACCCGGGATCACGCCCTGAGCCGAAGGCAGATGCTTAACGACTGAACCACCCAGGCGCCCCTGAAAATCACTTGTTGCACCAAGAAACCAGGGAGAACTCAAATTGAATTAAAAGCAACAATCAATAGATGCCATCACTGAGATGGCAGAGATGTTAGAGTCATCTGAAAAGAAATTTAAAGCAGACATTATTTCAAAAAAATACTTCAGTGAGCAATTATAAACATGCTTGAAACAAAGGCAAATCCTCTCAAAAAAGAAATGGTCTCAGCAAATAGAAAAATTAGAACAAAGTAAATAGGAGAACTGAAAAATACAATAACTAGAACAGAAAGCTCAGTGGATGGGCTCAACAGAAGAATGGAAAAGAAAAGTTTCAATGGACTGGAAGATAGTACAATAGAAAGTACCCAATTGAAAGAAAAGAGAAAATAGGCTTTAAAAAAAAAAAATGGACAGAGCTGTCAAAGCCACGAGACCATAACAACCACCACAACAACAAAATCTAATGTTTGTGTTACTGAAGTCCCCAGAAGAGGGAAAAAAAAGCAGACTGAAAAATGATTTGAAGAAATGATGACTGAAAACCTCCCAGATTTGGCTAGAGATGTATCATATAGGTTCAAGTAGCTGAGCAAACCACAAACAGGATAAACCCAAAAAAAATTCTAGGCCAGGACACAACATATTCAAATTTCTGAAAACTAAAGAGAAAGAAAAAAATCTTAAAAGCAGCCAAGAAAAAATAGTTCCTTACCTACAAGGTAAAAATTCAAATGTAAGTAATCAGAGCAGAAATAAATGACATAGAAACTAAACAAACAAAAAATAGAAAAGACCAACTAAACCAAGAGCTGGTTCTCTGAAAAGATAAACAAAATCAATAAACCATTAGCCAGACTCATCAAGAAAAAAAAAGAAAGAACCTAAATAAATGAAATCAAAAACAAGAGAAGTAACAGGCACCACAAAAATACAAAGAATTGTAAGAGACTACAACAAAAAATCATATGCCACCAAATTAGACAACTTAGAAGAAATAATTAAATTCCTAGAAATACACAATCTTCCAAAATTAAATCGGGAAGAAAAAGAAAATCTGAACAGGCCAACTACTAGTAAAGAAATTGAAAGAATAGGGGCGCCTGGGTGGCACAGCGGTTAAGCGCCTGCCTTCGGCTCAGGGCGTGATCCTGGCGTTCTGGGATCAAGCCCCACATCAGGCTCCTCCACTATGAGCCTGCTTCTTCCTCTCCCACTCCCCCTGCTTGTGTTCCCTCTCTCGCTATCTCTGTTAAATAAATAAATAAAATCTTAAAAAAAAAAAAGAAATTGAAAGAATAATTTATTTATTTTTATTTTTTTTAAATGATTTTTTTATTATATTATGTTAGTCACCATACAGTACATCCCCGGTTTCCGATGTAAGGCTCGATGATTCATTAGTTGTGTATAACACCCAGTGCACCATGCAGTACGTACCCTCCTTACTACCCATCACCGGTCTATCCCATTCCCCCACCCCCCTCCCCTCTAAGGCCCTCAGTTTGTTTCTCATAGTCCATAGTCTCTCATGTTTCATTCCCCCTTCTGATTACCCCCCCTTTCTTTATCCCTTTCTTCCCCTACCGATCATCCTAGTTCTTATGTTCCATAGATGAGAGAAATCATGATAGTTGTCTTTCTCTGCTTGACTTATTTCACTTAGCATTATCTCCTCCAGTGCCATCCATGTTGTAGCAAATGCTGAGAACTCGTTGAAAGAATAATTTAAAGAAGAATACCTATTCTCCTCAAAATATTCCAAAAAGTAGAAGAGGAAGAAAGGCTTCCAAATACCATAAAGGTTTACCAAATTCTATGAGGCCAAAGACACCACACACAAAAAAAGGAAACTACAGGCCATTATCACTGAGGAACACAGATGCAAAAATCCTCAACAAAATATTTGCAAACTGCATTCAACAATACATTAAAAGGATCATTCACCAAAATCAAGTGAGATTTAATCCAGGGATGCAAGGATAGTTTAACACTCACGAATCAATTAATGTGATATGCCACATTAACAAAACAAAGAATAAAAATCATATGATCATCTCAATAGATGCAGAAAAAGCATCTGACAAAATTCAACACCGATTCATGATAAAAACTCTCAGCAAAATGGGTTTAAAGGACATGCCTCAACATAAAGGTTATATATGAAAAACCAAAAGCTAACATACTCGATGATGAAAAACTGAGAGCTTTTCCTCTAAGATAAGGAATAAGACAAGGATGTCCACTCTCACCACTTTCACTCAGCATAGTACTGGAAGTCCTAGCTATGGCAATCAGACAAGAAAAAATAAAAGGCATTCATATTAGAAAGTTAGGAGTTCAACTGTCACTATCTGCAATGACATGATACTATACATAAAACCCTAAAGACTCCACAAAACACTACTGCAAGTAATAAATGAATTCAGTAAAGTTGCAAGATACAAATTAATAACCAGAAATTGGTTGCATTTCTATATATTAATAATGAAGTAGCAGAAAGAGAAATGAAGAAAACAAATCCATTTACAGTTGCACCAAAAAGAGTAAAATACCAAAATAAACTTAACTAAGGAGGTGAACCTAGACTCTGAAAACTATGAAACTGAAGATGATGCAAATAAATGAAAAGACAACCCATGTTCAGGAAGAATATTGTTAAAATATCCATACTACCAAGAGCAATCTACAGATTAAAAGCAATCTCTATCAAAATTTCAACAGCATTTTTCACAGAACTAGAACAAATAATACTAAAATTTGTATGGAACCACAGAAGACCACAAAGAGACAAAGCAATCTTGAAAAAGAAGAATAAAGCTGGAAGTATCACAATCCTAGATTTCAAGATACGCTACAAAGTTGTAGTTATCAAAACAGTATGGTACTATTACACATATAGATCAATGGAACAGAATACAGAACCCAGAAGTAAACTCACACTCAAATATGTGTGACTTAAATGGTCAATTAATCCATGACTAATTAGGCAAGAATACACAATGGAGAAAAGACCGTCTCTTCAACAAATGGTGCTGGGAAAGCCATATAGTTATATGCAAAAGAATGAAACTGGACCACTTTCTTGTATCAAATACAAAAATAAACTCAAAATGGATTAAAGACCTAATAGTGAGACCTCAAACTACAAAACTCCTAGAAAAGAACATAGGCAGTAATTTCTTTAACACTGGCCATAGGAACATTTTCTAAATAGGACTCCTATGGCAAGGAAAACAAAAGCAAAAATAAACTATTGGCTTCTGCATAATGAAAGAAATCATCAACAAAATGGCAAGGCAACCTACTAAATGGGAGAAAATATTTGCAAATGATAAATCCAATAAGGGATTAATATCCAAAATATATAAAGAACATATACAAATCAACACCAAATAAAAACAATAAAAATCATTATCTGATTAAAAATTTCAGAGAACCTGAATAGACATCTTTCCAAAGAAGACATACAGACATTAAACAGACACATGAAAAGATGCTCAACATCACTAATCATCTGGGAAATGCAAGTCAAAACCACATTGAGATATCACCTCACACCCATTAGAATGGTTAGAATCACAAAGACAGTAAGTAAGTGTTGACAAGGACGTGGAGGAAAAGGAACTCGTGTGTATGGCTGGTGGAGTGTAAACTGGTGCAGCCACTGTGGAAAACACGTGCATGTGTGGTGGCAAAATATATGCGAAATCTCTGTACCTCCACCTCAATTTTGTTGTAAACCTAAAAATGCTCTAAGAAACTGAAGTCCTAAAATAAATAAATAAATAAAATGTATTTCACCAAAGAGAATATACAAAAGGCAAATAAGGACATGAATGTTAACAGGTAAATGGAGATTAAAATCAAAATGAGTTATCAGTACACATCTATCAGAATGACTGAAATAAAAAGAGCAACACCACCAAACGCTGGCAAAAATGTGGAGAAGAAACTGGATCACTCATACATTGTTGGCGGGAATATAAAATGGTACAATCTCTATAGGAACTAGGTTAGCAGCTTCTTAAATAACTAAACATGCAGTTACCGTACAACCCAGCGACTGCACCCATGGGCATTTATCCCAGAGAAATGAAGACTTTTGTTCAAAGAGAAAATTGTACACAAACGTTTATGGCAGGTTTATTTGGAATAACTAACAACTGGCCACACAAGATGTCCTTCCATGTGTGAACGCTTAACCTATGGTACATGTATGCCATGGGATCCTACTCAACAACACAAAGGAACAAACTACTGATACACTCAACAGCGTGGATGAATCTCCAGAGATTATGCTGAGGGTAGAAAAGCCAATCCCAAAAGGTTACATACTGTACGATTCCATTTATAAAACCTCCTGGAAATGATAAAATTATAAAGGCGGAGAGATTAGTGATTCCCAGAAATTAATGAGGGGGCAGGCCAGGAGGGAAAGTAAGTGTGACTATAAAAGGGCAACATGAGGTAACTTGCCATGATGGAAACGTTATTTACTTTGGCTGTATCAACTGATACTGTACTATAATTTTGCAAGATGCTACCACTGGAAAACTGGATAAAGGATACATGAGATTTCTGCATTATTTCTCACAAATGCATATAAATCTACAAATTATTTCAAAATAAAAAAGTTTAATTTTATTTTTTTTAAAGATTTTATTTGTGTGTGAGAAAGAGCATGCACAAGCAGGGGGAGCAGCAGGCAGAGGGAGAAGCAGGCTCCCTGCCGAGAAAGGAGCCCAACGCAGGACTTGATCTCAGGACCCTGGGATCATGACCTGAGCCAAAGGCAGATAGATGCTTAACCGACTGAGCCACCCAGGCATTCCAAAAAGTTTAGTTTTAAAAAGATTAAAAAAGTGAACACTAAATTGGTTAGAATCAGAAATAAATGAACTTGATAGCCACACAGAAAAAAAAAAATTCAAGAAATTTCTGCACAGTGCTCTGACTATATATCCTTCCTAGGATATAGCATAAAGACTCGGGGCGCCTGGGCGGCTCAGTCGTTGGGCGTTTGCATTCAGCTCAGGGCGTGATCCCGGGGTGTTCTGGGATCGAGTCCCACATCGGGCTCCTCCTCTAGGAACCTGCTTCTTTCTCTCCCACTCCCCCCTGCTTGTGTTCCCTCTCTCGCTGGCTGTCTCTCTGTCAAATGAATAAATAAAATCTTTAAAAAAAAAAAAAAACTAAAACATGTGAAGAATCTTAAACTTTATTCATCAGTTTGTTGTTGGTATTGGTACTAATGTAATAATCCCTAAACTATCTTGTGGGTAGCTGAGGATAAAGGAAACAAGTAAATATCATGCTGTATTGGAAACCAGGGTTTGTACCCACAGAGAAGTGAGGTACAAATACTGAATGGGGAAAAGTGAAGGATGAAAACACACACACGCACACACACACACACACACACACACACACCCCCTAAATCTGTCCACTGAAAGGGCTTAAATACAGTACCATCCCAGTAGAAATAAACACACCAAAAGCCCAGATAATAGTTTCCATGCCATTCATCACTAAAAGGAACATGGAATCCTTAGAAAAACAATAGATTTCTGGTCTGAGGCAGAGAAATTACTAGGTAAGCCTGGAACAATTTGTTCCAGAAAATAAGAAAGAACTCAAAAAATGATAGGGGCATGTCAAAAGGACACAGAAGCCAGCTTAAAGGGGCTCTCACTGGCCAAATTTAAGACACTTTGAGCATCAAAAAAGTTATGCCACTTAATTATAACAATGAATAAAAAAGAACCAAGTTATCTATAGTAATACTTAAAAAAAGAAGGGATACAGGTAGAAGAGAAAAACCTCTTCTTTATGAAACACCCTCAAATGGTAGAAAGAATGGCAGAATTAGAAAATCACCATTTTGCAACCACCAATGTAATAAGTGACCCACTTAAGACTCTTCAGTCAATACTAAAATCACTAGGTTAAAGTCTGCCGGAGAAGAGGATATCCGTTCAGTGTCAAAGTAGTCATTCCACAGATACTGTATTAAAAACAAAAGGAATAAAAATTTTTTTAAAAAAAGAGAAGCAACAAAGGGGAAATGGTATCTTTATAACGGACTTGTCAGTTGTTGCCTTAGCATTGCAGCAGTGGAACAACTTGACATTTTATGTCTCCTCATGTGATACTACAGGAAGGCTACAATACCACCTATGTAATACTCTATAAAAATGTTAACCTAAATCTAATCATGATTAAACAATTAAGCAAATTTAAAATATGAGACATTCTACAGTTAACTTGGAGTTTTAAAAAATTTCAATGTCATCCCCCCAAAGTGTGATTATTCTAAAATGATTAAAGGAGACTAAAGTGATACAATAATGAAATGTGATGTATGAATCTCAACTGGACACTGAATTTTTTTTAAAAGTCAACTACAAAAGTCATTTTTTTAAGATTTTATTTATATTAGAGAGAGAGAGAGAGAGAACCAGAGAGAGAGCACAATCAAGGGGAGGAGCAGAGGGAGAGGGAGAAACAGGCTCCCTGCTGAGCAAGGAGGCTGATGAGGGGCTTGATCCCAGGACCCAGGATCATGACCTGAGCTGAAGGCAGAAATGTAACTGACTGAGCCACCCAGGTGCTCCTAAAAGTCATTTTTTGACAATTAAGGAAACTGTATATCAGATGGCATTGCTGAGTTAGTGTTATCTTAGATGTGATTAGTATTATAATTATATAGGAAAATGTCCTCATTCTTAAGAGAGGCATGCTGAAATATTTAGGTGAAATGTCATGATATTTGCAACTTACTTGCATTTTATTTATTTTTTTAAAGAGTTTTTATTTATTTGACAGAGATAGAGACAGCCAGCGAGAGAGGGAACACAAGCAGGGGGAGTGGGAGAGGAAGAAGCAGGCTTCCCAGCGGAGGAGCCTGATGTGGGGCTCGATCCCAGAACACCGGGATCACGCCCTGAGCCGAAGGCAGACGTTTAACAACTGAGCCACCCAGGCACCCCTGCAACTTACTTTTAAATAGTTTAGGAAAATGTTATGTATGCATGCATGTATGTAAGTAGACAGAAAAAGATAAAGCAAATGAGTCTAACAGAATTTTCCATGAAACACCAAATTATTATACTCTTAGTGTTTTTATTTCACTAAAGTCCATTATAAGTGAGATACAGAGGAAGAAATACACATCTGTATTACACCGAAATGTCTAGCTTTAAATGGACAGATAAGCACTAGGCAAGTTAAAGGATTTGTCCTGAAGAGACTGTTCTAGGGCATTGTGCAGACATAGCTGGAGGGATTTATTATACACTGTTGGCATTCCAGATATTGCATGTTTTGGGCAATGTACTTACAGAATATTGTTAAATACCAGAAAACTGAGGACCAAACCAATAATAACGAGAAACGCAAAACAAAAATTCTGTGAACTTAAGTAATTTGCAAAGACTACAATTAAGTTGACCTTGTCCAGCATTCTAGCAGCCAGGACTACTTTATCAAGCAGTACTTCTGCCATTTTTTCCATATAAAATCAGCATTCCAAATGATGGCCAAGTATCACCACAGGATCCTGACAAGGCTTCTAAATCATTCAAGTTAAATATATTCCATTTCATTTTAATACAAGGTAACTTTTATAATATTCTGATCCTTTGAAACCTGTTGAGCCATATTTGTTGTATATGAAAGCTCTCTATTAATTGGCATATCTGATTGACCAGAACTATCCATTGCTTTACAATGGTGGAAAACGGAATACAGAAGTGGCTGGGGGGTTGGAGCACACTGTAAGATTTCATGACAAAAAGTAGATAATCATCACATAGTAACTATTACAAAATAGGCCTTCCAACAATGAGGGTAACAAAAAACTCAGTTATTTCTAAATGTAATATTCAAACTGTGGTTTGAATATCTTTGTTGGTTTTGAGTGTTTAATTGAACAAATGAGTATGGTCACAAAGTGAATTTCAAATTAAATGGGGGCATTTGTGGAAGAGGGAAGTTGCTAGAGTTGGGGACTGATTATCATTATACTATGAGACTAGTACTATTATTATCCCCATATTAAAAATGAGGAAACTGAAAGAGGTTAACTGCTCCCAAACCACAGAACTAGTTAAGTGGGCAGAGCCAGGATTCAAACACTTAGTCCAACACCAGAGCCTGCCCTCAGGATGATTATACTATCTCATATCTCCAATTTTTGTTCGTTTGGTTTTTTTTGAGGAGGGCCTAATGCCCCCCTTTACTGAATGCCTGCAGTAAGTACTTTGCTTTTGTCATTTAATCCTCACAACAACCCTGTGAAACAGGACTTTTATTCCTGTTTTTCAGAGGGAACATTAAGGCTGAATAACCTGTCCAAAGTTACACTGCCAGTAATTGGAGGAACCATAATTCAAAACAGTGTCTGACTCCATAGCCCTTGTCCTTTCTAGGATCACATTCTGCCTTCCTTGTCCTATGTATAAACCATTCCTTAGTTTTCAAAAAAGCAAATCTTCTACTAGACAACTTTTGATTGTTAAACACGTGTTTCTATTATTTGGAATTAGCAACACTTAATTTCTCTAAAAATGTTCTTTCTTGTAAATGAAATTCTACAATATGAGAAAACAAACCTAAATAAAATGAAGGTTTTGGAATGTAGGAAATTATCATAGAAACATCCTCAAAAGTTATCTAGTTCAAGTCCCTAAGTTCCACAGGAGTGGAAGCCAGAGATAATTAATAGTATGCAGGCAAACCTAACAACAAAAAGGAGTGGGGGGCTTGCCCCAGGTAGGGATCAGATGAGGATAGGTGATGACTGAAGCTTACTCTTATACAAATACATTGTTAGTTTTTATTTTATTTTATTTTATTTTTAAAGATTTTATTTATTTATTCGACAGAGATAGAGACAGCCAGCGAGAGAGGGAACACAAGTAGGGGGAGTGGGAGAGGAAGAAGCAGGCTCATAGCGGAGGAGCCTGATGTGGGGCTTGATCCCATAACGCCGGGATCATGCCCTGAGCCGAAGGCAGACGCTTAACCGCTGTGCCACCCAGGCGCCCATTAGTTTTTATTTTATTCATTTTTTCTAAGATTTTTAATTATTTGAGAGAGAGAGAGCACACGCAGAGGGAGAAGCAGAAGCGGGCTCTCTGCTGAGCAGGGAGCCCAAAGCCAGGCTCGATCCCAGGACCCTGGGATCATGACCTAAGCTGAAGGCAGATGCTTAACCAACTGAGCCACCCAGGCACCCCCATGTTAGTTTTTAAAAGCACAGTTTTACAGTATTTGCAACAACTCTGAAAACGCTCATATTGCATACAATTGCCCTTCTTTTTAAAATCAGAGACCAGGGGTGCCTGGGTGGCTCAGACAGTTAAGCATCTGTCTTTGGCTCAGGTCATGATCCCAGAGTCCCAGGATGGAGCCCTGCATTGGGCTCCCTGCTCAGTGGGGAGTCTGCTTCTTCCTCTGCCCCTCACCCGACTCGTGTGCTCTCTCTCGCTCGCTCAATCTTTTTAAAAATAAAATAGAAATAAAAAATAAAATCAGAAACCACCCCCATTTTACTTCATCAGCTTAATTCTTGCTTGTTCCAGAAAGAATGTAAAGCAGCTGAAAATCATCCTCACTGTACCCTGAGTGGAACCAAGTGACCCAGAGCCCTGGTTGCCAGCTAGTTTGTGAAATTCTGATGTACATTTACCATAAGCAGCCAAAGTGACTATGTGTGACTATCGGCAAGTTTCCTAATCTAAAAAATGAGAATAACAATACCTACCCCACAGGGTTGTTGTGAGGTTTAAATGAGCTGACACATGCAGAAAGGTCGTGCCTACATCTATAAAGATCACATGCGAAAAAAGATATGCCTACATATAAGCACAATTGTTATTGCTGAAGTCGATGTGTGTCCATGATTGAAGCACCATGTGGATGGAAGAAACCTACCACTTTATCTCTAGAAAGCTTTGAGGAATCTCACTCAGAATTTAATGTCGCACTTGTCCCCTTAACATCTATATCCTCTTCCTTCAACCACTAGACTAGTAAGAACCCTCATTCCTAGGAAAAAAGCTGCCGTTGACTCCTTTATCTAGTCAGATGACCACTCTGTGGTTTGTTTTTGGTATTGGGGTTTTTTTTTTTTGTTGGGTTTTTCGTTTTGTTTTGTTGGGTTTTTTTTTGCTAGTCTTCACTGTCAAACTTCTTAAATATATTTTCTGTAGCAACTGTTACTGATATAATTGAGATGCCACTTAAGAAAAACAGCTGGCATTACCCTGAGGAAGTCAGAACTTGACTTTGTGAGGTTCCCTTTAGTTGTACAGAAGCAGGAAGACACAACAAATAGGATAACACAAAAGCCACCATGCTCATATACTAACTAATGGAGAGAAGTGTATTTGCCCAAAGGTCCTGACAGTTAAATTCTCTAATCAGCTCCTTCTCTCCCTGTAGGAAATCTATAAATAGAAAACCAAATTATAGCCAAATATTTGTATGATAGTCCAATCATACAGACCAGATATTTAAGCTCTGGACAGTGTTAGTGTTATCACCTTCTCTGAACAGTCCTGAAAAAACACTTGCAAATTCTGCCTCTCCAATTTCCATTTTTCTATATTTCCACGCTGCCCATCCACCTTCTGCTGTAACAGTCTTTCTTTAGATATGTTAATATCATCTATTAGACTACATCAAGTCCCACTCTTCCAGCTTTCAATCTGAAAAAGACAGACATCTTTTAAGATGCCTTCTGCAGAAAACTGAACTCATCTATTATGTGATTTTATTAAACCAACTCTGAGTTCTGCTGATGGCACCAACATCATACCACGTACACTCCCCACCCACCCCTGTCACCTTCTAATCATTTTTTCTTCCTTAATTCTTAACTTAGATTTCATTCCCCCATCACATCCCATGACCTCTTTATCATTCTCATTCTTCTGTATTTCACTTTTGCAACTGTTAACAGTTTTCCACCCATTTCTTAACAACTTTCCCCATCACTGGCTTTAATGGAGCCAAAAAAACGGTTGATGTGCATATTAATTTTAAATAGCTCTGTAGAACCTGTGTAGAGTCTAGGTCCTAGGAATCAGACAGACCTGGATCAAAATTCAGTCTCTACTTTTACTAGCTATGTGCCCATGGGAAAGTTTAGCTTCCGCCTAAGCCTTTTTCCTCAACTGTAGAATGGACATAATGACATAATTGTCTATTTAGTGCTTAGAATAATAAGCTTACTCTGGCATAAAGTAATCACTCAAAAAATATTAACTATAATTTCTGTGTCCCAATTCTCAGCTCCTGTCTTTTTTTTTTTTTTTTTTTAAAGATTTTATTTATTTGACGGAGAGAGCAAGAGAGCACAAGCAGGGGGTGCAGCAGAGGAAGGAGGAACAGGCTCTGCACTGAGCAGGGAGCCCCATGCTGGGCTCAATCCCAGGCTCAATCCCAGGACCCTGAGGTCATGATCTGAGCCAAAGGCAGACACCCAGGCACCCCAGCTCCTGTCATTCTATTCTTCTCTTCCTACTTTGAAGAATTCAAATAGCTTTGACTAAATACTGCAATTAAATACATTCCTGAAGTTACTGTTGTAGGACTAAACCTTTTACCCTCTTCTTCAGTAATAAAGAAAATCACTATTTGCATATTTTGCCAATATCTAAGAAATAACCTGCTAAAAACTGATTTAATCTTAATATTTTCTTAAAGATTTTATTTTTAAACAATCTCTACACCCAATATAAGCCTCCAACTCACAACCGTGAGATTAAGAGCCACACGCTCCACCAACTGAACCAGCCAGGTGCCCCTAATCTTCATACTCTTTCTTAGGACACTCATTTCCCTTGGTTTCTGTAATAAAATCTGCAAAACTACAACAACAAAAACCTTCCACATTTTTCTTCTCTCCCATTTCTTCTTAGACTCTATTGCAAGTTTATCCGCAACACTCTAAATATTAGTGTTCTGAAGGGAAAGCCTGAGGATTTTCATTTCTCATTCTACGGTCTCTCCCTTGGTGGTGGTCTTGCTTCGTCATGGCCACAACTACAATCTAAAAATAAGTAAATGACTTCCATATTATCTGTAGTGCAGATCTCTCCTCTAAGTTCTAGATCCCTATACCCAAATGCCTACTGACATTACCATGTAATGGCAAGGCAGCTTAAACTCAACAGATCCAAAACTGAATTCACATTCTCCCTGGATTCATTAATCAAAACTGGATTCACAATCCATGTTCAGTCAAACCCTAGCTCATCTCTAGTATTTTGTTAGTGAATGAATGGCGCCACCATCCATCCAAGGTGCATGAAGCAGAAGTCTAGAAGTTATCCTTTATAACTTTCCTCTTCCTCCCTCTACAAATCTAATCTAGTCCAATTTCCACTTATGGATATTACTCTATGAATTTCTGGTTTTTACTAGTATCAAAATAATTTCCCTTGCTAGTTTCACTCCTCTACAGCCCATATTATTGCTATAATGTTAATGTCTTTACCAACTGAAACTTCAGACTTCTCACCTTTCCTATTCATCCCTCCCTTACATCTCAACAATCTAATGTATTACGCCTTCTAAATATTCTACCTACTCTAGCCACAAAATCTACTTTATAATATCTGCATATGATTTATTCTTTCCCATCCCTCTTCCCTAGCCAAGCCATGTCTTTTTTCCTCTCAAAACTCCTCTTGGAATCCTTCACTCATTAATTCCATCCAATATCACTCCTTATGGGGGAGAAAAAACAGTTACACATTCAGAGCCATAGTTTATTTAACCCAATCATCGCTCTTTGACAGCGACAGCTACAGAACATTTCATAGTTCTCCTCCTAGACAAAGTCCTCAAAATCTGCCATTATTCAAATACACTATTTCCTTTAATAATACATCAAATACCACATCTATGTATACATGTTTTATATCGCTTTTATAAATGTATATATTATCAACCTTTTCTATTTCATAAGGTTATGAATTTCACAACTTTAACACAAATCATATATAGCTGAACTTTCTTCGTTTGTTCTGAAATCCCTCTCTCAAGTATCCAAGAGGTCTTCTCATTTCAGCATTTTCTCATTTGGTAAACACGTTGATAGTTTTCTCACATATCATTAGTGATTTTAAAGGAATACAAAAATAAATACAGCATGAATCATGTCCTTACACTCTGCTTCAAAGGGCATGATCCCGCTGTATTCATATTTGTGTCCTAGTTTCCATAACGATGTCTCACAAAGAGAAGGTGCTCAACTACATGTTCAACAGAATTGAGAGAATTTTCCTTAGGACTGATGCTGTAATGTTCGGGAGCGCCGAAAAGCAAGCAGAACTTCTCGAATGTGTGAACTCTGCTTTTTTGTTGTTTTCAGGAAAAACGATATTTGGACTGAAGAAGGGTAGGAAGAACCGCCTCCCAGTATAGGTGAGAAGACTGTAACAGAGCGCCTTGCTGCTCTGAATGAAATGAAGCCCCTCGTGAATGTGACCACTGAGTCACTGCTAGTGGAGGACGCACGCGGACCTGCAGGGCTGCCAAAGACTGGAGACAAGCAAATAAATGTAGATCTGATTTTTTTTTTTTTAAAGAAAGAATAAAAGAGAAAAGAACAGAATTCACAATAGAACAATATACTCGACGTCAATCCTTTTCTAAATTCAGATTATTTATTTAAAAAATAGCTTCTAATCACTTAGAAACAAAAAATGGTAAGCATTTGTGGAACCAACTTAAGTAACCAGACTAACCTAATTTCCTTTTTTTTTTAAAGAATGTCTTTATAGACAGATCATATATCAAAAAGAAGCAATAAAAATAGTATCAGATTTCAACAAGGTATATGACCAGGCTCTCCTTATGCCATATGGATAAGATAAATAAAAGATGGGTAACAGTGCAATTAAGTGATAGCTAATTATTTGAATGACCATAACAATGAGTGTTTCATAATGAAGTGCCATCAACTTGAAGGTCAGTTCTACCTGCAAGGTTCAGGACTCCTATGTGTGGCCCTCTCCCATTTAACGATTTTATCAATAATTTGAATGAAGATGCAAAAGGCTACTATACTATTGCCTTCATCCAATATATGGCTGACATGAAACTAGGGGGCACAAATATGTACTAAGATTAGAGCTGGGATCTGAAAAAACAATGATAAACCAGATAAATGGGCTAATCCTAATTAAGATGAAATTACTTAGGGAAAAACATCTAAGGTATCAATCAGTGTCCACAAAAAAAATAATACATATAGAACTGTGAGGTGGACAAGTCCTATGATTTAACTGCCACATATGTAAAACAAAAAAAAGGGGGCTTACTGGCTTTAATTGACAGCAATCTTAATTCAATCTGACAGCAGCAAGCTCAATATCATGAGGGTATCAGAAAAGCTAATGTGATGCTAGCTGGAGCAGTAGCAGTATCTCAAACATGGGAGGCGGCAGACCTGCTCAATTCTGGACTGATTTGACCACAACTGGGATGTTGTGTATCCTTCTAAGGGTCACAGTCTTCAAAGGAGCATAACCATATTGGCACATGCTCAGAACAGAACAACCAGGATGCTCGGGACCCAGGATACCATTCCACAAAAGGAGAGGCAGGAGGGAATAGAGATTTATAAATAGGACAAAACAATGCCTTGAGAGGAAAATGATGGCTACTTTCATTCAGTCACTCAATGAACATGAATTTCAAATCTATTTCAGGCCAGACACTGGGACAATGTCTGAGAATACAGAGAGAAGATAGTCTATGTCCGTGGAATATTCATTCATTGCATATCTGAAGAGCTGAAAAAGCCATGATCTGAAAAAGGATTAGACTGTTCTATATGATTTCATAAGGTAGAAATAAGACCAGTGGAAAGAAGTTAGAAAGTAACTGAGTTGAGCTCCATATGAGGGTATTTTAAGAATCAAAGATGTCTTAAGAAGCTGCCTGAGAACACTGCAAGGCTCCCATCAGGAATGTTGTACTTAGTGGAGAGACTGATGAAATAAGACAGGCACTGAACTGACCATCTTTAATGTTCTTGTATTCTATACTAAGACTCTATACTTCCCTAGGAAATGGACTCTCACCAGATTCATAGTGCTTGTGCACTTCAGCATCACAGGTTTCCTACAGTTGCTACTTCCAACTCTGTACCTTGTTCCTCTCTGAAATGATGCTTTATAATGGGGAACGGATCTGAGAGCAATAGGAATACTGAAATACAGAAAGAAACTGAACCATCAGCACACAGAACACAAAAAAAATCAATACTGTTCAATGTAAAGAAAATGTGGGAATTCTCTACCCTTTAAGTCATAAATTCAATTTAAAATATCTCACTATGTTCAATTAACGTAAACAAGGACTTGTCATGTACTGCATCTCTTGTTGGGAGCCATTTTTTTCTAACCAACAAGGAAAAAGCAATTTTAACTTAAGATCACTCTGAGAAATTGTGTCCTGAATAAACACTCCAAAACCTCCATTATAAGGGTATGTGGAAACTAAGTTTATAACCTATTTCTTTAAAAAATTATTTCTTGGATATAGCAGGCCTAATATCATGAACTAATCAAATTGTGGAATTCTGATTAAATGGCTACTTAAGTTTAATCCATTAAACACACACACACACACACACACACAGGCAGGATAAACAGAGAAAGGGCCCAGCCCGTTTAGTTCTGGCTTTTATAAATTGATTTAATATCATTAAAGCTTACTTTCATGCATTTTATTTTGTAATTTTAAAACAGTCTTATATATTGGCTCTATATGCTACAACTGGGTATTGAAGGAGTTCACCCTTCCAAACTGTTAATATTAACTTCTTGGAAGCCGTCTCTTACACTTCAGAGCTTTCTCAATTTGGATACAATAAATGGGCCACAATTAGATTTCCTAGGGCTCTTTCTTTTAAAGAACAGCCTGGAAAAGACAAAAGTGAGAAAGAAAGGGGAGCATGTTTAACCAACCAGCCCTGAAAAAAAGGCTTCCCCTCTGGTTGTCAACTCTGACGGCGCTCTACTGTTTCTCAATACACTGGTCATTTCAGATAAAAAAGAAAAAGAAAAAATAGATTCCAGTCTTCCTGGGACGGGGAGATCCCCTTTTGTAGAAGTGGCTAAAGCTAGGCTCCCCATGGGATTTCATCTCGTTGCCAAGACAGCGCCAACCGAGGTGTCCGGTGCCAGGGCAGCGGCCGCCCGCCCGGAGCCCAGGGTGGCCCCGGCCAGCAACAGAACAGCCCCAGCCGAGCCCGGAGACCCCGGGGACGCAGAGTCCCAGCCGCGACCCGGGACAGCCTCACGAGCGCCCCGGGACGGTGGCAGAAGGCGGGGAGACGCGGCTCGACTTACAGTGACACCATCCTAGGTGACAGCACCAGTGCAGCTTGAAGCACTTGCCGTGGCTGTGTGTGGCACAGATGGAAAGCCCGTCGCACGGCTGGAAGTCGGGTCTGCGGGCAGCGCAACTCCGCGCCAGGGCCTGAGCCTCGTCCACTTTCTCGCTCTTCCAACCCCGCTCGGGCGCCGACGCCGACGCCGCACTCATTTCCGCTCCCTCCGCGGAGTCGAGGCCGGGAGCCCGGGAGAAGCAGCGTCTGGGCGGGCAGGGAGCCGAGCCGGCTGCAGACGTGGGAAGGCGCGGGCCGGGAGTCACGCCAGCGCGCGGGGCGGCGGCGGTGCTAGTGGTGGCGGTGGCGGCGGCGGGAGCGCGGTGGTCCCGGGCTCACAGAGGAGCCGCCCCGGGCGCTGCGACCGGGGGCTGGGCCTGCCGCCGCCTGCCTCCCTCCGCCGCGGCGCGCGCCGCGTCCCCCCACGCACGCGCACAGGGGCGCGCGCGCCGACCGGCCCCGGCAGGCGCCAAGCGTCGGTCAGCGAGCCTGGCCTCTTCACACAAGCTGTCGGCGTCCCTGCCCGTCACAGCGAGTCCCTGACACACATTCACTCATTCCTCCGAGACCGACCCCGACCGACAGACAGCCGTTGTGAACATACAAGTGCGCCGGCGGCTCGGTATTACAGCCACAGCGGCTCACACGCACACTTCCCGCCGAGCTGGGTCGTCTCGAGAACTCCACCGAGAGCTGTGCACACCGAGGACACGCCCACTGGAGCCGCTCAGTGGGCTGCTCCCTGCGCATCCGCCAGCGAGCTTTTCTCAGACACACAGCCTGTCCCCACACGCGGCTCACAGTTCCCTCGTACACGCCTCCCAGAGTAGGCACAGCGGCCCCTCGGAGGCGCGCGCGCGTTCACGCCGGCGCGCTCTCCCCCAGGCCAAGCCTCCCGCTCCGGGCGCGGCCACTCCGCCGCCGCGTCAGGCGCCCAAGCCTCCCGCCCTGGGCCGCCGTGCCCACGGGAACCGTGTTCCGCTGGCCCTGAGGGCGCCCTCCCACCCAGTCCCAGTCTCCGCGGGGGCTGCAGCCCCACCTTGCTGAGCGGGAAAGTAACCTGGGTGGGTGAGTGTGTGTGTGTGTGTGTGTGTGTGTGTGTGTGTGTGTGTGTCAGAGAGAAAGATGGATCTGTGGTGCACAGGACTGGTGTGTGGAATGTGCTGCGTGGCTGTGTGGTTTGGTGTGTATGTGGTATGTGCGCGTGTCATTGTTGAGTATCTGTGGTGGGTGGGTGTGTGTGTAGTTGGATGTGAGGAGTGTATACATGGTACATGTGGAATGTGTGGAGTGTGCATGGTGCATGTGACCCGTGACACGGTGTGTGATGAGGTGTGCGGATACAGGAGAATCTAGTACGGATGTGCACGACCCATGTGGAGTGTGGGCGGTGTGCATGTTTGTGTAGTAGAGTATATGTGGTCTGTGTGGTATGTGCAGTTGTGTATGCGTGTACACAGTGTGCGGGTGGATGTGGTTACATATGTACTGTGTATAGGTGTATGGTATATGTGCCGTTGTGGTACCTGTGACCGGTATGTCGAGTGTGTGTGCACAGTGCATATATGGGTAGAGTTGGGTGTGTGTGGTACATGTGGGTGTGGACACACAAGCAGGACTCCTGTCTGCCATGGACTCTTGTGTGTGCCTTTGTGTGTGAATGCCTGCCCTGGCCAGTGGGTGTGACTGGCCTGGATGGTGACTGCGGCTCCTTCACACAATCAGCTTGCCTTCTTCCCTCCTGGGGACAAGTTGCTCCAAATAGATTTTCCATGCCAGGCTCAGCTGCTGAGAACCCACCCTGGGCTGGATTCAGTGAAGAGAAAACAAACCATTTGCTCCCAGGGAGCATGGTTGGGAATTAGTGTTTCCCTGCAACAAGGCCAGACCTAGCCTCGAACACAGAAAAGGAGGGGACCTACTCTTGTTATTTGCCAACCGTTTTTCCGAGCAAAGGAAAATGCCTGTAATTGCCAAGGTTCAGGGAACAACAACAAAGCCTTTCAGTACAAATGCTGTGTGGGAACATGTTTATGCCCAGGTCCACTTTCTCTGTTACTTTATTCCTTTCCTGCTTTGCACTGACAAGGAGACTCGTCATGGTTTTGAAATAACGAAATTCATCTTCAAGCACTGAAAATCCTTGCTGCCATAAGCAATCTTTCATAATTTTCCCTTTTATTTAACCTTGGCTTGAGAAGGGAAATGTAATTTGCATATATCTGACTCTAGTGAAGTCTTCATTTATTAGGGGTTAGGGAGAGACTCAATTTGGTGGGAATGGAATTTTCAAGAAAGGTCTCAATCAAAATCACAAAATATGGTTCCCCCAAAACCTAACATTGAAAACCCAGCTATAAATACGAAGCCTCATCTCTTCAGCTTCACCCCAGGCGCCCCTCTCCTGAAAAAAATCCTAGTAAAATATATCCCTGACTCATAAAATCTATCTATCCTGGCTATTAATTTCACAGTCTGACCCACCTCAGAATAACATGTGTAAAAGGAAAACTTAATCAAATAAATCCTTAATCCATTATTGCTATAGCAAGCCAACCCAGAATTTTTTGAACAAAGGGGGATGGATTCCCATCTCTTCTACCCTATTTCCCTCCTTCCTCAACCCATAAGCTCTCTAATACGACCCATATTATATAAGGTCTTATAAAGAATCTTTACAGCATTTTGCTAATATTTAAACAGCATCCTTCCCCTGCCTTCTACTCTGGGTGAAACATGTTAGAAGATTCTGCTATATATGAAACCATATCATCTCAGCTAGTGAAAAATGAGCATGAGAAATAATGCAATATAGCGCTTTAACCAGGAGGCAAGGTAAATTACCCAAATACCCTATTTTATGTTAGCCACATGATTTGAAGCTGAGAAGCCTTTACATTTTCTATAACACAAAACTCATTTCATCCCCTTGCCCTAAAGATGCTATTAACCTCTACTGTCTGCAGTGGAGCTGGAGGAAATAAACGTCCTGTGACCTCTCAAACATATATACATACAGCCTTCGAGATGTGTTGTCAGGACACAAGTATTATGGTGGAAAATATATACAGAAGTAGAGATGCTAGTATAACGAACCTTCTTGAACCCATTGCCTGGTTTCAATAATGATTAACTCATTCTTGTTTCATTTATAGCTCCACCCACTCACGCCCCGACCTTGCCACTGGATTATTTTGAAGCAAATCCCAGACATCAAATAATTTCATCCACAAATATTTTTGCACTTATTTCTAAAACCATAACCCACAACATCATTATTACATAATGAGAGACACTTTGATCATATACAGGTACTTGTCCCATTGGTGCTAACCACCTCTCCACTTCCCCTTTAAGAATACTACCCTTCTGTCTGGATTTTTCCTCTTTCCTTCTCTTTCTGTCCTGCCTCTTCGGTTTGTATGCCACTTCCTCAAAGAAGCTTTCTCTGACCAACCTAGACTCTTATATACCTTCTCCCTTCATATAACTTTAAACAAATAAAGAAGAAATTATTGGACTAATATCTTTCCCCATTCTTCCCCTCCCCCGCCACAAACTGTAAGCTCCTTGAGGGTAGGAACATGGCCTATGCCTCGTTCACCATCTTGTTCCCTTCTAATCACAGAGAACAAATAATTGTTGAAGTAGTGAAAATTATTCCATCTCAGACTCCCAAAGGCTGGAAAAAGTCCATCCATAGTCAATTGTTTGCAAATATATGTGTGAATAATTTGTATAATTACTCTTTCTAGAACCACACCCTTGGATATTCCCCCACTGACTCTGAACGTAGCTATGGGTATTAGTTATCTATTGCTATATAACAAGTCACTAGTAAGTTAAAACAACTCCGTTTCTGTGGGTTAGGAACCCAGGTATAACCTAGGCAGGTCTTCTGCTTCAAAGTCTCTCACAAGACTGTAATGAAGGTGTGGGGCATGGCCGCATTGTCATCTAGAGGTTCAACTGGGGTTGGGTCTGCTTCCGACTTCACTCACTCACTGTTTGTTGGCAGGATTCAGTTCCTCAAGAAACCGTTGGGCTGAGGGTCTCAGTTCCTACTGGCTACTGGCTATAGGGCTCTCTCAGTTCCTTGTCACGTGGACCTCTCAACAGGGCAGTTCACGCATGGCAGCTTGCTTTACTGGAGCAAGCACACAGAGTCAAAGAGAGTATCACAGTCTTTTATAAGGTAATCTTAGAAGTGATATCCCATCACTTTTAGGAAATTCTGTTCATGAGCAGCAAGTCCTGAGGTCCATCCCTCATACAGGGTAGGAGATTACACAAAGACATGAATATCAGGAGGCAGGAATTATTGGGATCCACATCATGTGACTTGCTTTAGCCAACGAGAGAATAGCAAACTTGGACTCACAAGGATTTCCAAAGAGAATGCTCAGTGGGGTTCCTCTCTTCCTGTGCTTGGAACCCTGAGAGCACCAGGTGTACAAGATTGATGGAGGATGAAATGCCCTATGGAGGAAAATGAAGGTGTCCCCTTGACGAGCAGCCCATCCCCAGCCAACGGTCTACCGACCGCAGGAACAATCAGTGAGGCTCTAGAACATCATCCTACGCCCACTACCCGGTCGTAGGAGCATGAGAAAGTCCAGTAGAAATCTGCTGAGCTAGTCTTGACCTGAACAGCCACGAGGACACTACAGAATCAGGAGCTACATGAAGCAGTTATAGTAAAACCGAATGTTCAGGACAGGCTCTTACCACGTAAGAGCTTAACTGATACGCCCGCTGGTCCTCTCTTGTAGCAAAGCAGTTGAGGGCTCAAGAGGCTAAGTGACTTGCTCATGTCACAGTGCAGCAGGCATGGTGGGAAAGTTCTCTAGGACCTGGCATCAGAAAAATGCAGATGGTTCAAGTCTAAACTCCGTTGTTTTCTGGCTGGGAGACCTTGGCAGATCCCTTATGCTTTCTGGGCTTCAGTTTCTTTATCAGCAAAACAAAACAGAAGGCTTCCCAGAACATCTTTTTTCAGCCAAAGCTCTGACTTGTCCATTTGGGTGTAGATGGAGCTAGGGTTAAAAAATCCTTTCAGTTCAGATGTTATTTGTAAATAATCAGACATTGCCTTCCTATTCCATTGCCCGTGTTTGTCGAATGCTAACGTAAGTTTTATCTGTGTTCACCGACCATTCTGAACACTTTGATAAGTCCAGCCATTACAAATCAGTTACTTTTGGATTGCTGGATTGAACCAAGCAACTAATTGTATCATGGTTATAAATAACCTGCTAGTAATTGGTCAATTTGTCATATTAAAGCAATTAGAATGATGAAGTAGTTGGAGAAGCTTCCAAATGAGGTGCAACTAAACGAGGAGTCTTCTGTGGGGAGGGAGGACCCGACACCTCTTTAGCACTGTCACTGGTATAATTCAGACCCTCGTCATCCTCTTTAAAATAAAGAAAAGAAGGGCGGCTTTAGAATCAGACAAAATGGAATCAAAGCTTAGCTCCACTACCACCTAGCGGGGTGATCTTGGGCAAATTACTTGGCCTCAGTTCTTAAATGAGAATTAGAATCCCTACCCCATACACTTGCGGTGAACACTAAACATGATAATATGTGTGAAGAGCCTAGCACTGTCTCTGGCACATTGCAGATCCTCGAGAAGTGTTCGTCTTCCACTTCCGAGCACCCCAAATGCTGCCCCTGTCTACAGACGCGCTATGCTCCAATCCTTCCTTCACAATGCTGAGAAGAGAACACTCTAAAATCTGATATCATACTTGGCCTTAAAAACTTTTAACACTTCTCACTGCCTACTGAAAAAGAATTCGCACTCCTTCGTAGGCTATACGAAGCCCTCCCAATGTCTTCTCCAGCTACTCTTCTCCATGCCTCCAAATCTGTACCCCATTGGATTATTTACTGTTTTGTTTCTAGACATGGAATATCCTCTCCTGCTTGTCTGTGTCTTCCCTCAGCCTTTCCTTTGTCTCAAAGTGCCTAACCTTACTTATGCATGTCATTCCTACTTTCCCTACAGGTTCTAGCTCAAATACTACTTGAAGCCTTTTCTTAGTTGCCTCCCTTCTCCACACTCAAGGACATGCTGTGCCTACCACTTTGCACCTCGAGTAGTGAGCAGGTATTGTGTATCTGCAGTGCCTGACATTCTGCTGGGTACTAGGAGACTCTCAACAAATATTTTGGAATGGATACATTAAAAGATTTAGGACTAAAAAGTCATAAATAGTATGGAAAAGAAAAATGCCTGTTTTTCGAAACTTAAGCCCCCAGAACTGAGAGATTCCTTCGGAGCCTTTGAAATTAAAAAGAAGCCTACTTAAAAAAAAACTTGCTTGTAATCTTATTGAATGTCTTACCTCTAGAGGTGACCCAGGCTGCAACAACTATAGGCTCAACAAGGCATTTTAGACATTGAAAGAATGACAGACCCATAACAGAGAAATACTCACGGTCCCTCCCTAACATTCTGATACGGCACCAGGAAGGGCAGCTTTCTCACAAAGTATCCCATTGTGCCATCACCAGATGCAAAATAGAAAAAAAGATGGACTCTGAGCTGGACCAAAATGGCATTTCTTATATTTTGACAGTGGTGGAAGAAGTTATTATTTGTGGATTGCCTTCATAGGATTTTCAAAATTCACTGTTTTATTCCTGTTTTTCTTTTAAAGGGATAAACCAGTTTTGTGCCACTTTTTAAAAATTAGAGAAATATTTTTATGTATAAAAAAATTTAGTGAAAAAATCAACCTCCAGAGTAGGTTTTGAACATAAAAGGGGAGGGCAAAAAGGCCAGTCATTAATGTGCCAAGCAATCAGCCTCCTGGGGGCCTCACTAGACACCCCCGGTGTTCAAGCCCAGTAACCGCTGGACTTTTCTTGAGTGATGTGATGTGACGCTAATAGAAGTAGGATCTGGGTCAATTCTGTGCTCCATACAACACAACCCGTTCTTTACGTTCTCACAGTCCACACTTACTTTTGCCAGCAATGGACCTATCATAATTTTGAAACAAGACACTCTGACTTCTTTGGTAGGATAACACATACATTCTGCCATTTCCATTAAAAAAATCTTTTTTCTTGATGATTAGCAATTAAAATAATTCAGCTTTAATTAGCTCATTTCAGTAAGCAGCTAAAGGCTAAAATGACAGTGAAGAGCAATCTGGAATACAATGACTGACTCATGGTTTATAAATGAGGCAGCCGAGATAGCTCCCGCAGCCTGCCGGGATACCGGGCTGTGGTCAGCACTCCAGCCACACCCAGGGCCCCAGGCACTTAGGCAGTGTCCGACCTACAATGCTGAGCTCCTTTATCCCCTCCACACAGAGCTATTGAGTGTCTTCTATGTGCCGGGCTCTGGGCTCGAGGCTGGAGCTCATTTAGAGGGGAGCTATAAACCAACCAAAAGAGTATAGGAGGTAATTGCTCTGATTAAGGGGTTTAAACAAAGCAAACTACAAGAATAAGAAAGTAATAGATAAGTCTGCCTGGAGCCATCAAAAAGTATTTCACAAAAAGGGTGAGTTAGCACTGGCAATGCAGACAAGCTGGAATGATGTATTATGGGAGAGGGAACAGCATGCATGCCAGCAAGAAAGGCAAAGGGCTGTTCTGGAAGTCTGCCTTGCTTGAAAGTAATGTGGGCTGCAGGAGCGATCAGAAGAGAGGAGGAACTGGTAGGGAGGGGCCAAATGATGATAAGCCCAACAAAATTTACACTGAGTCCTCAAAACCAGAGTTTTTGAACGCCTTGAACCTAAAGGCACTTTGTTCACTGGGAACACTTATCAGAAATCATAAATGAAAGAGATTTGCAAAGTCCAGCTGCCGTTGAGGCATGATACACGTTGGTGGGAATGCTGGAACTCCGTTTGTTTGTAAGCCCACAACACCAAAGCCAAACCACCACCTCAGGAGGGGCTAGTCATGGTAGGCAGCATCTACCATGGCCCCCGATAATCACCACCTCCTGGTATTCACAGCCTGTATAATTTCTTCCCTTGAGTACACACTGGATTTAGCAACTCCAGAAGTAGTGATGGAGTCACTTCTAAGATTAGGTTGCAAAGACTGTGACTTCTGTTGCTTTCATCTCTCTCCCTCACTCTCTGAGATCTTACTCTGAGGGAGCCAACTGCCATATTGTGAGTGGTCCTCTGGAGAAGCCCACATGGGAAGGAACTGCTATCTCTGGCCAACAGCCAGTAAAGACACAAAGACTGCCAGCAATCACATGTGTAAGCTCGGATCCTGAAATGAAACCACAGTTCTAGCCAACACCTTGACTGGAGCCTTGTAAGAGACCTCGAGCCAGCCGAGCTACACCCAGATGGCTGACCCACAGAAATTGTGAAATAATAAATGCTTTGTTGTTTAAGCCTCTACATCGTGGGGCCACTTGTTACGCAGCAAGAGATTATGGTTATGCAGCCAGAGATGACTATTACAGGCACAACGGTGGAATTCTGAGCACAGAGTGACAGGATCAAATGTGCATTTTAAATGCTAACTCTGGAATGAGCAAGCAGGAGACATTTATTGGGACAAGAACAGAGATAAACCAGTGGCTGGCCCAGAAGGAAGATGAAAAGGGCCTGAGCAGTGGGGGTGAGAAGGAGGGGAAGTACTGAAGCATAACTACTGAAGAGGTTAAATTAATAAAACTTGACATTTTTTGGCTGTTGGGAGTAAAGGAGTTCCAGGGACAATGCCGGTCATCAGCTAGGGAACAAAGAGGAAGGAACATGTTTAGAGAGAAGGGAAAGAAGTTTAATTGGGGATGTGTGGAGATCAAAGTGGCTGAGAGTCATCCTTATGGGGGCACTGCTACTCGGAGGCATGGTACAAACAAGTCTGAAATAGGGTACTCTCCGTGAGGAACTGTCGTCACACGTCAGGGCGCTTTACTCACAGGCGCTGCAAAGTCCAGCACCTTTGTGGGTTAAGGAAAGAGCACAAAGGAGAGAAGAGCTCTGGGTATAAAGTAATAGGGAGCAGTGGGGACTGTGTTGAAATGCAAGGTGTCTGTCTTCCTTAAACTATCAAAGCCACACATGCTTGAAACGCGGCTGTCTGCAGGGCTGAATTCCGCTGCAAGAACAGCGTTCCTGAGGAAGAGGTGAAAACAGAGTGAAAAGGGCACGAGCTTTGGAGTCAGGCAGCAGCAAGCGCAAATCTCGCCTCCACCACTTACTCACTGGTGTCCCTGGGCAGGTCACTTATCCTCTCTCAGACGGCATTTCCTCAGCTGCACGCAGGGTTAAGAACACCAATTTTAATGGAATTGTTGTGATTAAGTGAGATCATGATTTTTAACACGAAGGAAAGTTCCTGGCACAAAATAGGTACTTCAGAAGTAGTAGCTGACATTAGGATTGTGTTATAATAATGGCCGTGAGCTCTCCCTGAAGGGCACTCCAACATACAGTGAATTGCCCCCACCACTCTGTGCAGAGAGCACAAGAGTCATCACGGAGCACCCACGCTAGAGCTCCTAGTGCTGTGTCCAGGAGGGTGAGTGAGTGTTGCAAGTACTTTCAGTAATGGAACGTTGAATGTCAGAAGGTACATGGTACAAAAAGGGAAACCAAGAGCAGAAGTCATGGTACATGCAGGCCTCCAGGAACTGGGATTTCAACCGAAGCAGCACTGGGACGGTGGCAGCAGGGTTGACGGAGCGTCACACTGGTGCTCCGGAAACAGGACGCTGCTAGTCCCCGTGTGCTGGTGCTCATGTCGCCCGTGCATTTATTCTTTTTACTTTTTCTTTTTTCCACCTTATAGCTTCTCTTCTCTCATAGTGTCTGTGTCTTCCTAACTTTGACCCTATAGAGTCCTAACCCCGCCTATTCTTTTCCACTGTAAATCCTTTCTAATTCAGCTCTTGATAGGACCTCCTTCTCCTTTTCCCTCGCAGTTTGAATGGAGAACAAGGATGTTTCAACCACCATCTTAGCAGTCATTACAGCTGAAGAAAGAGAAGGGGAAGTCATGTGATGTAAAAACCACCTAAACTTTAGCAGGACCCGTGGGTGGACCATTTCCCATGGAAGGGACTGTGGGAATGGAGGCACCATGATTGACACGCCTAATATAGCGTCGGGCACAGACCAGCAGGCTGGATGGCAGGGCAGATTAAAAAAAAAATAGGATACTGTTATTTTAGAAGTCAGTATGAGACTATTTCTCAGCCATAAAAATGAAGGAAATCCTGCCATTTGCAACAATGTGGATGGACCCTGAGGGCATTATGCTAAGTGAAATAAACCAGACAGAGAAAGACAAATACCGTATGATCTCACTTACACGTGGAATCTAAAACAAACACACACCCCTGAACTCATCGATGCAGAGAACATATTGGCGGTTGCCAGAGGCGGGAAGTGGGGTGGGGGAAGAAATGCGTGAAAGTGGTCAAAGGATACAAACTTCCAGGTATAGGATAAGTAAGTCTGGAGATATAAGGTACAACATGGTGACTGTAGTTAATAATACTATATCACCTATTTGCAAGTTGCTAAGGTAGTAAATCTTAAAAAGTCCCTGTTGTAAAAAAAATGGTAACTATGAGTGGTGATGTGTGTAAACTAGACTTATTGTGATCATTTCACAATATATACAAATATCAAATTATTAGGTTATACATCAGGAACTAATATAATGTTATATGTCAATTATATCTCAAAAATAGTATTAGGAGCGCCTGGGTGGCTCAGTCGGTTAAGCATCTGCCTTCGGCTCTGGTTGTGATCCCGGAGTCCTGGGATCGAGTCCTGTATCAGGCTCCCTCTCACTCTGCCGCTCCCTTTGTGCAGTTGCGTGCACTCTCTCTCCTTTCCAATAAAATCTTTAAAAAAAAATAGTCAGTATGAAATTAGTTGCATGAAGATGTCATGCAACGTTACAACACTAGAAGCTTCTTCCAGGAGTCCCGCTCTTTTCCCCTCTGCCAATGATCAGGTACAAAGAACTACCAATGCAGTTAGTTCCAAGTAGACGGTCTGTGGTGGCTGCATTCAGGTTCCTTGTATAGCTGTTTGGAAAATGAACCTCCGCTTGGCTCCAATGTCACGGGCAAGGATAAGGCTTGTTTTCTTTCTCTGCTACTCATTCTTGCTTGGCCTGGGTGTGGAATCTGGGATATTACTGGTACTTCAGTCCTGAGCAGAGTTCATCCAGGGGGAAATAAGGGTAGGATCAAGTCTTTGCCCTCACTGGCAGCTGGCTTTCCCCCAGGGAGCTGCTGTCCCCCAGGATGTTCATCCTCCACTTCCCCCAGAGGGGCCCAAGCCCCAGTGGCAGCCGTTGTGATTTCCAAAAAGCACAGAACCGGGGCTTCCCTCTCCTTCTCACGTCTCCCATGGGTGTCCAGCCAAATGCCTGTGTGCCTGTTCGGAAGCTGACAGGATGAATAGCTTAGGAAGTGACTGAGAGGAGAAACGTGCGGATTTATACATTGACAGGATTAGTTAAGTAAAACATCCTTTTTATTACTTAGGAAAGTGGAGGCACAGAAAAGTGGTGAGGTGATTTGCCCAAGGTCATAAAACCACTCATTCCACAATCTATTCCTGTTGGAGAAGAAACTAGAAACCATAGATTTCCAAGGCCCCTGCTCTTCATTCTACCTTAGAGGTGTGAGACAAATTGACTTCTCTTTTCATGCATTTTAAATTTTGATTACTTCTTTTTGTTCCCTACCCACTGTTAGTTATTAGGGTGATGTTTTCATACTGTGTTATTACAGACAAGGACCCAGCAATGCCCAAACCCTGCCTTGCCTGCTACTTCCCTCTCCTCTTCTCACCAGGCTCCAAGGAAGCTAAGCACAATAAATTATAGATTGTGAAACAAAATACCTCTTTATTAACACCGCCCAGGCAACCATACCCCAGTGTAGAGCTCCCTGGAAAAAAAGTAAGCGAGGCCTTCTTCTTCTTGGGATTTCTCTGCCCTCTGACCATATGCAGAGATGAGGAAGTCTAAGAAACAGGAACTATATGGCCAGGTTTGCACAATAGGCCTTGGCTTATTTGCTCACCCAACTGCATGGTAGGAGGAAAGTAGAAGAGAAGAAACTGGCTAAGGCTGATCCATCTAGAAGGGATACAGGAAGCACAAGAGAGGTGCACAGAAGTTCACACCCTTTAGCAAATACAGCCTAAATTAATTACCCAGTGCTGTGTAACCAATCACTCTAAAACTTAGTGGTTTACAACAATAATCATGGATTATCTCTGACAGCTTCTGTGAGTCAGAAATTCAGACAAGGCATAGCAAGGATGACTTTTCTCTGCTCCAGAAATTTCTGGAGTCTCCCCTGGAAGACTCAAAGACTGAGGACTGGACCTGTCTGTAGGAACATTCAGTCACTCACACGCCTGGTGGTTAGCTGTCAGCCAGGACACTCCCATGTGGTTTTTCCATGTGGTTTCCCCAAAACATGGTAAGTGTCCTGAGAGAAAGCCACACAGAAGTCATAGTAACGTCTGTGATCCAGCCTCTAAAGTCATGCAGCATCACTTCTGCGACATTTGAGTATTTGAGGCAATTACAGATGTCTGCCTAGGGCCAGAGGACTCCTTCTGTTCTCCACAGACACCGCCTCACAATGAAGCGGGTCAACACCACATCGTAAGACCATGAGAGAGGAGGCATTTTAGGAAAATACGATCTACCACATAGTCCAAACGATGTCTTGGCCTCTGACCATTCAGATGAGAAACTTCTTCCTTACTGAGGTGATCTGAGATAAGCATGGCTGGGAGGAGGGCCTACAATTTTATTTCTCACAGAACCGCCACCCTTTCTCTGCAGACATTACTTTAGAGACTCTTATTTCACTCTCTTAGTAACTCCCTCACTTTGGCCAGAACACAAATTCAAATAAATTGTCCAGTTTTGACTTCCGGATACCACTGAGTTGTTGGGTAAGAGGCACATATGTGGATATTCAAGAAGGACCCCTGCCCGTTCAGCCCCCTTCCAAACCAAACCAAACCGAACAATTTGTTATCCTGAGAAATCCACGCGAGTTAATTTGTCTTAATACTGTACTAACTGTCGAATTCAAACCCGGTAGAAGTTCTCTCTTATTAGTCATGTATACCTCAATGGAAGTTCGTTTGGGTTTGAACTGGGGGGGCAGGGGGCAAGGGGAAAAGAGAGGAGCTGAGAAGCTGGTAAGGATAAGGTAGAGGAGACAGGAGAAGCAGGGGACCTGCTTTTGGCTTGGGGACCACAGATCCTCCTCCACCGCTCACCCAGAGACCAATCCTGGAGGCCAGGCTTCCCCTTCATCCTACCCCTCACCAGAAATGCCTCTTTCCTCTGAGTACCCCTACAGAAGGAACTAGGTAATTCGTAGATTTGTAATTAAAAATAGTAGCAATAACTATCACACTAACAATTATTAAGAGCGATGTGCCACATTCTGTGTTAAATGCTCACAGTATCTTCAAATAATCTTTATAAAAATAATCTAGGAAATAGGTTCTGGGAACTCTGGAAGCACAGAGATGTTCAGTAATTTGCCCAAGGCAGCCCAGCTGATAAAGTCTGAACCCAGGCAGCCTAACTCTGGAGCCCATGCTCTTAACAATCGCATTATGAAATAGGGAAACTTCATATAAACCAGTTACTGGGGGGAAAGATTATTCTGAGGCCACCTGAGCCAAAACCAAGAGTCAGACGTGCTCAACCGACCGTGCCACCCAGGCACCCCACCTCCGAACTATTTTTATCTACAGCCGTTCCAAACAGGAAACTAAGGCAACATTAGCTATGTTGGATTTCCAGTCTAACATGATGGATTAGGTGCTGAAAACAAAGAGTCCAATTTTATTCTTAAAGGAGAAACACACTATTTTCTCAAATCAAGATCTCTTGTTCTAGAAATGTCACCAATAACTATTTAAGAAGAAAATGTTATGTATAAATATTAAAAAGGAAGAGGCAAGAGTACCTATTTTACAGATGACATGATTGCAGACCTAGAAATCGAAGGAAATCAACTAAAAATTACTGAAAGTAATGAGTTCGGGGCAGAACTGACACTCAAAAATGTGTATGTATATATTATATTATATATGTATACATGTCAGTATATATATACGGATACACAAAAAGGAAGTACAAGAAAAATGGATGTCTATTGTTGCTCTTACGACAAAAACAGATTAAATGCAGAGATTGACTTAACTTGTGGTGAGGTTTACTCAGAGAAATTCTAGAGAGCGTTAATAAATTAAGTGCTATGCCTGCTCTTGGTTAGGAAAGCACATACAATAGTATGTTCAAGGTTAGTGTGTAGATTTATCAAAGCCTCACAGGTGAAAGTGCCTAACAAATGAAGAGTACGATTCCTCTGGCATAGTAACAAGAAAAATGCCACAAAGAATGCTTATTTTAAAAAAAACATAATGGTTACAGACTTACCCTACTTTATATTTTGCTTTAGTAAATTTTGAAATGTATTACAAAATGAGAATTATAAAGGCAATAGAGCGCTACATTAAAAATATAATTAAGTTGTTTAAATCAGAAAAAATAGAGATGTAACAGGTTAATTCAAAGATTTTGAGTATGACAAATCAGAAATGAAAGGAGTCACTAATAAATGTTTTTAAGACATTCAGATATTGGCAAAAAAACCAAAACACAAAAAACAAACAAACAAAAAAAAACAAAAAACTAAACGCAGTAGTTTAGAACCGAATTGGAATCAATTCATCTATGGCAAGTTTTTGAACTTCCTAAGACTCCTTTTCACTCTTCGTACAATGGGACTGGTAACACCTATCTTGAAGGTAGTTTTGAGGAGTAACTTAGTAACGTAGTAAAGCACTTAGCACAGTGCCAGGAGCATAGTGAATAATATTATCATGAATCAGAGCGTTAAATACAAACGAGAACAAACTGGTTAAATGATCTAGAAATATAAACAGAAAAACATTTATCCTAGTGGTGGAGCAGAAACAAATTTCTGATCATAGAAGCATGAAGAACATTATCAGAGACAAGATGGACATACAAAAAAAAAACCACCTCTTTCAAACAAAATGTATTCTTGAGAATAAACAGGTATTGTTGAGCTCCTATGTGAGGTAGCTTTGGGAAGAGTGTTGCCAGCCAAGGCAATGGGGGGGGTGGTTTGGGGGGGGCATGGCGGGTGGTGTTGGACTGAATTTCAGGATGGCCTGAAGTCTCACTCTATCTGTTAAAAAGCCCCATCCCAGTGGTGTGTCCAGGTCTTCCTTTCCACGTGAGCCCAAAAGAACTCTAACCCAGCAAAGGTGATCCCCCTCCCTAACACCCACTTTGGCAGGGTTTATCCGGAGCCCTGTGGTCCCTCCTCCTCCAGCCTGGGGTCCAGAGCAGTTTCGTGTGGGTAGGACAGGTTTGTGGTTCTCTCTGTTCACACTGCCAGTGGAGCCACTTCTCTCTCTTCGCAGAGGCTGCCCATCTGGCCCAGCTCAGGCCAGTCCAGCTGCCCCTGCCAGCCAGCCGCCTCCAGCCTGCCTGAGGGTCCCGTCCATGTCCTCTTGACCGCTTCACCCTACCTAACTAATGTCATTGCCTCGCTTGGTTTTTTTTTCTCTAGTATTCCCAAATTGCATGTCATTCCCACATCCCCGCCCCAACCAATAGACCTTCTGTATTACTCAGGGCTCTTCAGAGAAGCAGAACCAATACACGAAGAGCTTTTTTATAAGGAGCTGGTTCCCACAGTTATGAAGGCTGAAAAGTCCAAACCCAAGAGAACACATGGTATAATTCCAATGTGAGGCCGAGTCTGAACGCAGGAGAAGACCAATACCCTGCCTCTAAGACATAAAGCAGAGAAAGAATTCTCCGTGTACTTGCTTTTTTCTCCTATTCAGGACCTCCGTGGGGGAGGCCCACCCCCATTGGGAAGGGCATTCTGCTTTATTCAGTCTACCAATTCAAATGCTAACCTTATCCAGAAACACCGTCACAGACACATCCAGAAATAACGTTCAGCCATATATCTGGGCACCCCAGTGGCCCCGTCCAGTTTACACAAAACATTAACCGTCACACTCACTGTGTAGTTCATACCTCTCAGCCTTTCTCGTCTTCATCTGGATAGTGACTTAACTCTTTACGACCCAGGTCACTCCTCCAGGGAGCCTTCCTTGACGCATTCGAGCTGAACCAAAGGCCCTCTTCCCAACAGCATCATAGTAGCCTACCTGGGCGTTTCTCCCCAGCTGGGCTGCAAATTTCTTGCGGCCAGGAGACAGTCCCAGCTCTTGGCCATCTTTGTTCCTCGCACAGTGTGGGTCCACGGTGGTCCTAAGGAAGGCCTTGTGCCCTCCGCCGCTGTCTATCTCACGTCTGGCCGCTAGTTTTAACAACACTGCTCGTCCTACTGAAGCTGCTCGTACGGATCTCCGCCGTGGTCCTCGGCCCTGACGCACGTGGGAAACTCCTGGGGCGCTTATAAGAACACCAGGGCCGGGGCCCCGCCCGAGGCCAATTAAGTCAGAATCTCTGGGGGTAAGCCCAAGTATCAGTGTTTTTTCAAAGCTCACCAGATTGACTTGCCTGTGCTTCCGGAGTTGAGAACCATCCATTTAGGACATAATTCAGAGCCTCAGAGCTGGACTAAAAGCTGATCTTAATTCTTAGTCGACTAGACAGATGGGGAAGGGCACCCCTGCTGACACGGTTGCTCTGCGGGGCTTGGGGGAGTCAGGAAGCATCTCAGCTCCCCCCCAGGGCCTCCCCTCCACGCTCCTACCCCCGTGAGGCTGAATGCTCACAGTTATCCCCTTCACATGTGCTTGAAGGCTCGCTGTTTGAAGCCCTTTCTCTGGGAACTGGCTTTGAATGCTGCCTCGCTCATTCACAGGCTTGCCTTTACCTCTGATCCGGGGGATGGGGCCTTTCAATTGGCCTCAGGCTCTCCCTCTGGAGTAGAAGGGTTGCATGATAGTCATGACAAGGAGCCAAGGTGAGCCTGAAATATATATCATTCTAGGGGCGCCCTCTTTAAGAAAAAGAATGCACAATTACAAATCACAAAATTGCTCGTTTGATTTATTGTGTTATTCTGTACCAGAGACTTCTCACTGATAGCGCTCCTTACAACGAACAAGCGAGGATGTGATACCCTAATTTAACAAATGAGGAAATCCTGGTCCAAAAGTGTTTGTTACTTATCCCAAGTCACACACATGGAAGTAGAATTCAATCCAGTTCTGGCTGGTTCCTGAACCCAGACTCTTCGCTCCGCATCAGCAGATCTCAGCATCTACAGAGGTTGTGTATGCCCTGGGGCCTGGGATTATCATAAGACGCAGGCAAATCTATAAGTATACCAAGTATTGTATGTACATGGAAAAATTAATGTGGCTTGCATATACGTGGAATGTTTCCTACAATGCATTGGTGCTATTGTGGCTAATAGAATGGTATTATTTAAAAGCACGAGTGTTACTTAACAGCCTAAATCATTACCTCCTTTCAGCTCAGGTCATGATCTCAGGGTCGTGAGATTGAGCTCTGCGTCAGGCTCCGCACTCAGCATGGAGTCTGCTTGAGATTCTCTCTCCCTCTCCCGCTGCCCCTCCCCATACTTGAGCTTTCTCTCTCAAAAAAATTTTTAAAAAGTATCCATGTATATATTTATGTTTCATAAGGTATACACACGTTCGTAATTTAAGTATATACTGCATGACTTAAGAGCACAGACCCTGGAATCAGACTGCCTGTGTTAAAATCTTGGGTTTGCCTTTATATGTCCTTGGAAAAGAATCCTTTCTGTACTTCAGTTTCCTCATCCATGAAACGGAGGTAATAATACCTGCTACAGAGAGGTGTTGTGAAAATTAAGTGAGTTAACACACGCAGAATATTTAGAACAATATCTTGCAGTAGTAAGTGCTGCGGAAGTTTTTTTCTGTGATTTAAACTAAACTGAATTTAAATAAAGGATTTTTTTAAAGATAATAAAATAAAATAAAATAAAAATTTGAAAAAACGCACAATGATTATTTTGCCTATATTAAAGCATATTAAGCATATTAAGCGTGTACTCTCTTAACCAAAAAAGGTGTGATCTTAAAAGTTTGGCAATTACGGCTCTAACAATTCGACTAACTACTGCAGAAGCAAAGAAACAAATGAGTCTGGGGGAACAGATGAAGATGCCTCCCCAAGCTGCCCCCTCCTGCTTAAGCCAGATTCTAGCTTTGGGATCTGGGCTAGCACCGCCAAATTGCCTGACGACACAGGAGTGAAAAGAGGGTGCTCATATGCTGGGATTATTTCTCTCTGTGTTGTTCCCCCGCCCAGGAATGGGAGACAGGCTGCTACACAGAGCTTCCCTCTGATAACTGGGGGTGGAGAGACCAAATAACAAGGCTCCACTTACAGCAGCTTCCCACTCCCTGCAAGGAAGAAGAAAGGGGTCTGTGTGCTGGGGCCATCCCCCTGCTAGCAGGCTGGCAGGACAGCTGCTGATCCCCTGCCCCGAGGTCCCGCTTGTCTCATCTCCAGCCTGAGACACCAGGAGGTGGGAATATCAGCTGCAGAGAAAAGAAGTGCATTGAGCTTTGCTTATGCTGTCTACTTTTCTTTCCTCTTTTGCTCTTTCCAGCGACAATTTCACAGTCAGTATCCTCCCATGTAGCCTCAACGCCCTTAAGCCCAGAGGTCTGCTGGTCTGGCTCTCCTGACTCCCTGGATGCTGTCATCCAGATTCCCTTCTTCCTGAAGGAAAGTCCCTGGAGACTTTTGTGAAATCCCAACCCCCACTCCAGACTCCTCTTCTCCCTCTTTGGGTCTGCCTCTCATACTCAGAGAGATTATAACTTATGCAAATAAATGTAGATAATTAGGCAAATGATTATGTAAATGACGCCTTTCATTTTCTCTGTCCCCGTTCCCGTTCTGGTAACACTAGGAGAAAGGAACAATAGTGATTAAATCCTACCATCGGAGACAAACATGGGTAAACCTTGCGGGCATAATGCTAGGTGAAATAAGTCAGACACAGAAAGACAAATACTGTATGATCTCACTTACATGCGGAATCTAAAAAAACCAAACTCACAGAAGCAGAGCATAGATTGGTGGTTGCCAGGGGCTGGAGGGTGAAGGTGATCAAAGGATACAAACTTCCAGTTATGAGATGAATAGATTCTGGGATCTAATGTACAGCAAGGTGACTAGAGTTAACAATACTGTGCTAGACACTTGAAAGTTGCTAAGAGAATATATCTTAAATGTTCTCAGTACACACACATACATTACTGTGGCAATCATTTTTCCAGATATACACAGATCATCGCGTTGTGTACCTTAAACTTACGTGATGTTGTATGTCAATTATATCACAATAAAGTTGGAAAAAATGATTAAAAGATGGGAAATAGAATCAACGTGTAAACAGTAAAGAAGCTGGAATTTCAATCTAGAAAATAAAATGTAATGCTTTTTCAGAACAAAATTTCATTTCCACAGAGGATAAAATGAAGGAGGTCTTTGATCCTGAAATTTCCAGGAAAGCCTCAAATCCATAGCAAATTGTAGACTCTGACTACCTGTACCCATTACGTTTTCCCACTGAAAATGGCCTCTTAGGAAGTGGCCAAGGGGACTAATTGCTGTATCCTACCAGCAGCTCATACTATTCCATTCGTGTATTACACATGGAAAAAATCCTGAATTTCCTGCCTAATAGACAAAATATCTTCATAGAAAGAACCATAAATCCAACTGTTCAATTTCTATTTTAAAAAGTCTTGCCTTTATTTTAAACAATTAACAAAGCTGGCTTTTCATGAACCACAAGAACAAGTAACTGGGTTTTTAAGTTGAAATAGTATTATAACGCTCACTCTTGCAGATTGAACAACATCTCCAATTCAGGAGGCCTGCTGAGGTTTCCAGGAAAGGTTATTGGAAGCCAAGTACATGATGACTGCTGAAAATCTAATAATTTCAAATGCTGTTGCAGCTGAAATCCTATCTCCGATTTCCACCTACTCAGACTATGATTTATGAAACGGACCCACATCACATCCACACACAAGCTCTAGAAGCCCACAGAATGTTTTATCTAAAGTTATAAAAACAAATGTTATTAGAGAAGCATCCTTGAATGTATGAATTATATCCTATTGCTTAGTTAAAAGTGAACCCCTAAATTGGACTTTTTTAGAAAACTTCTTAGCACCATCTAGTGGGGAGTGCAGCAAAAAGCCCAGTCTGAACATCTACTTCTTGGAATGATGTATTTAAATTTTACTTAATGAAGTTTGTTCCATCTTCTGACATAGAGTCTGAATTATGAGATAGTTTTCAGGACCACTTGGATAATTGAAAACATAGTGGTATAGCAAAGCTTAGATTTTCTCCAACAGTTCAAATTTCAAATTTCCATAGATTCTAATAAATATTCTAGAATTTTAGATTTCTTTTTATGTAATGTTATTGTTTTAAGTAAAGAGATTTGTTAATTATACCATAAAATGTGATTTTATTTTTAGTTCTTTGTAAGCATTTTTTTTAAATCAGTTTTTTTTTTAAGATTTTATTTATTTATTTGACAGAGAGAGAGACAGTCAGAGAGAGAGGGAACACAGCAGGGGGAGTGGGAGAGGAAGAAGCAGACTTCCTGCTGAGCAGGGAACCCAATGCGGGGCTCGATCCCAGGACCCTGGGATCATGACCTGTGCTGAAGGCAGACACTTAACGACTGAGCCACCCAGGCGCCCCAAGAGCTCAATTTTAAACATGTTAAGTTTTAGACATCCATTAGACATCCAAATGTAAATTTCAAGTAGACAAGACAAACGGGGGAGAGGTCCAGGCTAAAGGTGTGAGTTTAGGAGTTTCCAGTGCATAGATGACATTTAAAGCGGTGCAACTGAGATCACTAGGAGACTAGGCGTACATGAACAAAGGAAGAGGTTTAAGGACTGAGCCCCGAGGCCTTCCAACATCTGGAGGTGAGGGAGATGAAGAACCAGCAGTGGAGACCCACCAGGAGGCTAGTGAGGTGGAAGAAATCAAAAGAGTGGTGGTATCCTGGAACTGGGTAAAGCAAGCTTTGTAAGAAGAAGGGACGATCAATGAGTCAAGTAGGATGAGAACCAGGACTGACCATTGGATTCAGCAACAAAAGAGCATTGGTGACCTTGACAAAGGCAGTATTGGTAGAGAGGTGGGGATACGAGCCTGACTGGAATAGAGTCAAGAGAGCATGAGAGGAAAAGAATGGGAAACCAAGAGAATCATCAGTATAGAAGCTTTGCTACGAATGAAAGAAGGTAGCTGGAAGGGGAGACAGGATCAAGATTTTTTAAGACAGGAGGAAGATTTTTTTTAAATATATATTTTTAATGAAACAAATTCCAGCTTGTTTATAGGCTGATTGGAAAGAAGCCACAGAGAAAGGGAAGCCGGAGCAGAAGAAAGAGGAAAGGATTGCTGGGAGAACAGATCTGAGTAGGTGAAAGGGGAGGGGATCTAGAGTCAAGTGGAGGAGCTGGGTTTTGACAGATAGCTCATTCACAGAAATAGGGGGAAAGGCAGGATATATGAGCACAGATGCAGGGGGGTGGGTAGATGTGTTGATGGCTGCCTGTGGAAGCTCTCTTCTGATTGCTTCTATTCTCTCTGTGAAGGAAGCAAAGACATCAGCTGAGAAGGAGGATGGAGAAGGAAGTGATGGAATGCAGAAGAATAGGAGGTATAGGCAGCCAGACGGAGGCTGGGGAAATGAATGCATGGGGAAATGTAACAGGATAGCTTCCTTGAGGTTAGTGGCATTAATTTTTTAGTAACCACCTTCTTCTCTGAACTCCAATACTAATATTCTACATTATTCATTTCCCCATGACACATGTTTCATTCTATTACCGTTTATCTGATTTTGAGAATCTTCTCTCTCTCTCTCTCTTTTTCTAATTATTCCTCACCTGTTTCACAAAGGGGTCTGAGACAACTTACGTGCAGTAGAGAATTATTTCAAACTCTGTAACTGAGGACTTCAGAAGACGAGGTTGGGGGGGGGATATATTTGTGGACCAGCACTGCAGCCACTGTTTGGGGAGATCTATTTCTCGAATACAGTGCTATCCAGTCAGCAGGGTTAATGTACCGAAACCCACATCCTTCCACCCGGACTGTACCACTAATAAAGGTGATATTTGGCGCCCGGAGTTACTTCTGATTTATTCCTCAATTTATTCTGAAGCTGGCTGGGCAAGCCATTCATTAGAGACCTCCTTGAAGACCCTAAGGATTTAGGTCAAGAAGACAAAGGAATATTCAGAGAACATTTTGAGACTAGAGGAGATTCTGCTAATGCACATTGTGAATTGAGTCCCTTGAGAACTCAGGAGAAGGATCTGGAAAGCTGAGGGAGACAAGGCATCAGATCAGGAGATGTACAGAACGTATGGGGGTGAGAGTTCAGGGATGAAGGGAGAGGTGGATGGGAGTTTGGACTTTTGGCAGTGAATGACCAAAACAGGGCACGGGTACGATGAGAGTAATGTGAAAACTGTGCATTGGAAGCTGTGCTGCACCGCTCTCAGGGAGTGCTGGCTGCTGGCAGAGGCCAGGGACCTGAGTTTCTCCAAGGATGTTGACCTTGGCTGAAGGTAGATACCTTGTTCAAGGCCATGCCTCGCTGGGGGCAACCCACATTCAAAAGCAAGGTGGGCATACAAAGCCTGACCCTTGACTCAATTCAGGGGGCCTGACAAAGCTTTGCTGCACCTGCCTTGCAGTTCAACTCCTCCTTCTGTTCAGTCTTGCTTTCTTCACTCTTGTACGGATGTTGTTTCCAAGAGCACTCAGCAGCAGGCCTTCTGCATGGAAATCTCTACTCCAGAGTCTCTTTCCTGGGGATCATGGCCTATGACAGCTGCCAACAGAACTGGTCCCTGGAAGCAAACTCTAAAATGGGATTTGGGAGCTGCATTACAAACCAGGCAGCTGGCATGAAAACATCATCGCTGGTGGAAACTGGAAAATGAAAGCTTCCAGCATGCTGTAACTGTGAAAAAGTTAAAACCGTCAGTGGAGGGCTCCGTGCCGGGCATAAAGCCTACTTAAAACAACAACAACAACAACAAAAAACAAAAAATCCCAAACAACTTTCATCAGTGGAGAGGTTGAAGCAGGATACCCATAAAAGGTAATGAGGGCAATATCTCAGGCATTTGAGAGGTTTATAGGAAGCTGTAATTACATGGAGTTGGATGGCTATTGCTGGGGGCTACCACTGCACTAGCGAAACACAATAAAATGTGTGAAGGTCATTCATTACCAATGTAAGATGAACAGCAAATGTCAGAGGCCTCCCCTGGCAGCGTGTGGGAGACTCATCTACTGTAGTCACAGGGCAGAAAACACAGAGGATCAAGTCAGGACTAAATTTTAAAGGCAATGGAGTTCCAGAGAGGGTTGGATTCTCATGGCAATTCTGCTTTGCCGAAGTTAGGGATGTGATCGGGAAGAGGTGTGACCCTGTGATTTGGAATCGGGACATCCGGGTCAATGAAGTCGAAAATATCAAATTCTGTGGAGGAGGCTCACCTCTCGTTGCTGAAGACCTGTGACTTCTCCCCACCCCCACCCCTACTTGCTCTAAGACAAATCAGAGGCTTCTGTCTGCAAAATGCATGCCTAGCTCAGGAAATATCTTCCTTCCTGGCCAGCAGAACGATAGTTACAGTTAAGTCACAAAATAAGCCATTCAGGGCAGTGCTGAGACTAAGGAAGGAATGGTCTTATATCCCTAAGAAGCTATAGGACTAGCCAACATGTGTCAGTGGATACCAGGAGAGTACGTTTGGGAGTGAGCCCTGAGTGTGCCAGATAAAGGGGGAGGGCAGACATAAACTTTGGTAGAGAGAGCTTACTGATACGGAAGCACTCTCCACAATAGAGGATTTAGTGTCCAGGTAAAGACCCTGGGACACATTACTAATACACTGCTAAGCTGGCTCTTGGAGGCTTGGAGAAAATGATGGCACATAACCAGTGAAGTAGACACAGCAGAATGACCGTGGCAGATGGTGAGAGAAGGAAGCAAAAGACTCAAGACAAGTGACTTGAGGTGAGAGCATATATGGGGAATGGTAAATTGCCCAATGGTTGGATGGTTGCACGGGGCGTAGGAGGAGAAATATTGGAAGATAGGGGGCAGCAAAAACTGGAGAATTGAGGGACGGACCTGTGGGAATGGGCACAAAGCGTGAAGAGCTGGGCATCACGTGTGAAGGTCATCCAGAGAACCTCTACCACAGAAGATGAATTAAACAAAGAAGTAGGTAGAGTGGCCAGGCTAGCTGACATCAATGAGCCAGTGTCCTTGACCAGCTTAGTGCAGGCGCAAATAGCCTGTCAACGGACTAGGCTGTAAGGCCGGAAGTTATGCATGAGCCCAACAGAATGGGCTCCCGCTCACCAAGGCGAATCGAGATGCTGACTGTACAGGCAGCCCCAGGCACTATCCTATCCTGAGACCCAGCAACCACTTGGTGGGTAAGCCGATTACATTGGAACTCTTCAGTCAGCAGATCAGCGTTTCATCGGGACCGGAATTGACAGATACTCCATGTGTGGGTTTTCCTTTCCTGACTGCAGGACTTCACTCTCCAAGGACTTAGAGAGCATCTGAGCCAGTGACACAAGAGCCCACAGAATATTGCATCAGACCAAAGGACACACTTTAAAACAGGTGGTGTGGAAGCGCGCCTATGAGCACGGATTCCCTACTTCCATCGCGTACAACGCCACCCAGAAGCTATTGCCTTCCTAACGGAATAACAGAATATCTCTTTGAAGTTAGCCCTGAGGTGCCAGCTTGGAGAAGATACCCTGTGAGGACGGGGTACCACCCTCCGGGATGCAGTTCACACCCTAACTCAATCACCGTTATGTGGTGCTATGCTTCTAATAGGTACGATTCAAGGTTATAGGAACCAAAGAGTGGAAGTAGAATTGGCCCCACTTACCTTTACTGCCAGTGACCCACTTGGAGACTCTTGCTTCCAGTAGCAGCAACTAACACTCTGAGATCTAGAAGTCCGTTCCTAGAGGGGAAACGCTTCCACCCCCTGGTGGTAAGAGCCTTTGTACACCGCCTGTGCCTCTCAGTCACTTCTGGCTCTTTGCGCCAAGGAAAGGAGTCACCGCTCTGGCATGGGTAATTGTCCCCAGTCACAGGAGGAGGCGGACTACAGATAAAACATCATCAAGGCTGAAGAGAAAATTTGACAAATGTAATTTAATTAACAAGCTTGATCTTATGAGAAAATCCCGTATTTGTCAAAGAATGCACATTCTAGCACACCCAGAATATTTGTAAAAATTAATGACATGTGAGATCAAAAGAAACCTGTTAGACCAATACCAAAGAGTTGATAGAGATTATATGGATCCAAATATTTTTGATCCAAATTCATTTTTTTTAAAGATTTTATTTATTTATTCGACAGAGAGAGAGACAGCCAGCGAGAGAGGGAGCACAAGCAGGGGGAGTGGGAGAGGAAGAAGCAGGCTCATAGCGGAGGAGCCTGATGTGGGGCTCGATCCCATAACGCCGGGATCACGCCCTGAGCCGAAGGCAGACGCTTAACCACTGTGCCACCCAGGCGCCCCTGATCCAAATCATTTTTGATCATGCAGCTTCATTGTCATAGTTTGGGTTCCCTGGGAAGTAGACTCTGAGATAGAAATTAGGGAGTGTTCTTGGGATTAACACCTGTGAAGGAGAGAGGAGGAAGTGGAGAATGAGCAGAGGGAGAGGTTGTGTTTCAGTCCAGTACCGATGAAGACCCCAGGCCAGTATCACTGGGAGCCCTAGAGCTGTCAGCCCTTCAAAGTTGGGGCATGAGGACCAGGCACTTATACTCCTGCACTAAGCCATCATCGGGTGCAAGCTCCCTTTGGAAGAAGATGTGACCTTGAGCAAGGCAATCCCCAAAGGCCATTTTCTGGCAGCACTGTTAGCAGCTAGGAAGATAAATCTCTTATTCCTAAAGGAGGATCTGCGTAAAGGATTGCATAAATTTTGGTATACATCTCTAATATGTAGGATGTTTATATAGTTTCACCATTCTATTGACACATATGCACGTTATAAAACACAATTAAATAGAGATTTATAAATGGGGGCACCTGGGTGGCTTGGTCGGTTAAGCGTCCCACTCTGGATTTCAGTTCAGGTCTTGATCTCAGGATCATGAGTTCAAACCCCACGTTGGACTACACGCTGGGCTTGGGCCTACTTAAAAAAAAAAAAAAAAGAAAGAAAGAAAAGGAATTTGTCAACGATGAGATAACGTTGAAATAAACAATGTTAAAGCATTTTGCTAATAGGTGATGGTTTCGTCCTATTAACTAGTATCATAAGACACAATACACACTTAGGACGAGCTTCATCATGAATGGTAGATTATAAATCAATATTCCTAATAATTTTCTTGATAATTTAGAAGCTTTTTAGTCAGCTTCTTCCTGGATCTGACTAAATAATTCTACCTTGTAATGCGCCTGACAAAAAGCTGTACAGACCTGCCAGCTCTGCAATTTTCTTGTTTTTTTCCTTTTGTTTGTATTACTTGCATTATCGTCACCTGTACTTTCTTTCAAGGAGTCTTTTGTGAGGGTTAATTTAGTAAGATTAAATAGTGAAGTCTAAATATTCACTTACCCCAGCATATATAATCCTCAATATTTCTCAACATGCTGACAGCAAATGAAAGAGGGAGGAAGCCACTGTCAACCTCTCTATATGTGGGAGCTTGCCCTCTCCCCACAGGATAATTCATTCCTCATGTATGGCTATCTGGGATGCAACCTGGTGAGGCCAACAGTGTCCATATGTCCATGAAATAGTAATAAAGAATAATTTCTTATTCTTTGGACAAAGATAAGTAGCAATCATTTCTAATATTTTCTGCCTCTACCTCGGTGAGTCATCTTTTACACCTCCTTGGGTAAGGGCCCCCCATTTTGGAGATCTCTGATCTACTGAGCAGAAGGTTAGTGTACTCCAGATTTATCACCACCCTTGTGGTCAGTGCTGAGAGATAGTGTTTGTTTAATTCAAGATATGGCTTCTTGAATTGTTTTTCTTTTCCTTTGTGCCATTGTTGACCACCTTTCCTTCCCATAACGCAAACTTTCTCGAGTGTTTTTGTCTCTCATTAAGTAGGAGTCCATCTGAGGTTCAAGTAGGCCTGTGAGACTACTTCCTACTAAATGTTGATTTAAAGCCCCATTCTCAAGTTCTTATTGGGCGTCTCCATGAACTGCCTACAACAATTCTATGTGAAACATGACAGAAAAATTTATGAGCAATTCAATATCAAGTTGAAAATCACATCACACTGGCACATTTTTTTTTCTTAAAACAAGAAATCCTGTTTAATGAGACTGGATTCTCAGCCTGCCTATGTATCAGAATTACCTATGGTACTGAGAAAAACAAAAACAAACAAATGACAACAAACCGCACTGCTTCTTGGTCCCTACCTGTGATAATTAAAGACCTACAATAACACTGGCTTACTTACTTACACATAATAGGAATTGATTTCTCTCTCACGTAAGAGACTGTTGGAAGGCAGAGTAGCAGCTCTGCTCTAGGAGGTCTTTGGGGATCCAGCTCTTTACAGCCCTCCATTCGGCTATCCCTAAGGCATGACCTTTGTCCTCATGGCCCCGGATAGTGGTTGGACTCCAGCTGTCACATCTGTGTTCCAGGCAGCAAAACGGAGGAGGGGACAAAAAAGAAATGGGCAAAGGAAGCACATCAGGTGACTTCTAAGGGAGGTTCCCCAAAGGTGCCACGTGATGCTTCTATATACCTCCCATTCTCTAGATCTCACTCACATATTTGCAACTGGATGCAAGAGAAGCTGACAAATATATTGTGTATTTTGAGCAGCCTAATGCTCAGCTAAAAAATTGAGAAGTGTATTACTACAGAAGAAGAAAAACATTGGGGGACAGCCAACAGTCTCTGCCAAAATGTACAAATTAACAACTGTCTAGGCCTTGGCAGACTTCAGGAATTCAAGTGCAGTTACGGTTCGGTTGGAGAAGGGTTTGCCCTACCCATCCTAAGGATTTCACATTATGGCTGGAGTTAGCAACTGCTTCCGCTTAGAGAAGGTGGAATAACCGTAAATACAGTAAAAGAGTTAGATCGCATCAGCTCTGCTCATGTCACCTCATTAGATGCATTCAGGCACTCATTCTGCTAGGCTATTTTAAGTTTGGTGAAAGCGAATAAATAAATATTACGATTGCAAGGTCCTGGAATACTTTAGACAAGAATTTTAAAACACCGTTCATCTCTTATGTTCCTCTTTGTTGGAATACTAGAAAAAAATACTGAGATGAACAGACAAGATGAAATCTTTGTAAAATGTTGGTCCCACTGGAGACACAAATCTAAAGAGAAACTTTCCCTTTACTTTTGACAACTAACTTTTGGTTAGAAAGATACTTAAAGCAATAAACAGAGGACAGAGTTTTTGACTTGAAACCTCTACACAGGTTGAAAACGCTACAGAAAGAGTTTTTGACTTGAAAACAGTACCAGGAGCCACACAACTCTAGGGGGTGCTATTCACATCATTTCTATGTGAATGGCAACCCCTTGGAACAGAGTACGAGTGGTGTCCTTCAGAGTTGTATAATGCTTCTGTCCTACTAGAAAGCAGTGCAACTTAGCTGTTAATCTCAAAATTACAAGCTCACAAGATAAACAGTTGGCATTGATAGTCCCAAGAATAATCAAAGACTCTTCTGTTCTTGCAGAAAGCTGTTTTTGGTCCAGTGAACTTCTTTCCTATTAATCTCATCAATGGCTACCAAGAAGAGTCAGCCAATCTAGTAAGCCTACAATATTTCTGATTTCTAGGTGTCTATTTTAAAGACAAATGTAAGACCCTAGAAATTTCCGGTTCCTAACTGCTGTGGAGTATAATTTGCATACACAATTCTGAAACATCATTAATCAGGGGAGTCTAGGATCCCACACTTTCTCTCTCACACACACCTGTTCTTCCTGGAAGCAAGTAGAGAGCAGCCACAGCTGCACAGGGGCTTTGCTGATTTAAGGAACATAGTCTTATCTTTAAAGCTGGAGTATTATGGCAAAGCTTCAAGGGTGCTTCTAATATATAGTTCTCGTCAGAGTCGATTACCATTAGAACATAGTTTTAAAATGTCATTCAGAAGCTGTTTAAGAAAAAAAAGAAGACAGGCAGTTTGAAAGTTACCAATCACAACAGCAACAACAAAATAAGCCTTTGAAGCAAGTACATTTTCAAGGATGAAATGGAATATTCTGGACAGGTTTCATCATATTACCCACTGTTGTACGTAGGACCCAAGAAATTTAAATTAGTTTTGCTTCTTTGATAGAAAATAAGAATAACACGGGGCGCCTGGGTGGCACAGCGGTTAAGCGCCTGCCTTCGGCTCAGGGCATGATCCCAGCGTTCTGGGATCGAGCCCCACATCAGGCTCCTCCGCTATGAGCCTGCTTCTTCCTCTCCCACTCCCCCTGCTTGTGTTCCCTCTTTGCTGCCTGTCTCTATCTCTGTCAAATAAATAAATAAAATCTTAAAAAAAAAAAAAGAAAATAAGAATAACTGAACTCCTATTTCTTCTTCCCATATTATATAGAGACTGTTACTCCTTAACCTTTATTGGGTCACAGACACTTTTGAAAATACGACGTAAGACGCGGTACCTCTTCGAAGCAAGACGCTCACATTCATATTCACAAATGTCAGCAGCAGAGTTTAGGGATTTGGGGCTCACAAAAGCTATTCATAGACACTCTAGTTTCAAAGGCCCAATCTACAGGGTAGTGTAGGGTGAAAATAAGGACTCAAAATAAAATCCACTCAGGGTCTAAAGAGGAAATTGTGTGTGTGTGTGTGTGTGTGTGTGTGTGCACGAGTGCACATGCCAGTCCTTTAACATTGATTTGAAGATAAATCACTTTACACAGTTACTACTTCCCAAGTTTTTAAAAAATTTTCTTTAATTTCAAGGACCAATTTATATAAAATCCAGCAATATACAATTTAAAAATTATTCTAAACTACAATTCAAGACACACTCTATGGCGTTTTTGTTTTTGATAATGGAAAACTGTATTTGTTCAAGATTGCTCTATCAGATAATTTTGTTTGGGATCACAAGTGAAAATACTGTGAAAATAGTTCATTTCCATCACACTGAAGGACAAGTTGAGCTCATTTGTTTATTTATTTATTTATTGAAAATTTTGAGTTATAATTCACATACCATACAATTCACCCATTTAAAATTATATAACTCAATGGTTTTTGGTAGATTCACAGTGTTATGTAACCATCACTACAATAATTTCAGGACATTTTCATCAACCCGGAAAGAAACCCTGTCCCCGTTTGCAGTCCCTCCCCATCCCCTAGCTCCTAATGTTCCAGCTTTAGGCATCCTCTTTTTTTTTTTTTTTAAGATTTTATTTATTTATTTGACAGAGATAGAGACAGCCAGCGAGAGAGGGAACACAAGCAGGGGGAGCGGGAGAGGAAGAAGCAGGCTCATAACGGAAGAGCCTGATGTGGGGCTCGATCCCATAACGCCGGGATCACGCCCTGAGCCGAAGGCAGGCGCTTAACCGCTGTGCCACCCAGGTGCCCCAGCTTTAGGCATCCTCTGATCTGCTTTCTCTCTCTGTAGATTTGCCTATTTTATTTCACATAAATGTCCATACGATATATGACCCCTTGTGATTGATTTCTTTCACTTAGCATAACATTTTGAAGGTTCATCATATTGTAGTATGTATCTGTACTTTCTTTCTTTTTACGGCCAAATACTCTATTGTATGGCTATTCCACACTTTGTTTATCTATTCATCTGTTGATGGAGATTTAGGTTGTTTCCAATTTGGGGCTATTATGAACAATACTACTAGAGACACTTGTGGACTGGTTTTTGTGTTGACCAGCCCCTCAACTTTTTAACCCCACAAGAAAGTAAAAAGAGAAGAATGCTTATCATGAAACTATACAAAATCTGTTTCGCAGTCATTTCAGACTTTAGACTCAACAATTTCCATACCCAGCATCACAAGGTTCATCATGACAGGGAGACTGGCATCATGACACTATCATAGAAGCAGAGGAGGTTAGATGTTTTCTAAGATCCCTTCTTACATGAAGTCAACAAGTACTACTTTCTGTTACTTCTCCATGCATAGACAAGAATGACAGGTGGTAGACACCCCTAGTCCCGACCGAGTTATCAAGAAACATTACTGAGGCCCTTGCCAGCAGCAAGAACGGCCATGCCCATGTAACTGCCCTGGAGACAGAAGTCATACACCGAGTAGGAGCTGCTAAGCTACTCTGAGTCCCCCATTCTAGGCTGAAGCACTTGAGACCCTCACTACTTCCCGACTGGGTTTTGCCTACAACTTTAGTGCTGTTACGCCTTCAACCCTCTGCCTCTCTTTCTGGTTATTCCTTCCACTCTCCGTGGGTGATGTTCATACTCACTCATAGAGACCCTCCTTGCTGACTCGACCCTGCCAACCACCTCCACCCCCCCCCCCCCCCCCCCCCCGAGACTATAGACTGAACGTCATCATAGCTTTCCCTGCTCAATGAATGGCTCTCTGGACTCAGGGTTTACCAAGCGCTGTGCAAAATGCTCAGGAGGGGCACAGTGACTGTTTGTTGAATAGATAGACTGACCCGTAAGATTTCCTATCAGTGCCACGTGTGTGAGGTGGAGAGGGGTCAAAATGAATGTACGGCTTAGTAGCATTTTTCAGTGATTAATTGTTGACATCTCCAACCATCAAAGCACTTGGAAACCTCAACTTAATTTTGAATCTCTCTCCTTAGCTATTATGGTCTTAACACAAGTTTATTCACCGGGATCAAAATGATTTATCCGATAAAGGCAGACTCAGAGGCATAGAAAGCACATTCCTAAAGATTTGACCCATTAGAATAATCAGACGGAAGACCCAAAGAGAAGGTTGAGCTGACCACTTATTTCTTTTGCTTTATATTTCAGAGCACACTTACTTTGGACCTTTGGATTCAATATCAATGAAATTCCATGAGCATTATCTGATGCTAGCATGGGAGGCATACGCTGGAAGGCTGAATCACAATCTACTGCTAGGGGGTCCTGCTAAGCTTTGCCATTCTTTCAGAGGAGGGTTGCCCAGGGAAGCCAATTTTTTCAGGTAGTCACAGGGCTCCAGCTGCAGAATATCAGGATTCTGCCTGTAATATTTCTGCAACTTCTCTAGCACTGTGGGCAACCCAACTGTGGAGGCGTAGAACATGGGCCCACCCCTGTGCCTTGGCCATCCGTACCCATGTAAATAGATAACATCGACGTGTTCTGGAGCAGCAGCCATCCCCTCTCCCAAGATACGGAATGCTTCATTGATGAGGGAATATAAGCAGCGCTCAAGGATCTCATCCTGGCTAATGATACGTGGCTCAATGTGATAGGTTTCTCTGTACTGTGACAGAAATTCAGAAAGCCAGGGGTCAGGTTTGTGAATCCTACCCAATGGCTTATCATATTGGTACCAACCCTTACCTGTCTTCTGGCCAAATCGTCCTGATTCACAGAGCATATCAGGAATTGGGCAGTATCTCCCGTTGCCTCGCTTTCGGGCAGGCGTCCCTGAAGGCAACTTAGGTCCAGTAAGACCTTGCCCTTGTCGAGATTTCCAACCAATATCCAGTCCAGCAAGATCTGACACTCTGAAAGGTCCCATTTTCAAACCAAACTCTTCCAGCACCTGATCTATCTCCTCTGGCTTACTGCCTTCTTCTAACAAGAAATACGCCTGATTGTAATAAGCCTTCAACATTCGATTGCCAACAAATCCGAAACAGTTACCTACAACTACTCCAATTTTTTTAATCTTTTTCGATAAATTCATAACTGTGGCAATGGTAGTGGGGGAAGAGTACTGGCCGGGAATAATCTCTAACAACTTCATGACATGAGCTGGCGAGAAGAAGTGAGTGCCAATGACCAAGTGAGGACGATCAGTAGAAGAAGCAATCTCATCAATGTCCAGGGCTGAAGTATTGGTGCACAGAAAAGCTTCTGGCTTGCACACAGCTGAGAGTTCAGCAAAGACCTGCTTCTTCAGGTTAATTTCCTCAAATACTGCTTCAATGACTAAATCTACACCACCAAGCTCCTTCATAGATGTAGTTAACCTAGGTTTTGGTCCTAACCAAGGGTGGCTGCTATGCTGCATTTTGGATGCTTCCTTTTCCAAGAGGGAGGATATTATCTTCTCGGCAACCTCTAGCTGCTTCTTGTCCGATTCCACAGCAATCACAGGGATCTTGGCCTTTGCAAGAGAAATGACAATGCCTCGGCCCATTGTTCCCAAGCCTGCAGATAAGAGTGAAGAAGAAAAAGAATGATTCAATAATACCGGGAACTGAAAAATTACTCAGCTAATGGGAGGCTTCTGTGGCAACAGGGCATTTAAAGAGATCAATTCGAGGAATACAAATGGACTGAATATTAGTTAAGATTAGGCACTGTGTTAAGTGCTCCAGAGGATGTGACACTGAGTAATGTTCATGCGCGTGCACACACACGCACACACACGATTAGAATTAATAAACAAGTTCAGCAAGGTTGTATAATACAAGATCTATATACAAAAAATCAATCGTATTTCTATATACTAGCAATGAAAAATCAGAATAGGAAATTAAGAAAACAATTCTACTTATAATAGCATTAAAAAGAATAAAATACTTCAGAATAAATTTAAGAAAGAATTGCAAGACTTATACACTAAAAACCACAAAACGTTGTTGAAGTAAAGAAGACCTAATAAATAGAAGGATATCCCATGTTCATAGATCAGAAGACTTAATATTGTTCATATGGCAATACTACCCAAACTGATCTTCATCTCCAATGCAATCCTTATCAAAAATTCAACTGGTGTTTTACAGAAATTAACAAATTAAATTAAGCTGATCCTAAAATTCATCCATAAATATAAGGAATCAAGAATAACCAAAACAATATTAAAAAAGAAAAACAAAGTTGAAGGATTCACTCTTCCCAATTTAAAAACCTATGACAAAGCTACAGTATTCAAGACAGTGTGGTATAAGGGTAGACCTATAGATCAATGAAACAAAATCAAGAGTCCTGAAATAATCTCATAACTTACAGTCAATTGATTTTTGAGTGCCAAGAGAGCCAAGACAATTCAATGGGGAAAGAATAGTCGATTTTCAACAAATGATGCTGGGACAACTGGATATCCATATGCAAAAGAATGATGTTGGACTCCTACTTCACACCATATACAAAAATTAATTTAAAATGGATCACAGACTGAGTAAGAGCTAAAACTATAAAACTCATAGAGTAAATCTCTATGATCTTGGATAAGGCAATGATTTCTTATGACACCAAAAGCATAAACAAAAGAAAAAAATAGATAAATTAGACACCATCAGAAATAAAAAATTTTTGTGTTTCAAAGGACACCATAAAGAAGAGTACAAAGAACCCACAGAATCATGTATCTAATAAGGGACTCGTGTCAAAATATATAAACAATTCTTACAACTCACAATAAAAATACAATTTAATTTTAACATTTGTCCGAAGAAAATACACAAATAGCTAAGAAGCATATGAAAGATGCATCATTAATCATGAAGGAAATGCAAATCAAAACCACCATGGGCAACCACTTCACACCCACTTGGAGAGATATCATTAAAAAGAGAGACGATAACAAGTTCTGGTGAGGATGGAGAGAAATTGTAACCCTGATGCATTGCTGGAAGATTGTAAAATGGTGCAGCTGTGAAAAACAATTTGGAAGTTCTTCAAAATGCTAAACACGGAATTACCATATGACCCAGCAATTCTACTCCTAGGTAAGCAGGTAGGCAGGTAGGTGTGTATATATACATCCCCAAGAGAATTGCAGACATATGTCCACACAAAACTTTTACATAAATGTTCGTAGCAGCACTATTCAAAATAGCCAAAGAGTAGAAAGAAGCTGAATGTCCATCAACTGATGAATGGATAAACAAAATGTAACCCTACAGTGGAATATCATTCAGCTCTTCAAAGGAAAGAAGTACTGACATTAATAAAGAATGAAGTCCTATATAACATGGGTGAACCTTAAAAACATTATGCTACACTAAAGAAGTTGGACACAAAAGGCCACATATTATATGACTCTGTTTATATGAATTGTCCAGAATAGGCAAATCCATGGAGAGAAAAAGTAGATTAGTGGTTGCCAGGGGCAGGGGAAAGGGCAATGAGGAATGACTGCTGATGGGTACAGGGTTTCTTTTTAGGGGGATGAAAATGTCCTACAATTGATTGTGACAGGAAGCATGGGTGGCTCAGTCAGTTAAGCATCTACCTTTGGCTCGGGTTATCATCTCAGGGTCCTGGGATTGAGTCTCCGTGCTCAGTGAGGAGTCTGCTTCTCCTTCTCCTTCTGCCTGCCCCCTCCCTGCTCGTGCTCTCTTTCTCTCTCATATAAAAAAAATTAACTCTTTAAAAATTTTTAAAAATAAAAAGAACAAAGTGGATTGTGGCAACGGTTGCACAACTTTGGAATATCTAAAAACTACTGAAGTGTATTCTTTTTTTGGTGACATTGTTACAATGCACTTCAGTTTTTTTTTGAATTGTGGTAAAATACACATAACACAAAATTTACCATCATAACTATCATCTTCAGGTGTGCAGTTTAGCGGCACCTGTGTATTGACATGATTGTGAAACCAGCACCACCATCCATCTCTGTAACGCTTTTCATCTTGCAAAGCTGAAACTGCATACCCATTGAAAAATAACCCGTCCTCCTCCTCCCTCCCCCAACCCACAGCAACCACCATTCTACCTTCTATCTCTATGATTCTGACTTCTCTGCCTACCTCATCTAAGTGGAATCATACAGCACTTGTTGTTTTGTGACTAGCTTATTTCACTTAGCAGAATATCCTTAAGGTCCATCCATGTGGAGGCATACATATATGTCAGAATTTCTTATTTTTTAAGGCTGAATAATATCCCATTGCATTTATGCCACATTTTGTTTATCTATTCATCTGTCAATGGCCAGTTGAGTTGCTTCCACTTCGAGGCTATTATGAATAATACTGCTATGAACATCAGTGTACAAATATCTGTTTGAGTCCCTGCTTTCAATTCTTTTGGGTATATACCCGGAAGTGGAATTACTGGATCATATAGTAATTCTATTTTTAATTTTCTGACAAATTGCCACACTATTTTCCATAGAAGTTACACCATTTTACATTGAACGGTGAATGTTATGGTGTATGAGTTACACCTCAATAAAGTTACTATAAAAAATATGAGTATCGACCCTCAGTGAGCCTATACGCTAGAGGTGGGAAGAAGAAAAGTTGACAAATATCCATTCTATAAGGTAAAGGACGTGGTGTGAGAGTTCAAATTTCCTTGATGAGTCAAAGGAAAGAGATTATCTTTGGTTGGATGAATCAAGAAAAGCTTCAAGATAAAGGTATTTGTAGAAATATCTGAAGAAAGATCATATTGAAATGGGTGATATTGGGGAAGTTGAGTCAACCAGACTGGGGAAGGGAAAAGGAGAGTAATACTTTAAGCAAAGGCAAGAAGAACAGAAAAAGTAGACAAATTATTTGATGGCACAGATGTCACTGTTCCTTCCCCAGACCATTCCATTTTTCTTCTAGGCACATAGAAGACTATTCTGGATCCTTTCTGTCCTGATAGGGCCTGTGACTAATTCTGGTCAATGAAATGGGAAAGTAGGGTGGTGTGGGATCACGACTGGCCCGCAGAATCTCCCACAAGGCCCTGCATTACTACCAGGATGTTTATGCAGACAACAGCTGTGAGGCCTTGGAGGAGACCCTGGAGCAGGCGTTGGCAAACTACGGTCTGGGCGCCAGGTCCATCCCTCTGCCTATTTTTGTACTGCCTGTGAGCTGAGAATGGTTTTGCATTTCAAATAGTTGAAAAAAAAAACCAAAAGAAGAACAATACTTTGTGACACATGCAAATTATGTCGAATTCAAATTTCAGTCTCATAAATTAAGTTTTATTAGAACACAACCACACTAATTTGTTTCCATAGTATCTATGGCTGTTTTTGTGTGCAGAGTTGAGGAGCTGCAAAAGAGATCATGTGGCCCAGAAAGCCTAAAATATTTACTATCTGGCCCTTCAAAAAAAAGTTTCCTGACCCCTGCTCAGGAGAATGGCAGAGCCATTAGTTAGAAAAAACCTTGTCCTAGAATGGCCTTATAGAGCAAGCAGGAAATAAATCTTTATTGTGTTAAACCACTGAGATTGCTATCTGTTTCAGCCCCGGGTGGTTATCTGTTACGTAATCAATCCATTGTGGAGGAAACCATTTTGTGAAAACTATTTGTATATTACTCTTCTGCACTTCTCATTGACTAGCTTTGGGGGTTGGTTTGTTTTGTTTAGTTTTTTGGGGATTGGTTTTGAATACAGAATGTTATCAGTCATCAGAAATCCTTATTTCTCTGGAATACATTTAATTTTTAAATTGTATTAACTTATTTAATTTAATACATCTATTATTTTAAAACATTTAATTTTCCAAAATTAATAAACATTTGCATTTCACTCCGTAGCAAGAAGGCTGGATAGCTCTCACTGCTATAGCAACTTGTATCCGAAACTTTAGCCTTGGTAAGTAGGAGGTAGATCATGGGGTTAAAATCCTGGCCTCCTGGCTTTCGGTCCCAAGCTTCACATAAAATTTCTTTTTTTTTAAAGATTGTTATTTATTTATTTGACAGAGAGAGAGACAGCCAGCGAGAGAGGGAACATAGCAGGGGAGTGGGAGAGGAAGAAGCAGGCTCCCAGCGGAGGAGCCCGATGTGGGACTCGATCCCGGAACGCCGGGATCACGCCCTGAGCCAAAGGCAGACGTTTAACGACTGCGCTACCCAGGCGCCCCTCACATAAAATTTCTAACACTATAGGAATTATAATCAGAGACGATGAGGACTAATAAGATGCAATGTGAAAGTACTTTGTTAAAGTGTCAAGTAAGGTAGGTGATATCTCAGAACTGACCACAGAGCAGTGAAGGAAAGGCCCCTGTGAAGGTCAAGTACAGCTCCTCAGTGCTCACCTTGCAGAGCAGATCTGCTCAATGACCTATGGGGCTACAAATCACCTTAGAACCCAAATCATAAAGTGGACCAGACTAATGCTTCTTGCAAGCGTCCTAGCCATAACTTTAGATTTTCTTTAGCTCTATAAACTGACACATTTCATTTAATCACTAAAATAAAAACATACATGAAAACACAATATATATTTATTTCAAAAAATTCTTAGCTCTGGGGTGCCAAGGTGGCTCAGCCAATTGAGCAGCTGACTCTTGGTTTTGGCTTTGGTCATGATCTCAGGGCTCTGGGATCCTTGCACAGTGGGGAGTCTGCTTGAAGGTTCTCTCTCCCTCTTCCTCTGCCCCTCCCTCTGCTCACATGCTCTCTCTCTCTCCCTCTCTCTCTCACTCAAATAAATAAATAAATCATAAAAAAATAAATAGTTCTTAGCTCCTAATTTCTCTTCTCACAAATCTGTGGTCTCAAAGATTTCAAAAAAGGGGGGGAGGGGCTGAAAAATCAAGCTTTTCACCATGGGTAATTATGTTTCCAAAGGTACATATTATATTTATACTGAATTTAGTTTCCTAATTTTTCCTTATTAAACACATGGAGGGGCAAGGGGTCCTGCTTCCCTAACAACTCATTGCCTTTAACTGCCATGGAATTAATTCTGGTCAAGAACCTCTTCTATTGGGGCGCCTGGGTGGCTCAGTCGTTAAGTGTCTGCTTTAGGCTCAGGTCATGATCCCAGTGTTCTGGGATCGAGCCCCACATCGGGCTCCCTGCTCAGTGGGAAGCCTGCTTCTCCCTCTCCCACTCCCCCTGCTTGTGTTCCCTCTCTCACTGGCTGTCTCTATCTCTGTTGAATAAATAAATAAAATCTTAAAAAAAAAAAAAAACTACAAACTTTAAGACGTTTCATGCCAGACACGAATCTGAAATCTTTTTTAAAAGGCTCACAACAAGGGAATAGGGAAACTCTCAAACAATGGGTGATGAACACAATACTGATAAATTTCACCTGTGCTGTTATATTACATCAATTATTCTTGGCTTGAAGGAATATAGAGAAGAAACAGGATAAGCGCACAACAACTAGAAACAAATATTGGTGTTGCTGAAAAAAGCACAAAAAAGAAATACTCATAGTTCTGTCACACTCTCTATTCACCTTCTTTAAAAATCACAAGTGAGTGGGGGGATGGAGTAACTGGGTGACAGGCATTAAGGAGGGCATGTGATGGAATGAGCACTGGGTGTTATATGCAACTGATGAATCACTGAGCTCTACCTCTGAAACTAATAATACACTATATGTTAATTAGTTGAATTTAAATAAAATAAAATTAAAAAAATTACAAGTGAACAGAGTCAATGCTGGAAAGAGCACAGTGTGACTGACACAGTAGACTGAGAAGATGTAGAGTTGGCTCTTTCCCTCTAAATTGGGTTGGTGCTGGACAGCTGGGTGAGGGTTAAGAAAGTTGACACTTTTAGTTAACTATGGACCTCCTCCCTCAGAAGACTATACATAAGCTGACACATATAACATTTTGGTTACCATTTCAGGGGGGTTAAAATCCACCAAAGACCATTCTTGGGTCAAGCCTAAGAACAAGGGAAGCTTAGGAAAGTAGCCCAAAGAAGCCAATCAGAGGGCTAGCTTCTGAGGAAAGAAGACATTTTTTTGGAAAAATTCCAGAGGGAAAGTAAGGAGGTCACTGTTTCAGGGTGCAGACAGATTTGAGGATAGTGGTGTCGAATGAGAAGTGAATGAATCCAGGGACCAGAAAGACAGAGCCTTCATTCCAAATACCTAGCTACCAGAGTGACAGACCATACTTTGAAATGTGGTACAAATAATAATCATTGCTGGGAAATACAGGAGTGAGAGATTCATGAAGGGAAGAAGAGGCGATGAGTTAAAAAAAAAAAAAAAAAAAAAAAAAAAAAAAAAGTACCTAGAGTCTTAAGTCAGACAGACCTAGCGTCAGATCCTCACACCGCTTGCATTTAGCTCACTGGTGAGGAGGCTGTTGTCTCTAGGCCTCACATGTAAAATGAAGATAATTCACGGGCTGGGGTGGAAAATACGTTAGCCACACAAGAAACGTGTTTAGTGTAGAGCCTGGTACCTGGTGGCCCTAAGCAAATGGCAGCACTTTGTATGTGTAGGTTTGGAGAATGACTTTAACCCCACCATGTTCTTACCGACAACGCCAACTGAGGAGATGTGCTGTGCCACTGCTGTTTTCCAGGACGCTCCTGAGGGAGTTGACCACTTTCTGACATTCCTCTCTGCAAAGAAGACATATTGCAGGGCTCTAGCCTGCCCTGATTTCTGAAGGTACGTAAACAGCTCCTCCTCCTTCTTAAGGCCCACTTCATAGGGATACTGGACGGCAGCCTGGACTGCACGGACACACGTCTCCTGAGAAAGGCACCCGGGATGCTGCTTCCGCATCTTCAGAAAGGCTTCACTGAAAATGCTGTCCATGTTGGGCAAGCTCTGAACTGGCTTGTTGCAGAGTCTACGGGATTCCAGAGATTGATCTGGAAGGAAGAAGAAAGAAAATCGGATCTTTGGAAATGTTACTTATACAAAGGGAATATGAGTATGTAATAATAATAATGAACAACAACCTGTTCAAATTCAAAGTACAAAATTAAATACTATTCATCAAGACATTTAACATAACACTAACATCAAAATATCTGAGGCACCTTAGTCTGGTAAGATAGAATTTAACATATTCAACGCAATTTTCAAGTTACCTCACGTAGGCATAAAAGTTTCATTTTCCTTCTGTTCCAAAGCCAAGATGGTGCTATAATAGATTAAATAACTCTCAGTGAGTTTAAGGAAAATATTTCTGAGTTAATAATATTTTAGATTCAGGGGCGCCTGGGTGGCTCAGTTGTTAAGCATCTGCCTTTGGCTCAGGGCGTGATCCCGGTGTTCTGGGATCGAGCCCCGCATCAGGCTCCTCCACTGGGAGCCTGCTTCTCCCTCTCCCACTCCCCCTGCTTGTGTTCCCTCTCTTGCTGGCTGTCTCTCTCTCTGTCAAATAAATAAATAAAATCTTAAAAAAAGAGAATATTTTAGATTCAAAATAATCTCAACTCCATTCCTAATAGTAACAAACACTTAAAAAGACCTAGAAAAGAAGGCAGTGTTATATTGGTACAAGGGGAGACATACAAATCAGTGGAAGAGAACTGAGAGTTTAGATATAAATCCTGACAATTACAGCCAACTGATTTTCAGCACAGGTGCCAAAACAATTCAATGAAAGGAGAGTTTTTTCAATAAAGGGTGCTGAGATAACTGGAAAGATATATGCAGGAAGAAAGAAAGAAAGAAAGAGAGAGAGAGAAAGAAAGAAAGAAAGAAAGAAAGAAAGAAAGAAAAGAAAGAAAGAAAGAAAAATTGATTAGATCCTTACCTAGAACAATATATAAAAATTAACTCAGGGGCGCCTGGGTGGCACAGCGGTTAAGCGTCTGCCTTCAGCTCAGGGCGTGATCCCAGCGTTATGGGATCGAGCCCCACATCAGGCTCCTCTGCTATGAGCCTGCTTCTTCCTCTCCCACTCCCCCTGCTTGTGTTCCCTCTCTCACTGTCTGTCTCTATCTCTGTCAAATAAATAAATAAAATCTTTAAAAAAAAATTAACTCAAAGTGAATCATAAATCTAAATTGAAGAGCTGAAACTATAAAAATTTCTAGAAGAAAACATAGGGAAAATCTTCAGGACCTTGGGTTAGGCCAAGGATTCTTAGCATGATTCATGAAAGAAAAAAAAAATCAATAAACTGGACATCATCAAAATTCAAGACTTTGTACTTCAAAGGATACCATTAAGAAAATGAAATGATACACCATAAACTGGAAGAAAATATTTGTATGGTAGGCAGAGTAACGCTGCATGCCCCCAATGTGTATTTCCTAATCCCTAGAACCTATGAGTATATAATTTTACATGGCAAAGGGACTCTACAGATATGATTAAAAGTAAAGAACTTGAGATGTAGAGATTATCCTTTATTGTCTAGATGTTCCCAACCTAATCATATGAGTCCTTAAAAGAGGAGACCCTTTCCCAGCTATGGTGAAAGACACATTGATAATGAAGGAGGGTCAGAGAGACGCAATATGGGGAAGATTCGACCTGTTGGTGATGATTTGGCTTGACGATGGAGGAAGGGGGCCAAGAATCAAGGAACTCAGTGGCCTCTGGGCCATTCCCTCAACTTACAACCAGCAAGAACATGAGGACCTTGGTCCTGTAACACAAGATACTGAATTGTGCCAACAGCCTGAGTGAGCAGGAAACAGACTCTCACCTAGAGCCTCCAAAAGGGGTATGGCTGCAGACACGTCCATTTTAGGTCAGTGAGACCTGCCCAGCAGATTTCTGCCCTATAGATCCGTCAGATAATAAATTCATGTCGTTTAAACTGCTAAGCTTCCAGTAATTTGCTACCAAAGCAATAGAAAAGCAATACAATTTGTAAATTAAATATCTAGTGAAGTATGTGTATCCAGAGTATAGAAAGAATTCTTGTGACTCAATAGTTACAAGGCAAACAACTCAGTTTTTTAAATGGGCAAAAACTTGAGTGGCTATTTATTTCACCACAGGATATATGAACAGCTAATACATATGTGAAAAGGTGTTCAACAGCATTAGTCATTAAGGAAATGCAAATAAAAACCACAGTGATTAAAAAAAAGAAAGAAAACCATAGTGAATGTGGTAGGTTGTCTCTAAGTAATGGGGTGTCGTTTCTGAGATTAAATCACAAAAAGACTCTGGCTTCATCTTGTTCCCCCTCTCTTGCTCTCTCACTCATTCATTCTGATGGAAGCCAGCCGCCATGTGTGAGCCACGCTTTGGTGAAGCCCATGTGGCAAAGAACTGAAGGAGACCTTCAGCCAACAGCCAGCGAGGAGCTAAGGCCCTCAGTCCAACAGACCATATGGAACTGAATCCAACTAACAACCACTTGAGTGAACGTGGAAGCAGATCCTCCCCCAGTCAAGCCTTGAGGTGGAAGAGCCACAGACAATACCTTGAATGCAATCTTGCGTGAAATCCTAAACCGGAGAACCTAGCTCACCACACCTACATTCCTGACCCACAGAGACTGCCAGGTAAAAATGTTTGCTTTTAAGCAGTTAAATTTTGGGGTAATTCTGTTATGTAGCTAGAGATAACTAAGACAGACCCACTAAAATGACTGTTATCGAAAAGACATCAATACCAGGTGTTGGTGAGGATGTGGAGTAACTGGAATCCTCAGCCACTCTTTGTGAAAATCTAGAACAGGACAGTACATCTACTTTGGAAAACATTTGGGCAGTTCCTTAAAAAGATCAGCTTATTGTTCGACCCAGCAACTTCACTCCAAGGAATCTACCTAAGAGAAATGAAAACATACGTCCCCATAAACCTTGCATACAAATATCCGTAACAGTATTATTCATACTAGCTCATCAACTGATGAAGGGATAAAGAAAATGTGGGAGAGCTATGCAGTGGAATACTGTTCAGAAATTAAAATACTATCAGCAAATTACTGATACATGCTGCAATTCAGTTGAACCTCAAAAATATTATGCAAACTGAAAGAAGCCAGATCAAAAGATTACATATGATACGATGCTGTTCGTGGTAAATGTCCAGAAAAGGAAAATCTGTAGAGAAAGAAAGATCAGTGTTTGCCTAAGGCTGGGGGTGGAAGTGGGATAGGCTGTAAAAAAACGAGGGAAATTTTGGGGGTGGTGACAAGTCCTAAAACTGACTCATGGGGATAGCTGTGCAACTCTGTACAGTGAATTACACCTCATTAAAGCTATTTTTTAAAATACTTAGAAATGAATTTATCAAGAAATGTACAAGACGTTTAAGAAGAAGATAACTATACCATTTTATTGAAGAACATATAAAGACTTTAATAGAGACTCCATGTTCCTGGATATAAACATTTCATAACATAAAAATATAAACATTTTCCATATATATTATATATGAATTTCTAATCAGAACCCTTGTGGTTCTATATTTTTAAAAAAAATTACTCAACAGGGTGTCTGGTTGGCCCAGTCAGTAGAGCATGTGATTCTTGATCTCAGGGTCGTAAGTTTGAACCCCACATCGGGTGTGGAGCCTACTTAAAAAAAATAATAATAAAAGTAAAAATAACTTAACGGAATGATTTTTTTTCAACAGAATGATGATTCTGAAGTTTGCATCAAAGGATAAATGTGTATGAGAAGCATTATCAAATAGGATGTGATGTTGAACTTTCTTCAGAACATATTTATATAAAATTCCTAAAAATTTATGTCCTGGTGTAATGTTACCAGTCATAATTTTAAGATGTATGTCACAGAAATAACCAAATTCTCTCGCCAATTGCAATATAACAAACTCTTGTCAATTGCATTACAATAAATGCATTAGCAGATCTTCAAATAAAAAGAATAAATGTGTAACAAATCTTATTGCCAAAACTGTTGTCTAAAACACTGCCAGAAACTGTTTTTTTTTAAATGCTACCATCTCTTCTAGAATACACCATCACATCAAATATGCACGCTTTGGCTAATTAGACAGAAAACCTACCAGAGGTTATGAAGCAGTTTCAATATAAAAAGGCATATGAACATGAACCCGTCTGGCATTGGTGTATTACTATGTGTGCAAGGGAGACTGTCTAAGGTTTGGGTTTAATCACGTACACGTGTAAATTTATCTTTGAGGCACTGCATAATCTCAAACGTTTTTAACCTAGAAGGCAACAATACCTCCTTAATGCCTGATGACTAAGTAGAATCGAAAATAATGGATTTTTATTTATTTTTTAAAGATTTTATTTATTTGACAGAGAGAAAGAGGGAGAGACAGAGCACAAGCAGGGGGAGCAGCAGGCAGAGGGAGATGCAGGCTCCCCACTGAGCAGGGAGCCTGATGCGGGCCTTGAACCCAGGACCCTGGAATCATGACCTGAGCTGAAGGCAGATGCTTAACCAATTGAGCCACCCAGGCATCCCCAATAATGGATTTTTAAATTAATGCTTTCCCATATGGTGTTGAGAACAGGAAAGTTGGGGAAGACGGTGGTTAGACATGTGGTCCCTATCTGCCTGGCTATTCTTGGAATGACATGAACTCTACCCAACAGGTTTCTAATGACTTGCTCAGTTATCCAGTGTGTTAGTCTGATCCTCAATTTCTAGGAAGGCAAGTTCAGCTGAGAAGAATGAAGACCTTTCCAGGGCCTATAGCGGATTTAATTTCCTGGTGGCCCAAAAGGCAGACAAGAGTGGTCAGTGTGGGGAGGAGGACAGAGGGACAAGTACGTGGAGGATGAAGTGCATGAGGAAAGGGGACTGAGCCGCCAGTGCTGCGGGCACTGGGGCAGTCTGTGCTGGGGACAGGGCATATCTTAGAGCTGAATCTCTGCCCCTGTGACACCACCAGAATTCGCATCTGATTGGGACAGATTCTCAACACCATAGTACACATCAGAGTTATCCGCGGAATTTAAAAAGTTCAGATGCCCGTGTCCCGCTGCAGACCCAGCTAGGAATATTTAAGGGTGGGGCCTACGCATGAGTATTTTTAAAACTTCAACACTTGATTTTGAGGTATAGCTTCTGGAAAGTGTAAGAGCAGAGCATTAGGTCAGCCCCTGGGTCGAGGACAGCTGCAGCTCCCGGCAAACTTTGCCCTGGGCCAGGCACTGAAAAGGAAAGAAAGAAAAAAAAAAAAAAACAGAGAGAAAAGAAAAAAAGAAAAGCCTGCTTAATGGTGTGCCGTAATTCCTGCAGTAATTATGGCTGATCAGCGTAACGCTGTTATCCTGGGGATGCTCAGAACCTCTCTGACTGCAGAGGGGCGTTCTGGGAACTACCCGCCGCCCCTGTCCGGACTCGTCTAGGGCCAAGTTGAGCACACCCACTGGAGAGCCATGGATCCGGGCGCAAGGACAGACGCTTTTTCCCTGCTCAATTTTCTACCTCTTTCCTGCTGCAGTTATAAAGGATGCTATTACCTTACAAATTCGTTCTATTAGAACAAAACATACTCAGATCCCCTTTGGGTACGGTGTTTTCAACGTGTGTTTCTTATACGCTTGGTTGTTTAAAATTAACTCAGCGGCACCTACATAATAAGAGAGGCAGCTACAGGCAAGTCAGCACCAGCATTTGCTGCCCAGGAAAATGGGGAGAAGAGGAGCTAATTCGTGATCCGAATATGTTTATAATTGAATTCTTTCCTTGACTCATTCACATTTTTTTTCTTAATTCTTTGAGGTATTGTAAAGCAGACAAATATTCAAGTTTTGATTTTAAAAAAAGGGGGGGAATCACCCTCCTAAAGGAAGAAAAGGAGGGGATTATTTTCCCTCTTTCTGGTAGCCTGACGGGAAGAGATTTTCTCTGCCTAGTTTTTAAACCGCAACATGCAATTGACAGAAATGGTTACCTAAGACAGAGACGGTCTCTTCTCCAATTTGGGTAAACAGTAAGTAAGCTGTGTTTGTCACAGCTCTGCAAAGGACAGACAGGACAACCGTACTTTTTCAGTCTTGCAGGAGGTCACCCACAGAACTCAGGTCTTACAAAAAAGGGCAGCTCAATTTAGACATGTGCTTAGGCCGTCTCTGTGAGGCAGGGTCACTCAGTTCTTGTGAAACGTGTCTATAAAGGTCCACAGAGAGCAAAGATAAATTACAAAAAGCGAAAGATAAAATGGAGAGAAAGACGAGAATACCATTAAGATTTGTTTAAAGTCACAGAATCAAAATCAACACACAGACCAAAGTCTGTAGGCAGAATTAGAATCGCTAAAAATGGCTACCATGGTGCTGTAACAGTAACAGAACTAGGGTTCAGTACGGGGACAAAAACAGCATCGGGTTCCTGAGTGGAGGCCCCCAGCTGGATGTCTCCTGTGCCCATCTCTGAAAAACAGCACCCACTTTCAGCTTCATGCCAGAAACACGCACGTGGGAATGGGGAGTTCTTACTCAGTTCGGGAATAAGCAGGCTGCGGGCCAAATGCAGGTGCAAATAAACAGCATTTTACAGGACCCTCTCCTCCCAGCTTAGCCAAAGCAATCTGGTTTAGCCAAGGAATTCTGAATTGCTCTGCTAAATCCACTGCACTGCAGTAGTCTGAGAAGCCCCATATAACAAGTGCATTAAGATGCATGACGCTAATTAACTTTCACAGTCAACTCTGCTCTCCAGCATTTATGTTAAATTGTAAAGAAATGTGCAGCTACTTCCCAAATCATATATATATATGATTCATATATATAGATTCATATATATATATATGAAAATGTAAATATATATATTTTTATGGGGGGCTTGAACTCACGACCCTGAAACCAAGACTGAAGCTGAGATCAAGAGTCAGATGCTCAACCGACTGGACCACCCAGATGCCCTCCAAGTCATATTTTTAGATACATGCTAACCTCCTGTAATCTTCCACCCATAACTGGTTCCAAACTGCTGATTGCAACATTGACCATTGGAAATTCCCTTCCTTCTCTCCTTTCCTATGGAATGTGGAAACTAAATAAGCTCCTTAATCTTTTCCTTGTGTGTGTGTGTGTGTGTGTGTGTGTGTATAAAAATGTTATTATTTTGTTATCTTGTTATTATTTTTAAGTCAACATTTCAGCTGAAGAAGTTGATCGGGGGTTGGGGGTAAGGGTGGGAGGGTGGGATGCAGGATTGGGGTAGGAATAGGCTTAATTAAAGGAATATTTTCACAAATGGGAAAGGAGAACTCAATAATTTTACAGGTATTTGAAAAATCGAAGTATAGGGGCACCTGGGTGGCTCGGTTGGTTAGGCGGCTGACTCTTGATTTCAGCTCAGGCCACGTTGGGCTCTGTGCTCGGTGGGGAGTCTGCTTGAGGATCTTCTCTCCCTCTCCCTTGGCCCCTTCCCCCCCAACTCACTCGCTCTAAAATAAATAAATAAATTCTTTTAAAAATTTTGAGGTATAATTCATATACCATAAAGGCACCATTTTAAAGTTTACAATTCAGTGGTTTTTAATATACTCACAAATACCTAGTATAAAATGTAAATGTATATTTATAAAAGATTTTTGTGGAGTCTCTCCTTCAAGTCAATCCATCATTTTTGTTCTGCCGAATAACCACATACTCATAGCTATATTGAAAAGCAAATAAAGACCAAAAAGAAGAAGGAGGAGGAGAAGGAGGAGAAGAAGGGGAGGGAAAGCCTGGAACAAAAAGAAAGAAAAAGCACAAGACCTTCAATGAAAATAAAAGATAAAATAGATAAGTCTCTCTATGCTATGCATTTTGTAAGATAATAAATGGCAAATATACATACGATTCTATGAGATAGTCCTTTGTTGATTTGCACTATTTCTCTACCTTGTATCTCTGACATTTACCTATTACAAAGGAGCATCAAGGAATCATAGGATTCCAAATAGTGGAACTCATTTTAACAGCAACAACAGGGGCGCCTGAATGGCTCGGTCAGTTAAGCGTCTGACTCTTGATTTCAGCTCAGGTCATGATCTCAGGGTCGTAAGACCCAGCCCCTGGTTAGGCTCTGTGCTGGGAGTGGAGCTTGCTTGAGACTCTCTCTCTCTCTCTCTGCCTCTGCCCCCCCCCCCAGCTCATGTGTTCTCGCTCTCTTTCTCTCTCTCTCTAAAAAAAAATAAATAAATAAAACCAAACAGTAAAATTCCCAGAGTTTCCCATGGGGATTCTAAGACTTAACCTCCATAAGAGACATAGTGGAACTGCCCAGGGTGTCGCAAAAACAAAAAAGGAGCCCAACCACTGGAGCCTGTTGGGTCTCAGAACAGGGTTTGAAATCAAAACTAATTTTACTGAATCTTTTCCTTTTATTGATCAAGTCCAAAAAGCTGATTTGCTAAGGTCTATAGAAGGTCAAGACTATAATCCAGGTCTCCCGACTTCCTGTCCGGAGCCCAGATCTCTACAGACTGCACCTTTTCCACACCGGCCAGACATCTTATTTTCCTTTGGGTAAATTCAATGACTCAGATAAACTTTTTTTTTTTTTTTTTTTTACAGATTTATATATTTATTTTAGAGAGAAAGAGAGGGCGCACGTGAGCATGCATGCAGGGGGACAGGCGGGGTGGGGGGAGAGAGAAAGAAGCAGACTCCCAACTGAGTGCAGAGCCCTACTTTGGGACTCTTGATCACACAACCCTGAGATCATGAACCGAGCCGAAATCAAGAATCGGATGCTTAACCGACTGAGACACCTAGGCGCCCCAAGATAAACATAAAAAAAAAATCAAGTGTCTTCATTACCTACCGCCCAATACAACCACTAATAAAAATTTGTTAGTTTATTTCCTTATGCAAATATGCATATGAAGACATACACACAAAATTGTGCATTTTCCTATCTGGCTGTTTTCTACAATATTACATGTAAGCATTTCCCCAAGTTCTTCAACTTTCTTTAGAAAATGGAAGTTTTAATGGCTGAATGGGATTGCTTCATTGTGATCCACCATCTTTTATGTAACTAATCCCCTAAAATTAGGTTTTTGAGTTGGTTTCCAATATTTTACAATGATAAAGCTTCAGTAGTATCACTGTACACAAATCTCTGTATATTTCTGTGATACTTTATGATAAATTCCTAATAGAAATATACAGAATCAAAAGATATGAGCAAGTTTCAATACATAATTGCCCAACTGCCCTCTAAGTGAGATGTTCTACAAGCAGTATAGTTAAGAGCTTGTTTACGCTCAATCTCACCCTATTATTTTTCTTCTCCAATTTGCTTGGCAAAAATTAGTATCTTCCAATTCACTTATGATTTTTCATTAACCATCAAGTTTCAAAAGCATTTAAGAATTAAGTATATACTTACTATACTACTCGGCAATTCTATTCTTAAGTATTTACTCAAGAGAAAGGGAAATGTGTCTACACAGACTTGTGTACAGGTCCAAAGTGAAAACAACCTAAATGTCCATCAACTGATAAATGGGTAATCAAATTGTGGTATATCCATACTATGGAATACTATTAGGTAACAAAAAAAAGAATGAAATATTATTACGTGAAACAACATGGATGAATTTAAGACATTATGCTAAGTGAAAGGAGTCAGACACAAAGGCTACCTGCTATATTGTGATTCCAACTACATGAAATTCTAAAAAAAAAAAAACTATAGTAACAGGAAGTAGGTCAGTGATTATCTGTGGCCAAGGGGAAGGGAAGAGAGTCTACTGGAAAGAGGCATGAAAATATTTTTTTTAGGGCAATAGAACTATCTATTGATTGTGACAGTAGTTACACACCTATAAACAATTACAAAAATTCTCCAAACTCTACACTTGAAATGGGTGGATTTTATTGTGTTTAAATTATACCCTAATAAAGTTGGAAGAAATGAAAACAGAAGCAAAGATAACTTGAAATTTCTTGAAAAAAAACTTATTTTCATTTTTGCATATTTCCTTTAAATTTTTGGCTATATTCATACTCTGTACAGCTATAATTATAGAATATATGTAAATTTATATTTTAGACATTTTTATATATAATTTTACATATTTATGTATACTCTTCATAATTATAATTTAAAATACTTATACATAATTGTCCAAAGCCAAAATCCATCTCCCTACTGTTAACAGGTGAATTACCAAATTTTAAAGCAGATGATTCAAAAAAAAAAAAAAAAAGGCATATAATTCCTCCTCGATATTTGGATGCCATCAAGTGGACAAACTGTGCAATGCTGCTGAGACTGAGCAGGCCATTTTATAAATTTTATAAATAAAAAAATAACTTAATGTTTAGTTTTCTAATTTAAAAATTATTTTTAAAGTCAAATAAATTTTTAAAATTAAAACAGACCATTCTACAATTTACCAGACTATGATCCTCATTTATCTCTTTTAGTTGCTTAACTCTCAAATCTCAATCTAGGGAAATCAGTTAAGGAAAAGAACTTCCTGTTGAGACCTAGTTCTTTATACACTGAAGCCATGGGTGTCAATGTTAGACATGGGTCTATCACAAGCCCCAAACCAAAAAACTCATGTACAGGTCTCCAAATGCAAATAGCTTTTGCTGTCAGCCAACCGAGCAACTTCTAACACAACAATAAGCCCTCCCGAGAGGCACAACAAAATCTGCAACAGAAAGTTGGTGATGATTGTATGGAAGGGAGAAAGATACCAGGAGACTCATTCCCTTTTGGGCAAAGACTTGCTAATTCTCTTTCTGAGTCACCAGGATTTTCTCTCCACAGTCCCTGGCCTCTCCAGTTTAAGCTCTCACGGTCTCACTGAAACCTCAACTGGCTATAGCCACAAAAAGAAAGATTATTTCAGGGAAGTGTTTGGTCCCTGCCAGGGTCGCGATGAAAGAATGACTTTTTCAAAAGAATGCCTTTGAATGACACTGAGCCACTGCCTACCAGCAAGCAGAAAGAGGAACGCACTGCTCTCCCTGGGACCCAACGCTGCTCCCAATTATTTCTTCTGGCACTCTTTAACCCTCTCCATCTCGCTGCCAATCTCCATAAATTGGAAAGGAACGGCTGAAAAAAAGAAAAAGGGAAAACTCTAGGGGTGCCACTCTTAAAGGAATGCCATGAATCCATAAAGTGAGAAACCAGTGAGAGAAGGAAAATACAGCTGAGACATAACCATGGTTTCACTGTGGCAAATTAGAGTCTTGTTTCTTTCTTTCTTTTTTCTTCAATATTTATTCATTTATTTGAGAGAGAGAGAGTGGGCTGAGGGGCAGAGGGAGAGAATGTTCAAGCAGACACCCCGCTGAGAGTGCAGCCTGACCTCGCAGCCTGATCATGACTTGAGCCAAAACCAGGAGTTGAATCTTCAACCAACTGAGCCGCCCAGGTGCCCTGAGAGGCTTGTTTCTATTGGCTGAAATGTTTGCTTGTTTTCATTTTAACTCTATTTCTTACAGAAAATACATTATTTCAATGCAAATTCAAAAGGTACAAAAAGGTAATGAAGTCTTCTTCCAAAAGCTTTCCTGGCTGACCAACCCCATTCCCAGAGGAAACCATGAACTATTTCTTGTGAATCTTTACAGAAATATCTTCCATGTAGATGAACAGTTACTACATACGTCCCCCCCCCATAGACATTCAGTCCCATCCCCCTTTCCTTTTTCCATAAATGGGGAACCGCTATACACAATGATGTATAGTGTTTTTTTCTTATTTTAAAGATTTTTATTCATTTATTTGAGAGAGAGAGCATGAGAGTGGGGAGGGTCAGAAGGAGAAGCAGACTCCCCGCTGAGCAGGGAGCCCAATGCGGGACTTGATCCTAGGACTCCAGGATCATGACCTGAGCCGAAGGCAGATGCTTAGCCGACTGAGCCACTCAAGGTCCCTGAGGCATAGTGTTTTTCACCTAATAATACAATATGTCGCAGCATTCATAATGTAGCAATATGTAAAGTTTCTTATTCATTTTAAAGCTCCATCATATTCTATCACATGGATGTACCATAAGATAAGGAATTCCTTATTAAAATGAAAGTTTAGCTTGCTTCTAATCTTGTGCTATTTTCATGATTATCTTCTTACCAGAAATTCTCTGGGCTAATTTGATTGCTTCTTCAACCGGGTCTGAGTTCACAATTTCATCTAGAATACCCAGCTTGAGTGCTTCATCCGCCAAAATGTGTCTTCCTGAAACAAAAAACAAAACAAAACAAAACAACAATGTGAGGTTAAAGCACAAGCATTACTCTCTCTAGTAGGGAAGGTTATCTGTCCTGGATATGAACGTCTATTATTAAATGAAATAAATAAGCAAAACACTGACTATTATAGTAGAAAGGTCACTGCGTAGGTAACCAGAAAACTTAGTTCAAGCTTCAGCTCTACCTTCCACTACTATTTGTGTGATGACGAAGAATCATACGAGGACCACCCCTTCCTCCTAGGCAAATGGGAATAATTATGCTTACCTTGGTAATTCTGAGTATCAAGTGAGAATAACGCATTTTCTTTGTATTCTGTAAGTCTCTGTAGAAGCACTGTGTAGACTATACCTCTCTAGAGAAGAGCTGATCGATTTTTGAGAAAAATAAGAGATAATAATGCAGAGCAGTAGCAGTTTCTCTCTTACACCAATATATACCGACGTACATACCAATACTGATTACAAGAAAAATAAATAAGACAGTCCTGAAACATGAATGTAGTTGGGTAACGGGGGGAAATCATTAAGTTGACACTGTTTACATTATAAGCAAAATTACACAGGATAAGTGGGATGGACGGCTGTCATTTTTTGCCTATCCAGCATCTCACCCCCTCCCTTCGTTGGCAGAGTTGCTGTTGTGTGAGTTTTGGAGCCCTGCCTTCTCCTACAGAAGCTATAAAGGCAGCAGAAGTGATCAGACAATTGTTCCTTCAGATCCATGCAGGTAGGCTGTGGCCCATGACCCCAGGTTTGGCGAAAGGAGTGCCCTATAGAGGGCTGTTAGCCTGGAGTGAGGACACGAAGCAGCAGCTAGCGACATCTAGTGTCTGATGGAGGTGGTACCAGGAGCATCTAGTATCCCGTGGCAGCGGCACTGGCAGCCTCCAGTATGGAATGACAGCTGTAGGGTGTTAAGAACTTTGATAAGCATCACTCCTGAGTTCTTCACCGGGTGTAAATATATAATTTAATCTGAATATTCTGAAGTAGCGGGTTAAGGGATAGGAGCATCCCTTATCACGGGGTCAGAAGAAAGGAGACAGTAACACCTTGCTTGCTTCCTTGCCAGTCCCATCTTGCCTTGTGGAAAGTGATCATCGAATCAGTCTTGGTGGCAACAATGCCACAGTCCTTGCTGTTTGTACAGTGTTAGTGGATGTCACCTTCGAGAAGAACCCTCCCTCCCCGGTTCTCAGCAGTGCTTCTGAGAGTTATAAATGGGTTTTCTGGACCAGAGAGACAGTTCAATGATTTCCAGCAGGGGCCACTCTGCAACATTATTTGGGGGATTTTCTAGAAGTGCCTTTGAAAACAGGCTCCCAGATTTCCTTCTGGGGTGATGAGGGCAGTGAGGAGTGGATGTGTGGCTGCAGGAGTCAAGTCTCCTGTGTATAAGATCACTTGAGGGGGGTGCCTAGGTGGCTCAGATGGTTGGGCATCTGCCTTTGGCTCAGGTCACAATCTTCAGGTCCTGGGATCCAGCCCCACCTCGGGCTCCCAGCTCGCCGGGGAGTCTGCTTCTTCCTCTCCCTCTCCCCTGCTTGTGTTTTCTCTCTCTCTCTCAAATGAATAAATCAAAAGTCTTTTAAAAAAATAAAGTGTTAACGCCGTAGCTGGTGTTATGATTCTAGATATCAGCTTAGGCTATGTTTAGTAAGTCTGTTTTAATGTTTCCCTGACTCATACTTAAGTTTACAAGGGAGTCTAAAGTGGAGACCCTAAAAAAAAAAAAAAAAAAAAAAAAATCACTTGGGTAAGTGGTGAGTGAATCAGCCTGTCCGGGTTAAGAGCACCAACAGCAGATAAAATGGAAAATGGAAACCCGAGTATGAAAAGAAGCTTTGGGGCCCCTGAGTAGGTAATGTGAGCTACCCAGAGGATGGACTGCAAATTCCTTCAGCTGTAATGATCGCTTCTAGCCTGGATTTCACACGAGAGGAGGTGTATCATGACTGTTCTTACAAAGTCAGAGAGATTGTGGCTACTTTAATTCTGTTTCAAGGGCCGAAAGACACAGCTCTGTAGGTATAACCCAAATCTTAAGGCTCAGATTTAAACTTGCTTTTTCTCTTGCTGCCCTCAGTGTAGACAATAACCACTGTCCAATGGACTTGAATAAAAGCCCTGCCTAGAGCTGCTATAAGGAGACGTGGGCTGACTGAAGCTGAGACTTCGCTTCTCCAAAGTGGGTAATCTCGGTTTTTTCCAATGTTCTTCGTGACTTTTTTCCCAGCCTTTAGAAAATCTTTTCTACATAGAATCCTTTCCAGATGTCATTTTAAAGTCCCCCTGAAATCGTACAGACAACTTAAAAAGATAGGTGTATGATTCTAATGTTAGTGTTCTTCTAATTCACTGTGACCTTTTCTATGCAAATCAAAAATCCATCATATCCTCACTGTTTGTACTTCTTCTCTTCATCAGGTTAAAAATGGTGATATTTCTATAAGCAGCAGTGCTTTAGAAAAGGCAATCCTTGTTCACTTCGTTTCTTTTTGTCAAAGAAGCCAGATTTCTTCCTGATTTCCCCCAAGATATGCTTGTCTTTGAGACTTAATGGTGAAAACAGAGACACAAAATTCCTCAATACGCCCTCACATGCTTCAATTTTTGTAAACCTTAGACCTTATGGACTCATTTCACACTACTATAATTTCCCCTATATTTTATTCTGCTTTGCTTCCTTTCTATTTGATCTTTTGCAGAATGAATTGTCTTGTGTGCTTTGAATTCTGTAGTATACTGGGTTGTAAGCACCCTCTTATAAATTTTACACTAGATACTTCACATACTGTACATTCTTAAAAGTATACTTATCATACCATTGTAACTTAAGACAATTTCTAATTTAATTTATTGAAAGCAAGAAGTGTAATACTTTTAGTTTTTCTAGCTACCCTTTCATACTCTGTACAGATTTATAACACCTCCCCAGCATTTAAAAGAAAAAAAGCAGCATTTTTTATGCACATAGACTCATACTATTTTCTAATTTGGATCATGTATACAGTTTTATATTGTGGTTTCTGTGTCAGAAAAAAAATACAGATCTCAATTAGCAGTTTTCAAATTTTTTAATCTTAGGACTGCTTAGCACTCCTAAAGATAATGGAGGGTTCCAAAAAGCTTTTGTTTATGTGGATTATTTTTATCAATATTTACCATATTAGAAATGAAAACTGAGAACTTTAAAAACGTTTCTTTATTAAATCACTTTAAAATAACAAGGAAAAATGTTAATGTTAACATTAATGTTAACATGAATACATGTTAAGGCAAAATATATTTCCAAAATTTCAAAAGCTTAGTGAGAAGAGTGACATTGTTTTCCATTTTTGCGAATTTCTTTCATGTCTGGCTTAATAGAAGACATCTGGGTTCTCATATCTGCTTCTGCATTCCATCTGCTCTGACGTCACACAGCATACAACCACCTCTGGAAAGTTCTACTATACATATGTGAGAGAACTAGAGTGGAAAAGGCAAGTCACGTCCTATTGTTATGAAAGTAGCTCTGACTTCATGAAACGCCCCAGTGGTCTTAGGCATACCCAAGGGTCCCTGGACGACGCCTTAACAACTTCTGATACAGATTATCGTTTTAAAGATTGCATATATCTTAGAATAGGATCCTACATTCTAGGACCCTATAGAGTCTTTCAAATGATAATAATGTAGGGATAATAATGTATGACAAACGTATGGAACATTCACACACGAGGATCGTGTATTATCTGATTTGATACACACTATCGCTGCCTCAGAGCCCTGGGTACTAGGATCGTATATGAATGTTCCATATATTTAGCATTTATTTGTGGCTGGAGTGATCTTAGTTATTTTGAAAGTAATCTTTGGTTTTGTTTTTTATCTTTTGGAATCTTGCGGGATTCCATTTCCTGGAAGTTTAAAATCATTACCAAAATACATCAGGCAATTGATATCTCATCAGTTTTTCCAAGAAAACGGTGAGCTCGCTGAAATGCCATCTCTGGTTCCATTTCATATCTGAAGCGTTTCTTCTATTTTTTCCTTTGGTTACCGTTTCTCACCTTTTTTGCTTCATGCTTTGGGAGCTCTTGTTATTCAAAGCAGAGACCTTGATCACACACCTTCTGTATCTTTTTGTTAAATTCTTCTGAATTTCAAAAATATGTCTCAACTTATCCTCCATGCTGCTGACTGGGTTGTCTCTTCCATCCTGTCTTCTTTTCGTTGCTTCAAAAAGAAGTTATTTGGCCTAACGCTTTGATTTTAGACAGTGTGTTCTTATTTAACAAATACATTTTCTTTTCTAATTTATTTTCTAAAATTTTCATTTTCTTTAATCTGTTTCACATTAATGTTTCACTCTTCTAATGTCATAGAATATTTTCATAGGTTTTGGGTTCAGTGTTAAGTTTTTTTGTTCATCTGTTGGCTTTGATCACCGAATTATATTTGCTGATACCTATTATCGCTGCTTGGGAGCCCCGGCTACTAAAATTCACCCTGCACGTCTTGTTCAAATATAGAGAAAACTCACCTGGACTTAACCCACCTGAAAGGCAGGTAGGGTAAGGATGCCACTCGCAACTTCTCCCTGACTATTCTAGGTCTTAAGAAGCATCTCCTCAAAGTCTAGAGTCTGAGGGTACCCCTGTCCCAGGAGAGACCAGAAAGAAATTCAGGGGCTGGAGCAAAGCTCTCTGAGAACAGAGCAGAGACCTTCTATGCTGTTCAGTGAAACCCTAAAAAAAGGAAGTAGAAGCAAGAGCAGGGCACTGTAAGCCTTGTCATTTGACTGGACAGGGAACATCAGGGAATGAATCGCAACGCGCTCAAGCATCTCTTTTGTGGTGACTGCGAAAGATTCAGCTGTTTTCAGGTAGCGTTTTCAGGGAAGTGTGGAAAAGCAATGGCGGTTGTCATAATTGCTCTACTTTCCAGAATTAGCTCTCTAATGGTTTCCAGAAGATCAGCAAAGGTTAGCTATTTACGTATTAATTTAATCTAAATCTGTTTACTTATTAACTTCCTATGGGCACAGTGCCTTACAAGCTGGTATTTTTTTCAACATTAACATCAGTAGGGGATCTTCAACTTTCAATAACAATTTTTTTAGCATACTCTGCTAGAAAAAAAAAGTTTTCCAAACCAAACAGCAACAGTCTTAATAGCGTCATTAATAGGCACTGCATTAGTTTCCTCTACAAATTCCCACAAACGTAGCAGCTTAAAACAACACACGTTTCTTATCTTAGTTTAGGATACCAGAAGTCTGAAACAGGTCAGCAAAACTGGCTGGGGGCTCTAAGGGAGACTCCATTTCATGGTCTTTTCCCGCCTCTAGAGGCTGCCTGCCTTGCTTGGCTTGTGGCCACTTTCTCCATTTTCAGAGCCAGCTGGACAGTATCTTTCTCCTCTCTGACCTCCTGCCTCCCTCTTCTAGGGACACTTGTGATGAACTGGGCCCACCTGAAAAATCCAGAATAATCTCCCATCTTAAGATTCTTAATTTAATCACACTCATAAAGTCTCTTTTGAATGTGAGGTAATATATTCAGGGGTTCTGGGGATTATGACATGGACATCTCTGGTGGTGGTGGGGCATTATTCGGCCTGCCACTCATTACCATTACCTGCCACTCGTTACCACTCATTAAATGTCTTCTATGTGGCAGGTACCATACCAGAAGCAAGTCATGTAATTTCATTATTCTTTAACGCAACCTGTAGTGATGAGAAAATGGAGGCTGAGAGGAGATCAGAAGACCTCTCTCCTAAACCCCAGGCCAGTTCGTCCAACTAGCTACTTGACCTCTCCACGTGGATGTCTAATAGGCTCTTAGACTTAACGTGTCCCTAAGTAAGCTCTGGCGATTCCTCCCTAGAACCTGCCCTGCCATCTCGATAATGGCGCCATCCTTTCAGGCCGCCAGAATCGCTCCCTCTCCTCTTTCTCGCACATTTCACTTTTGATGGGTCACAAAATCCTGCTGGCCCTCCCCTCAGAACACATGCAGAATGTGACCATGTCTCGCCATTTACATTGCTACCGCTCAGGTCCCAGCTTTCCTCATCTTTCCCTTGGATGATTACAGCAGGCTTCTAATCAGCCTTCTAGGTCTGCCCTTACCTCCAGTTAATATATTTTCAACAGCCAGAGTGATCTTCAAAAAACATGAGAGCCTGTGACTCCCCTGCTCAAAATATTCCAATGCCTTTCTGCCTCATCTAGAAGAAGAGCCAAAGTTGGTTCTATCATCTTCAAAGCCGTCCATGATGCAACTTCATCCCCTACATCTCTTCCCCTTACTCACTTCACTCCAGCTGGATCAACCTTCTTGCTTTTCTTTGACACTTCCAAGCACACTGCTGACTCCAGGCTTTGCATTTGCTATTTTCTCCACATGAAATATCTTCCTCCAGATATTGGCATAATAAGCCTCCTCACCTCTTTCAGGTCTTCACCCAGATGTCGTTTTGTAGGAAAGCCTTTTTAACCCCTCCATTCCTAACATTTTATATTAAAATATTACCCCTCTATGCCTAACATTTTATATTCCCACTTTCTGTTTTATGTTTCTCTTTAGCACTTATCTCCATCTAACCTACTATATATATGTGACTCACGTAATAGGTAGGCGTATGTGTAAGTATACAGTGACTCCCAGGGAGTTTCACCTCTCGGGTGTTCAAGCCCCCTCCCATGATGAATAGGGAAGACCTCTATCATCAATATCATATACACATTATGTATACATGTATATTATATATATTATGTATACATGTATATTATATATATAAATATAAATATATATATATATAATGTATATACATAATCAATCAGAAAAGATGGTGCATGACTCTAAAGCTAGGTCATAAAAGACACTGCAGCTTTTGCCTAGCTCTGTCTTGGATCACTCACTCCAGAGGAAGCCAGCCTCCATCGTGTGAAGGCACTCAGGCAGCTCTAGGGAGAGGTCCACGTGGAGAAGACATGCAGCCTCCTGCCAACAGTCAGCCCCCACAAGCCATCCATGGGAGGGAGCCAATTTGGAAGAAGATCCTTCAGCCCCACTCAAGTTTTCAGATGGCTACAGCTCCAGTCAGTGTCTTGACTCCAACTTCATGAGAAACCCTGAATTAGAATCCAACTAAGCCGGTCCCAAATTCCCGACCCATAGAAATAAAGAAAGAAGAAATAATGTCAATCAAAACGTGACTCTTTCTTCTAACCTCACCTCAACTGGAAATCTTTTTATAAGTCTTTTGGTATTTGGTAAATCCAGGGTGTCTAAATGTTTTCTAGTGTTGCACTGTTCACATTCCCTAGTGAGAGAGAACACCCTTTATTTGTAGCTAAAAGCTTAAGAGTTGTGAAATGAAAAATTCAATCATTTCCACACTAAAACTTGAAAACTTTCTGTGATAATTCTGGTTTTAATTCTTGTTTATATTACAATTTCTAAATTAGGTCTGAACTTAATGCACCCTATGTGAATACGAGTGTCTGTGCATGGACACTCGAACTATAATAAAACCTTATATATAATTGGTGCTTTGTATACACTTTCATTTAGAAGACACTCCCATGTAGTCTTCATGGTAATGTCTGAGAAGCTCTCAGGGAAGGTACTCTTTCCATTTTACAGATGAGAAAATTGATTGTCAAAGGAATGGTCAATCTAGAATTTCTCTACATCCTAGTTCAGTTTCTCACATTGCTCTACTCGGTTGTTGGCAGGGTTTGTACTGACCTGAGGTAATTAAGTCAAGGGCAGCAGGAACTCCAATGAGTCTGGGGAGAAGCTGGGTTCCTCTTGCACCAGGAAGGAGTCCTAATGTGACTTCTGGGAAGCCAATTTGAGCCTATCAAAGTTTGAAGGCATGAAGATCATAAGAATGAGGTGACCTGTAGAGCCAAGGCAAGCATTCCCCTGGATTTCCCACACTCTCAAAAACCCTGTTTCATACTATTTGGCAAGAGTTTCTACAGGGCAAATTTAGTGCACACTCTACTTTAGTTAACAGAATAAGCAGAGCTGTGCTGTCCCTAAGTCTTCATGTTGAAACACATCTCTAGCTTCTTACACATTTTTTCTCTGACTCCATTATGACCTGTTTGGGCCAACAAAAATGATACTCTCCAGAAACAGCTTTATGGAGCCCTAAAAAAGCCAGGCAGCCAAGAAATTAAAAAGACAACTGACAGAATAAGAGAGAATATTTGCTAATCAGATATGTAGAATACATAAAGAACTTTTTCAACTCAATAATAAAAAGACAATCCAATTAAAAAGGGGCAAAGGATCTGCATAGACATTTCTCCAAAGAAGAGATACAAAATGGCCAGTAAGCACATGAAGAGATGTTCAATATCGTTAGCCATCAGGAAAATGCAAATCAAAACCACAAGATACTACTTCACGTCCAGTAGGATGAGTATTATAAAAAGACAGACAATAACAAGTGTTCGAGAGAAGGTAGAGAATACAAAACCCTCATATATTGTTAGTGGAAATATAAAATGGTACAGTCACTTTGGAAAACAATTTAGCAGTTCCTGAAAGGTTAAACATACAGTCACCATATGACCCAGCAATTCCACTCCTGGATATATGCCCAAAAGAAAAGAAAACATATCCACACACACACAAAAATGGTTCATGAATTTTCACAGCATCATTATTCACAAAAGCCAAGAAAATGGAAACAACTCAAATGTCCATCAATTGATGAATGGAAGAAGAAAATGTGGTTTATCCATACAGGGGAATATTATTAGGCATAGAAAGGAACGAAGTACTGATAGAGGCTACATGGGTGAACCTTGAAAACATTATGCTCAGTGATAGAAACCAGTCATAAAGGACAACATATTGTATGATTCCATTCATATGAAATGTCTAGAATGGGCAAACCCATAGGACCGAAAGTAGATTAGTGGTTGCCTAGGACTGGGGAGAGGATAGATGGTAGGTTACTCCTTCAGGTACAAATTTTCTTTTTGGGATGATAAAGTGTTCTAAAATTAACTGTGGTAACGGTTACACAACTCTGTGAATATGCTAATATACCATTCAACTGTATAATTTAAATTAGTGCATTATATGGTATTTGAATTATATCTCAATAAAGCTACTATGGAAAAATAATCAGGCAACCACCTCTGTCCAGACAAGAAAGTAAGCTTGACTCCTTTACCACATGCCTCTCCTGGCTATTTAACAGTGGCTAAAGCTTGGGGCATCTGGGTGGCTCCGTCAGTTGAGTGTGTCTGGCTCTTGATTTCGGTACAGGTCATGGTCTCAGGGTTGCGAGATCGAGCCCTGCATTGGGCTCGTGCTAAGCGTGGAGGCTGCTTGGGATTCTCTCTTTCCCTCTCCCTCTTGTCTGCACCGCCTGCCACCCCCCCACCCCCTGCACACATACACATGCCCTCTGTTTAAAAAAAAAAAAAAAGTGGCTAAAGCTCTGTTAGTCATCTTCCAGGTACAGGACGGGAGGAGAGTACTTTAAAGCAGACTGTCATGTACCCACATTGTGATGCCTACAGCTCCAAAATAAATTTTTGAGCCTCAACCACACAAGGCTTTCCTAACAGTCAGTCATGATTTTTTCCACCACTGTTCATCCCCATTCCCTGACTTATTATTGCTCATAACTTAGATCTGCACTCAGTGTGCAGAAGGCATATAAGAGGGACACAGAAAAAGGAGCACTTATGATATAGGTCTTTATTCATAAGCCTTTATAAAAATTGAAATGCCCTGAGGAAATAGTGAAATAAATTATGGTATATCTATAAGACAAAATTATGCAGCAATTTAAAATGATATTTTTAAAGACTATTTACAGTAAGATTAACAGCAAATGTCTCATCAGAAACCACGGAGGCCAAAAGGCAGTGGGATGACATATTCAAAGCACTGAAAGAAAGAACGTGTCAAACAAGGACTCTATACCTGGCAAAACAAGCTTTTGAAAATGAAGGCAAATTAGGGGCGCCTGAGTGGCTCAGTCAGTTCAGTGTCTGACTCTTGGTTTCTGCTCCGGTCATGATCTCATGGGTTGTGAGATCGAGCCCTGAGCTCTGAGCTCAGTGAGGAGTCTGCTTGAAGATTCTCTCTCTCTGACCCTCCCCTGACTCGTGCACACAGGCGTGCACATGTGTGCTCTCTCTCTCTAAAATAAATAAATATATGTTTAAAAAAGATAGCAAAGAAAAAAAAAGCTGTAAGAAAAAAATATTAATTAGGAAAAAGTCCAGAAGAAAACAAAATAGAATGCTAATAGTGGTTATTTCTGAACTGTAAGTTTATGGGTGATTTTAGTCTACATCTTTATAGGTTCCTGTATTTTCTAGTCTATTACAATGATCAATATTATCTCTATCCTTAGAAAAATATGTTACTTACAAAACTGTCACCATTGTAAGACTGGTATCACAGACCTCATCTACAAACCTAAGAGCCCAAATTAAATCTGTTTACGGAAACAAATGGATGTACAGTTTTGTGCTATTTTTGAACAGGAAATTGTCTTCATAGGTACTGATAATTATGAGGGACCACAAAACTGGAACCTTTGAGATAGGAAATAAAATTTTAAAAAGTACACATACTCAGGATGATAGGCAAAATATTTCATAGCTTGCACTGCACGAGCATGGCTCCGAGGAGCCTGACCTGAGTCATACTACTGGAGCAGGGTCCTGGGGGCCCAGTACCGACCCAGGAGTTCCCCTTAGGTGGTGGATCATGGGGAGACCCAAGGGATAGGGTTAGGGGAAGCAAAAGAACAGTCACGGGGCTCAGGCTATTAGCCATTCACCCATGAGAATGGACATATTTCAACAACTACTATCCTGGTGCTCGTACGTAGCAGCTGAAAAACCAGTGTTAAAAATATGAGTTGCCAGCCAGTGAGCTGGCCCTTTAAAACTATCACCTCTAAGGCTTACACAGCATTTAGAATTTGCCTTAAAGTTCCCCCCACGAAGCCCCTAATGGAGCTTTGGCTGTTACCTCTGCATGAGCAATCCTATAGTGACAGCCCAGGGCCAGCTCCAGTCCCCCTCCTAAAGCCAGGCCTTGAATAGCTGCCACGGTGGGCTTCTCATTTCTCTGTATTTCATCTACTACATGTCCCAGTACCAAGCCAGGTTTTCCAGGTGCACTGAAGTTGTGGATATCAGCACCTAAGGACACAGACAAGGAAGAAGAGAGCTGAGAAAGACTTGGGTTCTGTCATATAACAATAAGGTAACAGATCACTCTCAAGGAATCACAGACCTCTCTGGGCCCATGAAACATTTCATCGTTTGGTTGGACACACAGTGAAGAAAAAACAGCCTGGAAAATGTAGAACAATATGAGAGAAAATCCCCAAATCTTTATCAGGAATCCTGTAATCTTCTAAAATCTAGCTTTCCATATGATAGGCAGCCACTCACCCTTTAAAAAAATTAAGGGGTTTCTAGGTGGCATAGTCAGTTAAGTGTCTGACTTTTGGTTTCAGCTCAGGTCATGATCTCAGGGTCCTGGGATCGAGCCCCACATCAGGCTCCATGCCCAGCGGGGAGTCGGCTTGAGATTCTCTCTCCCTCTCACATTCGTGTGCTCTCTCTTTCTTTCTCTAAAATGAATAAATAAAATCTTTAAAAAGATTTTAAAAAATTAAAAAGCTCAGAGGCACCTGGGTGGCTTGGTTGGTTGAGGGCCTGACTCTTGGTTTTAGCTCAGGTCATGACCTCAGGATTGTGAGATCAAGTCCCGGGTAGGGCTCCACGCTCGGCAGAGTCAGCTTGAGATTCTTTCCCTCTCCCTCTTCCTCCACTTCTGCCCCTCCCCCTGCTTGCACATGCATTCTCTCTCTCAAATAAATCAATACATAAAATCTTAAAAAAACAAAACAAAACATTAAAAAGCCCAAAGAAGGGGAACAGAGATTCTGAGGTTGAGCCAGCCCTTCCTATTTTTTTTGCATGGTGTTGTTCACCAACCCTATTCACAGCCATTTAGACCCATATCTTTGTTAAGAACGTGAAGTCATTACAACATAAAACTTGAAACACACATATTTATGAGTTATATATTCATCAACCAGCTTGGAATTATGTTTTCATAATAATTTTTTGTGATCAAGAGAAGTAACAACATTTATTTGTTTTCCTAATCATAAAAATAACACATGTGGGGCGCCTGGGTGGCTCGATTGGTTACACGTCTGCCTTTGGCTCAGGTCATGATCCCAGGGTCCTGGGATCGAAATCCGAATTGTGCTCCCTGCTCAGTAGGAAGCCTACTTCTCCCTCTCCCTCTCCCTCACCCTCTGCCACTCCCTCTGCTTGTGCTTGCTCTAATAAACAAAATCTTAAAAAAAAAAAAAAAAAAAACACATGCATTACAGAAAATCTGAAAAACATACAAAATAATAAAGAACATAAAGACCACCTAAAAAATCATCACACAGAGATAACAATGTAATATTCTAGTGAATTCTTAGTTGTTTCCCAGTTCATATGTGTAAATGGCTTTGTAATCTTCAGTAAGTTATTTATTTAGCCTCTTAATCTTAACACCTATCTTAAATGACTTACGAGAGAATTAAACGAAAGTCTATAATATTTAACAATACTGAGAGCATTCTATAGCATCATTTTTTAAAATATTTTCCTTTTTTCACATAACATTATAAATACCGAGCATTTTCCCTATAGCATTATCTATTCTTTAAAAACATTAGGGTGGCTTAGTTGGTTAAGCGTCTGCCTCTGGGATCCAGTCCCGCATGAGGGCTCCTTGCTCAGCAGGGAGGCTGCTTCTCCCTCTGCCTGCCTCTGTGCTCTTTCTCTCTCTCTGTCAAATAAATAAATAAAATCTTAAAAAAAAAAAAAAAAAAAAGCAGCTCTTTCTGCCCATGGGTCCTGTCCCTGTGCTTTAATGAGACCACCTTTTTGCACCCAAGTAAGTAAGTAAATAAATAAATACATTAAGCTTGGTATAAGTTAAAAAGTTAAAATATGAGTATTTCATATTAAGCCTATTCATCTTTTTGTTTCTACCTGCTCCTTACCTAACGTTATGTTTTTTTCTTACCAATCCATCATATTCACGTTTTAACCTAGTGTTATTATTATTGTTATTATTTAGATTCCTTTTTGGCTTAAGAAAAACAAGATCTATTTCAGCCTGTATTTCAGGCCTATCAATCCTGTAACTTTATATTTAAACGATTTTCATATCCTAACAGCAATTAGCACATATTGGATAATTACTTTACATCAGGCACCGTGCTAAATAGTTTCATATACTCTCTTATTTAATTTTCTTAACACCTAGATTAAGTGTGTAACAATCCCCATTTCACAGGTCAGGAAGTTGAGGCTTTGAGTTGTTAAGTGGCTAGTTCAGACATATGCCCAGTTAATCACTGGTAGAATAAGGATTTGAACTCAGACAGTTTACATAGCCCGCATTCTTTTTTTTTTTTTTTTTAAGATTTTATTTATTTATTTATTTGACAGAGAGAGACAGCCAGCGAGAGAGGGAACACAAGCAGGGGGAGTGGGAGAGGAAGAAGCAGGCTCCCAGCGGAGAAGCCTGATGCGGGGCTTGATCCCAGAACACCGGGATCATGCCCTGAGCCAAAGGCAGACGCTTAACGACTGAGCCACACAGGTGCCCCCATAGCCCACATTCTTAAATGTTATACTTACATCCTTCTACTTGCAGCGTAAGGTTAGTATTATTATCCCATTTTACAGAAACCAAGGCACAGACAAGAGTTCAGTGATTTCACTTTTTAATTGTTTTTTTCTGGCATATAGAAATGTAATTAATTTTTGGATATTGATTGTATATCCAGCAAAATTCTCATATTAATTCTAACAATTTTCTAATAGATTATTTTGATTTTTCTGCAAACACTATCATATCTTCTGGATAACGAAGTTTCATTTCTTCCTTTCCAATCCCTATACCTGCCATTTGTTTTTCTGGGCTTACTGGGCTGACCAGGGCCTGGAACACAATGTCAAATAGAAATGGTGATAGCAGTTAGCCTCGTCTTGTTCCTTTCTCATAAGGGAAGCTTTCAATTTACCATTTTATTTGATGTTTGCTGTAGGTTTTCCAAAATGAATTAAGACATTTTCTTTCTATACCTAGTTTACCAGGAGTTTTTATTTTTAATACATGTCAAATGTTATCAAATTTTTTTTCTGCATTTCTTGAAAAAAAATCACGTTTTTTTCTCTTGCAATCTTTTAATAGGATGAAATACATTAATTTTCTAATGTTCAACCAATCAGGTATTTCTGGGAAAAAGGTGATGTCTTCCATTTTTTATATGTTGTTAGATTCAATTTCATAATATGTTGTTCAAGATTTTTTGTATCTAGGTTTATGGATGAAACTGGCCTTTCATTTTGCTTTTTTTTTTCATTGTAAATTTCATTTGCAAATTTTGTTTTTTTATACTGGCCTTGACAGCTATTGTACCAAGGTTATGCTAGCCTCACAAAATGAATTGGAAATTGTACTGGATTGAACCTACGAAACTTACTTTATCTAGAAATAGGGTCTTTGCAGATATAATTGAGTTATAATAAGATCATACTGGATAAGAGTGGATCTGTGTAAGCTCAGGGAAATCTGGACACAGGGGAGATGGCCATGGGAAGAGAGAGGCAGAGACAGGAGTGAGAGAGCAGCAAGCCAGGAAACAGCAAAGGTTGCCAGCAACCACAGACGGCAAGGTAAGATTCTTCCCTAGAGCCTCTGGAGTAAGAACGGCCTTGCAGGTATCTTGATTTTGAACTTCTACCCTCCAGAACTATGAGAGAACAGACTTCTGGTGTTTTAAGTCATCTACTTAAAGTCATTTGTTACCGTAGCCCTAGGAAGCTAATACGGGAAGTGTTCCCTCTTTTTTTATTCCCTAAAACATTTGTGTAAAATTAGGATATTTTCCTTGACTTTTTAGTTAGAGTCATCTGGGGCTGGAATTTACTTTGTGAGATTTTTGATTACTGGCTCAATTTCTTGAATGGTTTTCAATTTCCTCTTGAGTCATATTTGTAAGCCACAATATTTTCATAATATTTTCGTTATCCTTTTTAATGGCTACAGCATCTGCAGTGATATCCCATTCACCATTCCTTATATACATCGTGCCTTCTCTTTTTTTCTTGATCCATCTTTCCAAAGTTTTGTCAATTTTACTAGTCTTTCCAAGAACTAACTTTTGACATAGTCTTAAATCACATTTGTTTCTATCTCATTAATTTTTCCTCCTCATTATTCCCTTCCTTCTACTTCATTGGGTCTATTTCACTGCTTGTTTTGTTAGTTCCTTGATATAGATGCTTAGCTCGTTATATTTCAGTCTGTTTTCCTTTCTGATAAATACCTTTACGGTTATAAATCTCCTGCTAAGTTTTGCTTTAGCTGTATTCCTCAAGTTATACATGTTGCATTTTCACTATCATTGAGTTCAAAATATTTTCTAAATTCTATTATGATTTCTGTTTTGCCTCGGAGATTATTAAGAAGTGAATTTAATTTCTAATTCTAGTTATATTTTTGTTACTGATTTCTAGTTTAATTGCACTGTTGTCAGAATATGTATTGCAAATGAAATTTATTGAGAAGTTTTGTGGTCCAGTATCTGGTCAAATTTGTAAATGTTGAGATTTGAGAAGAATGTATATTTTCCAATTGTTGGGTGCATTATTCTATATAAATCCATTAAGTCTAACAACTCATAATGCTTTTCTAGGAAAATAACTTTTCCTGTCCTTGACCTCTAACTACACTCTCTCTTTTCTATCTCCTTTCTTACAAAGAAATAATCAAGTTCTCCATAATTGGGATCCCTCTCTCCATGCCACAAAGTCACTGTCTTGGACTGCTGACCTCAAGTGTTCAAACAACAAGTAAGCCATTTAATAACTGGTTAACGTTTGGCACAGTATTTTAATCTCTCAGGCTCATCCTTCTCATCCGTAAATGGAGATGGTTGGATTTACTGAGGATTAAAATATAATACATGTAAAAATACTATTTTCATTATTAATAAATAAATTACCTACATAACTGGCAAGGTAGTTGGCAATTATTATAATGACTAACATTTTTACATTTCTTTATTGTCATGATTCCAATATCTGGCTCTTCTCAGGTTTCAATTAACATACACTAAATTCCCTTGGCTGCAGTAAGATCACATAGGCCCTCCTATCCACGTGACTTTTGTCAAAGAGCATAAACATATTCAATTGGGAAAAGAAGAAAAACTGTCACAAATACCACTGAATCTCCATTTCAGATTCTTCTGCCATATTCAATATTTTTGCATCTTCATGGAAGAACCCAATAAAGATTGCCATGGTCGCTGAGATGGGTGACCCTCACAAGAAAAATGAACTCCATTTCAAGTCTGTGTGAAATAAACAATAACATTTACTGAACATCTGATGCAGGCAGGCACTGCACTGGGGACTTTCAGATATATCTCATGCAACCTCCCAGAAACCTGTTAAGATAGATATTATTACCTACTTTCGTTTTTTTAAAGATTTTATTTATCTATTTGAGAGATGGCAAGCAGAATGAGACAGCAAGCATGGGGGGGGGGGGAGAGGTAAAGGGAGAGGGACAAGCAGACTCCCCACTGAGCAGGGAGCCCACTTGGGGCTCCATCCCAGGACCCCGGGATCATGACCTGAACCGAAGGCAGACGCTTAACCGACTGAGCCACCCAGGCGGCCCTACTATCTACCTTCTTTTTTTTTTTTAAGATTTTATTTATTTATTTGACAGAGAGACAGCCAGCGAGAGAGGGAACACAAGCAGGGGGAGTGGGAGAGGAAGAAGCAGACTCCTAGCGGAGGAGCCTGATGTGGGGCTCGATCCCACAACACTGGGTTCACTCCCTGAGCCGAAGGCAGCCGCTTAATGACTGCGCCACCCAGGCACCCCAGCTATCTACCTTCTAAGCAGAGAAACTGAGGTTCCGGAGATTACAGGGATTTGCCCAAGCTCACATAGGGTGGAGAAATATGCAGAGCAGGTTTGTACCAACACACCTGCTAGTGTTAGTTAGTGTATACTAGCAGGTATAACACCCATCAAGCCTGGCACTGAATGTCCGCCAAAGGCCCAATCCAATAAAAAAGAGAGTAAGGTCAGAATCTTTGCCGGGTCTCTTTGTGACTCTGTCTCTCTACAGTGTTCCTCATTCCCACTCAACTCTCCCATATCCTTTACCAACTCTAAGGCATTACCCCACAGAGACAGCTCACGCAGTATTGGTCTCGGTCTGTGGCTGGTTTCCGGAGACAGTGGGAGAGGGTTAGGGACTGGTTACCTGCAGAGAATTTGCCATCTGCTCCACAAATCACAATGGCTTTTACTGTATGGTCTGTTATAGCTTTCCGCAGTCCCTCTTTTAGTCCATGGAGTACGGCCGCACTAAAAGGAAAAAAATACATGAGGCATTAGAATTTAATTTCTACCATCTCAGAGTTTTTTCCTTTTCTAACAATGGAAAATGAAACACACAATGGATAAAAACCCTAGTTACTTACTATTCAGTTTTCGCTAATTTAATCAACCGATAATATATATGTTGGGGCGCCTGGGTGGCTCAGTTGTTTAAGCATCTGCCTTCGGCTCAGGTCATAATCCCAAGGTGCTGGGATCGAGCCCCATGTCAGGCTCCCTGCTCAGTGGGGAGTCTGCTTCTCCTTCACCCTCTGCCCCTCCACCCCACTCATGTTCTCTCTCTCACTCACTTTCTCTGTCTCAGATAAATAAATAAAAATCTTAAAAATATAATACATATGTCAACTGTGAATTAAACATGAAGCTAAATAAATAAACTTCTTAAAAAATAAAATTAAATTAAAAAAAATAAAATTTTTCCTTAACTTTGCTGTAACTTTGACCACACAGAAGCAGCACTCATCAATTTTAAAATATTATTGTACATTCTCTATGTACAGGAAAAGGAGTCTACAAAATCCTAGGAAACAACAAAATACCACACTAAGATAAGTGCTGTAATAAAATTACAACGAAAGTGATGTGGACGTTCACAAAGAGAAGAATTTACTTACAATTTGTCATATTAGCAAAATATAAGAAAACTGAAATAGTCTAAAAGAAACAACTTAAGAGACGTGTCAAGGGCTTCAAGTTACCCCAAATATCCAACCCTCCCCACTTTCTTCCAAGTATTAAGCATCTAGTCTTTAGCTGGATACATGACTGCCCAAAGTAAAGACTGCATTTTCCAGCCTGCTACGCAGGGAAGACAGTGTAAGGCATTAAGTTCTGACCAACAGGATGGCAGCAACTGTGGCAAGAGTCCTAAAGGATTGGGGATGCTTTTCTCTGATCCTTTTCTGGCAGGAATGGGGATGTGATGGCTAGATCATGGGCAGCCGTCATGGACCAAGAGGTGGAAGCCGAGTATTGAGGATGGCAGAGCAAGAGATAAATAGATGGGGTCCCTGATGATTGTGGAGAAGTCATGCCATTCTAAGACACTGCTGTGAAAGAAATCAACCTTGTCTTGTTTAATCCACTACTCTCTTGAGTTTTCTGTCTCTGACAGCCAAACCTAATACTAACTAAGGAGGCAAAGGCAAGGTCTGGGAAAGAAAAGACATATAATAGACTGCTAAGTTTCATTGATGAGGGAGTCATCTACAGAAGAGAGTCAGGATTGAATGAGTCTGCCAAAGGAAAAGAGAGCTGGGGGTATACACCCTCACTGAAGAAGTGGGAGAGGCTCAGCAGAGCAATTCAGTACCAAGGGAGGCCAAAGTCACAAAGATCAAGAGAAGAGAATTTGCCAAGAAATAGAGGATCAGTAAGTGTCAGGGGATGGTGAAGGAGGAGAACCTGGGAAATGTGATGAGGAACTGCTTAAAGGAAAAATGACAGAACCAGAATCCAATCAGTTTATACTGGAATTTTAAGCATTCTGGGTAAAAGGTCTGTCCTAGTATACAGGGTGAAAAAAAAATCTTACACACACACACACACACACACACACACAAAACCACAACAAACTCCTAGAAAAGCCAGATTGTTCAGACCAGCAACTATAAGTTAAAAATCTCGGGAAATAAAGGAGATACTGGTATATATTAACTCCCTTTCACCTAGTTACTTTTCATCATTTAACCTGGAGGAAACCAAACCAAACTTCTTGGCTTTGACTGCTTAATTTGAAACCAAATCTGCTAGGAGTGCCTGGGCTCAGCTGGTTAAGCATCAACTCTTGATCTCAGCTCAGGTCATGATCTCAGGGTCATGGGACTGAGTCCCCCACACAGTCCCCCCACCACATCCAGCCCTACATGAGGCCCCACGTTGGCTCGGTGCTCAGCAGGGAGTCTGCTTGAGATTCTCTCTCTCCCTCTGCCCCTCCCCCTGTGCTTGCTCCCTCTCTCCCTCTCTCTCTAAACTAAATAAATAAATCTTAAAAGAAGGAGCAGGAGGGGGGGAAGAGGAAGAAGAGGAAGAGGAGGAAGAAGAAGAGAGAAACCAAATCTGCTAATGAGATTTGGACCCATCCAGAATACTCAGAAGTCCAAAAGGCAAGTATTTCCTCTGCATAAATAATGGCTGCAAAAGTAGCCAAAATCAGTGCTCCTGAGGACAAGAGGCTGGCTTCCCCCATTTCAACCAAACTCTACTCTTTTATTTCTTATGGTCCTGCTAATTTTGCAAAATTCAAACAAAGGGAAATGAAAATGGTTGTAAACAGATACAGCTTTACTAGATTCAAGCTGAGTAAAGGGCCCACAGCCTTGTAGCAATGATAAGTTTACAGGGGTTAAGAAATTATTTTCTCCCCTTAATATTGTGCAAGTATGGAGAAATCGAGTCTAGAGTAAAGATCACATTTTCATGGGGGCTGACCAAAGTTCTTTAGCTTCTGTGATTTTAGGAAGCCTTTCCTGTGACAGTTTTTTAAAACCAAAGGTCATCAAATCAAATTTGTGACTTGTGACCAGAGTTTTTTAAATTAGAGAAATAGAAGAGAAGAGAAAAATAGAATATGACAAACTAGGGGCGCCTGGGTGGCTCAGTTGTTAAGCGTCTGCCTTAGGCTCAGGGTGTGATCCCGGCGTTATGGGATCGAGCCCCACATCGGGCTCCTCTGCTGGCAGCCTGCTTCTTCCTCTCCCCCTCCCCCTGCTTGTGTTCCCTCTTTCGCTGGCTGTCTCTCTGTCAAATAAATAAATAAAATCTTAAAAAAAAAAAATGACAAACTACATAATATGTAAGGGTAAGGGTTTTGTTTGGTTTGGTTTTTTGTTTGTTTTTAGTAGGCTCCACTCCCAGCACGGAGCCCAGTGCAGGGCTTGAAGTCACAACCTGCCCCCCCCAGATCAAGACCTGGCTGAACTCAAGAGTCGGATGCCTGACAGACTGAGCCACCCAGGCACCCCATAAGGAAAAGTTTTGTTTCACAAAACTTTGTTTTCAGTTATGTATGTGTATGTGTGTGTATTAGGCTGCTGTGTAAAACACGGGAAGCCTGAAAGCCATTGTCTGAGAGACGGGCCTAGTAATCAGACATATCCTACACTTATGAAGAGGGTTGGCATTCATCTGAATGGAAGGAAACTTGGTGGCTAAACTAGCAAAGGATTTAAACTATATGTTTGGGCCAAAAAAAAAAAAATTCAAATAAGAATCAGTGAGCTAGGAAGAGATAATTTCCCATATACAAGTAGCAAGGGGAAAAGGAAGGAAAGAAAAGTATAAAGAAAAGAAATAGGGGGAGCGTGCCTGGGTTGAAGCCCCACATTGAATGTGGAATTACTTAAAAATAAAAATCTTTAGGGGCGCCTGGGTAGCTCAGTCGTTAAGCATCTGCCTTCGGCTCAGGGCGTGATCCCAGCGTTCTGGGATCGAGCCCCACATCAGGCTCCTCGGCTGGGAGCCTGCTTCTTCCTCTCCCACTCCCCCTGCTTGTGTTCCCTCTCTCGCTGGCTGTCTCTCTCTGTGTCAAATAAATAAATAAAATCTTTTTAAAAAATAAATAAATAAATAAAAATAAATAAATAAAAATCTTTAAAAAAAGAAAAAAATAGGCAACCTAAATTTGATGAACACGGTGGGGTATATACCTCGATGTAAAATACAACTTCAGAATGGGTGCCTGGCTGGCTCAGTCGGTAGAGCGTGTGATTCTTGATCTCAGGGTCATTCGTTCAAACCCCACATTGGGTGTCGAATTACTCAAAAATAAAATCTTAAAAAAATATATGTATATAACTTCAGAAGAAGATAGAAGGAAGGGCGGGAAAGCATTCCCAAGTACAGAAAGCCTGATGAAGCTGAAATAAACCCCAGGCAGCAGCGCCTGCTGGGAAGGACTTCCATGACAGGGAGCTAACACCTGTGCAAAGCCAGCGCACGTCCCCGGCGTAACCAGCACATTATGAGGTAGAGGCAAACATGTCTCTTGCAAGGGGGGAGGGGCAGGCTAAATACAAGAAACGTTTAAAGTCGTTATGAGAAAATATTTCTAGTTATGGTATAAGACTGAAACTTTTTTCCCGATTTCAGTGACGGGCATGGTTTGCCGTTATGAGCAGAGGCTGACGCAGTCCTAGTATCTAGTGTCTCCAACTAAAACACACACAAGTCCAAAATGGATACGTAATAATTTCACTTCTGTTCTTCTTCATCAAAACCAAAATAACAGATATTTTGCTTTTTTTCCTGAGAATCGCAAGTGGACATATTCTTGTAGGATTTTATTCCTGCACTTTTTTTGTATTATTAAATGCAATGACTTATATTAAAAATAAGAATTACACTAATACTCATGATAAAATCAAATCTGATGACACTAAGGTAAAAATTCAGTTAAAATTAGCAGGCCTCCTCATTCCAGTCTCTTTTGGCTCCAGCCCTATGTGATAAGAACGTTGACCAAAGGCCTTTCTTGCTGTTTTATATATTCTTTGTAAATTATAATTTGTTAATCCTACTCTCTGAGGATGGGTGGTTCTTTCCTGGGCTGATGGATCAGTATCCTTTTTACAAAAATATGCAAGAACCAAACCTATATAATTAAACATTTTAAAAATTAAAAACAGGGGCGCCTGGGTGGCACAGCGGTTAAGCGCCTGCCTTCCGCTCAGGGCTGATCCCGGCATTATGGGATCGAGCCCCACATCAGGCTCCTCCGCTATGAGCCTGCATCTTCCTCTCCCACTCCCCCTGCTTGTGTTCCCTCTCTCGCTGGCTGTCTCTATCTCTGTCAAATAAATAAATAAATAAAATCTTTAAAAAAAAAAAATTAAAAACAGAAAAACCACCAGTTTTGAAAGCAGGGCTGCAAGTACACCTCACACATTTTTATGAAATGTTTAATAAGTAAGACGCTTCACGATGAAGTAAAAGAAGATAAACTGCTCAAACACTCGTTCTTCAGGAAATGCTACTGAACAGGCTTACTCCAAACATATCTTCCACGGAAGCACCAAGGCCTTGAGTTTAGAACAGATCAGGAGAGAGAACTTTGCATTTCTGCGCCACACATTTCACCTGTTTTCACTGCCTTGGCATTAATGAGGACCTTCTTTACTCTTTTCTCTTTCTTTCTTTTTTTTTTTTTTTTTTTACAAATGTGAAGCCACCTTCTCATCGGATTTTTAAATCTTTCCGTCACACATTGTTAGGGTGGCCTGGACTTGAGGTTGGGAAATGAGGGATCAAGGTCCAGCCAGCATTGTTCACCTTTGGAACAGAACGTACACCAGATAAGTCAAAGCTGCTAGCGAGCAGAAGGGCTGAGCACGAAGCTGGCTAGGCCGACCCGGGTTCGAGCCCAGATCCCCCCCACTTAGTAGCCCTCCGTCTGCCTCTGAGCCTCAGTTTCCTCACCAGAGAAGCAGGGATTAGAGTTCGCCGCGAACATTAACCAAGCTAATTTAAGCACAAGGCCCTGGCATGCGCCGCGGTTCCATCTGGGCCAGTGTCTTTCTGCGTTTAAACCAGCAGGGGGGTCAAAGCCTCAGAGCAGGCAGGCGGCGAAGGGCGCGCCGTCCCCGGGGCCGGGGGCCACCGAGCCCGTTACCTGATGGCGTTGACCGGCGGGTTTCGGAGGCGGATTAGCGCCAGGCTGTTCCGCAGCCGCGTGTACTCGGCCATGTCTCCGCCTTGCGGAGATCGTCTCCGCTTCCCCGCGCTGGGCGATGCCGCTTTCCCCCACGCGCGGGGCCGGCCCGGCGAGGAGGGGCGCCCGCTGAGCCAATGCGAGCCCGGCGCCGCCTCCCACCGCCCCCCAGCCGCCGGAGGCCCCGGGCGTCGCCGCCGGCCCTCCCACACGCTTCTCCTCCTCCCCCCTCCCCGCCCCCGCGCTCCGCAGGCGCCTGTGCTCTCTTTCTCTGCGCAGGTTCCCATCGCCACGTAGATCCGGGAGGACCGTGGAAAATAGGTGTGATTGCCAGCAAGTCGAAGTTTGCAACCCTGCCTTCGCGGGACAACTTCTGGGTTCACTAACTTGGTGGAGCTGTCATCAGTTTTCATCTTCAAGAGCCTTCTTAACAGAGATGGATACCTGGGGTCTTACCGATTAGGTGATAGGACACGCGCTTGGAACATAAAATACACGCACCATGAATTTCACCGGTATGGTACCAACCACTTACAGAACAGTAATTTTATCTGTCTTACTATAACGCGCAACCTAGTGAAATGTATGGGTATCTTGTCTGCCCCAACCTTCTTTTTTCTTTTTTAAAAAATATCCCCAGTGTTGTTGAGATATAATTGACATACATCACTATATAAGTTAAATGTGTATAGCATAATGACTCACATAGATTGGGAAATGATTGCCCCAATAAGTTTAGTTAACATTTGGCATCTCATATAGATACAAAATAGACAAAAGGAAAAAAAAAAACCCTCTCTTCTGTCATTCCTAAGGATTGTGATTTCTAATATTTCATTCATCCATGAATTGAGCAGCTATTATGTGCTAGGCCTGGGCAGAAGACGAAAGATAAACCAGGCCCAGCCCCTTCCCTCCAAAAGTGCACCACTGAAACAAGGTTTTTCTAGATGCCATCAGCCCCTGGTGGCCCTCACAGTCCATCACGTGGTCGTAAGGCAGTCTGGAAGTTTCAGAGGAAAACAAAACAAAACAATGGAATGATTTCGTTCACTGATGTTTCGCAAATCTCAGCTAGGATTAGGGACTATTTTCATACTCTTTGACTTCTTGGAAATAAAAACAGTTTCCAAGTCTTGGAAAGTAGGATTGCTTTGAGGTCCTGGGAACAAGCCGCAGTATGAAGGTATCCAACCTATCAGGGACAGCCAGTCTAGCAAGGACAGCCCGCATTTCTAGTGGCCTCCCAATCACAAACAATCCAGTGGACAAAACCCAACTTCTACAGGCGATATCAATCTCTGATGCCTCTGAAAATTTCAAGTGATATTGTCTTTTTTTAAAGGATAATGAATTTTTAAATTGAGATCTAACACACTATCCCATTTATCCTTTTAAAGTGTGCAATTCAAGGGCGCCTAGTGGCTCAGTTGGTTAAGTGACTGCCTTTGGCTCAGGTCATGATCCTGGAGTCCCAGGATCGAGTCCGGCATTGGGCTCCCCGCTCAGTGGGGAGTCTGCTTCTGCTTCTGACCCTCTCCCCTCTCATGCTCTCTCTCACTCTGTCTCTCCAATAAATAAATAAATAAAATCTTTAAAAAAATAGAGTGTACAATTCAATGATTTTTAGTATATCCACAAGGTGTACATGATCACCACTCTCAAATTCCAGAATATTTTAATCATTCCGAAATAAACCCTGTACCCACCACGCAGATTTGCCTATCCCACATATTTCATATAATTGGAATCACACAATATGTGGCCTTTGCACCTGGTGTCTTTCACTTAGTGTAACATTTTTGTTTGTTTTGGGGAAGGAGTGATTCCAGGTCCTCCTAGGTTTGGGTAGTTCCCTGGCTTTGTGGCAACATGACTGCAGTTTTCATATGGTGTTCTCCCTGTGTGGGTGTATCTCTGCAACCAAATTTACCCTTTTTATAAGGACACTAAATGATCCCATCTTAATTTAATCATCTGAAAAGACCCTATTTCCAAATCAGGTCACATTCACAGGTCTTGCTGTCTAGGACTTCACGTCTTTTTGAGGGACACAATTCAAACCATAACAGCCCCCTGCGGTTACTGCAGTAGATGCCCTTTTATGGGGCAGGATGACTTGAGCACAACAAGCAACCAGGCAATCTTGGTATTTGAAGCTACAGAAATGGCAATGACTTCCACTCTTCCGAATCATAATTCATAGTTTAGATTAAGTTACATTTGATTTCTTTTTTTTAAGTGGTCTTCATGCCCAGCGTGGAGCTCAACATAGGACTTGAACTCACAACCCCAAGATCAAGACCTGAGCCGAAATAAAGAGTCATACACTCAACCAACCGAACCACCCAGGCACCCCGGCTTTTTTTTTTTTTTTCCTAAAGAGAGCAAAACTGTCCAGAGTGGGGAAATGTTTATCCTTAAATAACCACACAAGCTAGCTTTTCATATGAATCACTACAAGGAGAAAGATTTGGACCTTACCAGCTACGCCTGAAGGCTATTGGACTTTTAAGAAATTAAAATGAACAGAAAAGATGCAGCCTCCATCTGACATTATTTTTTAGGGAAAGGGGAAAAAGCCCTTTAAATTGGCAGGATGCATACCAAAGTAATAAATGACAACATTTAGAAAAATGGGCTTTTGGTGTTTCACAAGAAAAGGCTTAACACTTAAAATTGCACAAGTTTCCTCCTTTGAAATATGCAGGCAGAACCGTTTATTTATTTGTTTTTCATCTGGATGTTCTGTAGAACATTGTATTCAATTCTAACACCATATTGTGATTCAAGTCGTTTCTCCAGCTAAGTACACTAATGATCATAAACACAATAATACAAAATAAAATAATAACTAACATTTCATTCTTCCCATGTGCCATGCTTTGTCCTAAATGCTTTGCATGTATTGACACACTTAGTCCTTCTCACAGCCCATGGATAAGGTATCGTTCTTTATCACCATTTTATGGAAGAGGCACAGAGAGCTAACTTGCCTAAGGCCACATTGCTACTGAAAGTGGAACCGAAGTTTTAACCCACAGTGTCTGGCTCTGGAGGCTGTGTTAGCGTGTTTCTAAGATTCATCCGTGTTGTATAGTATGCATCAGTGTTTCATCTCTTTCAGTGGCTGAATAATAGTTCATTTATATATATATACCACATTTTGTTTATCCAGTCATCAGTTTATGGGTATTTGGGTTGTTTCCACTTTTTGGCTATTTTTTAAAAAAGATTTTTATTTATTTGAGAGAGAGAGAGAGAGAACGAGCATGGGGAGGGGCAGAGGGAGAGGGAGAAGCAGACTCCCTGCTGAGCAGGGAGCCCAACACAGGGCTTGATCCCAGGACCCTGAGATCATGACCTGAGCCGAAGACAGACGCTTAACCAACTGAGCCACCCAGACGCCCCTCTGAATGTATATATATTTTTCTCTCTTCTAGCCTGAGAATCGTCTTGGAACTACTGAATATGTGTCCATCTCCTCTGCGAGTGTGCACAGTGTGTAGATGTGAGGTGAATTGCTACAGCCATTTTGCCACCCTGAGGGAAGCTGGCCACAAACTGAAGCAGATGCTACCCAAGGCAGAGTTGAGAGGGGAAGAATGGGTCGTGAACGACATCATTGAGTTGCTGGAATAACCAATCCCGATGCCTGTCATAACAGTCCATTTACAGAAGTCAATACATCCCCTATTGTTGAAGCTACATTCTGCTGTGTTTTGTGGAAGATGCAAAGAGGCATTGCCCAGACTCCCCTTCAAGGAAGGACTTGCTGCACAACTCCAGAGAGCATGGCCAGCTGGCAGCCCCTCTGTTAGCTTCTCTAGGATATGCCTCAGCTGCAGAGAGCCACCTTGCTTGAAATTGTACCCTTCCTGAGGCAGACAGCATCCAGTGCAAAGGGTTGGCCATTTCAACCTGACCCAGGATACTCTCTGATGGGCACCACTCACTCTTCAGCTCTCCCCCAAGTTGGCTGAAGATTCCTTCAACCTGAGTAGCAGTTCAACATCTTCCTCTGGCCAATCCTGCTCCTATCCATTCCTAATGAAAATCCCCGTCTTCATATCAGTGTCTGCTTCTCAAAAACACAATCTGTGACAAGATTCCTGTCACATCAGTCAAAAGTATACAAATTTAGATTCCATGGGATAGTTTGAACTTGGTCTTGACTGGAGGAAGGGAAACGCACTCATTACCTTATTTTAAACTTCGTGGAGATTTCAAGTATACACAAAAAATAGAAAGAATATAATGAACCCGAATACACCCAGCTTCAACAATGTCAATATATGACCCATCTCCATTATCTGAACTCTCCCATATTATTTTAAAATAAGTCTCAGACATTAAATGGTTTCATCCATAAATACCACAGAGCACTGATGTTCGCTTTGGGAATGCAATGCAGTGCCTTTTACATTCTCCTCCCAACCCAGCTCCTACCTGTTGTCTCATTTCTTCCTCTTTCCACAACCACAGCTTTCAAAAGAGTATTTTAATAGAAGAAAAGGCAGTATTAGTAAGAGATAAAAGGGCCCAGAAAGAATCCTAGAATCCATTCATTTTTTTAAAAGATTATTTATTTATTTATTTGACAGAGAGAGAGAGACAGCCAGTGAGAGAGGGAACACAAGCAGGGGGAGTGGGAGAGGAAGAAGCAGGCTCCCAGTGGAGCAGGGAGCCTGAGGCGGGGCTCGATCCCAGAACTCTGGGATCACGCCCTGAGCATAAGGCAGATGCTTGATGACTGAGCCACCCAGGCGCCTCCTAGAATCCATTCATTCTTTCACTCATCTAACAAATATTTTAGGCCTGTCATCTCTTAGAGTCTTGGGATGCACAGTTTTTACCCTTATAGGTGGTTGTTCAGGTGTAACGAGGTGTAATGATGTCTTGGTCAGATGAACTAACAAGAAAAGAAGGAAGGAAGGAAGGAAGGAAGGAAGGAAGGAAGGAAGGAAGGAAGGGGAGGAAGAGGAAGGGAGAGAAGGAGGGAGGAAACGTAAGTGCATCTACTAGTGGTTATAGTGGGAAATATGCATTGTTTTCTACTACACGGAACAAGACAAGGTTTACTCCAGGCAGAACCTTAAAGAGGAAATTGAGGCCCAGAGAAGTGAAGTGATTTGTCTAAGGTCACATGCCTTGTTAATAGCAAAGGTAGGTATATAACCCAAATGCTTACTCTAAGACCCAAAGAAGATCTATGTAAATTGGGATTGTTTCAGACTCTTAAAAATGTGATTCAAATGATTTTAAATATGATTAAAACATATTTTTGCATTTATTTTCATCAAGTTATGGTATTTTGGTGGCAAAGGGGGGAAAAGTGCATTGACTGAAAGAAGGAACTAGATGGACCTATGATAATATTAACACTAAATTATTTTTCCATTAAAAGTTCTGCCACCATGGGGCACCTGGCTGGCTCAGTCAGTAAAGCGTGAGACTCTTGATCTTGGGGTTGTAAGTTTGAGCTCCATGTTGGATGTAGAGATATTTATTTATTTATTTATTTAAGTACTTATTATAAATACTTTTTTAAAAAAGCTTTTATTTATTTATTTATTTATTTGACAGAAAGAGAGAAAGCACAAGCAGGGGGAGTGGAAGGCAGAGGGAGAAGCAGGCTCCCTGCTAAGCAAGGAGTCCAATGAGGGATTCGATCCCAGGACCCTGGGATCATGGCCTGAGCCGAAGGCAGATGCTTAACTGACTGAGCCAACCTGGATGTAGAGACTATTTAAAAATAAAGTCTTAAAAAAAAAGTTCTGCCTCCCTCACCAGATAGAAAGTTCCTCAAAAGCAGATTATCTTATTTATCTTTTTTTTAAAACTTATTTATTTTAGAGAGAGAGAGAGCATGGGGGGGGCAGAGGGAGAGAGAGAATCTCAAGCAGACTCCCCACTGTGCATGGAACCCGAAGCAGGGCTCCATCTCACGAACCTGAGATCATGACCTGAGCCGAAATCAAAAGTTGGATGCTCAACCAACTGAGCCACCCAGGCTCTTATTCATCTATGAATACCCAATGCCTGGCATGGTGTTTCTCCTGAATGAATGAATGAATGAATGGAATCAGGAGGTTGAGATTCTAGAACTAGTCAGTTCTAGATTCTAGTCAGAACTAGTCATTCTAGATTCTAGTCAGTTCTCTACTGACTGCCACTGGCTAACTTTGTGACTTTCAACCGATTATTTAATTCTTTTGGTCCACCGATTCATTAAAAATGTCATCTTTCTTAATGCTAGAGTTGGAAGAAAACTTAAATTTCATCTATGCCAAGTACATTCTTCTATGGGTCTATAGAATTACCTAATTATTTGGAACACATACTTAATACCAATATTTGAATAATAATACCCATGCTAACTTTGTCATATTCCTAGAACAAAGACTGAATATTTAAGAGAAGTTGCTTGCAATAGGTTAGTCTAAAAACGATTGTGTAATGTTGGGGCGCCTGGGTGGCTCAGTCAGTTAAGCGTCTGTCTTCAGCTCAGGTCATTATCTCAGGGTCCTAGAATCGAGTGCCGCATCAGGCTCCCTGCTCAGCGGGGAGTCTGCTTCTCCCTCTCCCTCTGCCTCTCCCCCCTGCTCTCATTTGCTCTCTCTCAAATGAATAAATAAAAAATCTTAAAAAAAAAAAAAGATTGTGTCACCTCACTGGCAATGCACTCAGTCTTTCTGTTTACCTTTGGTTACTGCTTGGATCTGTTACTTGTTCCTGTCCAGCCAGTTAAAACAGAAGATAGAGCTCACAGGAGCTGATACGTAACCCCTCAGTTCTGGGTAAATATAAGAAGTTTTCCAGGGGAGAGGGAGCTAACTGTATTTGAAATGAACTCAGCAGTGCCAGATCAGAACATTCAAATGATCATCAGAATCGTGTGGCATCTGCTAGATTACATTGCTCGTCTCTCCTGGACTGGGATTTTCCTGATCCTTCTCACTTGAGAGTGAAGGTCTTGAAAGTGAATCTGCTTTTACCTTATACCAGCTTGAGGCAGATTTTGGGAATGGAGGGAGGTGGTGGACATTTTCAGACTCCACTTGTGGTCCTAGCTCTGGCACTAATTGTGTGACTTTCAGTCAGTTGCTTCTCTGGGTCCAATTTTCCTTACTTGTAACATCAAGAGGTTAACTAAATTATTATCTCTAAAGTTCTTTTTCACTTCTAACATTCTGTGAAGTTTTTGTTATAAGGATAAACCCTCAGCTCAACTGGTCTCCTATTTTTTCCTAGGTTAGGTTTCTTCCTTCCACAATTTATTATCTCCACGTTTTTGAGGACAGAGCCTGGATTTTATTCATCTTTCTTCCAGTATCTAGCACAATAACCAAGCAGGTAGTTGACTTCAAGTAGGGCTGATGTTGATTCCTACACAAAATTCCATCTTTGGAGGAGCTCACACTTCAGAGTAAGGTACCAAGTATCACTAATCACTTGATTAAAAGCTGAGGATACAACAGATAACAGGAAAACTGGTTCCAGCTTTTTTCAACAGCAAAGAAGAGAGTACTTGTAATCGTTAACACTCATTGAGCGCTTCATTGTGCCAGAGGTTTCCATGTATTATCTCAAGTAATATGCACACCACTCCTAGGTTCTAGGTGCTAGTATCATCTCTGCTTCACAAAGAAACGGGCACAGAAAGGTGAAGTAACTTGCCAAGGTAACACCTTTACAAGTGAGAAGCAGCGTTGGACTAGACGGTACAACCTCAGAGCCCGCACTCCGGAGCACTCCACTGAGCAGAAAATTCGGAAAAATCACAGGAACAATCTTGTGTTCAAGACACCGAGGGAGCAGAGGGAAGCGACTGCAGAAGTCTGCAGAAGCTGGCAAACCAGTCTGAAAAACAAAAAATGAATTTCGAGCGGGACTACATAGCCGTGAAGGAAAGCAGGGGGGAAAGAACCCCAAACAAGATGTGGAGCGCGCCTGGATCCCGGGGAAACCAAGGAAGACGTCGGAAGTGACGTCACTAGCGGGGTTTGGTCGCTCAGCGGGACTACCGGGGCCTGCGGAATTTCGGCCGGATGTGATGCACAGGAAGTTACGCCCTGGAGGCGGTACCTGGTGGTGGAGGGCGTCTCGATGGGCGGGGCGGAGCGTCTGTGGTCATCCTGGAACATTGGATTCCCCGCAGGTAACGTGCGGGCCAAGCTTGGACCGGTTAAGGGTGGAAGTTGCTGTTGGTGGCCCAGGTAGTTCGGGCGGGGAGAGGTGGATGTCGCATTAGGCTGGAGGAAAGCCTCCTTGGCGTGGGACTCCCTGGGGAGGGAGAGATACGAGGAAATTCGGGAACGGGGTCGTGAGGACCGAGACTCGTGAGGACCGAGACTGTCGAGGAAATACAGGTTGAGACTTTCAGGAATCGGTCATGGCTGGGGGTCGTGGGCTCCTGAGCCTTGGTGCTCTGGGGTGAGAGATGGAGCCTGGGCGTTGAGATGAGCCGTCCTAGAGTTCATTTCTTACCTACTTCGACCCCCGCCTCGGTGCTGCTAACAGGGGACAGGTACTTCATCTCTTAATCCAGGACAGTGCCTTGCCACTATTTGGTATTCTTTAGATGTTGTTTGAATGAATTATTTAATATGGACGCACGAAGCAGATTCTTGCTCAGCAGGGGGAACTTCTCCTGAACTACAGGATCTCTACCTGAGTGTAGAAGTGACTTCAACTTAGTTTGCTAACCAATGATTTATGAGGATGCTGGGGGAGTAGATATTGAGAACACTGTTGTTGTTTGGTGGGATTATTGAAATTTATAAATTTGTCTTAATATTTTTGATGGTGGGGGTAGAGGACAAAGCAATTAATTCAGCTTCTCTCAGATTCCTTTACTTTCCTATGAAGAACTTCCAGGTAATTATAGGGAACGAATGATAAGCTACAGTTGTAGCACTGAGCTTCTAATTAGTGTTCTAAGTGCTTTCTTTTCAGCAATATGATCTTACGTTCCATTTTCTTCATGTTATCTTTCTTATATTGGGGTACTTCTTACTTTTGAGAGGTAAATAAGAATGATTTCATAACAAAGGTGAAATTAATTTATAAAAGTCCAGTCAGAGGTTTCACATGGTGTGTTCACATAACATAAACTCCTTACACAGACTTGTAGGAGGCCTCCAAAAGAATGAATCCCTGAAGATTAAATTGTCTTCTTTGTAAAATATTTGTTTAGGTGTCTTAAATGTGATGAAGAGTGACCATAGACCTAAAGAACAAGTGCTGTAACCAGATTGATTTTGATTGTCAAGTGGAAAAAAAGTGCAGAGGACAGACACATCAGGCTGTGTAATGGGATCTGGGTATGAATCATCTGGATGCAGTGATTTTGTGTATGGGCTTTGTGCTACCTAATGAGATAGTAGCTCCTAAGAGATTTTAGAATCTTTTTTAGATTGGATATAATAGAGTAGGAAAACCTGAATTTATGCCTTTGTTTGTTTGTTTTTACAAAGAAGAAACTAGTAAGCATTTTTGGATTTAAAAATCCAAGGGGCACCTGGCTGGCTCATTCTGTGGAGCATTCAACTCCTGAACTTGGGGTTGTGGGTTTGAGCCCCACCTTAGGTGTAGGGATTGCTTAAAAATAAAATCTTTAAAAAAGAAAAATCCAAGATGTTTTTAAAAATAGTTTGAAAAAACCCAGAAAGTAGACATGTAAATACGTTATTGTATTCGTTTAAATTTAAAAAGTTTGCCTGCTTTTAAAATTTGGTTTCCCTATTGTGGAAAGTGTTGGTATCCAAATCATTCCCATCTTTACAAGCTGTTACTATGGTGCCACCTTTAGAATACATATAAATATGGTACAAAGCAGTGTTTTGAGATCTTCTAGATTTTGTTAAAAGTAATGTCTTACTTAAAAATAAAGTATAAAGTATAATTTTGCTACCTCATTCTGCTGTTCAATGTCATATCCACTAATTTTGCATATCTAAGTGTCTATATTCATACTAATAACAAAATTATTATTCATAATTTAGTATCTAAGTGGTAACTTAGGTATGTGCATTGACATTTTTGAGGTTTTCAGTTTTGCAGAACACTGATATCTATGGACTCTAACATGGACTTCATTTAAAGAAATCCACGGACCATTAATGGACAAAAACATGAATCAATTTATGTTGTGGCATTCAAATCCTAGCACTTTGGGGAAGGTAAGTTGTTGACTATGTTTTATGTTAGGTGAGAAATAGAATAGCCTTGGATTGGTCTAGGAAATTGTAGGATTGTGATTGAAAAATATAGAACGAATCTTCAAAGTATGCTTTAATCTGGATCTTCCAAAGAGAGGTTTGTTCTGTATATATGAGGTAATTATTACGATTTCCTTGTAAAATTGATCAGAAATTAAAGAGATTGGCAAGTTATATTACTCCTGGATGATTACTGCTCTGTTCTCTTTTTGGGGGACATCTCCTTTCAACGCTTTAGAACCTGGTAGAATATATCAACGTGTGGATACCCTGTAGGAATGGGGCTTCAGATAGTCATTTAAATCATCTCACATCCAAGTTTGGCTCTGTGATAATATATGTACCAAATCTTCTGGCCAATTTTACTTTATATGTTAGGTTAAAGCAAGAAAAAAAGTTGAAAAAAATGTCTTCTTTCTCCCTTTATCCTGCTTTATTTATGCTATTTTCCTTTCTTTTCTTTTAAAAAATCACTTACGGGATTCATTCTACAGGTTTTATCTTTCTGTCCCAGGGGTAAATTTTCTCTCTCTCTCTTTTTTTTTTTTTTTCCTATTTTACCTTAGGAGTTTGTTAACTTTCAGATCTTTAACTTCTAACTTTGTGATAATGTTTGGCACCTTTTAATCACTAAGCATTATACTTGTAGTTTTTCCCAGTCTCCTTTGTAGGGACACTGGCTCTTCTTGTTTAGAATTTGCTTCCAAAACTAGTCAGTACTTCTAGGAATTCATCTTTTAGATATATTTGCGCCTGCACACAAAAATTTGTATATAAAGATACTACTGTATTATTTTAAATTAAGAAACAAACTTACTAGGAATAACCTAAACATCCCTCAACAGAGGTCTGATTAAATAAATGCCTTCATGCAATGCAGTACTTTGTAACTCTTAGGAGGAGTGACGCTAACCCATAGGCAGAGGTATGGCAAAATCTCTGATACATTATTAACTGAGAAAAACAATATAGTACTGTTTGTGTAGTGTGTTTTCATTTGTGTTTTTAAAAGCATACGTTTATATGTATACATGCAAAATTTCTTCAGAATATGTATGAAGAACTATAGACAGGCACTCCTGGTGAATGAGATTATAGGTCTATGGTAGGAAGATGACTCATATGTGTACTCTTTCTGGTGGATTCAATTTTTAACTATGAACATATTTTTGTAATACTTGGAAACAAACAAATGACAAGGCTTTAGGTTAATTTAAGAACTATGGAGCCTACAACTATTCCTTATGACTTTTGTCCTTATAATTATTTGCACTATTCAAAGGGAATGGGGTTGTATAAGTGAGTGAAGTTTTTGTCAGAGCTGCATGGAAGGTTTGGTGACATTATGATAGGTTTTTAACCTTCACATTAGATTATTATTCTTATGAATAAACTAAGTGCTTAGTGCTGCTGAATTTAATACTCATATACAATTGTAGCATGTTACTGGCCTCTCTAGGTAATATGGATATTATCTTTGTTTGCAAGCTAGGTTTCTATTGTGTTGGCATGGTCCTTCTGAGCCTCTCAGTATTACTGAATGTGATGGACTTTGTTTTATTTGAATTGCTATTGAGGGACTCTATTCTTTAAATAAGTCTTAGTTATTATTTCACTCTGTTCTTGATGTTTAGAGCTGGCTTAAAGCATTTCAAAGAATGACTTATTCTCTCTGTTAGCAAAATCAGTAAACCAGAAAGATCCTTTAGATACATATGGATAATCTCATTCTGTATCAAGAATAATCTTTTGAAGTGGCTGATTATTTGTCATGGGACTCCGCAAAAATTTCTTGTGACTTTTACTTCTCTAGCCATCTTTGTCTTTCCACACTTTAATTGTGGGAAATTTGGAATAACCATAATAGGTGAATACAAGAATACAAGAAATTTAAAGATATAGTAATCTTCATTCATTAGTAATGGGATTTTATTTGAAACTTGCTTGAGAATAAGCTTTGTAAGATACATACCTTTATGATACCACTGATTGTGTATCTTGTTAAAATCAAAATCAAGGCCCTTTATCTGGGGGCTGAGTCATGATTAATGGGATAGAATGGATTATGTTTTGTCTGGTATTACGTAGAAAGGAGCACATGAACATAAAAGTTACATGTAGATAATATAGCATTGGGGAAGATACATGTATATGTGTGTGTGTCTATGCATGTAAATATGTATTTAAAAATGTGTATATATATATATTATTTTACACATAATATATATACAATTTTCTGGAAAACCAAAAGTTCCGGAGAGGAAGATATCCAGTTAGTACAGGAAGGAAAAAAGTCAGATTTTTAAAACCTTAGAGCTGGGCCTGTCATGGGCTAATTCATGATTATGAGAGCAGCTTAAATAATTTTGGATGTTTTAAGATCATTAACAGGTTCAAGTGATAGGAAGGTAGATAGAAGCCTGAGAGAAAATTAAAATCTAGCAAACATGTAAGGTTATGGTTGAGGGTATGTTTTAAGATTCTGTTTGGTGGTATTGTTTTGAGGAGGAGAAAAGAAGGGAGAACTCAAAAATGTATCGCTGTTCAGTTTGAATTTGAGCTAGGACCGTAAGTCTTTCCTAGCTTTCCAGTTATGTATGACCAAGATGGATGAACTAGATCGATTAACTTATAAAACATTATTCTACAAAAACTGATTTGGTCATTAGATATACCTCAAAGAATAAGAAAACTGTTTTTAACCAGTTTTATGATTATGTAAAAGGATAACTAGGGATGATCTAGACTGAGGGGACGGGACAATTTTGTTTAGAAAATAGAAGACTTTGGGGTGCCTGGGTGGTGCAGTCGTTAAGTGTCTGCCTTCAGCTCAGGGTGTGATCCCGGCGTTCTGGGATTGAGCCCCACATCAGGCTCCTCCGCTGGGAGCCTGCTTCTTCCTCTCCCACTCCCCTGCTTGTGTTCCCTCTCTCGCTGGCTGTCTCCTCTGTCAAATAAATAAATAAAATCTTAAAAAAAAAAAAAAGAAAATAGAAGACTTTGGAAGAGTTGGAAAAACTAGGAAGCACACATGTTGTCAGTTATTTGAGGCCAGGTGAGAGAAGGTATAAAATTACTCAGCAGGGGAGCAGGTTGTGTCCAGAGGCAGTGAACTTTGGGTCATAGGGTTGCTTAAGCAGAGTTTGAACATCAGGAATATTGTAGAGGGGATTTCTTATTGTATGGGAGATTGTACTAGATTATTGTCAAGGTTCCTTTCAAACTCTCAAATTTTTTTATACTGCAATGAAATATTTATTACAGTATGAGTATACATTCTGTTATCCCTGTCTTTAAATACTGATTCCTAACTCATCCACTCATCATTTATCCACCAACCTCAACTTACCTGTAACCAGGAAGTAAATTTTAAAATTACCTGAGCTCCCAAATTATAAGACAAAACCCGTATGCTTTTTCTTAGGTCCTTACTCAGTTTATTGACTTTTTTAAAAGATAGTTTTGTTTTGTTTTTTTTTAAGATTCTATTTATTTATTTGACAGAGAGAGAGCACAGGTAGGGGGAGCAGAGGGAGAGGGAGAAGCAGGCTCCTCGCTGAGTGGGAAGCCCAACGTGGGGCTCAATCCCAGGACCCTGGGATCATGACCCCAGCCCTAGACAGACACTTAACCGATTGAGCCAGCCAGGCGCCCCTAAAGGTAGTGCTAATAGGCTTTTTTTTTTTTAAATAAAGATATTTATTTATTTATTTGACAGAGAGGGAGAGAGAACAAGCAGGGGGAGCAGCAGGCAGAGGGAGAGGGAGAATCAGGCTCCCTGCTGAGCAAGGAGCGCAATGTGGGGCTTGATCCCAGGACCCTGGGATCATGACCTGAGCTGAAGGCAGATGCTTCACCAACTGAACCACCCAGGCACCTCTCTAATAGGCTTAATTAACTGGTATCTAACTCCACAGTATACTAGAAGTAGCAAATTGTGAGTAGGCTGAGTGCTAGTGTAAGTTTAATATCTATTAATGCTAATAATGGTGTTGGCATGCTTAAACAACCTTTTTTATTATACAAGTGATCCATGTCCACTTGACAAAAGTTAGAATAAAGAAATATACTTTGGGGTGATATATATATCATATATATATATACATATGCTAAAGTTACCTATAGTCCCCTACCACTGTTAATATTTTAGTGGCATGCTTTATTTTTAAACTCCTTGACATTCCTGCAGGATGTCACTTCTGAGTAGTGACAGCTGAAACTGATTCTACCTTACTCCTGTTTGGAAACTTAAATTAGTCACTGTACTTTCTGATGAGAATATCAGAAAGGGAAAGACTAGGACATGGTACAACAGTGATTTGAAGAAAACCTTCGTCCTGGTCACTTTTATTGCACTGAAACCAGTTTTATAGAGTAGTGGGCATAGTTTGATATTCTGGAGCCAAAGGGCCTGAGTTTGAATCCTAACTCCACTATTTACTAGCCAGGTAGACTACCAGAAATTTCCTAATTTCTGTGTGCCTCGGTTTCTTCATTTGTAAATTGAGGATCATAATATCAGATTCATGGGATTGCTGTGAGTGTTATGAATTCATCTATGTAAAATGCTTAGAGCAGTGCCCAGCACAAAGTATAGACTCAGTATATATTAGTTGCTATTATTATAATTTTTAATTTTTTAAAGATTTATTTATTTATTTTACAGAGAGAGAGTGCAAGTGGAGGAAAGGGTAGAGGGAGAGAATCCCCAAGCAGACTCCCCGATGAGTGCGGAGACCAATGCGGGACTCGATCTCACCACCCATGAGATCACGACCTGAGCCTAAATCAAGAGTTGGTCCCCCCACCGACTGAGCCACCCAGACACCCCATTATTAATTTTTAAAAGCTTAAAGTTTTCTTGGAAAAAAGGCAGGTTTATAGGTATACATGAAATAAAAAGAAACAAGTCAGAATGAGCACAAAAGGCTTTGTTGACTTTTCTCCCTTGTTAAATATTTTCAGACCATAATATTCCTAGTTCAATTTCTTTCTATACCCCACAAAATCAACTTTATTTTATGCTCTCTCTTCCAACAAATATTTGGCCATGCTTTCAAAGATCAAAAGACCTTTAAGATAATCGAATATCACAGATAGTGATCAGAGAGATTCTGGAAATTATCATTAAATCAGTTTCTCTGACTACAGCGCAAGGTGGTTCTGTAAGAAGTTTGAATTCTGCAATTTAAAGCAATATTAATCGAAGAGATAAGCTGGTAAACATATTAAGCTACTCTGTACACTCTGTGTTTTAAGATCTTTGTTTCCTTTTCTTTTTTCTTCTTTATTTCATTTTGGTTTTCTCTTTCTATTCTTTCAGCATGGTATCTGGTAGTCTGATTAATTATTGACCAAAGAGTTAAAGCTTTTCAAAACCCTTAAAAAATTTTATTAGACTTGCTGGTAGAATTTTTTGTGTGTGTTTTGTTTTGTTTTAAAGCATCAAGTACAAGTTTTTGAAGACCCTGGGGCCTACCATCATTATGCATTCAAGATTTGAGTTTGAATAACTTCATCAAGACTTAGATCCTCTTCAAAAGCCTCAAGTCTCATCTGCATTAAAGCTCTCCATTGAACCCTCTCACAAAAGTAAAAGCTTACAGGGACTAAAATCCACTAATACATTCCATTTTATATCCTTTCCTTTGATTTCTCTTCAATTTCCTTAGCCTTTAGGGTCTTTCATATTGCTTATGTTCCTTTGGATTGGAGCCAAGGAAACAGTGCCTTCCAAAAGAATAGATGTCCTGTGGCTGTAAGTTTTCATCGGTATAGAAGCATAAACTTGGTATGATAAGTTTGCAATCACGTCTTTTGTTGTATCCTATAAAAACTTGAACCAACAATAAGAAATGAGAATGAAGTGGTAAAAATATTTGAGGTCAAATTATACCATCAGTGGTTTAGAGAAAAGAGCCTTCTGCCTGGGAAAGTCACGTAGCCTTTCCGGAGCTTAGTTTCATCTGTAAAGTAAATATTATTTCCCCTGCCTACCTCACAGGGTTGTTGTGAGGGTCAAATGAAATATATAAAAAGGACTTTATATAAAATGTGCAGTACAGACCTAGAGTCCTGTTACAAGTCGTTCCCTCCGCTCTGGGACCTGGGAAGGTAGATGATTTAAGCACACTGAAAGCGAGCACCATGTCCAGGCTGAATACACGGGAACGAGGCTGGGTTAAGTTTTCTTTTCTCTGGGTACACAGAGTACTTTTGTGGGCTAATTCTAAGAAGGAGGAAGACTATACATGTCCCTAAAATTTTAAGTTAGCATTTCTAATGCTCTAGAGCCGTTACATGTTGTATTTGTATTCATGGCTTGCAACCTTTGTTTCCAAGTCGTGACCAGCATTTTTTTTTTAAATGAAGGCGCGTAAAGCAGAACATTTCACACTGCATCCCACATGGTAAGAGAAGTGTGTTTTAGTTATATGTATGTGTGAATGTGTGTGTGTTTGTATTTGTGTACTTGGTCATTAAATAAAATGCATTTTTCCCCTATGAGTTGCAGTCGCTGATCCAGGTGTATTATTTTAGTACTAATGCTTTCCTACGCATTTGGGTTCTTGGGAGACTTTTCTTTTCACTTCATACCACTACCGCTTGTGACACAGGAATTGACAGTTAATATCAGTTTGACTTTTGGTCTATTAATGAGATTTTGTAATTTCAGAGCACAGAGAAAGCCTCTAGACCTCTGGGTATTTTATTTAATAATACCATCCACTTTGACAGCCAGACTATTCAAACACGTAAGGCTGGTTCAACCTCTACTAGTAGAAAGATTGTATCAAATGTTTTTTTCTTTTAACTTTTTTTTTGTTTTTATCTCTCTGACCTAATGGAAAGAACAAAAACAAAATACAACTCCCACTTAGTTTAGCAATGTTTGAGAATGGCTATAGGACTCCACCTAGCATGACTAGGCGTTTGATGGTCTCTAGAAGAGAAAATGCCAATTTTTCTTTCTCTGAGTAACTGAATTTATCTTTAATGATTTAAGATAAATAAGCCACTGGTATTAACTTATTCAACTGTTTTCCTAAAAAAAGATATCCACCTTTTTGGTGACAGCATTGATGAGGAATAAGTGGCTTTTCTAGGGCCCACGAACAAGAGGGATTGGCTACTTCCAGGGGTTATACATTCCAATTCATTGGTGAAGAACTACTTCTTCAGAGCTGTAGTGTACTGAAAATTTATATTTGGTGCCTTGGATTGCTTACATAAGCTTTGATGGAATGCTGTAGAAAATATTGGTGTTCCCTGCTTACAAATTACATCAATCTATATGAATATTTAGCAGAAGGTCTAAGAGGTAGAATCCAACTGTTTCATTTTTCTGAACAGCCATAGCCAAGTTTCATACATTGGTGACAACAGATCAAATTGCATACATTGTGCAAATTGAAGCTCTTTTGTGTCTGACAATTGACAGCGAGGGCGTAAAGGCTTATCAGCTTCTAGGATCATCTTTTTCTTGTCCCTCCCCCCAAAAGGAATCACATTGGTGTCTCTCTTCTCTTGGTGAGGAAGATAGGATCTGTCTATCCAAAAAGGTCCGGGAAACTAGTTAGGCATCCTTAGCTGTTCTGGACCTTCTTTCTCAACTCTCATGACTGTAATCCATCATCACATTCTGCCTTTCCTACCTGTGAAGTACCCTTCAAGCTCTCCATCTTTCTGTCCCCGCACCCGCTACTCTTATTTACACTTCTGTTACCTTTGCCCACACTTCTGCAACAGCTGCGACCGGCCTCCCGTGCTCGCTCCTTCTTCCTCTCAGCTCGTTGCTTTTAGAGTCATCTTTAAAAAATACAACTCTAATCTTCTTGGGCTCCTGTTTTAAACTGTTGGTATCTTACTGCCCTCAGAATTCAACCCCAACTCTTCAGGCATTCTTCTTTGCTGACTTAGACCCAGCTGCAGTGGCCTTCAATTCCCTGAAGATGACTTTTTTTTTCCCCCTTCAGGGATTTTTGCAGATACTTTCTGCTTGGAGTGTTCTTGTCCCTCTTATCCTCTTCACTTAACTCGCTCCTACTTTTATTTCCAATCTCACTTTAAATATTTTTTTCTTCCAAGAAGCCTTCCTCTATAGCCCAGACTAGATTAGACCTCCCTCCCTGAATTTTATTTCCAAAATCACCCAGTTCTTCTCATACCTAGTGTAGTTATAATTATTTGCTTAATCATTTGTTAATATTCTTACCCACAAGACTAAAGCGTGGACTGATGTGTCTTTTATTTACCACTATATGCCCAGTGCTTAGGAAAATCCTAGTAAACAGTATGGATTCAGTAAGTATTTGCAGACTAATGCTTCTCTCTTCATTTAGACATTTCGGGTACTGTACATTCTTCTAGGTTATGTAACTTCTCTTCAGAACCTTCTAGTTGCTTCTCATCTCATTCCATTTATAAGCCAAAGTCCTTATGATGGTCTCCAGGGCCTTACCTGATCTGCCTTTGCTCTCCCCTCATCTCTGGATCATCTGACAGTCCACCCCAGCCACTCTGATCTCCTAGCTGATCCTCAGAAATGCAAAGCTCTCATTTGCCTTGGGAACTTTGCACTTGATACTCCCTGTGCCTGGGATGCACTTGCCTTGGATACCTATGTGGTTTAATCCCTCATCTTCTGATCCTTCCAGTCATGGTTTGTCACCTCAGTAAGGCGGGCCCTCTCTGACCATCTTATTTAAAACTGTAAACTTATCACCACCCCATGGCATTCCTATTTCCTTTCCCTGCTTTATTTTTCCCACAGTCCTTACCTCTGACGGACATACTATTAACCATCGTTTCCCCCAGCACCCAGAACAGTGCCTGACACATGGTAGGCACTTAGAACATACTTATTAAATGAAATGAATGAATTCAGCTTGTACTCACAGGTGCATATTTAGGACAATGAGACCTGTAACCTGAATTATTGGAACTTAAGGCTTTTATTTATTTTTTATTTTTTTTTAAGATTTTATTTATTTATTTGATAAAGAGAGAGACAGCCAGCAAGAGAGTGAACAGAAGCAGGGGGAATGCGAGAGGAAGAAGCAGGCTCCTAGTGGAGGAGCCTGATGTGGGGCTCGATCCCAGAACGCTGGGATCACGTCCTGAGCCAAAGGCAGACGCTTAATGACTGAGCCACCCAGGCGCCCCTGGAACTTAAGGCTTTTAAATGATTTTAAAAGATGAGTTAATTTTATATCTTACACTGTTCTAAAAAATATTTGAAGTGGCTTCTAAAACTGCATACAGTACAATGAGATGAAGACATGAAGAGAACAACAGAAAGAGAATGTATAGTAACATTAAACTGAATAAGATTAAGACATAGACTATCCTCCATAGTGGCTAAAGGCAGGTTGTAAACTTGATTCATTAAAGAATTAACTTGCTCAGAAATGATCATCGGACCAGAATCATGAACTTTGTTCTATGGCACAGGTCATCACAGACATTTGAGTCTTTTTTTTTTTTAAGAGTTTTTCAACCTCAGCTCTATTGACATTTTTTAAAATAAGTTTTTGTTATATTATGTTAGTCACCATACAGTACATCCCTAGTTTTTGATGTAAAGTTCCATGATTCATTACTTGCGTATAACACCCAGTGCACCATGCAATACGTGCCCTCCTTAATATCCATCACCAGCCTATCCCATTCCCCCACCCCCCCGAAGCCTCAGTTTGTTTCCCAGAGTCCATAATCTCTCGTGCTTCATTCCCCCTTCTGTTAACCCCCCCTTTGTTCTTCCTTTTCTTCTCCTACTGATCTTCCTACTTCCTATGTTCCATAAATGAGTGAAACCATATGATAATTGTCTTTCTCTGCTTGACTTATTTCACTTAGCATTATCTCCTCCAGTCCCGTCCATGTTGCAGCAAATGTTGAGAAATTGTTCTTTTTGTTGGCTGAGTAATATTCCATTGTATATATGGACCACATCTTCTTAATCCAGTCATCTGTTGAAGGGCATCTCGGCTCCTTCCACTATTTAGCTGTTGTGGACAATGCTGCTATGAATATTGGGGTGCATATGGCCCTTCTCTTCACTATCCGACATTTGAGTCTTACATAGAAACACAGAAAACCTGTTTGATTTAACTATAGAAGTCATGAAATGACTCTTCTAGAAAGAACTTGCTATCTGTATAAGGAAATTCTCTATTGGTATAAAACACGAATAGTCTATGGGTAGTCTATCGATAATAAAGCTTCTGGTAGATCCAAGAGGTGATAGCCATGGCTCCCAGCCACCGCTTATGTTGTGTACAGGACATTTCCGAGGTTGATTCAGACTTATTAATGGAATATTTTTGAGGGTCCACTGTCAAAGATTCCAACCAGGACATTCATTACTCCAGTTCCTCTGACTCTGATCACGAGATAATACAAGATTCCAGTGGTTGTAGCCTCCGTTTTGAAGTAGAGAATTGGCAATTTAGAAATAGAGTTTCCATCCTGCAGTATATACATAGATCAAATCATTACATCGTATACTTTAACCAATGCAAGGTTATAGTCAATTATATCACAATGAAGCTGGAAAAAAGTTTTACACAATCAATAACTGAATTGGGGTGAAGGATTGGGAGTAAAGCAGATGAATTAGACTTCAAGAAATCTCACCAATACAGTAATCAAAAGGAGAGCTACCTTGTGTGTGCGTGAAGTTAAATGGGACATTGTACAGTACGTGCCTTCGTGCTCATGGGATGTGTGCTTCCCTAATTCTATTTTGTCTTCTTCGTCATTTAAAACTGAGTCAGAATTGTGGAGCCCCCTGCAGGTCAGAGAGAAAGCAGGGGGTGTGGGTGGGCGTAGGCTGCAGGCCTTGGCAGTTACACTGCAGTACTTCATTAAACAGAGCTGGCATCTTGAAGCAAAAGATGAGAATAGTTAGCTAGGCGGGGTACCACTGGCAAAATATGCTCTTCTTCGACTTTTCCTCCTTTTTTACCTTTCTCCTTTCTATCTCTGATACAGAGATAAACAGTACTTTTTTTTTTTTAAAGATTTTATTTATTTACTTATTTATTTGACAGAGATAGAGACAGCCAGCGAGAGAGGGAACACAAGCAGGGGGAGTGGGAGAGGAAGAAGCAGGCTCATAGCAGAGGAGCCTGATGTGGGGCTCGATCCCGTAACGCCGGGATCATGCCCTGAGCCGAAGGCAGACGCTTAACCGCTGTGCCATCCAGGCGCCCCTAAACAGTACTTTTTGAAGTAAAATCTGTCCTGCCCTATTTTTTAGGATTGAAAGAGGAGATCTAAACAACATCAGGCTTTCTGAGAAATAATGAAAATGTGTATTTTTTTAAAAAGTCATTTATGTTCTATATATTTCAAAGAAAGAATATGAGGAGACATAATAACACCCCAGAACCATTACAATGGACAATTCTCATAAAGGAAAAGTGATATTTACCAAAAGCATTATGTAGAACATGTGGCTGACTAATGATCATATTGGGTTATAGTTAATCTATAAATCTACATTAGTCTAACAAAAATACAGTAACTGAATGTACTTTACATATTTTATTTATTTGCTGGAACTTCAGATTCATTTTTAAAGAAATCAAGTATCTTTTCATTTTGGCATTTGATGAGCAACAGAAAACCTGAAACAGAACTATCAGTGTAAAAATAATGCAAAGGTCATCATATCGTCCAGCATACAATGGTATAGAAGCAGAAAGATCTTGTTTTCAGTAAGTATTGAAGCAGCAGAAAGAAAATATCCTCCAACTTCTTTGCTGACACAAATTTTGCTACAGTGAGGACAAAGAATATGTCCACACTTTTGACTCAATATTTCCCAAACGATGTTAGTCAGAACGCCTGACACAGCCAGAGGCTCTATAACCCAAAAGGGTTCTGAATCAACATAAATTTGGAAAATGTTGCATTCTTTTTTGAAAGTTTATAAAGCAAATTAGTATTTTCCAAACTTATGTGTGACCAAAACCCTTTTTTGCCCAGAAAATCTTAATAACCTTACGATTGTGTTTCAGGAAATACTGTTCTAGATTTAAAAAGAAGTTTAAATATACATATACATGTATACACATGTATAATATATTCTGCAACAGTATTTGATATACTTTAAAATGAAGTTAAGAAGTCCTGATTATCAAAATTTTTATCCAATATCACTTGGTGAAGATAGATGTTAAAATTATTCCAAATTTGGTACATATATAATAAATTGAATTTGTAGTCGTTAAATAATTTGTACAGTATTGACATAGATAATCACTTAACTTTTCTGGAAATAGTTTTTCCTCCTTCTTCTCTGACTATTCTTTCTAGTCTTCTCTGTTGGTTTCTCCTCATTTTCTTGGCCTCTAAACACTGGAGTGCCCTACAGCTCAATCCTAAGACCTTTTTTCTACCTAGACTCATTCTCTTGATGGTTTTACTACTCTCAAGGCTTTAATACTATCTTTACTTGAAAATCTTTATCTCCAGCTTCGACCTCTCCTCTGAACACCAGACTTGTACATTCAACTGCCAACTTAACATTTCCATTTGTATGCCTAATATTCATCTCAAACTTAACATGTTCGAAATTGAACTCCTGATCTTCCTTCCCATCAAACTTCTTTTTAGTTTTTCCATCTCAGTAACAGTGAAATATTTTGTTGAGTATTTTTATATCAGTATTTAGAGGTATTGGTGGGTGGTTTTCTTGTGGTATTGTCTCGTTTTAGTATCCAGGGAATGCTGGCTTCATGAGTCTGCTATTTTTTGGAAGAGTTTGCAGATTGGTGTTAATTCTTTAAATGTTTGGTAGAATTCTTCAGGGAAGCCATCTTGTCTTGGGTTTTTCTCTGTTGGGAGGTTTATGATTACTGATTTAATGTCCTTACTAATTACAGGTCTGTTCAGATTTTCTATTTCTTCAAGATTCCTTTCCTCCCTCCCTCCCTCCCTTCCTTCCCTCTTTCCCTGGGCTNNNNACACACAGGAGCCCAACGCAGGGTTTGAACTCACAGCCCTGAGATCAAGACCTGAGTTGAGATCAAGAGTCTGATGCCTAACTTCCTGAGCTACCCAGGCACCCAAGATCTTTCTTCTTTTTTAATGAGGGCATTTACTGCTATAAACTCCATTATTAGTACTGCTTCTGCTTAAATTTTGGTATGTTGTGTTTCTGTTTTCATTTGCCCCAAAATATTTTCTAATTTCTCATGTGATTTTTTTCCTTTGACCCATGGTTAAGAGTGTGTTGTTTAATTTCCACATATTTGTGAATTTTCCCATTTGTTTTCTTCAGCTCTAGAATTTGTTTGGTTCTTTTTTATACTTTCTTTTTTTTTTTTAAGATTTTATTTATTTATTTGACAGAGAGAGAGAGAGAGAGAGAGACAGCCAGCGAGAGAGGGAACACAGCAGGGGGAGTGGGAGAGGAAGAAGCAGGCTCCCATTGGAGGAGCCTGATGTGGGGCTCGATCCCAGAACGCTGGGATCACTCCCTGAGCCAAAGGCAGATGCTTAACGACTGAGCCACCCAGGTGCCCCTCCTTTTTATACTTTCTGTCTTTGTTGATATTCTCATTTTGTTCATACACCATTTTCCTAATTTCCTTTAGTTGTCTGTGCTCTCTTGTAGCACATTGAGCATCTTTAAGATGATTGTTTTGCATTTTTTGTCAGGTAATCCATGCACTTCCATTCCTTTAGGGTCAGTTTCTGGAGATTTATTTTGTTCCCTTGACTGGGCCATGTTCCCTCTTTTTTCATACGCCTTATTTGTTTTGCTGGAATTTGTGCATTTGGAAAAACAGTCACCTCTCTCAGTTCTATGGACTGGCTTCATACAGGGAAAGACCTTCAGTAGTTAGCCATACTAAAGATTCTGAGGACTTCTCAAACCTAGTATGGATATGCGCTTTTTCTGGACCTACGTATGTGCCTACATATGTTCCTTCTCCAGTGGCTTTTTATAGGAGTTGGTCATCTCTTCCTCCCTCTGGTGTTCGTCAGTGATATTGCAGGTGTTCTGGTACTGCAGCTTGCCTCGGTGCTCTCCTCTGTTCTCAGCAGCCCCCAGGCATCCAAAGTAGGCCGAGTTTCCTCAAAACGCCAAGTCAAATGAGACAGAAATCAGTCTTTCAGGCAGCCCCTCAAATAGCTAGAATGTTGAACGAACATTCTGCTCTTATCCTGGTGGAGAAGCTGTGAGTTGGGTGTTTACTCCTGATTATGCAGAAGTGTGCCAGCTTGGGGGAAAGCTCTAACAGGTGAAATGAAATCTTACCCATTCGATGTGGCTGTTCTTGGCTTTGAGCTTGCCTGAGATACTACAGCTTCTTAATTGATTTTTGAAGGCCACATACAGGCTTTTTAGACCCTATATTGTTAAGTTAGAGTCTCTCCATGGGAACTAGATCTGGGGCTTTCTATTCGGCCATCTTGCTGACCCTCTGTGGAGAAATGAGGTCTGGGGCTTCCTATACCACCATGTTTTCTCTTCTAATTAGGATTCTAGTCATGTTGGATTAGGGCCCATCCAATTCCAGTATGACCTCATCTTACCTTGATTATATCTACAAAGAGCCTATTTCCAAATAAAGTCACATTCACAGAAACCAGGACTTAGGACTTCAACTTATCTTTTGGGGGGAGCACAGCTGTACCTATAACAGCCTCTATTATTGCTCATAAAAGATGGGCAAGATAGGAGATTAGAAAGAGCCACCCTTTAGGACACATAGTTTAAAAACCCTGCCCAGGGTACCTGGGTGGTGCAGTCAGTTGAGTGTCTGACTCTTGGTTTTGGCTCACGCTGTGATCTCAGGGTTGTGATATTTGAGTCCCACTTGGGGCTCCGTGCTCAGCGTGGAGTCTGCCTAAGGCTCCCTCTCCCTCTCTAAAATAAATAAATAAAGCTTTAAAATAAATAAATATCCTGCCCACTTTACCAATCATTTTCTTATATGAAGCAAAAATCTTAAGCCACTGGGGGAGGGACAGGAAACTCTTCCTTTTTCAGGGTCCAGGCCAAGATTCATTGCTTCTGAGAGTAACGTAGAAGCAAAAGCTCTCTGTGCCGGGGAGGTGTAGGAAACTCTCCACCATAGCTGCAGCTACCTTGTGGTTAGTGTGGGATCTGGGGTGCTGGAGGGTTTTTTGTAGTGTTCGCCTATAGAAACAAGGCCCAGTTTCACTGACACGGGGAGTTGGGGAGGGGGTGTAGAAAGCCCCATACCGTATAGGGCCTGCCTAAGATTGAGGCTGGACCAAGAGAACCAAGACACTTAACACTGAGTAACAAACAACAGCAGTCTGCCCCTTCGGGAGGGGTAAGGATGCAGCGAAAGAAACCCTCCTGTGGCACAGACATGTAGTGACTACTGAGAGCTGAGTGTGGAGCAGGAGCACTGAGTAAACCCGAGTATCCTTAGTCCCACAGGAAGCACAGAGGCGCAGTTGCTCACGGCTGGAGGAAGGTGCACAGATGGGAACGAGAGCAACAATAAAACTAGCTCAACTACTGACCAGATCATTTCTCTTTGGAATTTCAGTTTACCTGGTTGCAGGACAGAAGAATAGGCGTGCACATTTCCAAGAGTTATTCTTTTCCCCAGTTCGTATGGTTATTCTATAGGCAAGGTGTGGCATTCGGTCAAAAAATTTAAAATACGTGGGGGTGCCTGGGTGGCGTAGTCGTTATCTGCCTTCGGCTCATGGCGTGATCCTAGCATTCTGGGATCGAGCCCCACATCGGGCTTCTCCACTGGGAGCCTGCTTCTTCCTCTCCCACTCCCCCTGCTTGTGTTCCCTCTCTCACTGGCTGTCTCTGTCAAATAAATAAATAAAATCTTAAAAAAAAAATTTAAAATATGTGGAAAAAACAACCACCCATTTTTAAGTTATAAAGCAATGAACAGACCCAGACCCAGAGATGACTCATGTTGGAATTCTCAGACAGGAACTTTAATTATGATTAACATGTTAAAGACTCTAGTGGAAAAGGTGGGACATTTGCATGAACAGATGGAAGAATTTTAGCAGAGAAATGTAAACTATAAAAAAGGGGAAGGAGAAAATTCAGACACTTTTTTTTTAATGTGGTAGCCCTTCATACTTGCTGCAGTATTCTATTAAAATGTGCATTGCATCACTATTTTAAAAGAAAAAGAAAAAAGGAAACAGCCTAAACATCTGTTAAGAGAAAAATGGTTGAATGAACTTTGTTAGACTATTCATTCATTGGCATAAATTCACCAATGCATTGTAGAGCTTCTTCCCTCAACATAGGTCAATCTCAAAAGAGAATGTTGAGTAAAATAAGTTTCAGGGGCACCTGGGTGGCTCAGTCGGTTAAGTGTCTGACTCTTGATTTTTACTGAGGTCATGATCGCAGGGTCATGAGATCAAGCCCCGAAGCGACTCTGCACTGAACGTGGAACCTGCTTAGGATTCTCCCTCTCCCTCTGCCCCCCCCCTCACTTGTGTGGCCCGTGCACGCATGCACTCTCTCTCTCTCTGTAAAAAAAAAAAAAAAAAAAAAAAAATTCAAAAGCATCTTATACATTATCATAAAGATGAAAAATAGTACTTTGTGGGGGGGTTGATAAACACTAGATTCAGAATAGTGATTAAAGTATTATTGAAGAGAATGTGAACTTGGAAGGGTACAGGAACTGTTTGAAAGCTTTATATTTTGGAAAATATCTGACAGAATCATAAAAACACGAGATAGTGGTGGGAAAAGGATGAATGATTGTCAAGTTACCTGCTCTTTAGACTCTCAGGAAGCTCCAGAGACTGGCTTTCTCTACACAGACTCTGGATTCTAACCACGGAGTGAGTTACCTCACTGAGTTTGTTAGTCACTCTATGACGGGGCATGCTGCTATGGTAATGCCCCTATTTGGGGCATGGGCCCCTGGGTTGGGGGTGTGGGATATATTGGCATAAAATAGTGTTTCTCATACAGTGCAGTGGAATGCAGCAATCCCTAAGAAATCAAGCCACAGTCCGTAATCTACCTCAGTTTACTTCCCCTCAGCGTCCTGGGCATCTCTATCACTGAGTTACTACCTGGCTTTATAATTATTAAATTCTCCCTGTCTAACTAGATTGTTAGTTCTTCGAGTACTCATTCTCAAGCACATAGTAAGTACTTAATAAGTGTTTGTGGAATGAATGCAAATGCATGCCCCTTTCCAAGAGATAAAATAAAATTAGTAAAAAAATATAGCAGTTATACCTCAATATATGAAATACGTGGCCAAATGGGATCTTTTTCAGAACGGATGGCTACGTTATGCATTAGAACAATGGTTCTCAAACTTCAACATGCATCAGAATCACCCCAGAGGGGTAATTTAACAAAAAGCAGGTGTGTGTGTGTACATGTGTAGACAAAAACACATATTGCTAGGTCTTACCCTAGAGTTTCTGATTCAGTAGGTCTGGGTGGGACCTGATAATTTGCATTTCTAGCAAGTTCCCATGTAATGGTCATGCTGCTGGTCCAGAGACAATAAGTTGAGAGAAATACTACCTTACAAAAATCTTGGAAAAGAACATGGAGATACATAATGAAACTAACAAAATTACATATCCCTTTCCTCCATGTGTCACTCCTCTAGGAATACTACCTAAAATTTTTTTTTTAAAAAAAAGAAAGGAAAAGAAAAGTAAATTATTTAATTAAAACACAAATTTTGCCACTGTGCCCTGTTGCAAATGGGCTATTAACCACCTCTGCTTCCAGGTCTTAATCTGTAAAGTGGGGACAGCAGCATATTTTTAAACTGGAAGTATCTCCCAGGGTTGTTGAGAGGATTAAATTGATAAGGTAACATGTTCAGAACAATGTCTGGCTTGATATATTTTAACTATTACTGTGTTGTTGTTTAAGACATTTCAAAACTAACCATAAAAGAGAAAAGAGAGGTCTGAGCAGAAGACATCAGTGTGGGAGTCATTAAGATGAAGGAGGTCAAGAAGAGAAAGCCCTGAACAATAACAAAAAAAGGCACTGAATATATTTTCCCTTATTTGTGAAAATGAAATTGTATCCTAGAAGCCAAAATACTTCTTGTTTTTGCATTTAAGAGTTTACTGTTTGAGGGGCGCCTGGGTAGCGCAGTCGTTAAGCGTCTGCCTTCGGCTCAGGGCGTGATCCCGGCGTTCCGGGATCGAGTCCCACATCGGGCTCCTCCGCTAGGAGCCTGCTTCTTCCTCTCCCACTCCCCCTGCTTGTGTTCCCTCTCTGCTGGCTGTCCGTCAAATAAATAAATAAAATCTTAAAAAAAAAAAAAAAAGAGTTTACTGTTTGATAAATAACATCCCATAAAAATCTTTGCATTGAATGGCTTATGTTTTTATTTTGCAAAATTAAAGTAACTTTATTGGGGTTTTTTTGGTTATAAATGTATTTGAGCCAAAATATATTAAAAATCATGAAAGATGTTCTTGAAATCCCCTCTCTCCCCCGAGTTGCCATTGCTTTTACCAGTATCCTTTAAGATATCTGTCTATGCATTGCATTGCTTTTGAAGAAAGCATTTTGGAATGTAAAGGTTAGGACATAATTATGGCTTATTTATGCTACATAACTTATTAATATTTCCAAACTAGTAACAAAAGTTTGTTTTTTCTTCTTTGCTAACTGCATGGGAGTAGGGAGGTGGAGATGGAAGGGGGAAGTCCTTGAGAGAAAGCAATTTGATTACCTAAGTGTTCTCTCTTTGCCCGGAGCCATCACATTTTTATTCCAGCTTCATTTGAAAAATCAGGGTTGCTTTGATTTACTATCCCATTCACTCACTGTTCCTTCCTAAGCGGAGGTAGGTAGGGACAGGAAACATTGTGAGCTTGGGCAGGAGGAACAGTTGGACAGCCTCTAATTCTGTCCTATAACTATTGTCATGTCATACTAATGAATTAAAATTCTTTTAAAAACCTGTACTATTGAGATGATTCCAGGCACTGTTATAAAATGATATAGAGATAGTCCAGGGACAGTGTTCAAATGCAGTGCCTCCTGCTGAGCTTGCCGTGATGTAGTCTTTCCCCAGTCACTCTACCCTTCATCTCAACTTCCGAAACACTGATCAGTTCTGGAGAAACTCAGATTATGAAATGTTTCCTTTTTTTTCTGTCCTGAACCAGCTTTTGCGAGCGGGATAGATGACTGGGCTAAAATCCCAGGCAGCGTAATTGTACTTTCATCTTCTGAAATTGAGGGAAAGAGCCAAGGGTGAAACTAAGTGGGGTGGGGAAATTTTTTTGTTGGGCCAATCTTTTGTTTCTATTCTAAATCACCCCCACTGTTGCTTATGACTCTATTGACTTTTGATGGTTTCGAGTTAGTTTTGTAATTGCCACAGGCTGGAAAAGATAGGTTTCCCCTTAAGCCTTTCACAATACATCTGAGAGAACTCCCTTTCAGTGAAAAATAGGTATTTTAAAAATTCCAAAATAAAGCAAAAATTAAAATGCTTTATCTTATCTAGATTTTGTATAACTTATGTTTACTAGTTAACAGGAATTAATTCTTGGCTCAGATTCTCACTTCAGCCTGATATACTCAGTGTTTGACATGCTTAAGAATTGACCTGTCTTCGAAAGCTTGAAGCTGTATCAAAGGCAGATTTCTTGAATTGGGTAAATATGTGAAGGTTTTCTGTGTATAATTGACCCTATAATTATATAATGCCAAATATGTTTAAATGATCTTTTCTTAAATGGCCAAAGGGGAAAAAGAAGCCTTTCATTTTATGTAAAGTTTATTGATTCATCTGTTATATAACATCCAGGTTCAAGGTGCAGAGACAGATACCACTTGGCATACCTTTCTAGTGTATCATGTGAAAGTAGTTTCTGTTTGAAACTTCCAGATAGATACTCGGGAACTGACGGGGAATTCCAGCAAGGTCATTCACCCATACAAACTTTAAAAAAAAGAAAAAAGAAAAGGAAAAAATTTGCCTTTGTGTAAACATTAACCTATCTGCTGCTAAGTATTTTTTTGTTTTTAAAGGGAGAGCTCAAACTGGATTTCTTTTATATTTCTGATCAAAAATAATAAATTTAATTAATTTGGAGGTTAAGTTGATATCTTTGTGACCTATGATAGCTCTTCTACATTGGCAAAATATCCAATGCTTAGAAAAATGGCTTTCCACTGTCTAGCCCTTAAAATACAAGGAGGCAGAGGACAGGCAAGAATTCTTAAAATGTTTTCATTGTTCTTTCCTTGTAGTCCTATCAGTTGAAACAGACCCAGTTCTTGCTCTTCAAGCTTTATAAACCTGCCCTTAAATGACATTGACAAACAGACAGGCATTTGACTAAGCAAACATTGCTGGATATACATGATGAATTAAAGTATTGTCATTCTGTAAATGTCTTTTGTGTGGTCTAAATACACAATGAAACGTTGACTGTTTAGAAAATTGCAAGAGGAGTTATTCATCCATAGGCTGGCAGTTTATTCGGTCCTGATTCTTTAAATCCACATTTTAGTTAATGTTAAAATTTGCATATATGGTGCCTCATAAAATGATAGCGTATTAAATTTAGTTTTAATTTTAATTATTGTATAGCTTTCAAATCTTTTATTGTTGCAGTCATGTGTGAGTCTGAAGGCCTTTGGGAAAGGTTCAGTGTCTGACCTGCAACATCCTGTGTAATTTCCTGCTTTTTGTCCCGACGATTCCGTGTCCCTCATACTGTTGCAGGGATGGCAGATGCATTCGCTCTCTACTTTTGGACAAAGTACAGCTTTTATAAAAAATGCTTATTAAACATTGAGTAGATACAAAATGTCTATAAAATATCTGTAAGGCTTGTGGAATAACTATATGGGAAACATTTGTTTCCCTGCAGCCCTGTTTTTAAAGAGCACTATTATCTTCACCTTTAATATCTCCTCTATACTCCTCTCTTCTCCCAAACTTCTTCTGCTCCCTCAGAGGTAACTAAAGTTCTAAATTTTTTGTTAATAATTTTCTTACTTTTTTCATTTTTTTAAAAATCATGTACTGTGTGTCCCCAAACAGTATATTGGTTAGTTTTATGTGGTTTTGAACTTTATCAAAATGGCATCATATATTATGTATTTTTCTGGGCCTTACTGTTTTTTTTTTTTAATTGACATTTGAGTCTTAGATTTATCTGTGCCAGTGCATATAGCTATTGCTCATTAGTTTTCACTGCTGTATAATATTGCATTGTGTAAGTATTCCAGAACTTATTAGCAGATGAATTGATTGATAGACATTTGAGATGTTCCAGTTTTTTTGGACTACAAACATTGCTCCTATATATACATATATTCCTGAATCTGTATCTGCTACACATGTGCAAGTACTTCTCTGTCAGTGTTTCTCAACCTTTTCCATGTCATGGCACACATAGACAATGATAGAAAATTTTTGTTCCATATACTACATTAAAAGAATGAAGCTCTGTCTCTGGCCTGGGAGCTTTGCTTGGCTGGAGATCTGAGGAGATCCGTATCTGGGCACACCTGTAACTTATTCGTTGCATACCAGGGCACCATGGCATAGCAGTTGAGGAGCTCTGCTACGGTGTGTGCCTGGGAGTTGAATTGCTGGTTGTAGGAACATGCTTCAGCTCTTCTAGGTAATACCAAATTGCATCGGTAGTATTAAGAATTCCATTTACCTGACATTCAAAGTCAATTCAAATTCCATGAATATATCTTTAAGATGAAAAGGGTATCCTTGAGAATTCTACCAATCTCATGATTATAAAGGTCAAGTAGGAAAAAATATTATTCCTTAGGCTATCAATTCAGATTTGCTTTCTCGAAATATGGTGAAGTCAAAATTCCTTTACAGTGTGACAGCAGAGAGTTATAGGCCATGGATGATGTTAAGAAGTGACAACATGCCCCCCATAGTTGTTATTAATCATGAAAGGCAACAGCCTGAGCTGAAATACTTGTGAGAGCTGTAATTCTGTCCTCCAGGTTTGGTGTTGCACCAGCTTTTTATTTCTTAGCTTTGAAAGGTACTTTCAGACAATGTATACAAGATGCAGTATGAGAGCTATCTGCTACATAACTTTTAGTTTAAAAACAAACATTTATAAAAGAAGCTGGTTTGTTTTGACCGCTCATAAAATTGATTTTCTTTTAAACAGCAAAAATGTCTAAGTATCAGAATTGATTAGGATAATAAATGATGATTATTTCTCCATTCAGATAACATTAAACTGGATAACTGCTTTTACAAAAATCACTAAGCCCACATAGTTTTTCCATGACAATTTCAAGAAGCTCCTTTATATTACTACACTATTACCTCTCTGATGGCTTTCTTATACAAAAGATATAAAAAAAAAAAATCCTTACTTGGCGGAAAGTATTGCCTTGTGGCCTGTAGACTGAGGCTGTTTAAAATTAGGTGGAAAATATCAGAGGAAAGCTTTCAAATTTATGCTTAGCCTGGTGTACGATGACCTAATGCCAAAGTAACATTTTAATTTACTTGGCAGGGAATTACATATGAAAACTGTACTTCCCTCTTACTGGTATACTGTGTACTACACATAAAACAGGATTTTAGTTGTTTTTATATAAATTAGAAGCACAGTCACCAATTCTTGTATTTATGCCTAGGTTTATAGTATGTGTGTGTGTACCACACATATATACACATATAAATTATATTGATGTGTATATATGTATGCATATATGTGGTGTTGGTTGGTTCTTAGTATATCGTGTATTCATCATTCTCACGGAGTATTGATTAAGCATTTGAGTATAATTAACACTGTGACTTCCATCTAAGCATATAGTTAAGCTCTAGCTACAGACATAAAGGATAAATAATATATGGTTACATAAATAGCAATAGCAAATAGTGGTAAATATGATAAACTCAAGATTTTTTGTTCATTATTTTTCTTCTTGGAATGTGAAATATTTATTGTAATTTGCCATGTGAGGCCATAGTTCGTCAAGTTATTTTTAAAATTATAGGCATCCTGAATTTCAATAGCAAGGATACATCTCAGTGTAGCTGGCCATTGTATCAGTGCCTCTCAGATCTCTACCCAAGAACCCCTTTAAAGAAGTGGAGAATGAATTTGTAGCTCTGGAAGTAGGAAGGTGACCTCCTATAAAGACATCCTGTGCTTGATTTTCAGGATTTGTCTTCAGAGCTCATGCAAATTTTGCATTCTTCTGTTTCAATATATTTTCCTCCAAATAAAACTGATGTTGCATGCAGATCTATCCTTGGTTTCAAATACCTCAGTTTGAGAAGCATGATAATAAATGGAATCCCATTTCCTAAAGGCCTTTAAGTTAGAAGTGCTTTCTTGTAAAAAAATTGTGACTTCTGTAATCTGGGTTCCATTTAGGCTTTCCTGAAAGTGAAAAAGTTCTCTTGAGCGACCTCCTTTGCCGTCATCAGTGATTTCTCCCTTTTTCTCCCTTTTTAAGGGAATCTTGTGGACTTTCATAGATCCTCATTTTTTGAACAGTGCATTTGATGGAACCCTTCTTCTTTGATCTTTTATCTTGGTTTGCAGGAAATTGCCCTATCCTGCTTATTCTCAACACCCTTTGGCCTTTCCTTCCCTGTCTTCTTTGATACTCCTCTCTTTCCTAATTGTGTTTCTGTCCCACGGTTCAAGTTTTAGCTTCTCCTTCCTCTGTCTCTGTCACCTTTCTCAGCTATCCCAGTTCTGTCCTCTCACCGGAGCACTCACCCTGTAATATCCAGATGCCTTTTGGACAATTGAGCTTGGACATTTTAGGGTCACTTAATACTTGGATTTATAAACTCACTCACATCCCAAGGGCCTTGCACAGAGCCTGGCATGGGGGGGGGGGCGGTACCAGCAAATACTGAATTAATCTCATTCTCCTTTCAACAAGCCTCCTCTCATTTTCATCTTTTGTCACTGGTATCACAGATCTTATCTCTGCTGTCTGCTCTTGTAAATATTTTGTTCATTTTCTTCTTTTGAAATGTATCTCATATCTGCATTAGTTTGTTTCATTGTATTTCCATGACTTTTACCCTAATGCACTTCATGCCAAGATTACTCCCATGGTTTCCCATCTGGCCTCTTTGGTTCTAATTTCTTCTCTCTCCAAGCCATTGCCACTGCAGGTGCCCTAATAACTTTTTAAACATTAATTTATTTCTTGATGGTTTTTTTTTAAATGATTTTTATTTATTTATTTGAGAGAGAGAGAGCGCACGAGTGAGCACAAGCTGAGGGGAGAGGCAGAGGGAGATGAAGAGGGAGAAGCAGGCTCCCCGCTAAGCAGGGAGCCTGCATCAGGGCTCCATCCCAGGACCCCGGGATCATGAACTGAGCTGAAGACAGACACTCAACTGACTGAGCCCCCCAGACACCCCAGTTTATTTCTTGTTCTAATAAATTTTTTATTTTTGAGATCATTTTAGGTTTATAGCAAAAATAGTACCTTCACCCACTTTCTCCTGATGTTAACATCTTTCATAACTATGGCTCGTTTGTCAAAATTAAGAAATTTACATCGGTGCGTGTCTATTATCTAAAATGTACTGTTTCTGTTCCAGGATGCAACATTGCTATTTAGTACATCTATCAGATTTTTAAATAGTTAATACCACCTTTGGCAAGAATTCAAAAAGGACAAAAGGATATAGAAGTTTCCTTCTTACCTCTGAACCATAACTATTCTGTCTCTTCCTTAAAGACAACCCATTTTTTCTGGTGTCTTGGATAGTCTTTCTAAGAGTCTCTGAGTACACACACACACACACACACACACACACACTTTCAAACAAACACAAATAGTTGCATTCTAAATATATTGCTCTCTATCTTTTTTTAACTTGATATAGCTTCATCATTTTTTATCAGTAACACAAAGTTGCCTTTTTTAAAAAAATTTCATGATCCTATTGGATATCTGTTCTGCAATTTGATTTGCCAGTTCCCTACTGATTGACATCTTTTACTTTTGCAAACAGTGCTGTAGTGAATATCCACGAATATATGTCATTTTACATGTGTATATCTCTAGTTATTGCTGCGTGAAAGGGTATGTGCACTCATAATTTGATGGCCAATTTGCATTTTAGAGAGTTTCCACTATTGTATCTTCCATTATTTACCCATAGCCTCCCCAATGTTGTGTCTTAATAGACTTTGAATTTTGCCAATTTGATGGGTTAAAATATAGCTTAAAATTTTGTCATTGTACTTTCAATTTGCATTTGTTTTATAATAAGATGGAGTGTCTTTACATATATTTAAGGGTCACTTACATTTTCTTCTGTGAACTGTCCATATAATTCACCCATTTTTCAATTAGGTTATTAAAACAAACTTTCTTGCTTTTAAATCTTTTAATTCTCTCTATTTTTCTGATATGTTAAGTTGAAGACCTAGTCCCTTTTCAAGACTTTACATCATATGTTTCAACCCCAGTTCACACTGCTTTCCATAACCGCTACTGTCCATAAGGGCACACTGTGCTCATTCCTTCCACCACACCTTCTTTGATTGTGTTCCTCCTTTTTCCCCTCCACTTATGTCTCCCCTTCTGAGACAGAAGTTGTCACTTTCCTCAATTGGATAAACCTTCTTTTAACTTCAGGTAGACTTCTGGAAACAATAATTAACTGATAGTTTGTAAACTCAAAAAAGGAAATGTTAATCATTAAGAGACAGCACCGAACTACCAAAAAAAAAAAAAAAAAAAACCAACCAAAAAAACCTTGCTCATATCAAACTAACCACATCTCCATTTCCAGTATAGTTTTAGTATGCTCTAAACACATCTTTATTAAGTCATTTTATTCTCTTGATATGTTTGAGAGATTTAAAAAAGTAAGTTTATGAGAGTAAGTGGTTTTGTAGCTGATCAAACTTGTATAACCAAAGAGTTTTGATTCATGGATCAATGTCAAACTGAAAGTATCAAGTAACAAAACTCTTCTCCATTTCAGAACTCTGTTCTTGATTTTGCTGCTCAATATTTATTTACTAATAATTTGATGAATACATGGGAATTAAATAAATGAAGTTAGGCTTAAAAAGGATTCTTCCTATGACAGTACAAAGGCATGATTCAACATTATCTTAATAGTTTGGAAGGATGGGCTAAAACCAACAAGGTGAAATTTTTCAATTGAAGTGAATATAAAGCTCTGCATTTCATGTCCAAAATTAGTTGACAGAAAGAATGAAGGTAGAGTCAGGCAGCTGGTTTGATGTAGTTTGTGTGACAAAAAGTCCACCAACTTAAGAATACAATGTGTGTGGTTTTTTTAAAAAAGATTTTATTTATTTATTTGACACAGAGAGAGAGACAGAGAGAGCACAAGCAGGGGGAGTGGGAGAGGGGAAGCAGACTCCCCACTGAGCAGGGAGCCTGATGTAGGGCTCGATCCCAGGACCCTGGGATCATGACCTGAGCCAAAGGCAGTTGCTTAACCGACTGAGCCACCCAGGCACCCCAAGAATATAATGTGTTAAAATTTAAATCTTCAGTTGCCTTTATTAAATTTTAAAATTGTAGCATGAGATTAAGGAACTAAGTAGTCCCACAATTATTTTTTTCTTCATCAGAACTCATTTGGAGTAGAGCATTCAGTTCTAGGTATTATATTTTCAAAGGAAATTAATTTTGAAATTAAAGTACCTGTATTATTTTTCTATTGCTGTCATAACGAATTATCACAAATTTAGTGGACTAAAACAATAAAACAACGTACTTTCATCACCTTACAGTTCTGAGGTCAGAAATCAACACAGATCTCAATAGACTAAAACCAAGGTATCATCAGGGCTGTATCCCTTTCTGGAGGCTCTAGAAGAGAGTCTGTTTTCCTGCCTTTTCCAGCTTTTAGCAGCCCCCTTCCTGCCCCTTCAGAACCAGCAGAAGCAAGTCCAGTCTTCACATTGCTTCTCTCTGGCTACAGCTGGGAAAGGCTCACTGCTTTTAAAGGATTCATGTGAAAAGATCGGTCCCATCTGGATAATCTCTAAGTCCTCAACCTTAACCGCATTGACTAAGTCCCTTCTGCCATGTAAAGGAACATATTCACAGATTCCGGTGATGAGAAAATGGACATCTTTGTGGGGGACATTGTCCCACCTACCTCCATTCTTACTGCAGAGGCTCGCCAGGATAGTGAAGGGGCTAATTGGATAGAGAAGCAGATTAAGAAGAATTGAAGATGATCCCCAAATATGTTGCCTAGGAGAGAATGAGATAATGTTTATAAAGTGATTAGTGCAGTAAGTGCATAATAAATGGTTTCTGCTTCAACGGCTAATGCTACAAATTACAGAAATATAGTAGCTCAGAAGGGAAAGCAGCTTAGGGATGTGGAAGGGGATGAAGCAGCGTAACATTTTATCTTGCAGAGAACAGAATTTGGGATCCAAGTTCTCGCTCTACTCTTAGGGAAGCAGGTGGTTTCAATGTCAGAAAAAAGCTAAGCCTAACGAGAACTCTGCGTGATTCCCCTACCTGATAAAGAGGGAGCGTGGGGGTGCCGGGGGCTATGGGAGGGAAGCTACTTCTGGCGTCTTTTTGCCATGACTGTGCAACGTCTAGATTCTGAGGAGGAGAGAAAACTTTTACGGAAGGGAGAAAGCACGAGTTTTGAAGCTCAGAGTTTGACTCTACTAGGTTTTCTCCCCCAGGAGCACATGGGAAAGAAATGTCCTCGGAAACCAAAGCCCCACCATCAGAGATGCTGAGATATTTCAGGCTTTCCCTATGGTCTTCACGTTTGTCTCTTTAAACACGTTGCCCTCGACCTTGAAGCGGCTGCTGCTAAGCCGTGGTCAGTCAAGCAGTGGTTAAGTTAACAGACCCTCCCGCCTCCCTCCCGCGGGGTGGTAGCTTCCAAGGCCGCAGTAAATGTGTATCGGTGTGAACCTGATCCAGAAACAGCCGGGAAGGGAACAAAGTTTAGTCTGTGAGGAAATAGGCGGCTGCCGGCTGCCTGTAGTTGCATGCTGTCTGTCCAGATCTCAGCTTGCTGTGGTGTAAGTAATTTTTAAAAAAATATATTCGAATATAAAAAGATTGTGGGAATAATTCCCGTCTAAGATTAAATTAAGGTCCTGCCGGGTGCTAAATCTTGTGCAAGTAGACCTACTTAAAAGCAAGTTTCAGCATTTCACAAGTAGTTTTATTTTAAAAAATAGAAAGGGAAACCATGGAATTTTCAGCAACTCTTCTGCTAAAACAGGTCCTGCTTGCATAAGATGGATTTTAATGTCTTGTCTCTGGTTAAGTGAAGATGTTTACGGTTGGAAAATAAAAGTGAGCAAATAGGTATCTGGTGTCCAGGGATTATTTCTAGGTAGTGCTTAGATTTCTCCCCCATGCTCTTTCCAGCGTCTTTTCCTTTAGTTTAGGTTCATGTTACAAGTTTATGTTAGCAAATATGTAATACTGTCAGACAGTTAAACTGGAGGTTTTGTGGTAAAAAGAAATAAAATGAATGAGAATAAAGTAGAACCAAATATAGTTTAATAAGCCGTTGAGCCTAGATTTAAGACAGCATAAAGTGTTTTCAAAGAAGGAGGAATTTTGTGAAATAGATGGAAATAGCAAGCAGCTTTAGGAAGTTCATGCAACTTTGGAGAAATCTGTTTTTAAGACTTTTTGACATGTGTACTAATTTTCCCCGTACAATAGCGTGTAAAATAAATTTTCGATATGAAATTGGAATTGTTGTATTTCAGCCATTGCCGTTCTGTGTTGAGATAAAATTTCCAGGAACTACCCACATTGTTACCCAATGTAACTTTATTGAATGCCACTATGAAAATGTTCAGTTTGTATTTGGTGTTGGAGAAGTTGATATTTTCTATTTCTCTCTTGCCACATGTATTTGAAAAAAAAAAAAAAACCCAGCTCCTGGTACAGGACAATTTTGTGACTTTGAATCTAGAGCGAAATTTGATGTCATTAATATATACAAGTTATAAATGCTAGCTGCTAGCCCGTAGTCTTTCAAACCGATCAAGGAGTGCCGAGGACACAGATTGTTTGCACAGAAGTACACTGGATTTCCCCTTTCCTCTACCTTCACCTCCAATCTCAGGGACAATCTGTTTCTCTAGCCTGCCTCACATTCCTGCAGGACTGAGTGGGAGCCCAGATGATGGTATTGGGCCGCAACTGACCTGTGGTGGGGTAGAAGCCCAAGATACCCTTTCCTAAGTGGGTTCTAGGACAGTAATGAAGTAAAACCTTTACTCACTCTTTAGCTTGCTGAATCTCAATGACTCGAGGTTCCTGAGCTGATTATCTCCTCCCATTCAACCCCCTCTCCTGGGCCAGGTTACTTATGGCTGTTGGTTTATGGGGCAAGAGTTGGGGGAGAAGGATCCTAGGAAAGGAGCCAGCATGGCAGGTGACACTATTACCAGGGAAGCAGCTATTTCTTTTTTTCTTTTTCTTCTTTTTTTTTTTTTTAAAGATTTTATCTATTTATTTGACAGAGAGAGAGAGAGACAGCCAGCGAGAGAGGGAACACAAGCAGGGGGAGCGGGAGAGGAAGAAGCAGGCTCATAGCAGAGGAGCCTGATGTGGGGCTCGATCCCATAATGCCAGGATCACACCCTGAGCCGAAGGCAGACGCTTAACCACTGTGACACCCAGGCACCCCAGGAAGCAGCTATTTCTTAATGTGATTTGAAATATTTCACTCTTTTAAAACCTGGTAGGCCATGTAGGTGTGTACTGGCTGACTCTTAAGACCCTTTGGATATTTTTAAATTTGTTTTCCTATTTTTTAAAATTTATTTTTTATTTAAATTCAATTAATTACATATAGTGTATTATTAGTTTCAGAGGTAGAGTTCATTGAGTCATCAGTTGTATATAACACCCAGTGCTCATTACATCACGTGCCCTCCTTAATGCCCATCACCCAGTTACCCTATCCCCACCCCCCACCCCCAGTTTGAGCAGCAACCCTCAGTTTGTTTCCAGTGGTTAGGAGTCTCTTATGGTATGTTTTTCTACTTTTAATTGTTACATTTTATAGTTAGGATTCTATCCAAGCCTGATGTCTGGGTGAAAGCCCCTTGGGTGCTAGGAAGGGACACAAGGCCACAGATGAAACCCCGGTTCACTGCTTCCAGATGGAAGGGACTCGGGACCTCAAAAAAACCCTGAGCCACAGGTGGTGCTCTCCTCACAGCACCCCCCCCCCCCCGGGGTGTCTGCTGAGTCATGCCCCCTCCCATCATGGGAGCTGGATGGGAAAGGCTGCTCCTTTTCTTTTCTTTTTTCTTTTCTTTTCTTTTTTTTATTCCAGTGTAGTTAACATAGTGTTTTATTAGTTTCAGGTGTACAATATAGTGATTCAACAATTCCATACCCTACTCAGTGCTCATCATAAGTATACTCTTAAGTCCTTTCACCAATTTCACTCATCCCCCACCCAACTCCTCTCTGGTAACAATCCATTTGTTCGCTATAGTTAAGAATCTGTTTTTTAGTTTGTCTACTTTTTCTTTGTTCGTTTGTTTTGATTCTTTTTTTTTTTTTTAAAGATTTTATTTATTTATTCGACAGAGATAGAGACAGCCAGCGAGAGAGGGAACACAAGCAGGGGGAGTGGGAGAGGAAGAAGCAGGCTCCTAGCGGAGGAGCCTGATGTGGGGCTCGATCCCATAACGCTGGGATCACGCCCTGAGCCAAAGGCAGATGCTTAACCGCTGTGCCACTCAGGCGCCCCTGTTTTGATTCTTTAATTCCACATATGAGTGAAATCATGGTATTTCTCTTTCTCTGACTGGCTTATTTCACTTAGTATCGTACTCTCTAGATCCATCCACGTTGTTGTAAATGGTAAGATTTCATTCTTTTTTATTGTTGAATAATAATCCAGATATATAGATAGATAGATAAAAACATAGGGTGTGTCTATCCCTTTAAATTAGTGTTTTTATATTCTTTGGGTAAATACCCAGTAGTGCAATATTGGATCATATGGTAGTTCTATTTTTAATTTTTTGAGGAACATCTGTCTTACATGGTAGCTGTACCACTTTGCATTCTCACCCACAGTGCATAAGGGTTCCTTTTTCTCTACATCCTCACCAACACTTGTTGTTTCTTGAGTTCTTCATTTTAGCCATTCTAACAAGTGTGAGGTGATAGCTCATTGTGGTTTTGATTTGCATTTCTCCAATAATAAATGATGTTCGGTGTGTTTTCATGTGTCTGTGGCCGTCTGTATATCTTCTTTGGAGAAATATCTGTTCATGTCTCCTGCCCATTTTTTAATTGAATTATTTGTTTTTTTGGTGTTGGGTTGTATAAGTTTTTCATACGTTTTGGATACTAATCCTTTATTGGATATGTCACTTGCAAATATCTTTTCCCATTCAGTATGTTGTCTTTTAGTTTTATTGCTTATCTTTTCCCATTCAGTATGTTGTCTTTTAATTTTATTGCTTGTTTCCTTTGCTGTAGAGAAGATTTTTATTTTGATGTAGTCCCAATAGTTTATTTTTACTTTTGTTTCCCTTGCCTCAGGAGACATTTCTAGAAAGATGTTATTATGGCCAATGTCGGAGAAATTACTGCCTGGGGTCTCTTCTAGGATTTTTATGGTTTCAGGTCTCACATTTAGGTCTTTGATCCATTTTGAGTTTATTTTTGTGTATGTTCTCTCTAAACCTACTTCACTGAAGGTTTTTATCATGAATGGATGTTGTAGTTTGTCAAATGCTTCTTCTGCATCTATTCAAATGATCATATGGTTTTTATCCTTTCTCTTGTTGATGTGATGTATCATGTTGATTGATTTGTGAATATTAAACTGTCCTTGCATCCCAGGGAAAAGATCCCACTTGATAATGGTGAATGATTTTTTTAAGGTATTGTTGGATTCAGGTTGCTTATATTTTGTTGATGATTTTCGCATCTATGTTCATCACAGATATGGGCCTGTCGTTCTCTTTTTTGGTGATATCTTTATTATCTAGTTTTGTATCAGGGTAATGCTGGCTTCATAGAATGAATTTGGAAGCTTTCTTTCTCCTCTATTTTTTGGAAGAGTTTGAGAATAGGTATTAGCTCTTCTTTAAGTGTTTGGTGGAATTCAACTGTGTAGCCATCTGGTCCTGGACTTTTGTTTGTTGGGTGTTTTGGGGTTGCTGATAATCAGTCTCTTCAAATTTTCTATTTCTAGAAATCTGCTTCAGTTTTGGTTGATTATACATTTCTAGGAATTCATCTGCTTCTTCTAGGTTGTCCATTTTATTGTCATAAAATTTTTTATAATATTCTCTTAGAATTGTTTGTATTTCTGTGTTGTCTGTTGTTATTTCTCCTCTTTCACTTCTGATCTTGTTTGAGTCTTCTCTCTGAGTCTGGCTAGAGGTTTATCAATTTTATTGATCTTTTCAAAGAAACAGCTCCTTGTTTTATTGATCTTTGTCTTTTAGATTCTCATTTATTTCTGGTCTAATCTTTATTATTTCCTTCCTTCTGCTGATTTTGTTCGTTGTTCTTTTTCTAAGTCCTTTAGATGTAAGTTTCAGTTGTTTGAGATTTTTCTTGCTTCTTGAGGTAGACCTTTATTGCTATAAACTACCCTTTTAAAACCACTTTTGTTGCATCCCAAAGATTTTGGACTGTTGTGTTTTTGTTTTCATTTGTCTTCATGTAATTTTTTATTTCTTCTTTGATTTCTTGGTTGACCCATTCATTGTTTAGTAGCATGTTATTTAATCTCCATGTATTTGTGGTCTTTCCAGATTTTTTTCTTGTGGTCGATTTCTGGTTTTATAGCATTATGGTTAGAAAAATGCATGGTATGGGGCGCCTGGGTGGCAGAGCGGTTAGGCATCTGCCTTCGGCTCAGGGCATGATCCCAGCGTTATGGGATCGAGCCCCACATCAGGCTCCTCTGCTATGGGCCTGCTTCTTCCTCTCCCACTCCCCCTGCCTGTGTTCCCTCTCTCGCTGGCTGTCTCTATCTCTGTCGAATAAATAAATAAAATCTTTAAAAAAAAAAAGAAAGAAAAGAAAAATGCATGGTATGACTGCGATATTTTTGAATTTGTTGAGACTTGTTTTGTGGCCTAATATGTGATCTATTCTAGAGAATGTTCCATGTGCACTTGAAAAGAATGTGTATTCTGTTTGGGGATAGAATATTCTAAATATATCTGTTAAATCCATCTGGTCCAGTGTGTCATTCAAAGCCTGTTTTCTTGTTGATTTCTGTTTGGATGATCTGTCCATTGATGTAAGTGGGGTGTCAGAGTCCCCTACTATTATTGTATTGCTATTGATTAGTTCTTTTATGTTTGTTATTAACTGTTTTATGTATTTGGGTGCTCCCATATTGGGTACATAAATATTTACAATTGTTATATCTTCTTGTTTGATTGTCCCCTTTATGATTGTATAATGTCTTTCTTTGTCTCTTGTTACAGTCCTTTTTTAGTCTATTTTGTTTGCTTTAAGTATTGCTACCCTGCCTTTCTTTTCACATCTATTTGCATGATAAATGTTTCTCCATCCCCTTACTTTCAATCTGCATGTGTCTGTAAGTCTGAAATGAGTCTCTTGTAGGCATCCTATAGATGGGTCTTGTTTTTTAATCCATTCTGTCACCCTATGTCTTTTGATTAGCGCATTTAGTCCATTTATATTGAAAGTAATTATTTACAGGTATATATTCATTTTGATTTTGTCACTTTTTTATGGTTGTTGTTGTACTTCTCTGTTCCTTCTCTTGCTCTCTTCACTCATGGTAAGTTGGCTTTCTTTAGTGATATACTTGGCTTTCCTGCTCTTTATTCTTTGCATATCTGTTACTGATTTGTGGTTATCATTACGTTTGTATATAACATCTTCTTCATATAACAGTCCACATTAAGTTGGTGGACGCTTAAATTTGAACCCATTCTTTGCTCCTCTCCCTCCCACATTTTAGGTATCTAGTGTCCTACTTTACATCTTTTTTTGTAAGTCCCTTGACTGATTTTTACAGATATAGTTATTTTTTTACTGCTTTTGTTCTTCCTACTCTTCTTGCTCTTACTTTTGGTCTTTCTTTTCCTCTCAAAGAGTCCCCTTTAACATTTCTTGTAGGGCTGGTTTAGTGTCATGAGTTCTCTTAACTTTCATTTGTCTGAGAAACTCTATTTCTCCTTCTAGTCTGAATGATAGTCTTGCTGTATAGAGTATTCTTGGCTGCAGATTTTTTCTTTTCAGCACATTGAATATATCATGCCATTCTCTTCTGGCCTGAAGAGTTTCTGCTAATAGACTTACAAGTTTTCCCCTTTCCTGTAACTGTCTTCTTTTCTCTTGCTTCTTTTAAAATTTGCTCTTTATCACTACTTTTTGCCACTTTAATTACTATGTGTCTTGGTGTGAACCTCTTTGGGTTGATTTTGTTGGGGGATCTCTGTGGCTTTGGGATCTGAATTTGTTTCCTTCCCTAGATTTGTCTAGTTTTCAGCTATTATTTCTTCAAATAAGTTTTCTGCCTCCTTTTCTCTCTTTTCTTCTTCCAGGATCCCTATAATAGAAATGTTATTATGCTTAGTGGAGTTGCTGAGTTCCCTAAATCTATTCTCATTTTGCATTATTTTTTCTCTCATCTGTTCAGCTTTTCCATTACTCTTTCCTGCAGATCACTGATTCATTGTTCTGCTTCCTCTAGTCTGCTATTTATTCCGCCTAGTGTATTTTTAATTTCATATGTTGTATTCTTCATTTCTGATTGGTTCTTTTTTATCTCTTTGTTAATGGTCTCACTGATGTCCTCCACATTTTTTCTCAAGTCCAGTGAGTATCTCTATGACCATTACTTTAAATTCTTTACCTGGCATATTACTTATTCTGTTTCATTTAGTTCTCTTGCTGTGATTTTGCCCTGTTCTTTCATTTGGGACATATTCCTCTGTCTTCTCATTTTTGTCTAACTCTCTTTGTCTGTTTCTGTGTTTTATTTATTTATTTATTTAAAAAGATTTTATTTATTTATTCGACAGAGATAGAGACAGCCAGTGAGAGAAGGAACACAAGCAGGGGGAGTGGGACAGGAAGAAGCAGGCTCATAGCGGAGGAGCCTGATGTGGGGCTCGATCCCATAACGCCGGGATCACGCCCTGAGCATAAGGCAGACGCTTAACCGCTGTGCCACCCAGGCGCCCCTGTTTCTGTGTTTTAGGAAAGTCAGCTATGTCTCTTGCTCTTGAAAATAGTGGCTTTATGAAGAAGAGGTCGTGTATGCCCTGCAGTGCAATGTCCCCTGTTCACCAGAACCTGATGCTTCAGGGGTGTCTCCTATGTGTGTTGCATGCTCCCTGCTATTGTGGCTGAGCCACTTTTTCCTTTGGTCCAGTCATCTTCAATGTTCTCTTTGACTGTTGTGGGCAGGGTTTGAACCCTATGTTGTTAGTGAGCCAGCTGGGGCCACCTTGGGCTTGAGTTTAGTCAGATCAGGCATTTGCCAGGGATGCAGTAACACCAAACTGCAGGGCACTTTCCCTGTATTGTCCCCTGAGGAGCTTTCATTGGTGGAGGGGGCCTGTAGTCAGACCAGCTATCCGCTTGTGGGGCCACAGTCTGACTCATTTGTGTGGTTATCTTTCCGTTTCCCCACGGCAAGAGTCTCTTTGGAGTGATGCTGGCCGCTGTCAGGGCTGCTTGCCCACTGCCAGACCTGTGGCCCTGGTTTGAGTGGCCTCTAGCCAAAAGCCCGTCGGCGGGGGCAGATCCACAACATGCTCCGGGGCGGGGCCGCAGTGCCCACAAGGTTTGAACACAGGAAAGAAGGGACGTGCCTCTGCTGCGAGCACCGGGCTGGCTGGGCTGATGTGTAATACACTCAGGTGTGGGGCATGCGGTTTTGATAAGATGTGTGCGGGCCTCTGCAAGAGGGGTACCTGCTGCTACTGCTGCCAGGACTGAGGCCCCGGAAAGTGCGTGGGTCAGAAGACATGGTGTTTGCAAGCGTTTGCTCAGGTCTTCTTGGGGAGGGGACCTGCAGTCCCGGACAGAGGCAAGCTTGACTGAAGGGGCAGACAGTTCTTGGTGTCAGCAAGTTAGGTAGCAAGTGTCAGTGTTGTGCTGGTTCCTGCAGGTGGCAGTGTATTTATGCTGGAGGTTGGGGTGGCAGGTGAGGGAAACGGCACCTGCCAGCTCTTCTGTTCTGGTAGGGGTCCCCCTGCAATCCCTAACTCTCCAGGACAGGCTCTAAGATGAGTAAATAATGCTCCCATTTTACTATAAAAAAAACGCCTGGGGCATTTTTCAAACTGCTGCTTCTATGTTGTATCTCCCTGGGCTGTTTGTTGTGCTGTCTCTCTAAGGGCAGGGGCTCAGATTCCTATCACTTTCCAGGCTCTCCCAGAACCGAGATTTTTAAAATTCGGGGCTTTAAGTCCTGCTGGTTGTAAGTACTCACAAAATTCGGCCCCTCTAGTTTTCAAAGCCAAATATGAGGATTCATCTTCCCCAGGCAGGCTCCCCAGTGTCATAATCTATTTCTCTCCCTTCTCAGAGTTTGCAGGTCCCTCCCTCTGACGGACAGTCCTGCAGGTCCCTTTAGCTTCCCATGGCATCTCCGCCCTTCTTACCCTCTTTGATGTGGCCTCTTCTTTACCTTTAGTTGTGGAGTTTATTCTGCCAGTCTTTGGGTCATTTTCTGGGTTATTTATACTGATGTGAGTGTTATCTAGTTGTATCTGTGGGACAAGCTGAGCTTAGGGTCCTCCTACTCCATCATCTTCCCAGCCTTCTGCGCCCCTTTCAGATATTTTTCAAAACCTTCAATAGCTGTCTCTAACATCCAAATCCTTGCTCCTGCCCTGCAGAGCCCACATGATCTGCCTTCTGACCATCTGTTTCACATCATGGTCTACCATTGTTCTCCTCACACAGATTGCCCCAGCTACATAAGTGTTTCTATTGCTTCTGGAATACATCAAACTTTCTTGTGCCTCAGGGTCTTTGCTGCCTGGAAAGCTCTTCCCCTGTATCGTTTCTTCCTTTTCTTCATTCAGATCTCTACTCAAATACCTCCTCTTCAGAGGCCTCACTACCCCACTTCCACCACATCACTCTTCCTTTACCTTGACCGACTTTTAACAATACCTACCTGGCATGATTTAATTCATTTTCTTAAAAGATATATATATATTTAGGGGTGCCTGGGTGGTTAAGTCAGTTAAGCGTCTACCTTCACCTCAGGTCATGATCCCAGGGTCCTGGGATTGAGCCCCACATTGGTCTCCCTGTTCGGTGGGGAGCCTGCTTCTCCCTCTCCCTCTGCCACTCCCCCTGCTTGTGCTCTCTCTCTCAAGTAAATAAATAAGTTATTTAAAAATATGTATTTATATCTATACACACAGACAGACAAACATGATATATATAGTAGAATATATATATTATTTATATTCAGAATTATTTGCATGTGTGTGTATGTTTTTGATAAAATCAACATATATATTCTTTATCACTAGAATATAAGTTCTATGAGGGGGCAAGAACTTTGTCTTGTTCAGTGCGATATTGCCAGTGTCCAAAATAGCACCTACTTGACATATAGTAGACACTTGGTAAATATTCATTTTATTAATATATTAATGTCAGTTGGTGCCATTAAAATTTATTTTTAAGAATGGGAATTTTTTATTTTTTGAGTAGGTGATACAGTCACATGATTCCAAAACCAAAATATATAGAAAAGTGTACTTTTTAAAAGAGGTTTATTTATTTATTTTAGAGAAAGAAGGAGAGAGACAGAGAGCGCGAGCAAGCACACACACAGAAGAGCAGGAGCAGAGGGAGAGATAGGCTTAAAGCAGACTCCACACTGAACGCAGAGCCTGATGTGGGACTCGATCTGATGACCCCTGAGATCATAATCTGAGCCAAAACCAAGAGTTGGATGCTTAACCAAATGTGCCACCCAGGTGCCCCATAGAAGAGTGTACATTGAAATATCTTCCTACCCCAGCCGTCCCCAATCCATTCAGTTCCCATTCAAAGCCCCAGACTACTGTTATTATTTTTCCATGTGTCCTTCCAGAGTTTCTTGATGTATATGCAAGGAAATATAAAAGTATACACAGATTCTGACTTTTCTCTTTTTACTAATACTGTTATACATACTGTTCTTCATTTTTTAATTTGTAATATATGTTGAATCTCTTTTCATATCAGTATTTGGAAAGTGTCCTCATTTTTTTTTAAGATTTTATTTATTTATTCGATAGAGATAGAGACAGCCAGCGAGAGAGGGAACACAAGCAGGGGGAGTGGGAGAGGAAGAAGCAGGCTCCCAGCTTAGGAGCCTGATGTGGGGCTCGATCCCACAACGCCGGGATCATGCCCTGAGCCGAAGGCAGATGCTTAACCACTGTGCCACCCAGGTGCCCCATCATTTTTAAATAGCTGCATAGTATTCCATTGTACGGACATACTGTAATTTATTTAACCAGTAACCTAATGATGGGCATTTTGGTTGTTTCCAGTATTTTCCTATTGCAAACAATGCTGAAGGTCATAACCTGTGTATATATCATTTTATACATGCATACAGTATATCTCTATGATTAAATTCAGAGAGTATAATAGGTACCATAAATATTGCTTAGTTGCCTTCCACAGGGATTGTACCAATTTGTACTTCCCCAGCAATGAATAAAAGTACTGTTTCCCATATCCTTGCCAACTGAGAGTTATCAGACTTTTGGATTTTTGCCATTCTGATAGGTTGAAAAGTGGTTTCAGCATTTTTTTTTTTTTAGAATTCATAATAAAATTTGTGTTAAAGTTTTAAAAATAAGTTTTAAATTTTAAATTGTGATGAAAAACATAAAATTCACCATCTCAGCCATTTTTAAGTGTTCAGTTCAGCAGTATGAAATATATTAACATTGCTGTGAAACAGATCTCCAGAACTTGTTCACCTTCCAATCTGAAACTCTATACCCACGAAATAACAACTCCCCATTTCCTCCTCCCTCCAAACCCTGGCAACCACCATTCTCTTTTCTGTTTCTGTGAGTTTGACTGCTTTATATACCTCATGTAAGTGGAACCACACAGTTTTTGTCTCTTTGTGACTGGCTTGTTTCACTTAAAGTCCTCAAGTGTCACCTGTGTTGTAGCAAATGACAGGATTTTCTCTGCTTTTAAGGTTGAATAATATTCCATTATATACCAAACTTTGTTTATCCACTCATCCATTGATGGACGTTTGGATTGTTTCTACCTCTTGGCTGTTGTGAATAATGCTGCGATGACTATGGGTGTGCCGATAACATTTTGAGGTCCTGCTTTCAATTCTTTTGGACGTATACCCAGAAGTGAGGTTGTTGGATCACATGGTAATTCTATTTTTCAGTTTTTTAGGAGCTACTATACTATTTTCTATAGCAGTTGGATCATTTTAGCATAGTTTTAATGTGTATTTCTCTCTTTATGAGTGGGGTTGAACATGTTCTCATATTTAGAAGAAACCTACCCTTTTTTCTGTGAATTGTTTATATCCTTTGCTCTCGATTGGATTTTTTTTCCTATTAATTTGATAACATTTTTTTGCTTTTGTGCCTCTGTTTTCCAAATTTATAAGCTACTAGTCATTGGTACAGGGTTGGATAAGAGTGCCTGGGGTTAATAGTTGTGTAATCTTGATTGGGCAATTACTGAACATTTCTGAGTTTCAGTTTTTTTACCTGTAAATAGTAATAACAATGAGTTCTTATAAAGATTAAATGAGATAATGTATACTAAGTGGTTAATATAGAACCAGTATGATAAGGCAAGAAAAAGAAATAAAAGGCCAAAGTTCAGAAGGGAAGCAAAGCTGTCATTATTCAAATATGGTGATTGTGTACACAGAAACCCTATAGAATCTCTAAAAAACTATTTGAACTAATTAATGAATTTTGCAAGGTCATAGGTTACAGTCAATATAAAAAAATTGCATTAGAAATAATTAGAACACCTAAGACAATTAGAAAATAGATGAAAATATCACTACTGAAAATATCAAATACATAGCAATAAATCTTTAAAAAGAGCACAAGGACCTCTATGTGGAATAATACAGAAATTACTAAGAAAAATTAGAGAAGACTGAATTTAAAAGCTCAATATAAATTCTATGGGGACACTTGGCTGGCTCAGTTGGTAGAGCATGTGACTGTAAATCTCAGTGTCCTGAGTTCAAGCCTCACATTGGGCATGGAGCCCACTGTAAAATCAATCAATCAATCAATCAATCAGTCAATCTTGCGGCGCCTGGGTGGCTCAGTCGTTAAGCGTCTGCCTTCGGCTCAGGTCATGATCCCAGGGTCCTGGGATCAAGCCCTGCATTGGGCTCCCTGCTCAGTGGGAAGCTGGCTTCTCCCTCTCCCACTCCCCCTGCTTGTGTTCCCTCTCTCGCTGTGTCTCTCTCTGTCAAATAAATAAAATAAAATTTAAAAAAAGGAATTTAAAAAAAAAAAATCTTAAACAAAACAAAACATGATCATGGATTACAAAACTCAAAATTGTTAAGATGCCAATTCTCCCCAAGTAAATGTATAGATCCAGTGCAGTTCCTATCAAAAACAGCAGCTGTTTTTGAAGAAATTGTCAAGCTGACTCTAAAATGTATCTGGTAATGCAATGAACATTGCATAGCTAAAACAATGTCGAAAAGGAACAACAAGTGGGATGATTTCTCGTATGTGATTTCAAAACTGAACTGTAAAGCTAGTAACTATTACCAACAATGAACTATTGCCCTAAGAATAGATGAATGTATCAGTGGAGCAGAATAGCACATCCAGAAATAGACCCACACACATAAGGTCAATTGATTTTTGATCAAAGTAGCAAGTCAATTCAGTGGGAAAGGAGTCTTTTTTTTTAAGATTATTTATTTATTTGAAAGAGAGAGGAAGAATGGGGTGAGGGACAGAGGGAGATGGTGAGAGAGAATCTCAAGCAAACTCCCCGATAAGCATGGAGCCAGTCATGGGGCTCCATCTCACGACCCTGAGATCATGACCTGAGCTAAAATCAGGAGTCGGACACTCAACCAACTGAGCCACCCAGACGGCCCCAGAAAAAGAGTCTTTTTAAACATGTTGCTGGATCAAATGGATTTTCTTATGGGAAAGAAAGAAAAGAACCATCATATCTTTATCTCTCCATACACAAAAATTAAATAGACATTGGTAGAAAAAAAATGGAAAATATCTTTGTAATCTTGGGTATGCAAAGATTTCTTGAAAGGACGCTAAAAGCAATAACCATAAAAGTAAACTAAATAAAATTAAATGAGTTTATGTATTTACTGTAAGACTTCTCAGGACCTTTAATATGTTAGTGTTTCTAGTAAGAGGGTCATGCAGCATTTCCCTAAGTTTTTGACCACAGAATCCTTTTTTTTCATTTGGAGCATTCAACTAAACTGCAGGAGTCAGTATGCCAAAAAATACACTTGGAGAAGTTGTTGCTTTGGTTCTCTCCTCAAAACATACTATTTTTTTAAAAAGATTTTATTTATTCATTTGACAGAGATAGAGACAGCCAGTGAGAGAGAGAACACAAGCAGGGGGAGTGGGAGAGGAAGAAGCAGGCTCCCAGCGGAGGAGCCTGATGTGGGGCTCGATCCCAGAACGCTGGGATCACGCCCTGAGCCGAAGGCAGACGCTCAACGACTGAGCCACCCAGGCGCCCCAAAGCATACTATTTTTGAGGGCTGTAATAAATTAATAATCCGTTTCCCCCTCTTTAGTATGAATTAATGTAATTGCATCTATTTCAACAACCCAAATAAAGAAAACCCTCTGCCAAAAGAACTGTGACCACACTTTACTCCAAATGGACTGGTCAGCCAGCCAACTGTTGGAATTACTACGACTGGTAGGATTCTAGGTCAGTGTCGCATTGGATTGGAATTTACCGTAGTAAAAGGAATGAAGAGTGATTGAAGGTGCAAAGCATTTTGCATTTTCTCTCTGCTGGTTCCACGTACTTGTTTGGTCTGCTCTGCCCTGCTTCTTCACCATCTGTAAAACTCCAACGTGTTTACCCTCACTCGGATTACTCAACTCCTCCCAGTTCTTAATTGCTTGGAGGTCCTTTTTCTGTGGCATTTCCAGTCTCTGACTCATACTTCACTGTCCTAATCAGATTCCCCTACTTGCTGTTGCTGTCCATGAACTGGTTTTCATGGAATACGGGTTCTCACATGAGAAGTAGGAGAAGAACCAGAAGAGAAGGTAGAAGGAAAACAAAGCCAAACTGCACCTAAACCACAATTTGGCCCAAGGCTCTCCATGTTCAGGGAAAGAGATCTCAAGAAGAAGTCAAAATGGTATGTAATGCCAGTAGAAATGTATAAGGAACAGAAAGTTTAAGGAAGTGTCCCTATAATATCTCTGGATTGTGTTTTTTTTTTAACGAATTACTGTAATAGATATTTGTCCTGAATGTGGAAAGCTAATAACAACCAGATATAGAAATGTCATCTGTGTCATCTGAGTAGAGTTTAGAAAGACTAGACTAGAAGTTAAGTAGCTTTAGTTTTAGATCTGCCACTAATTTGCTTTTTGATGATAAGTAAATATATTCTTTTAAAGAGAAAAAAAATATGCTCTTCCCCCAATTGCAAATATGTATATATTTGTGTGTCTCTATATGTATACGTACACATACACCTACATACATACCAGGTGCTGTCACAGACACTTTTTCATGTACTGTCTCATTTAATCATCTTTGTCCATGTCTCCACTTCCTCATCTGGAAAATGAGATAATAATATGTCAGTTTGCCTTCCTCATAGGACAACAAATGGAATGATAACCAGATAATAAAATAGATTCCTTTGAGCATTATTCTGGAATTTAAGGAATAAGTCTTGAATGTCATATTGTGTGATATATGCCAGTGTTTCCATAGCAAAATGGTGTGATGGATCCTGGTAAAATTCATTTCAAAATGTAATTTGCACTACAAACTTAGCAGAAACAATTTGCACAGGATGTTTTATAGACATCAGAGACAATTATGGAACACCCGGAAAGTATGGAACAACCTGTTTTGTGCTTCTCAGTAAATGCAACACAAAGTAAACACAGCCCTCAGTACTTTATGACACACCTCACCAAAGGAAAACAGGCAAGAGAGATACCTAGGCAAATAGGTAGAGGCAGGATAACAGCGTGGATGACAATAAAAAGAATTTTACATTAGAAATGGAAAACCATTTTTTACTCTATATTAAGACAGAATAAACAGAAGGATGAGAAGTACCACAGAAGGCACCTGGGGCTGTGGGGGTCAGTTGGACAGATGCTTATTTAACTTTACTGCTTATTAACCTGGACCCGGGAGCTGAAAGAAACTTGATCTCTTTTCTAGCAGCCTCATCCTTTATTATGATCAGAATGGAAGGTTTCAGAGCTACTGAACCCCACCTCTAGGCTGTCTTTCCATTGTCCTCACAGCTTTCAGAATTTAATAAGATGATGGGGGTGGGGAGGACAATGGCTGCCAAGTGTCTAGGAAAATACAAGCTTTTCTCACTGAAGTTCCTTAGAATGAGGGGATCATATACTAGCAAATTCATCAAAGGAAGACCATAAAAATTACCAATTAAAAACTGAGGGACACCTGGATGGCTCAGTCATGGAGTGTTTGACTCTTGATCTTAGGGTTGTGAGTTTGAGCCCTGTGTTGGGTGTAGAAATTACTTAAAAATAAGATCTTTAAAAAAATTGAAAAAGGCTGCCTATATAATTTATTATCCTGAAAATGATTAGATAATAATGTCCATTGGAAGAGACATGAAAAACAAAATGGCTTATATGGCTGCTTTGAGAAAGCAAGATGCACATTAGTAGCAATAAACAGCAAATTGGAAATCACCGACCTATAGGTAGATGTTAATAGTGCTGGTTCATTGAATAAAGAAAAAGACAGAGAACATGAAAATTTTATACCCTAGTACAGAAGTTACCTTCACTCAACAGCATGACCCTTACGTCCATGAAATGAATTTTTCAATTTTGGTATTTATTTCTTATTTCTAGCATTTCCTTTTGATTCTTTTTTAAATACTTTGATGCTCTTCTTTTCTACTAGATCCTTTAACAGAGGCAGTTATTGTGGTAGCAGTTATAAGAGTCCATACATAAGTTAAAACTTGTAAACTGTACACCATAAAAATCAATTTTACTTTGTGTTAATTTAGAAAAAAAGGCTATGGCCTGTTCAAAGCAAAAATAATAATGTACAGTAGGGTTAAGAGCATATAAAGAAGTAAAATGTATAGCAACAAGAGTACAAAGGGTGGGAATGAAGTAGCGTAATATGAGGTAGACTGTAGTGTGTTAACATTATAATATGTAGTCTTTAAGACCGTGGTTCACAAAGTGTGATCTGCAGACCATCAGTATCACCATCACCTAGGAACTTGCTAGAGATGAAATTCTCTTGGCTCTACCATAGACCCAACTGAGTTACAAACTCTGGGGGTATGGCACAATAATCCGTAATTCTGATACATGCTAAAATTTAAGAACCAATGCTTTAGAGCGTGGTTGGGAATTTTTTTCTGTAATGGGCCAGGTAAGTATTTTAGGCTTTGTGGGCCATATGGTCTCTGTGGCAAATAACTCTGCCTTTGTAGCATAAAAGCAGGCACATAGACAGTACATAAATCAATTAGCAGAGATGTATTCTAATAAAGTGTTACTTACAAAAACAGGCCTGCTGGATTTGGCCCATGTACTGTAGTTTGTTGACTTCTTTAGGGTATCCATTAACACATACAGGTACAGGCACACGTACACATACAAAGATACAGCTACAATGCCAAAAAAGTAAAAGGAAATATTTAAAATACAGATCATCCTAACTTTGCAATGTGGGGCCATAGAAATGATCATGCAAGCTGAAATCATACAAATCATTTTTAATATCAATGGGAAGAATTATGGTTGTTCTGTGACCCTGAAAAAATTTTTTTTGTCAAAACTCTTGGTGGGGGATGGGGCGCCTGGGTGGCTCAGTCATTAAGCGTCTGCCTTCGGCTCAGAGCGTGATCCCGGCGTTCTGGGATCGAGCCCCACATCAGGCTCATCCGCTGGAAGCCTGCTCATTCCTCTCCTATTCTCCCTGCTTGTGTTCCCTCTCTCACCGGCTATCTCTCTCTCTGTCAAATAAATAAATAAACTCTTAAAAAAAAAAAAACTTTTGGTGGGGGAAGGGGAAGAGGATATTTTATTTACTGGGAAGGGTCATTAGGGAACTTTCTAGGGTCCTAGAAATGTTCTAAATCTTGGTTTGGTTGGCAGTTACATGGATGTATAGAATTGTCAGCATTCATTAGATTGAACACTTGAGAGCTATGCATTTCGTGTATGTAAATGATATCAACAAAAATTTTTTGGAAGTACAAATTAAGGGTCTGGAATAAAATCTGCACTTTACATTAGGTAACATCCTTATTGCAGATAAAATAAGATAAATTACGAGGAATAAGTGTAAAATCTTTAGGAAGAAAGATGGGGAAAACAGTCCAGGCAGAGGAACCATTTGCAACACTTGGGAAGAGGTATGGAAATGCATAAAGTTTGGGAAACACTGCTCTGTGTGATGGAGAGCCATGAAAAGATGTTCATGAAAGAATTGAAATAATCAGACTGTGTTTTAGAAAGATCACTACTGTTTGAACTGAAGGGGAAAGAAATTAGAAGTAGGGAGATAAGGAGGCTATTGTTACAGTCCAGGTGAGACATGAAAGCTACCTCAGGCAAAGGCTGCGGGAATGAAGAGTGGGGCATGAACTTTAGTGGTATTTAAAATCAGTTGGGTTTAGTGATTGACTAGATTTATTAAAATATCAGCAAACACCTGTGAGCCAGGCATTGTGTTTTGGGCTGCCATGCCTTATCTTGTTTAACCTTTACAATAACCATATGGGAAGGTGTTACAATTACCACTATCATCACTGTCCTCATCTCCATCTTACAGATAATGCCGCACAATTCACCCAAGTGACATAGCTTGAAGGTGGCACAGCCATGGTTTATAATATACACTTTCTCAGTAATGAATTATGGAAATTCTGAAGATAATTTATTTCCAAAATTGCTAACACAATAAAAGAGAAAATAACAGCAGGCTAATTTCATGACCAAATTTAGAAAAGTTAAGCAGATTGTAAAATCAAAAGAAATACTTGATTTAAGTAAATTCTTGGAATACACAATCTATGCCATATTTTCAAGGGAACAACAAAATTTCACATAACTATTTTCCTTTCTCTTTATATTTTCCCCCCAAAATCTTTGGTACCAAATATTAAGTTCATTAGTGTACACAAGAAAAAAACATAAAATTGAAATTCTATTGCAGTATCATTAAAAGGGATCAGTATTTTTTGCATAAAATACAGAAAAATACTTGTCATAAATAATGCTCAAAAATATTATAAACCAGAGATTAACATCCTATGAAAAGCCTCTAAAGCACTGTTAAGAAAGCTACATTGTATTAAGTTCCTCAAAAAGAAAATAGATATCAATGGCACTGATAGATTTTAGCATTTAACAATAGAATTCAAAAAAAATTACCCAATAAAATTTTTGAATCATTTTTAACAGTGGTCCTCAAATTAGTTAAAAATATGCATTATCAAGCAAATTATCATTCATTATCTCTAGTGAACATATACTCACCGATGAAAACTGGACTTAACAGTAGAAAGTGGTTTAATATCAGAAAAGGAGAGACTGGTACAACCATTATGGAAAATGGTGTAGAGGTTCCTCAAAAAATTGAATGTAGAACTACAATACTATCCAGCAAGCCCACTAGTGGTTATGTATCCAAAGGAAATGAAATCAAGATCTTGAGGAGCTATCTGTTCTCCCATGTTCATTGCAGCATTGTTCATAATAGCCAAGATATGGAAACAACCCACATGTCCATCAATGGATGAGTGGATAAAGAAAATACGGTGTATATATACAATGAAATATTATTCAGCCTTAAGAAAGGGAAACCCTGCTATTTGTGACAACACAGATGAACCTAGAGGATATTATGTTAAGTAAACAAATTTGGAAAAATAAATACTGTTCTATTTTACTTATATGTGAGATCTGAAAACATGGGACTCAGAAACAGAGAGTAGACCAGTGGTTATCAGGGACTGGGAGGTAGGGAAGATGGAAGATATCGGTTAAAGGGTTAATTGATTGTGGTAATCCTTTCACAATGGAAATATATTACAAACCACCTTGTATACCTTAAATATATATAATTTTTATTTGTCAATTCTACCTTAATAAAACTGGAAAAAAGTTTTAAAAAGAAAAGTTGACTAGTAATTTCATAACCTGATATGACTTAATATTATAAATACTGTTTAAAAATATCTGATAGACTACAAAATATTTTTCAGAATTTGTAAATAAGAACAAAGTAAGTTTCCTAATTTATTAAAATCACACATATACAAGGCTTTAAGTTTTTCAAAGCATGGGAAAATGTTTATGTTTTAATGTTAAGTTTAAAAAGCAAGATACAGGGGGCGCCTGGGTGGCACAGCGGTTAAGCGTCTGCCTTCGGCTCAGGGCGTGATCCCGGTGTTGTGGGATTGAGCCCCACATCAGGCTCCTCCGCTGTGAGCCTGCTTCTTCCTCTCCCGCTCCCCCTACTTGTGTTCCTTCTCTCGCTGGCTGTCTCTATCTCTGTCGAATAAATAAATAAAATCTTTAAAAAAATAAAAAAAATAAAAAGCAAGATACAAAACTGCATAAAAACCACAATCCTACCTAATTAATAAACAAGCAATTAAAAGACTGAAAGGTAATGTACAAAAACATTAACAGTGATTATACTGGGGGACTACTTCTAATACTTTCTTTTAATTTTTAAGACTAGAAAAAGATCATTTTAAAAACAGTGCACACCAGACACCTGGATGGCTAGTCAGTTAGGCGACTGCCTTCGGCTCAGGTCATGATCCTGGAGTCCCAGGATCGCGTCCTGCATCAGGCTCCGGGCTCATTGGTCTGCTTCTCCCTCTGACCCTTCCTGCTCTCGTGCTCTCTCTCTTTCTCTTAAATAAATAAATAAATAAATAAATAAATAAAATCTTTAAAAAAAAAAGTCCACAACAACCTCTTTGGGGAACTGTTTGGCAATACCTTTTAAAGCTGAACATGCACCTCATGCAGCCCAGACGCTAGTGACATTTACTGAACGCCTATGTGTCAGGCCTTGTCCTGAGCACTTCATATGTATGTGGAATTGCAGCGGTGAGGGCGGACATCCTTGTCTTGTTCCCAGTCTCTGGGGAAAAGCATTTCATGTTTCATCATAAGCAATGTATTGTAAGTTTTTTGTAGATACATTTTATCGTTTGAAGAGGCTGTCTTCTGTTCCTAGTTTTAGGAGAATTTTTTGTATGAATTTTGTCAAATGCATTTGCTGTATCTAATGTAATGATTGTATCGCTATTCCCTTTTATTCTCTTAATGTTGTTTGAGTTTAATGACATTAAATCAACTTTGCGTTCTTGAAATAAATGCCATTTCAGTCATGTTGTGCTATGCGTTTAAAAAATTCAGTAGATTCATGGGGCGCCTGGGTGGCTCAATCGGTTAAGCATCCAATGCCATCTCAGCACAGGTCTTGATCTCAGGGTCGTGGGTTCAAGCCCCGTGTGGGGCTCCGTGCTGGGCATGAGCCTACAAATAAATCAATAAATCAATAAACACACACACTGTAGGTTCAACTTACTAGTGCCTGGCAGAGGATTTTTGCATCTTTGTGAGATGCGATGAGGAATATCAGTATTGGTCTGTAACTTTGTTTTTAGTAATGTCTTTGTCATGTTTTTGTACCAGGGTTATGCTGGCATTCTAGAATGAATTAGAAGGTGTTTCCTCCTCCTGTGTTTTCTGCGTTTGTGTAGAATTCGTATTTTTATTAGTAGTGGTGGGTGGTGGTAGTGATGGTGGTGTTTGATCTTACCTCCTGGTAAAGCCATGTGGGCCTAGAGCTTTTTCAGGGGGAGAACATTTTTATTATGAATTTGATTCATTATGAATTCTTTAATAGATATAGGGAGACTTAGATTTTTCTAATTCTCTTTAGGTCAGTTTAAGTAATTTGTGTTTTTTAAGGTTTAGCCATATTATCTACATTATTGCATATACTGGAATAACGTTCATAATATCTTTGTATTGTTCTTAGTGTCTTTGGTATCTAAAGGGATATCTAAGTGATATCCCTTCATTCATTCCTAATGACATTTTTTATTTTTGTGTTTTTAATTAATACACTATTTTTAGCAGTTTTAGGTTTATAGGAGAATGAGCAAAAAGTATAAAAAGTTTCCATATTCTTCCTTAACCCCACACACAGTTTTCCCTATTATTAATATCTTGCAGTAGTATGGTACATTTGTTACAATTGATGAGCCAGTAACGATACATTTTTATTAACTGAAGTCCGTAGTTTACATTAGGGTTCATTCTTTGTGTTGTATCATACAGAACAGTTTCACTGTCACACAGATCCCCTGTGCTGCTCCTCTTCATCCTTCCTCCCTCCCATAAACCCCTGGCAACTGCTGATCTTTTTACTGTCTCCATAATTTTGCCTTTTCCAGAATGCCATATAGTTGGGATTATATGTATATAACCTTTCATATTGGCTTCTTTCACTTAACACAATTTGTTTTTTAAGGTATTGGCAATTTTATTAATATTTTTAAAAATTATCTAAAAAAAGTTTATTTTCTGTTTCTTAACTTCATTGGTTTCTGTTCTTACCTTTATTATTTCTTCTTCTTTCTTTGGTTTTAATTTGTTCTACTTTTCCCAGACTTTTGGTGGAAACAGATCATTGCTTTTAAATTCTTCTCTAAATTACACATTTAAAGCTTATACAATTTCCTCTAAGTACTGGTTTAGTTGTATCTCACACATTTTGATATGCTTTCTTCATTCTCATTTAGTTTGAAATCTCATTTTTCTTGTGATTTGTTTTTTTCACCAATGGGCCATTAGATGTGTGTTTTTTAGTATCCAAACATTACAAGGATTTTTTTAAACAATTTATTTCTTTATTTTAGAAAGAGAGAGAGTGCACGAGTGGTGTGAGGGGCAGAGGGAGATAGAGAGAGAGAGAGAGAGAATCCCAAGCAGATTCCCTGCTGAGCGTGGAGCCCGATGGGGGCTCAATTTCACCACCCTGAGATCACGACCTGAGCTGAAACCAAGAGTTGGTCACTCAACCAACTGAGCCACCCAGGCACGCCAACAGAGATTTTTTAGAAAAGATATCTTATTGATATATAAAAAATGATAATAAAGACTTCAGTCTTTTGAAATTTACTGAAACTCCTTATAAGGCCCAGAATAGGATCTTTGTGGGTAAACCTTCTTTGCACAAATTCTCTAGTTGTTAAGTGTGGTGTTCTGTGAATGTCAATTAGGTCAAAATGATTGAGAATATTATTTAAATCTATCTGCTTACTGATTTTTTTTTGGTCTAGTACTGTCTGTTACTGAGAAAGGGGTTTTAAAATCTCTATGACTGTGGGACTTATCTGTTTCTCTCTTCAATTCTGTCAGTTTTGTTCTTGTAAGTTCTGTTGAGTACACCTGTATTTAGGGTTGTTAGGTCTTCTTGATGAAGTGGCTCTTCCATTTTTATTAAATCTCCCTTTTTATCTCTGCTAATACTGTCTTGAAATCTACTTTGTCTAACTGATAGTGTATAGTTACAGGTGCTTTCTTATGCTTAGTATTTGCTGGTACACTTCCCTGCCCCCACCTTTTACTTTCAAATTGTCTGTGGTTTTATATTTGAGGTGTCTTTTTTATAAATAGCATATGGCTGAGTCTTGCTTTTTTTTTTTTAATCCAGTCTAACAGTCTCTACCTTCTAGTCCTTCTATATTTAATGTATTTATTGATATGGTTGCACTTAGGTGTACTTTTTTCTTTGTTTTCTATTTATCCCATCTGGGTTTTGTGCCCCATTTCCTTCTTTGATTGATTGATTGAGTTTATCAAATATTTTGTAGTACTCATCTAATTGATTCATCTAATGATTGTTGAGCTATATCTTTTAAATATTTTTAGTACTTGCTCCAGAGATTTTACTATGTATCCTTAAATTATTATAGTCTACTTATTAAATATTTCATCATTTCTTATAAAATGTAAAAACTGCAGATAGAAAATATATGACAGTAAGAACACAAAAGATGGGATGCAGTAGAATTATACTTTGTTAGGGTTAACATAAGAGATACTTACAGCATTGAAACTCTTCAGTTTCTTAACTGTGGTGGTGGATAAATGAACCCACAGATGATAAAATCATATAGACTATAATACACACACACACCCCCAAATAAAACTGGGGAACTCTGAATAAGACCAGCAGATCATATCCATGTCACTCTCCTGTTTGCGATACATAATATATTCCAGTTTTGCAAAATGTTACCATGGGGGAAAACCGTACAGAAAAATGTTATCATTGGGGAAAACCGAACAGAATTTACAAGGCATCTCTCTATATTATTTTTTATAACTGTATGTGAATCTGCAATTATCTCAATAAAAATAAAAAATGTTCTTGCTATAAGGTAACTGAATTTCATTGGTTAAAGTAAGGGGCCTTCAAGTATCAAGAAAGAAAAAAGACAAAGCACATTCCTACTTTGACTTATATATCATAAAAATAGAATATTGAACACTATTTCTTAGTTCCTGATTGGAACTAAGATCTATTGCCTGATTGGTAGAGAGTGGTAGAAGGGCTTCAGAACAGTATTTACCAACATGCCTGCACTTACGTGTGGCAGATGCAGGCCAGCTGTGCACCGATAGGCCTTCATTGCCCAGGCCTAAAGGGACTCTCATAAAAGCAACTATTGGAATATCCAGTCCAACCTGCTGTGTTCATGCAAGACTGGGTTAAAATTATCCCAGCCCAAAGAGGTTTTATCCTGTGCTTAAGAATTTATAGGAAGAAAAATCTGTAACCTTATTCAACCGACAAATGTTTCTTGAACACCTTCTGTTTATTTAAGTCCTCTGCTGGATGCTGAGGATACAGGAATGAAAATGACACAGTTACTGACTTTCAGAAGCTTAGGGTTTAGTGCAGAATACAAACTTACACTCCAGTCATCACAACAGAAACGTGTTAAATATGCACTGGGTGCTGTGGAAACAGAGGAAGGACCTCCAACAGATCCAAAAAGATCATCAAGCGTTTCTGAAGGAAGGGATATTTGAACAAAGTCTTAAAGGAGAAGTAGTAGAAAGGAAGAGCTGACAGGGCACTCTCGGGAGAGGCAACAGCAAGATCTTGTACCTGTAGGTGAGGAGGATAAGCGAGAACTAGGAGTGGTAGGAAATGAGGACAAAGAAGTTGGTGGGATCACTTCAGAAATGGCTTTATTGCCAAGGTAAGGAGTTTGTACTTTATCCTGAGGGTTTTGAGGAACTTCCTTTACATATTTTAGGGCTTAAGTGTATCCTTTCCTCTTCTTATAAGGACACCAGTCATTGGATTTTAAGGCCCAATCTATCTAGTAGGATCTCATATTAACTTAAATAATTACATCTACAAAGACCAATTCCAAATAAGGTCACATTCTAAAGTTCTAGGTGAATATGAATTTGGAGGGGCAGACTTGTGTGTGGTTGAAGTGTAAGAAGAGGAGAGGACACGCAGAGATACACGTGGGGAAGAGGGCCATGTGAAGACAGAGGGAGAGATTGGAGCAAAGCAGCTACAAACCAAAGAATGCCAAGGATTGCCGGGAGCCACCAGATGTTAGGAAGGGGCAAAAGAAGGGTTCTTCCCTAGAGTCTTCGGTGGGAGCATGGCCCTGCTAACACCCTGATTTCACACATCTCGTCTCAAGAACTGTGAGGGAATAAACTTCTGTTGCTTTGTGTGTAATGTTACAGTAGCCTTAGGAAACTACTGCAGTATGTAACCCACATTCTACGTATTATGGGTTCAGTTGCTGTCGTAGTTTTAAGATATTTTTATTCCTTCAAGAGCCAGAGCCTGATTCCTCTCCCCTTGAGCGTGGGCTGGACTCGCCTCTAATGAATAAAGGGAGCATGAGGGTGTACAGGGAGAAGACCAGACCGGGGCTTAGTAAACTACGGTCCATGGGCTGGCCGCCAATTTTTATGAATTTATATTGGCATGTGCCATGCCCATTTGTTTATGTATTAGATGTGGTCATTTTTGCACGAAAACAACTGAGGTTAAGTAGTTGCAATAGAGACTATATGGCCTGCAAACCTAAAATATTTACTGTCTAGCCCTTTAAGAAAAAGTTTGCCAATCTCTGAACTAGGTCATAAAAAGCACTGCAGCTTTTTGCTTGCTCTTGATAACTTGCTCTGGGGAAAGCCAGCTGCCCTGTCACGAGGACACTCCGACAACCCTGGTGCAAGGTCCACATGGCAAGGAACTGGGGCCTCCTGCAAACAGCCATGTAAGTGAACTGCATCCGTGGTCAACAGCTTGACCGAAACTTCCTGAGACCCTGAGCCAGAACCACCCACCTAAGCTGCTCCCAGATTCTTGACCTTTAGAAACGGAGTGAGCTAATACGTGTTTGTTGTGTTAAGCTGCTGAGTTTCGGGGCAGTTTGGTATGCTGCAGTATGTAACCACCCCACTCATCTGCCCCTTCTGCAGTTTCCAGTGCAAACTGTGAGCGGCTCCGCACGTCTCGTCTAATTTGGCAGAGACTTTTGCTATTTTAGAAGCATACTGGGGAATGAAACCTTTTTATAAAGAAACTCCCAGATGACATAGATAAGACTTTTAGCAAACAAAGGGTAGTGGAAGGCAAGGACTGTATTTCCCATATTTTTCATAATTCTCCTTATTAACTAACATAGCACTAGATGTGATTGCGGCTACTGAGTTTGGCTTTCGCTAAGAAAATATTAGGTTTGTAACCGTGCTTATTTGAGTCATCAGGCAGGATGTTTGCTCTATTATGTTACTCACTATTATTTATATAAAAAGGAGTCTTAGATGATGCCATTATAATTTTTATTGGGTGTGTCTCGAGGGTTTTAGTTGCCCTCTCTAAGTGTAAACCAAGTTGTCTCTAGTTGGGACGGTGTTGAGTTCTGTGGGTATGTTAGTTTTCTATTGCTGCATCACAATATTATCACGAACTTAGTGGCTTAGAACAACACACGTTTATTGCCTCCGTCTCTGTGGGAGAGGACTCGGAACATGGCCTAGTCAGGCCTTCTGCTTAGGGTCTTACAAGGCTTCAATCAAGGTTTGGCCAGGGCTGGATTCTCATTTGGAAGTTCTACTGGGGCACTCCTGTGGTTGTTGACTGCATTCAGTTCCTTGTGGTTGTAGGACCGAGAGCTTCAGTTGGGGAGTTTTTTTCCCCTTTGGTTGTTATTACCTGTTGGCCATTCCTACAAGCCACCATATTTCCTTGCCATGTGGGGTTTCCCAACATGGCCCCCTGCTTTCTCACAGCTAGCCAGGGAAAGATTTCAGCAAGACAGTCACTGTGGTTTTATATAGCCTCATCACAGAATTATGTGCATGTAATCACATATATCCCAGCACCTTTTCTGTATTTTATTGATTGGAAGTAAGTCTCATTCACTCTCAAGGAGAGGGATCACACAAAGGTGTGAACATTAGGAAGCAGAGGGCATGGGAGCCACCTTAAGAATATGTCTGCCACAATGGACTTGGTTATCATGCAAATCCTACCTGCAAGGTGGAATTAATGTCTCACCAAAGTAATTTCTGTACAAAAAAAAAAAAAAGAATGTAGTGCATTGTTTTTTGTTTTGGGGTTTTGTTGTTGTTTTGTCCTCTGTGCTGCAAATGGATGACGTCTAGGAGGGTGTCAAATTAGAAGAATGGAGGGGAAAATGAATAGAGATGGGGTAAACAAAAAGCAGAGGAGATAAAAGATATACCTAATCCTAAAACACACCTCCAGGTTGGAAAATACTGTAGCTGGAAACACCTTGGCATGCAGCTGGGTAGACTGACCCTAAGCAAAGGCTTCTTGCATATGGGGAGCCTAAGGCACCATTGCCAGTAGCATAAAGGGAGCCCATTTCCACAAGGTCACAGATAGAGCATACAAAAGTTCTATTATTTGTTCCTTTCCTATCATACTTGCATAGATGGTATTCAAGTGTTAGTGAGACCTTAGAATAAGAAGGGTAACAGATGTGATAGATCCCTACCTTGACGTGTGACATGCATTCATTCATTCACTCAGTGAATTTCTATTGAATGCTTACCGTGTGCGAGGACCTTTGCTAGCGCTGTTCAAGCTTACGTATGTTTATGGTGTGTGGCAATGGAAAGACTGCCGCCATCTATGGCTACACCTGCCATGGGTGTGGGGGGAAGAGAAGAGGCACACATGTCTAGTTCTGCCAGCCCTGGCATATAGTGTTCTTATAAGAAGTTTGGTGGCAAAGGACAGGAAAGTGAGTAGATAAGTCCCAGGAAATTTTCGAAAGGGAGAGACATGGACATGACAAAGGAGAAGGCTAGCCAATAAGAGACTGACGATGATATATTTATCTGTGCCCAAAGAATCTGATAGATAGTAGGGACTCAATTATATTAATTGTCTTACCTTTCTCTTTACATGGTTTCTCCTCATTTTTTAAAATTTTCTTAAACATATAATGTTCTACCATGTATCATACATAGTAGTAGACGCCGTGGTAACCAGTGGTAACCAAACTGAATATAGCCCTGGCCTCGTCCAGCTTGGAACATTATTAGCCATTTCAACAATCCTTTCCTCCCAGTCTTACTTCCTCCACTCTTTGTCAGCCTGTGGCCCTTTCTCCTGTGACTGTGCCCAACCCAGAGTACCTCCCTAATCAGTGTTTCCTGCTGCCATGACTGTTTTGCCTCCTCAGTTGGGTCCTCACTGCTGATTGGCAGCCTTTAATTCATCTCTATTTACATTTACCACAGCAGCTTTACAAACTCTTCTGTTCCCCCCTGTTCCCTGTGATTCCAGCTCTGTCCTTCTCTGTCACCAGGTGACTGTGCTCCCTGAGGGGGCTTCCCAACTTCCTTTCTACTCCTCTTATAATCTTCTCCTGCCATCCTCATTTTTCTGTTTTCTTGTAAAACGAAGTAAGTAAATACACACACACACCCCTTCTCGTCAAGGCTTTTAGTCCCAAACCCTCCTACCTCCTCAGAGCTGATGCCAGCCATGACCATCCCTCATTGTGGTGAAAAGATATATTACCTACTACAGCACATTATGTTACAAAATTGTTTCTGGGCCATCTGTGTCTTGAAATTTGATATCTCCTTTAAAATTACAGGGGGAAAAAACTGTAACAAGTTTTTTTTTAAAGTTAGAATAATTGAAATAAGTTTAAAATAACAAAGAGCACTAATTAGCAACTTTTAAAACTTCATTTTTTCCAAAAGTAATACATTTGTACTTCATAGATAATTTAGAAATTTAGATTAAACGGGAAAAAAATAAAATCATCCCTATCCCTACATCCAGAGATAATCATGGTTAATATTATATGTAGTCTTCTAGGTGTGTATATACAGATATGTTGGATTACATAGTACTTATTATCATGTTACCTTCCTTTTTTCACACTTTGTCATGAAATCTTTATAGCTCAACCCTTTTTGCAAATTTCTGGTTACTTATTTAGAATAAATCCCTTGAAGTTGAATTTTGGATCAAAGAGTATTTACAATTTAAGCCTACTGATACCTCCTGCCAAATAATTATACTTCAAAAAAGTTGTAACAATTATTTAACCATCAGAGGTGTGTAAGAGTGTATGTTCGATGGGAGCCACACTTGTGGTGAGCAGAGCGTAAGGTATAGACTTGTCCGATCGCAATGCTGCACACCTAAAACTAATGTAACATTGTGTGCATGTCAGCTATACTCAAGAAAGAAAAAGGGGTCCGTTTTCCCACACCTTTTCCAAAACAGTATATTACCACATGTAAAAAAGCAATCTTAGCCACTTTGCAAGGAGAATCTGGTATCTCATTTTGTTTTAATTTGCAGTTCTTTGATACTGAATTTACGCATTTTTCTCACTGGTCTTTGCATCTCTATTTTTGTGAATCACCTGTTCATGAACCTTTTCCTCCTTCCCCCACTTCATTTGTATGTTTATCTACCTTGATAATTTCTGAATTATTGTTCAAATTAGTGGAAGTGTATTTTCTTCCAGTTCCGGTCTTCCCGTCTTCCAGTCCCTCTGAATAGGGTTTTTCTCAACAGCAAAGATAGACTAGTTTTTGCATATAAGGTAGACCAGAGAAAACGTATCTGTCAAGCTGTGGCTTGTTCTTAGCTTATTTGCCCTCTTTATGCAACATTAACTTATTGACTGTCATTCAAGTTCTTGGACTAATTAATAGCTTCATTAAAAGTAAAACATAATGACATTGATCTCAGCCTACTTGTCTGACTTATAAATTATTCTTCAGTAATATACTGCATTTTGCCTTTAAGAATTTTCAAGCATATTTTTCAAGTTTGCAGTAGGTGGCAGCAGCAGAAAACATTCTTTCATTTGCTTCAAAATGTAATCAGGCATTTATGGGGGACAAGTATAAAGGAACTTGCCCTAAATGTGAAGAGCCTTGTGATGAAACTACTCAGAAATGTACACGCAGCGTGAGGTTTGTGAGTATTTCATAGCCTAGCTAAGAAGTAAGCTCCCACAAATACTCTTCCTTAGAAAATGCATTTTATTTTTCAAATGTTGCAGTGTTAACTAATTAGACTATGTTTTATTGTGTTTTTTTTCCCCCAGGAATCTTATTCTCCCCTCACACACATATTCTTATATTTATAGTGAGAGTAACTTCAAGACAACAGCCTCTTTTCTAGAGGAGTAGCCTTTTGAACGATGACCATTTAATAGAGAGCTTTGAGTAACTTAATACATTAAAAATACATGCTAAGAAAATGCAGACTTTTTAGGCCACTCCTTCATTATGGGTGGTCTTCAGTGGGGCTTTATCTTGCTAATTTAAAAATTCAGGACCAATACATGTTTCAAGAGTATTCATAATAATTTTCTTTAGCTCTTAATACTCCCCCTGAAGTTGAATAAGCATCGTCTATGATCCTTTCATGACAGGGGCAACCAACACTGCAACGGGGGACTTGGGAACACACCTGCTTTTGTTTCCAGACTACAATGGCAGGTGGATAGCATGTTCCGTAGGCCAGGAGGGGTGGCCATAAGATAGGCCCTGTGGTTGTGGGTTTTGAGGGGAAACAGGAACACTTGCTTACTATGGCTAATTGAAAGCTAATGATGATTTTGATGGCAGAGAGACCAGATTATTCTCAACTAGGCGCTATAGGAAAAATATGGAACTGTAAGCAATGGCTTCCTTGTCTACCTTTTCTTAAGATTGCCTCAGAATGAAAACGAACAGAGTAGGATTCAGGAAAAAAGTGAAGGTTGTCTGGAGTGGTTTTTCCAACTCCAAAGATTAAGGGGTGTTTTTTGAGGGGGGGAGGGGAAGAAGCATTCTTTTACCCTTATTCCATCCCAGCTCAAACTCTATATGTGAACATGTATTAGTAAAAGAAAGTTTCCAGTTCTGGACTATAAAGTTCTTCAGGGTAGGGACTATGTATTTGTCACCAGATCTTAGCTCAACGCCAGCACATACTGAGTGCCCAGCAAAATTTTATGAATGACTAAATGACGTTAATTAGCTACGTCAGAGCAATCCCCCCCTTGCATTATTTCCTTTGATATCTCCCTAAAACTGCCCCCTTTCTTCATGTGCTCTGTAGCAGACTGTGTGCTTACAATGATATAAGCATTAACTCTTCCTCCTCAGCAAGAGTGTAACTTCCCAGGGAGGTAAAGAATTCTTTCTGGCAAAGAATGGCTGTTGTTGACTAGCCAGCACAGAAGAGATGCCTAGCTGAAGGCTTTGGGGGTGGCTTTTACAAGATTAAAGCATTAAAACTTCTAGGGCTAAGGGAAAAAGGAATTTTGTAAGAATTAAAAATATTTTTTCAGGCCCTGGCATGTTTAATTAGGTTTCAGTAAAACATTTAAGAATTGATTCAAGTATTCTTCAGTCATATTTTCTGTATTTCCAAAGGACTTGTTATCAGGAGCAAGTGCTTCTGTAATACTTGTATGACCATTTCCACTTATAGCTTGTTGAATCGCTAATTGTTTGGGTCTATGTTCTTGTTTCTTCATCCTTGTTTTAGTAGTACCATCAAGTTATTCTAGAATTTTCTCTGGTGTTAGATTTCAGATACCTTTGAGACAAAACATGTGACTTTTAAAAAAATTCTTGCTGGCTTTCCTTTAGAACTGAGGACAATATTCTATGTCCCAGGAGTACTGAATGAATCTTAACTGTGTCAAGAAAAGAAAGAGGTAGCATTAGTGATCACTCTTATCTTACAGACAGACAGAATGATGTACTACAAAAACACTCAGGAGACCTGGGATCAATTCCTGGCCTTGCCACAAATTCCAAGACTATGGACAAATCTCTGAACCTCAATTTCTTCATATGTAAAAAAAAGAAGGAGGCAGAGTAGATTTGACTTTTAAGGTTTCTCCCAGGTCCTTGATCCTTTGAGTCAGTATTTCTTCTCCAGATATTTGGAACAATCATTTCTTCTTTGTCTCATTTAGGAAATAGCTATATAACACTTGGTAATAAGATATGTATTAGTTGGGATACAGACTAAATGGCAGTAACAGTCTCAACAAAATTTGGTGGCTCAGAAAAGGAAGACTGTTATTTCAGCCTTCATTAACAATCCTCAGGTAGGCAGGTGTTTCCGTGCAGGTAGACCTCGGATTCACTAGAACATTCAAAGCCCAGAGTTAATGGTTTTGTTGCTCTGCTATTGCCTGGGGGTATTATCATCTGTATGGTAGAAGCTGACTCAGCATGGGAAGGAAGACAGTCCACGACCAGCTGCTTAGCTTCCTGGATAAGAGGACCAGGAAGTTGCACACCTGACTTCCACTCACATCCCATGGGCTAGAACTCAGTCATGTGGTCACGTCTACAGCCAGGAGAATAGTCTTCAGCCGCATACCAGGCACCCACCTAAAACTTTAAGAGTGGGGCTGGGGTAAGGGTTCTATACCTAAAAGGAAAGAGAAGAGATTGAATACTGGGGGACAGACTCCACGTTCTGTTATGATTTTAAGCCACAATAACAATTTTTATTTTGCTGCTGATTGTGCTTCTATCTTATTTAATGAAATAGGCTGAGGTCAGGATCCGTGATTTATCCCTATATATACACACCCCACAGCACATGTCAAGGTGTCTTGAACATAGATGACATTCAACAGAAATATGTATATTTGATTTATGTACTGATTTTTTCAGGGCATTAAGTAACCACTATGTTCACCCCACCCCCACCAATACCCTGCTCTATCTACTTATTGCTTGTTTAGTGAATGTTACATGTAAAATTTTAATTCTCAATCTAGTTGAGGAGACTAGATCGGAACCTATGAAGTAGTAAAATTTTAAAAATATGTATAGATAGGTAGATAGATTGGTCAGCTGGCAGCAGGTGGCTACTAGTAGCAGCTACTCTCCTTTGCTAGTAGTAGTAAAGATGGTATTACCCTATTTGGGGGTAGCATGATTACGTGTAATGGAAAACCAAGAGCTTTCCAGGGTGGCTTCATCATTTGGTTTTCAGTGAATTCTCTAGACCTCACATATAATTCTATTTATGAGTGAACTTAAAAACAGATACTTCCTGAAGTAGTTTTGGGTTCTGTCTTCTCTGTTCCCTTCATTAGCGTTAATAATAAACAATGGACTGTGGTGCTGAGTGTGAGTCTGTATAGTGTGAGCCTAGTTACGGATAGCTGTGTAAGGCTCCTTGTAAGAACAGGCCAGTTTTGACTCCGTGCTAACATGTTATCCCCTCTGACTTCCGGTTCCCTAGCTGCTGCTCTGTACACTACAATGTTATCTTGGAATGAAAAGTACTAGTAAATGCCTTACCAGTTTTCCATTTGATATGAACTATCTTTTTCTTTCAAGATTTTTATTTATTTTTCAGAGAGAGACAGCACAAGCAGACGGAGAAGCAGGCTCCCCGCTGAGCAAGGAGCCTGATGCGGGACTGGATCCCAGGACCTTGGGATCATGACCTGAGCCGAAGGCAGAGGCTTAACAGACTGAGCCACCCAGACGTCCGGATATAAACTATCTTTGAACACCTGTCCTTATTCTCTCATATCCAGTTTCCCCCAGTCCTTCCTCTTCAAGGTCCTGTTCCAGTTTGCCTCCTTTTTATAACCGACTATAACCACCCAGCCCCAAATAATCATTGTATCAGAAAGAGAAGACCTAGTTCAAGCCCTGGGCAAACTGCAGCGTAAGGACAGGGTGTGTTTGTGTAAGGACAAGCCTTTATTCCCTTTACAAACATGCCAACTTGCCACAGACAAGTAAATGGCAAGTACTGGCTATGGTCTGAACCAGGAGGAGTGGCTCCCAGCCTTTATTCAGCCTCATCCCACAATCCCAGAGCCCTCACTGAACCTCAACACCACGCATCTTTGCTTCTTTGTTCTTGGGACATTTTTCTCCGAAGGACAGGACACCTTTTTATGCTAAGAGCTTTGATCTTACCTCTGTGTGTCAACAGAGGGCAGCAGAGAGCACCACTCTACAGCCTAACCTGTTGATCTCAAAGTAGGACAGTCCCAATCCCTTAGTGCCTAGGGAGACAAATATGGGGGACTTTTTTTTTTTTTTTCTTTTTTTTAGCTATGACAAAGACTGGTTCTGGTATAGGCATGGAGAGTGCTAAACATTTTTGCATTATGTAGGAAAGTCCCATGCAAGCAAGAATATTCTTACCCCCAAATGTCAATTAACTTCCTTTTAGTATTGTTCTCCAACCTCAAGTAAAACATCCCTGTCTACCCCACTGATTTAGTACTTTCACCATTTTGTGTAGTGGTTCATCTCACCAAAGCTCCTTGAGACAAAGAAGTGGGTTTTTCATCTTTGCATTGTCACTTTTTTAGTTCACTTTTAATTTTTAGTCATTGAATGATTGTAGACAGGTCTTTAATGGGAGAGAGACAAGGGGTAATGGATAGAATTTAAAAGTAGAGTCAGTAGGTTACAGGGTTTAGATAGAGCTAGATTAGATTAGATAAGCCAATCTTTCTGAACTTTAATTTTCTCACATATAAAACAGGACTCATATCTACCCTATTTTAAAGTACTTTGTAAGGGCACCTCGGGGGCTCAGTCGTTAAGCATCTGCCTTTGGCTCAGGTCATGATCCCAGCATTCTGGGATCGGGACCTGCATCGGGCTCCCTGCTCAGCAGGAAGGCTGCTTCTCCCTCTCCCACTGCTTGTGTTCCCTCTCTTGCTGCCTCTCTCTCTGTCAAATAAATAAATAAAATCTTAAAAAATAAATAAATAGATGAGAGAAATCATATGATTGTTGTCTTTCTCTGCTTGACTTATTTCACTTAGCATTATCTCCTCCAGTGCCGTCCATGCTGTAGAAAATGTTGAGAACTCGTTCTTTCTGATAGCTGAGTAATATTCCATTGTATATATGGACCACAACTTCTTAATCCAGTCATCTGTTGAAGGGCATCTCGGCTCCTTCCACGATTTAGCTATTGTGGACATTGCTGCTATGAACATTGGTGTGCATATGGCCCTTCTCTTTACTACGTCTGTATCTTTGGGGTAAACACCCAGTAGTGCAATGGCTGGATCATAGGGTAGCTCAATTTTTAACTTTTTAAGGGACCTCCACACTGTTTTCCAGAGTGGCTGTACCAACTTGCATTCCCACCAACAATGTAGGAGGGATCTATGGACTATGAGAAACAAACTGAGGACCTCAGAGGGGAGGGGGAGGGGGGAATGGGATAGGCCGGTGATGGGTAGTAAGGAGGACACGTATTGCATGGTGCACTGGGTGTTATACACAACTAATGAATCATCGAGCCTTACATCGGAAACCGGGGATGTACTGTATGGTGACTAACATAATATAATAAAAAATCATTATAAAAAAAATTAATAAAGTACTTTGTAAATTTGTAAAAGTACAGGACTATTTATAAAGGTTGTCTATGACCAGATTTGTTCCCAATCATTATTTCTGGAATTTAGATATCCTATACGTTAAAAGAACACACTTATATAAGGAAGATATTTTAGCACAGAAGGCATGGCCAGCTCTGTGCCATGTGTTCAGTCCTGGAGCCCCAGTTTCAGGTGGGTGCAGCTCCCTCTGAACCACTTGGACTGAGGGTGGTGGAGAGACAGCATTCTCAAATGCAGAGATGCAGGAACAGACTAAAAACAAAATGGCAGATGGTTGCTATTCCTATGTTTTGCTCTTCAGTTCTCTTGCTTGCGGTATAAAGCTGAAGTGGAAATGCCAACCTGTATCTATCTAAAGAAGGGGGAAATTAAAACAGGTTCAGAAGAACAGAAGTTAGATGGTTTACCTGGCCTCTCAGAAGTAGTACGAATTTTATGTGGATGAGTAAAGTAATGCATAAATTTTCCATTTACTCTTTCAATATGGACAATGCCTTTATAAACTCAAGATATTATTTTTAGCCCCACCAACATTAGGTTTATGTTACCTTGCCAGAATTTGTATGTTATGGAATGGTGTGTTTCAGGGATGCTAAATATTTTATTTATTGAGAAGTCCATTTGCTTTTATTTCAGTGCATCTTCATTATTGATCAGACAAGAATTCTTACATCCTTCGTTTGTAGTCATCCTTTTGACAGGGATAATACATTAAAACTTCATTAAGCTGTTAAGATTTATTCTAAATAGCACATAAAATCTCTAAGCAACTGCTTTTCTCCAGCTGACTAGATGTTTTATTATACTTTGATAAAAAATATTGAAGACTTCAAATGCATTTAACTCAAAATATTTTTCAAAGTTTGCCACAATTTTGTGTACCTTTCGGGTTTTCCTTTATCATAAAGAAGATTGTAGAATTTAGGGACATGAGACTTTCATCTTTTTAAAAGTTAATAGTATGTGTTTAGTGTATATTTTTATTTATAGTCTGTTTCAAAAAGGATTTGAAGTCCTTACCATGAAGTATATATACAATAAGGTTAATAAAAGGGAAAGCAAACCCAAAGCAGGGAAGAGAAAGCAAATATGCTAAAACAGATATAGATATACAGCTTTGAGCATAAAGTTGGCTTTGAACTTCCTACCAGCAGGGACAAAAAAAAAGAAAATTCAATGGATTGTATTGTTATCGAAAATGTGGGTGCCTAATAATTTTTCAAGAACAGAAAACTTTTCCCTGGTATTAAGTTCTAAAACGAATTCTTTGTGTGAATTGCTTGCATATGAGACATCATGCAAGGTAACGGACAACACGGAAACAATATTGCTGTTCCTTATAATAATTCTTGATAAAAGCATGATAAAAGCAAGGCCATAACATGAAAGTGTAACTCTGTGATAATGATTCTGCTAAGGGGCATTAGGTTAATGATATTTGGGTAACAGGTAGCTTTCTGATGATCCATCTATCTCCCTTGATACAGGGATAAATTTTAGTGATACTTAACCCACTGAGCCGCCCAACAGCTAAAAGAAGTATCATTTTAGTGATACTCATATGAATTTCTTTTCCTTAGATGTTTCTTAAAAATCACTTTCTCAGCGAGGCATTTAATGGGAGCTAGACAGTAGCAGCAACAACAAAATTGAAGTAATAGTTTGTTGCAGTCTTTGAATATTGAAATTTGAATATTGAATATTGACATTGCTATTCACGCTATCAAACCATACGCTTTGAAAACAGGGAAGGTTAGAGTTAACATTTTGATACGATAGTAAAGAATTTCAGCCAGTGTTTCCCCCTAGTAGGTTGTTTTCCATATTAGTTCAGATGATTGTATATAAACTACAGGTTTTCTTGGGAAATTGTAGCATTATTTTTTGTTTGTTTTTTTGATGAACAGAGTTTTTGGTCACCTAGCTCAACCTCCTGAGGGTTTCCCCCCTCCTCAGCTGCAGAACCTCAGAGAGTATTCCCCAAACTCCCAAAGGAAAATGATTTCGATGAGCATTTCTTTGGAAAATGTGTCCCTAGTACATATTTCTAAGAATTTCCTCCAAAGAGCCAAAGTCAGGCTTATTACAAGCAAAATAAAGATGTGTTTTTCTCTGTGGTTTTTAATCCCTGGATCTGCACAGTTGTTGAACTTTCCCTTGCTGAGAATAGACGGGCCCATGGTATTTGAATAACAACAATAAAACAAAAACAACTACCAGTATCGTTTGCTGAGTATCTTCTATATTACAGATTCTGTGCTAGTCTTCTCAAGTATTAACTTTCACCTAATGGGTATGGCCTATTATTATCCCCTATTTTAATAATGAGAACACAGAAACTCCAGTTACCTGAACTTACATAACTAGTAAGTAGCAGAGTCAGGATTTGAACCCAGATCTCTTTACTAACTTTTAACTATTACACACTGGTGCCTGTGGAAGAAATCTGAATCTTCATGCATTAACCTCGAGGTCATTATCCTCTTTCTTTTTCATGGTATTTCTGACAAAAATTGTCATTAGGTCATTATACTTTGAACTTCTCTTAGATTCTGGCTTAAATGAGTCATTTTCCTTTAAAAAACACAATTTTTCTCAAAAAACAATCCTAGAATAGCTCATATTTTTATAGCAGAATAATTGTACCTTAACTTCTATTCTTAGATTGTCTTCTCATAATGAAGTTTGAATTTCTTCTTGGGAAACAAGACCAGGGATATCTTCCAGTCATTGCTGAGATTTGAAGAGGTTCATTTGATTCTTAAAAGTGCTTATTCACCTTGATAATGGCTTTGTAGTCCTCCATACTTAGCATGCTCACGTGCTGAAATAAAGAATTAACTTGTGATGATGGGACTTGGCTTGATAATCTCTAGAGTTGCCGTGTCCCATACCGTAGCCACCAGCCAGCCACGTGTGACTATTTTAAAATTTAAATGAACTAAAATTAAATATAATTTAAAATTCAGATCCTCAATCACATTAGCCACATTTTAAATGCGAAACAGTCACATGTGGCTACTGTTATTAGTGCAAATTATAGAACATTTCCATCATTGCAGGAAGTTCTTGGGCAGTGCCGCTCTAGAATGTACATTTCTCATGGCCCCCTCTCTCTACCTTCCTTCTGTTCCAAAAACAACAATGGCTTCCTCCAAGAATGACCTCCACAGTTTCTGTAATTTGGGGGAAGATAAGTTATCTTCCCGATGATTTCCCACGATATTCAACAGGAGAAATTGTTGTCGGCCCTGTTGGTATTTCTGTGGTATAGGCAAGCACACTAGTCCAGGTCAGGTTCATCTTACTAAGATGGCAAGTCCACAGAGCCAGCCCATTTTTATTTGCCAGGTTACATAGTGAGCCAGCTTCTTAGGTGGCTGTGTTTAGAATCGTTTATAGACTGTTTTTTTGAATTGTACCAGAGATACCCTGATCCCTGGTAGACTTGTTGAGTGATAATGTTGCTGTCAAACCTTACAGCAAATTGTTGGCTTCCATAACAGAGTTGGCCATCTTGTTGATGTTCCACAAAATGGTTGCCTTCTTCTATTAGTTAGTCTGCATTATTTTGGAAAATAATTTTCAGGGAAAAAAGATTATTTTCTAAGAAATCTGATTCTATTAGTGTATCCTGGTTAGTTTTGATTGCTGTTAAAAGAGACAGAGATATATGTTCTTAATTCCTTTCCATTTATGAGTTCCGAAATAATCTTGGTACATGGACATATTGACGTAAGCCAATGTGGTGCACTCAGGCCTACTAGGAATGTACCAGTCCTGCATTTGTCTTGAGCACTCCTTTCTTACAGGGATAAACTTCTTTGGTCTACCTTTTCCATAGTGATATTCCACAGTAAGCTCCTTTAGAGAAATTTGTTATGGTATTTGCCAATGATATACTGTTCTTTGAGTATATAGAACCGTGCTCTGGACATCTTTGCTGTGTGCGAAATAGTCCTGAAGAGTTTTGTTGCATTTTGTTCTTCCAAATGAGCTAAGCAGGGTGCAGTACTCACTAGTGTCAGGCTTGAACCCTCCATAGCCACACAGAGACAGGCAACCGCTCTCCTCTCAGCTGTACAAACAGTCTGATTGATTAAGAGATAGAGTAAGATCTCTGTTCAGAATGTTCTTGGTCACTGGACACCTCATAACGAGGCTTTATATTAACCACTGTTGTTCCAGCTTCAAGGATTTCCCAAGTTCAAAAAAGTTGTGATCAGTTTTAGTAAAGTGTTGGTAATTGTGAAATGAAATAATGGGGTATAAGGAAAGTGAATTATATTAATATCCACTTTTGTGTAACTTACAACATTTTTAAAAATAGAGTAAAGAAACATCATGAATTATTTATTTTGTTATTGTGTTTTGAGTTCCTTATATATTTCGGAAATTAATCTTTTATCAGATATGTGTTTTACAAATGTTTTCTCCTATTCTGTAGGTTGCCTTTTCATTCTGTTGATTAAAGCTTTTTAGTTTGATGTAGTCCCACTTGTCTATTTTTGCTTTTGTTGCCTGTGCTTTTGGTGTTGTCTCAAGAAATTATTGCCAAAACCAATGTCAAGAACGGGCAAAGGATTTGAATAGACGTTTCTTCAAAGAAGACGTACAGATGACCAATAGGCATGTGAAAAGGTGCCCGACATCATTAATTGTCAGAGAAATGCAAAGTAAAACCTCAGGGAGATATCACCTCACACCTCTTAGGATGGCTACTATTTAGAAAAGGATAATATATGTTGGCAAGGTTTGGAGAAATTAGAACCCTTGTACACTGTTGGTGGGAATGTAAAATGGTGCAGCAACTATGGCAAACAGTATGGAGATTCCTTATAAAATTAAAAATAGAACTACCATGTGATTCAGCAACCCCACTTCTGGATATATGCCCAAAAGAACTGAAATCAGGATTTCCAAGGATACCTGCACTCCCATGTTCATTGTAGCACTATTTGCGATAGCCAACATATGGAAACAACCCAAGTGTCCATCAGCAGAAGATCAGATAAAGAAAATGTGGTGTATATATACAATGGAATATTATTCAGCCTTAAAAAAGGAAATTCTGTCATTTGTGACAACATGGATGAGCCTGAAGGACATTATGCCAAGTGAAACAAGCCAGTCACAAAAAGGCAAATACCGTATGATTCCACTTCTATGAGATATCTAAGAGAGTCAAACTCGTAGAAGCAGAGAATACAATAGTGGTTGCCAGAGATGGGGGGGGGCAGGGAAATAGGATTGGCTATTCAATGGGTGTAAAGTTTCAGTTTTACTCGACGAGTAAGTTCTAGAGATGTGCTCCACAGCATTGTGCCTGTAGTAAACAATGTGGTCTTACATTGTGCACTTTAAAAATTGATAAGAGGGTAGCTCTCCCGTGAAGTGTTCTTACCATAAAAACAAACCAAAAACCCGCAAAGGAACACAAGAAAACCCTCCGATATGTCTACTGTCTTGACTGTGGCGATGGTGTTGGGGTGTTTGCATAACTCTGAGCTCATCTAGTTGTACACATTACATATGTGCATTTCTTTGTATAGCAATTATATCTCAATAAAGCTGGTAAAGTTTTTTAAATTAGAAAACAATTTTAAATGTCATGAGCTCTTGGGTGAATTTAATATAGCTGTTTTTGCTGTTTATAGTAAGGCATCTTATTAAAACCAAAATTTGCTCTCAGAATCATTAAGAGCTCTTTTGAGCTGTGTCTAAATGAGGAAATGTTTACTTACCTTATTTACCTACCTTATTTAAATGTAGCTTTGCTCTTCCACACCCACTTTGATGCATCACAAAGGCAAGCAAGATGATATTGTTCTAAAAAATAATTACACTTATGTAATATTGTCTTATATATTTATATTTCTTAATCATTAGGTTATTCCCATTAATATTTCCCTACTGTCTTGCTTTTTTACAAGCCTTGGTGTGCAGGGCATACATTTCTTACTCGGCACTAGTTTTAGGAACTGTTTCCCTGACTTTAATTTGTTTTTATCACATCGGAACAGGCACGTTGCTGAACAGCAAGAGAGGAGTTAAAGAAAATAGCTCTAATGAATAAAAGAATGTGATTCTTCTCTATGCATTTTTGGTAGCCCCGATTCCACCGAAATTGTATTTTGATTCCCTCATTCAATATCAATAATACTGTTTTCATGACTATCACAGCACACACACACACACACACACACACACACACACACACACACGCCCGTCCCCCGCCACCCCCCTCTCCCCGCACGCCCTCGAGCTGCCAGTCTGTCTTAAGGCAGTGGCGGACGCCTGATTGGCGGGCTCTGTTTATTCTGTGACCAGATTCCTCCTAAAAGAAGGCAGGCCATGAGTGCCTGAAGCCTATTGGTCGGGCCTGCTCTAGACCCTCCTTTTCTTTTTCATGGCACACACCACAGCGAAGTCTGTGCGGAATCCTAAACCAGCCCAATTTACATCCATTCATGAATCTGTGACGTCAGCAAGCCTTTGGGCTTCTTTGCGGTGGGCTGGAGGATTGTGTGGGTGGAATCCCCCTCCCCCTTATTTTTCTAATTCTGCAAGGCTTTTTAACTTAACCTTCCATCTTTTTAAAGCAAGAAAATGGAACGGCATGTGTAGGAATTCTTCATTGTTGTGAGTATCACACTCTTTTTTTCTGTTTCATCAGCATTTATTTCGCAAGGACAGATGGAGAAGGTATTTGAGATTTGAGTTGATTAGAAAGCTGATATTACTGAGGGAGACACGGTGAGAAAGACAGAGCAGGAGACAGAGGCAAAGAGTAACCTGAAACCCCGTTAGAGCTGGGAGCCTCCGAAACTGACAGCTGGTTTTCCCTTTGCTCTTCTGCTTGCTTGCTAGACGTGGACATTTTTCATTTACGGTTCTGCACGTTACCTCTGGATGCTGGCTTGGCTTTCCTTAAAGGGAGATTCATTTCTCGGAGAAGATGATGTGGGTCGCGTGAGAGGCAAAGCCCCAAACTGGTACCAGAAAGGTGCCGGGGGGAAGCCGGGCCAGCTGGACAGAGCAGGTTCCAGCCTGCTGAGCACTGGTCTTCCTTTCTGCCGCCCTTTCTGCTGTGTGTCACCCTTCACCTCCCCTTTGTTTCGTAATTGTGTACCAGTCAGGGTCTTGAGCTTGCAGTTTGGGGGAGATGAATACTTGTCCGACCATTTTTTCCCCCAAAAGCTTTTATTATGGGAGTAACAGTGGTGTGTTTATACATCTTTGCAGCTCTTTCTGTCACTCTGTGCATTTTATTTATATTTTCAAAAGCTTAAAAGCCTGCACCAGAGGCAAAAGGGGAATGATCCTTAAATTCTGATCTGTAAAATATCCCCAAAAGAAAATTAAGAAGTGGTTTCATAATAGATTCCATAATAATGTTGCATAGAAATGCACATGAGTATTTTCTGAAGATGAACTCCCAGCTGAAAATAGTTTATTCTGTTGTGGCTGGCAAACGCGGAAAAGTTCTGATATGTTCCATGTATGAAGTTAAGGTTTGATACTTTGCTTGGGCTTTGAACAAAAAGTATTTGTGATCGAATTTATTTTCCAAGGTTCTGGATGATATTCTGGTGAAAGTTGGGATGGTAAAGAAGAGGGATGGGACGCTGTGACATGTTCTGCCCCGGGGCAGCTCCTCAACCCAGATAACCTAATAGCATTTTCCACCTCCCTCACTTTGAGCAAATTATATTGTAGTCGGCCGCGTGTACCTGGTGGTTGTCTCCAGTGAGAGGGAAAGCAAAATGTCTGTTAATTTCTTATCATCCAGCCTTGTCATGTTTACCCTGTATATTCAATACTTAGTTTTGAGATGTTCCTATTTAATCTTTTCTCATGAAATAGGGCTTCTAAATTAGGACTCTGATGATCTATTTTGAAGATTATTAGTGAATCTTCCAACTGTAAACTCATTCAAAATTACCTGAGGATTTGGAGTTTTCTTTTGTTTCTCATCTTGGCATTGCCCTTATTCAGTTCATTTTTCTAAGTATATCTGGACTCACTAGAGCTATAGAAGGAAAATTTCTGCCTCATTTTAAATCAGATCTTCGTCCCGTGCTCAGACAACTATGGTTTCATATTTTGCTATTTTTTATACGCTGGGTTGAACAAATGACACAATTTCCCTGTGTTTGTAAGCATCTAGACTTCATCATTTTCTTCATTTGTGTACCTTCAGACTTTGTCGAAAGTAGCAATTGCAAAGCTATTTCAAATTATTGAAGTCTAGATCATTGCTAGATCAAAAGACTGAATTCTTAGGGTTTTTTAAAAAAATGTGTTTATATAATCAAAGTCAAGAAATGTTCACCAGATGCTGTCTTTTCTATACGTTTTAGCAAGAGGGCTTTATTTCCATGAAAGAAATACAGTCTGTACTTTGCATTTATTAAAGTAAAACTATCCCTTTAAGGCACAGAGTAGATATAGAATCTCCCTCTCTCTCCGCTCCTAGTGGCTGTATTCTAGATTATATTTATTTTCCTGTATAGTGTACTTGTAGGGGGAAAAAACAATAACTCTTAATTGTTTAATATCAAACAATAAAATCCTGTGTATCAGTGACTATCAATAGACGGCTTTCTGTTTCAAAATTGAAGCTACTCCAGAAGTAGGAATTAATTTATTTAGTAAACAAAGTCAGTCAAGCCAGAGCCCTGTCCTGGGGAACTGTCAAAAGCATGGTTCCTAAGGGCCAGAGGCCACATCCACTGGTAGAGGACGGAACAACAGTACTTCGGATGGCAGAACCGGTCAGTTTAGTTTGCACTGTCTACCTAGCCTCTCTCTCTGGGCTACAGCTGAATTCATTGCTTGGGGAGCTCAAGTGAATCAAGATAGCCAAGAGGACCAATGCTGCCAGGTGGCAGCCTGACTCTTGCAATTTTGATTAAAATAAAAAACACTCACCAAGAGCACTCTTTGACTTTAGATTAAAAAAAAGAAAAGAGTCATGTAAGAGATACCACCCTCCTGCTCTGTGTTGGTTATTCCTTCAGAATATGGGGGAGAGAAAGATTTAGAAGATGCTGTATTTCCTCCTAAGGAATCTGGAAGGTAAGATACCATACATATATAGTGTTGTGAAGATTGGAAGTACCTGCAGAACTTTCTGTCTCTCTGTTTGTTCAGTGGTTTTTAGTATGTTCCTAGAGTTGTTCAACCATCACCGCATCCAATTTTAAAATATTTTCATCATTGTGAAAAAAAAGAAAGAAAGAAAGAAAAGAAACCCATACACATTAGCAGTCACTCCTCATTTCCCCTCAGCCCCCCAGTCCTAGGCAACCACTAATCTTCTTTCGTTATATGGAGATTTGCCTATTCTGATCATTTCATATTGATGAAATCATACAACATACGGTCTTTCGTGACTGGCTTCTTTCACTTAGATAAGGTTTTCAGAGTTCTCCGTGTTATAGCATATATCAGGGCTTCATTCCTTTTATTGCGGAATAATACTCCATTGTACAGATATACCATGTTTTACTGATCCATCCATCACTTGAGGGACATTTGGGTTATTTCTACTTTTGGGCTGTTATGAATAATTCTGCTATGAACATTTGCATACAAGTTTTTATGTGAACATATGTTTTCCTTTCTCTTGAGTATATACCTAGCAGTGGAATTGCTGGGTCCTGTGATAACTATATGTTTCACGTTTTCAGGAACTGCCAAACTGTTTTCCAGAACAGCTGCACCATTTTACATTCCCACCAGCAGTATACGAGGCTTTCAATCTCTCCACATCCTTGGCAACACTTCTTAGTATCTCTTATTTTGATAAGAGTGATCTTAGTGAATTTGATATGCTCTCCCCTTGTGGTTTTGGTATACATTCCCCTAGTGGTTAATGATATTGAGCATCTTTTTATGTGCTTACTGACCCTCTGTATTTCTTCTTTGGAGAAATGTCTGTTCAGATCTTTTGCCCATTTAAAAAGTTAGTTTATTTACCTTTTTATTATTGAGTTTAAGAGTCTGTGATGTGTTACAGGTACAAGTTCTTTATCAGATATACAGTTTGCAAATATTTTCTTTCATGCTGTGAGTTTTCTTTTTACTTTCTTGGTGATATTGTTTGCAGCACCACGTTTTAAAATTTTGATGAAATTCAGTTTTTTCATTTTTGTTGTTGTTGCTTGTGCTCTTAGTGTCCTATCCAAGAAGACTTTGCCTAACCCAAGGTGATGAAGATTTATCCCTATTTTTTAAAGGGCTTTATAGTTTTAGCTCTTACATTCATGTCTATGATACATTTTGAGTTAATTTTTGTGCATGGTATGAGGAAGTGTTCAACTTCATTCTTTTGAATGAGGATATCCAGTTCCGGCAATATTTGTTGAAAAGACTGTTCTCTCTACCATTGAATTGTCTTGGCACCCTACCAGGGAACTTAAAAAAAAAATATTGATACCATGCTCCTGCCTCCAGAGGGTCATATTTAATTGGTCTGTGGTGGGGCCCAGACATCTGCATTTTTTAAAGTTCCCCAAATGATTCTAATGTGCAGCCAGGGTGAGAACTATGTGCACGGATAGAGGGTTAGTTTTAGAAAAGAAGAGGGACACTACTTGTGAATCAAGAAAACAGAGTGAAGACATAGAATTCTATATGGAAAGGAGGGAAGAGAGGAAAATTAAGATTCATACCGGAGAACATGGATTTTCTTGCTAAGCAGGATTTAGTCATTTTCAAAGAGGTAACTAAGATACAGTAAAGGAAGAGAAGGAGCTGACACTTATTAAGCAAATTCTACATGCCTAGAAATCTGGGAGCTTTCACATACATTATTTCATTTAAAATATATCCTCGTGGTATGAAGTAGGCACTACCACCCCCATTGTACAGATGAGAAAACAGGCTCAGGAAGGTTACCGACTCAACCAAAGACACCAGGTAGTGTACAGTATACCCAGTTCTCAAATCCAGGTCTAATTCTTTACCCCATTCTCTTTCTTCTGTATACCATGGATTTTGAACATCGAGGCCTACCTTGACTTGTTATTGGTTCAGTCTAGCCTGACTCTAATGTCTTCTCTTGCAATGCTCTGGACTGGACGATGGAGTAAGATAAGTTGGATGGTGGGGGTAATATAGGGTTAAGTGTTGGTACAGCAGGTGCAGTAGAAGATAAGAGCGTTTGTGTAAATGAAGATTATCATGTAACAGTTAATCATGGAGCCCATGCTAGCTACGCTCTACCTAGATATAGCCAGCAGCAAAAATCCTAAGAGGACAGAGGAGCAGTATACTAGGGATGAGAGAATGATTGAAGGGGATGGTGGGGAGACTGTGATGGGAAAGAGGAAGTATCAAATAGAACTGGCAGGTGTCAAAGTGTTGGCATTCTTTTAATCAACAAATATTGGACACTTAGTATGTGTTCTAGGTACTGAGTACAGAGCAGTGAAAAGAAAAACAAAAATTCTTGCCCTCTTAGGGGCTTATTTTATTAGGGAAGACAAATAATGAAGTACATTAAGTTGAGGCAGTGGTAAATGTTAAAGAGAAGAGTAAAGGTGGGAGAGGAATAAACTGTGCTGGGGGTGGGGTAAAGTCAAAAAGGGATTTTTCAGGGCACCCGGCTGGTAGTAGAGCATGCAGCTGTTGATCTTAGGGTCATGAGTTCAAGACCCGTGTTGGGTGTGGAGCCTACTTAAAAAAATAATTTAATTAAAGTAAATTAAAATTTTAAAAAGAGATTTTCTCGTAAGCTGTGTTTATGGATATAGATTCAGAGAGGTTCAGAGAGTTGAAACTATCAAACCAATGGGTCAGTGGTTGACCAAGTTAGGTACAATGGATATACAAAGAGAGCTGCTCTAAGACTAAAACTCCAAGTGAACATTTAGTATTCACTGTTTGTTCATCACTTTATAGCCTGTGTCTGGCACAGAGTAGACACTTTTTTTTGGTGTACATTTGTATATTGTAGGAGAACCCTTTTTTTTTTTTTTTGATTAGTGATTTTTCTGCTTGGTAGAGGTCAGAGCAGAGGTGGTACTTGGGAAACTTTTTCAAATTTTGCTTGCTGCCCTATTAGGATAAATCCTTCCAAGTATGTGGGTGGATGTGTGTGTGTATGTGGGGGGATTGTCCTTTCATAATGTCACCACTGAGAATTGCTGCATGGTGAGTGATAGTCAATGAGGAGGATGTGTGCTGGTTCTCAGATGAATCGAGCAAAGAACCACCGGTGTAGGCTTAAATATCTTTTGCTTATTACACTTTCGCAGAAGGTTCACATGCACCACCTTGAACAAAGGATGAATTGAACCCTTGTAAAGGTTTTAATAACAAGGTTCTTTTATGCAACCATATACCTACCTTCTTTCTTTATCTAAAAGATTACTTATATTAAAATGGATAAAATCAACGTGCTTTCTGTTCGCCTGCTTTATAAGGCACAAAGATGCAAGGGAAAAAAAAAGTACTTACTAAGGCAGTAAGTACTTACGTAGCAGTATCAGGTCATCCTTGGCGAGACAATGCTCTCAGCTTTTTAAAATTTGTCTTCAGCTTTCATTTCAAAATATGAGATGAAACATTTTTTTAGTGATCTCAAATGTCCTTTCTAACTCTAACATTGTAACATTCTTGGAATCTCATTATTACCAACATCAAACAGACGAGTGACAACCTCTAAGATAATCTGGTTAAAATCCACCTTTACTCCAGTTTTTTCATAGTACTTTTCTAGAAGTTTAGCCCCCATGGGCTACTGCTAGAGCTGAGGAGGAGGGGAAAGTGTCATGAGTGTTTCAGATGGAGATAGCTGGGTGAGACACAGATTAAATCACTTTGAGATCTGCCCACAAACTTCCTCATGAGCAGGACATAGAATCCTGATGAGATCTGATCTTGCCACCTTTAGGCATGCTCACATAAAGGTCACTTGTCTTGGCCATTATTCTTTGTGGCCAAGAGAGAGCTTCCAGCAGACTGGTGATTTGATAGTCTGGGCTAATAGGGAATATGGCAACAGATAATCTAATAACCTTAGTTTGGTTGTGTGTAACAGCCTTTCCGTGATCTGACTTTCATTAGTGCTCTTAAGGAGCAAAATTCAGGGCGCCTGGGTGGCTCAGTCGGTTAAGTGTCTGCCTTCGGCTCAGGTCATGATCCCAGGGTCCTAGGCTCAAGTCCCGCAAATTGATCATATTGGCTCCTTCTATCCATCTCTCACTACCTCCTATCATTCTTGAAGTCAGGCTGAAGCATGATGAAGGGTGAAAGACTATTAAATAAGAACATGAGAACCACTAAATCCGTAAACGGTACAACCAGTCTTTGAAAAAATAAGATTTTGTGAAAAAATCATATTTTGTTATTTTGTATGAGAGTTGCTAGCGTTTGAAAATTATTCTTCCCAGAATTCTCCAAATAACAAGTTGATTGATGGATTGGTGTTTTGAGTTTGCAGATTTTGTCAGGGAAAAAAAATAAATTGTAAAAATTACAAAACAGAAAACATCCTTTCCATTTTAGTGTTCATTTCATCAGTCTAGAATTTTTCTTATATTCTTTTTCATTTGTATAATAGTCCAGCAGAGAGGTCTCATGTCTAGTTCTAACAGCTATAATAATTTCGGGTAGTAACAATACTTGTATGTGTAGCAGTGAGGTAAAACCATCTTGCAAAAAGCAATCATGTATTACAGAGAAGGTGTAGTAACAGTGCAATTTTAGTTGTTTAAAAATTAGGGAAAAACAATGTAGGACTTCCCACTGACAGATGGTAATTGTCTTCAATCTGCTAATTTGTCCTGAATTCCTGGGCTGGGGTAATAGTTGAATTGAGCAGTACGAGGAGGACATTTTAGTGAAACTCTAGATTCCGAGAAGGCCAGAGAAGTAGAAGAGTGAGTTGATTGAGGGTGAAGAGCTTAGGAAATAGTCAAAGACAAAGGACTGGAGAAAGGTGATAGAAAAAAGAAAGGGGGGGTGAGGGGAGGCAGAGCCCAGGGAGCCTGTGGTTGGGTTGATGGTTCACCGAGGGCAGGTGGCAGCGAGGAGGGCAGCTTCCATCTTAAATCAAAGAGAATGGATTTGGGAGCCAGACTGAAAAAAAGACTCATTTCGAGTCCTAAAGAGGGCTGTCACAGTTGCTATTATTGAAGAGGGCTCAATTTGCAAAATAAGCCCATCGAGGCTTCTTATTACCCCCGAGGCGCCGTGCCTGCATTTGTGATAGCTGTCCTGCCTGCCTCTAATGGGACACATTAGGCTATCCGCAGGCGCGGATAACCATGGATAATTGAGACTAGTGAGATCAAGCCCACCAAAACACAAAGCCATGATTGTTTCTTCCAGGGAAGATAATCTTTTGATTAAAGTGAGATTAAGCATTTTACTAATTACTCACCAATTATTTCCTCTCACATAACAAATTCAAATACATATGCACACTAAGAAGAAACAGATGCAACATACCTTTGGATATTTTCAGTCACTACTCTCTAGACCGAAATGTACAGATTTAAAATCTTCGCTAAGCATAGAAGCTCCTGGGAAATACCCACCTGATATTACAGCTGCTAGGGCTCAAGAGCCAATTTGAAAAGAAATTGTCCTCCTTTGCCAGGTTCTCCCCCCGCCCATCTTCCTCCTCCTGTTTCTGGCCATTTTTGAACAGAACCCCTTCCATCTGTTTGTCTAATCAAAAATAACTGAACATTTGCTTTATACTGCTTATGTTAATGATCAAAGCCAGGCTCTAATCTAACCTTTAAGTATTCTCAGAGACCTAGAGATCAGAGTAGATTTCTTCAAGAAAGAGAAACAATCACATAATCCTTTATATTTTCTGATATGGCAGAAGCCCTGATGGGAGAAAAGATCCTAACACTTTCAAACAGTACTCACTCCCCATCCCCGGCTCTCCTTGGATCACAAGGTTATCTACATTGAAACGGGCTTCCTTTCACTGAATCCTACACCTTTGATACTGGCTTTTGTTAGAGTCAAACTGCTTTTGCCATGGAATGTCTTATAAATGGCCTCTGTGTTTTTCCTGCCATTTAAGAGGCCGTGGCATGGTTTTAAAAACCAAAGAACAGCTAGCCACCCAGATTCTAAAAGCCTTGGACCAAGTCTGGAAAGTGAAAAGAAATGACCAAGAGAACCTCATTATTAATGCAGAGTAAAAGGATCCCTAGGGTGAGGAAAAGGGAGTCACTCCAAGGGAGTACCTATCCAGGAGACTGTACTTGATTAAAGCTTCGCCGAGCCCAAGACCCACGTGAAATGGTAATTGTGGTTTACCTGAGATGCATATGGCTTGTACCCGGAGATGTCTTTACGCTGGAGAATAGTTATGCGTGGGGATTGACCTGAAGCCTCGGGATGAGGAAACTGTAGTCTCAGGGCTTCCATCTTCTAAGAGAAATCTCTTCTGGCTTATTCCTGGGTGGTTGTAGCTAAGGATTTGCCAAAAAGTCCCAGAAACTAAGTTTGTGGGCCTGGTTTGGGGACCTATCCTTTCACTGCTGTATATTATCACAGGAAACTAAAAAAGTAAAAAAAAATTTTTTTCTTTGATACTTTTTACCAAGCAGATTCTTCAGATTAGCCTATTTTTGTATGTAATTCATAAAATATGGTTTGTGAAAAACTACTCAATAAGATTTTTTTCAGATACTTTAATGTTAGATTTTGTATACAGTGTGCCTAAATAACAAGACAAAAAAACCATTTTTTTTCCTTTATTTCTGTTTCTCAGTTGACCCAACCATATTGGCCTCCCCTCACCAACCGTGACTAGGTCTAACCATCCTGGCTAGCTAGCTCGCCTCCATAAAACCTGGTGTGGATTTCTTTTTTCTTTTTTTTTTTTTTTAAGATTTTATTTATTTGAGAGAGAGAGATCACAGAGGCGGAGGGAGAAGGAGAAGGAGAAGCAGACTCGCTGCTGAGCAGAGAGCCCAATCTGGGACTTGATCCCAGGACCCTGAGATCATGGCCTGAGCGGGAGGCAGATGCTTAACTGACTGAGCCACCCAGGCATCCCTGGTGTGGATTTCTTTTGATGAGCTATGCATCGATTATTTCCCCGCCTCCCTGCAAAAAAAGATGTATTATCAGTTTAAAAACTGCAAATTTAAATCCTGCAAGAGACCTACTTATGAAGCTGCTTACCCAGTGGTTCTCAAAGTGTGATCCTAGAACCAGGACCATCAGCATCACCTGGGAGCTTGTTAGAAATGCAGATTCTCAGGCCTCTCCCCAGATGTTCTGAATCAGAAATGCTGGGGATGGGGGGGGGGTGCCCAGGCAGCTGTGTCTTAACAAGCTGGCTAGGTGACACTGATGCATACTCAAGTGTGAGAATCCTTGGTTTGTAGTAGAACTTGTCAAACTTCTCATGTGCATGGTAATCACCTACGATTTTGTTAAAAACCAGGTTCTGATTCACTTAGTTTTGGGTGATTTTTGTCAGCATTTCTAATGCTGGTGATGCTGATGTCACTAGTCCTTGGACCACACTTTGAAAGCAGTGAGGATCTGAAAAATCTCAGCATGAGCCATTCCAAGAATTGCATTAAGTAGGTTCTGCCAAAATTATGACTATCCCTGAGGCGCCTGGGTGGCTCAGTCATTAACTTCTGCTCAGGTCATGATCCCAGGCTCCTGGGATCGAGCCCTGCATGGGGCTCCCTGCTCAGCGGGAAGCCTGCTTCTCCCTCTCCCACTCCCCCTGCTTGTGTTCCCTCTCTCGCTGTGTCTCTGTCTGTCAAATAAATAAAATCTTAAAAAAAAAAATTATGACTATCCCAGTAGTTCCTAAGGAAATACTCCTAAAAGAGGAGGAAGTTTTAGGGCCTAAAGATTTAATCACAGAATTATTTTAATAGAAAAATAGCCTAACTGTTCAATAATAGGAAAATACAGTTGATACTCCCTATTTGCATATTGTGTATTTGTTAATTCACCTACTCACTAACATTTATTTTTAACCCCCCAAATCAATAGTTGTGCTTCTGCAGTCATTCATAGGCAGACATGTGCAGAACGCAGAAAAATTTGAGTTGCCTGAAATACACACTCGCGGTTCAGATGGAGCAAGGTGATGTTCTCTCCCTTTGTTTCAGCGTTCATACTGTGAACAGGTGCCTTCTCAAAGTCTATTTCGTGGGGCGCCTGGGTGGCTCAGTGGGTTAAGTGCCGACCCTTGATTTTGGCTCAGGTCATGATCTCAGGGGCTTGGGATGGAGCCCTAGGCTACGTGCTCAGCAGGGAGTCTGCTTCTCTCCCTCTCCCTCTGCCCCTCCATGCTCACTCTCTCTCTCATAAATAAATAAATCTTTTTTTTTAAAGTCGATTTGGTGCTGTGTTTTGCATTTTTGTGCTTTTTGTTGGTGATTTTGCTGTTTAAAATAGCCCCAAGCATAATGCTAAAGTGTTGTGTAATATTCCTAGATGCAAGAAGGCTGTGATGTGCCTTACAGAGAAAATACGCTTTGTTGAGTCATGAGTTATTGTGCTGTTGGCCATGAATTCAGCATTAATGAATCAACAATGTATATCAAGTAAAGTGTCTTTAAATAGAAACACACATAAAACAAGGTTATGTATTGATCAGCTGTTGAAAATGTTGTGACCAGAAACCTACCCCTGTATTTCTCCTAGGAGCTGGGTGGTTCAGCATCCACTAGTCCAATGTTCGGGGTGACTTTATGGAACAAGAGTTAACTATAGTTAATAGCCAATTAATAGAATATAGGCTGCCACTTCAGGTGAGGGTGATGTAATCCATATAATCAGATGAAAAATGTGTATGATGTTTTGGTAAGAGAAAAGAAACTGGAGTCAAAGTTTCAAGAGTAGCACAGAGTTATGTTTAAGATTTTTTCAAGTAAAAAATTGAAGGAAGTATGCCAACATTTTTTGAGTGAGGGTGATAGAATTATTTTTTCTCTATTTCTCAAGTTTTTGTAGTACCGTTAATTTGCCTTTATAATGTTACACTTTAAAATGTGTGTCTTACTAGTTCTTTCAGTTATAAGATACTAAGAGGGAACACCTTTTCACCTTGAGAGACAGAGGCAATATATTCTGGTTAAGGAATTGAGCTTCTTAGGAAAGACCTTACTAACATTAGTGTAAGAGAGCATGCTCTCTGTGTTAAATCAAAATTGTTCCAAGTCACATGTGAACATTCAAGAGAAAGCCAGAATTGCAAACCCCTGGCAAAGGTAAACTGGGTACTTGTTAGGTGCTACTGAAACCAAGCTTTGTCAATAATTTATCTTGCCTAAACATAGTTTTTCCAACTTCTCTCTGTTTTCCACTCTTGTGACGTGATTAATAGCTTGGCTTCTGAAGTCAGAGAGTTGAGTCATGGCAGTCCCATCTATTACCTGTCTATGCCTTTTAAGTTACTAAACACCTCTAAGTTTCCCCCCATAGATATAATGAGGGTCATTATGGAACCTAGTGAGGGTTCAGCGAAAGGCTGAGAGTGTGTGCTGTAGTCACTTAATGTGATTCTGGCCTTCTCTTCCCTTCCTTATGCTTTTTTCTGCTCGCATTCCCTTTTCCCTGCCATAGAGAAAGTAAAACAAAACCGTCTTTTCATCATCCTAGGAATAGCCATTTTATGGAACTGTTCATAATTTCAAAAGCAGATGAGTTGAATATTTCACTCTGACTCCATAAAAGCCTAAAACTCCAGTATACACATTCTATTAGAGTGTAACCTATGCTTTTTTTGTGGGGGAGGGGTGAGGTGGGTCACAGATCTTGAGAGGGATTTGTATAGGAAAGTTCCTGTTATTATCCTGGGACCCTGCAGAGAACACAGCTTTCAGAATATGTTCTTAAATGACAACTGTGTGCTGGATGCTGTGCTATGTACTGGGAGGTAGTGGTGAACAACCTAGTCATGGCATGTGCCCTCACACAACTTAGAGTCTAGTAGGGGAGCTAGTCAAAGAGTAGAGAGATATGTGCTATTGGGGGAAGGGGGAAGGGGTCAATGAGTATAGGCTGCTAGAGTGTATAGTATGAGTATAGTTATGAGTAGAGACAGAAGTGGGGCATCTCACCCAGACTTGAGTGTTCCGGGAAGGAAATGATAACAGACATGAACCCTAAAGAACAAGCAAGAGGTGGGTGGGAGGAGGGTGGTACAGAATGTGCATGGCATGCAAAGGGGACTAAGTGCCCAGAAGTGAGAGAGAGGGCAGTGAATTCCGAGAACTGAAATGTGAATTGCAGGGCTGTATCAAACATGATGCTAGAGAAGCAAATCATGCCAAAAGGGTTGGACTTTATTCTAGGAGCAGGAGATTTTACAAAGTTAAGTAGTATGTTCAGAATTACATGCTAGAAAAAGCACTCTGGCTATGGAGAGAATGGAATAGGATGGAGAGACTAGAGACAAGGCTGCAATTAGGGGATTGTTAAAATAATCTAGGCAACGATGAAGATGAGCTGTGCTAGAAAGGGTTATTGTGATGGAGAGAAATGCATAAAATTAAAGAGATGTTCAGAATATTAAAGGATACTTTTTTAAAGAGGGTAAAATAATGATTCATACACATATAAAATGAATAGGTTAGTTAATGAGGGAACCAGTTAGATGCTACAAGAAAGCTTCCAAGAACACATATATAAGTAGGCAATAAGGAATGCCGGCGTGCCAAAATGAAGGTGCAACTGGGGGCAAAACCACTCAGTATCCACAGAGCATTAATAATCCATTGCATTCCACCAGACGCGATTCAGTTACATTTCTATGGGCAAGAATCAGTCGCATTACTAGATGTTTGCTACAATTTTCAGCTGTAAATATCTCAAAACCAAGGCAAGTCTCCAGTAAACTGGGAGTGGTGCCCTAGGCAAGGATACCCAGTATCCTTTTTGCCCATTTCAAAGTCTTTGACAATTTTTCCTGACAAGAAAATATCTACAGGACTTTGGTGATTAGTTGGACATGGTGATGGTAAGCGGAGAGGAAAAGAGAAAAGTCAACCGCACCATTTCATTCATTCAAGGAAATTGAGGGAGTGTGTAGCCAAGAAATTGAAAATGAGGGGCCAATAGGAAAGTTTCAGAGGGAAGAGCGAGTGGAAGATGGGGTCGGGAAAGAGGATGCACAGAAAAGTACAGGGTCGAGACTCTAAACTGGAGACACTTACTTACATCTTGGGCAGTAACAGAGGGGAACAGGAATGTGACACAGGGTGGGATTAGGTAGCTACAAGGTTTGAAGAGTTATTCCCAGTAGTCCTCTGATCTGCGGTATCCATGTTAGAACTCTTCCTTTAGCTTATGTCCCTTCTGTACCTGCTAGCTTGGAGTAGAAGTCTAAAAGAATGGTGTTAAGAATGTAGAAAGTGGGGGCGCCTGGGTGGCACAGCGGTTAAGCGTCTGCCTTCGGCTCAGGGCGTGATCCTGGCATTATGGGATCGAGCCCCACATCAGGCTCCTCCGCTATGAGCCTGCTTCTTCCTCTCCCACTCCCCCTGCTTGTGTTCCCTCTCTCGCTGGCTGTCTCTATCTCTGTCAAATAAATAAATAAAATCTTAAAAAAAAAAAAAAGAATGTAGAAAGTGATTTTGATTTAACTAAATTGATTTAATGCAGATAAACTCTGAGGATGGAGAAAGTCTTATGTATCTTTCTGTCCCTAGGATGTCTAACATAACATCTGGTAATGATATTTCATAAATATATAGAATAAAAGAGTAACATATCGGATTATGGCCTGAAGAATTTAAAGGCTTACCTGAGATCATATAGCTGCTTATATACGGATTCTAGGATTCAAACCCAGTTCTTCTGACTCTAAAGCTCATGTCACTAGGACGAGTGAGTTAAGTTACAACCTCATGGAATTTTCAGCCTACCAGTTCTTAGGAAAGATGAAAAGGTGCTTCTTTCTTCATTTCTTATGGTTCCAGTAACCAATTATAACCACAAATTTTAGATATGCTTTTTCTAGGGAGACGTCCTTCCAAAAGGACCCAGCTAGAAATCAAATAGGCATAACAAGCCCACTAACTGTGTGACCTTGGACAAGTTATTTGACCTCTCAGAGCCTCAGTTTTCTGTCTATAAAATGGTGGTAATATTGACCTCCATGAAGGTATAAAGATTAAATGAGATAAAGCATATAAAAAGTAGAAGCGTAATAGATGCCTTAACAGATGTTAGTATGTTTTTCTTCTAAGGCTTAAAGCTTTTAGATGCTTACTTTATACCAAAATCTGCCTCTGTTTTAACATGGGCTATATTTAGGACTTAAATCCTTTGCTTAATTCTTGTCCAACCTAAACTTAGTTTTTTAAAATATAATTTCTGTGGAAAAGTATTTGTTTCTTGATATGTTTACCACCTATTTCAAATCCTTTGCTTTTCTTTCTTCCCAGGACACTAACCTTTACCATTACATGTTTCTAGACTCTCATTGCTATATTACAACTTAAATTGGGTTTGGTTAGTTATAGCATTTTGGTCCCCTTTATTTCTCAGATTCAATAGGCATTTCTAATTTAACATCTGTTTTGTTTTTTAAGATTCTTTATTTATTTGAGAGAGAGAGAGAGAGGTGGGGGGAGGGGCAGAGGGAGAGGGAGAAGCAGGCTCCCTGCTTAGTGGACGGGGCTTGATCCAAGGACCTGAGCATGACCCGAGCCAAAGGCAGACCCTTAACCAACTGAGCCACCCAGACACCCCTTAGCATCTATTTCTAATTCAGCTTTAAAAATACCATTACAATTCGGGATTGTTGTTGTTGGTTTCCTTTTTAAAAATCATTTCCTGAAATTCCAGAAGAGTATTTTATTCCTCTGCCATTTCCTGAAATATGCAAATATACTGAAATCATAAACAGGTGGATATATCCTGCCAGACCTCTTGTGACAAAAGCATTTCGGGGAGTTGAAAGTGATATAATAAGGATTTGATCCATTTCCCACTATTGGGAAAGGAGAATGTTACTAAACCTTGGTAAGCCTCAGTTTTCCTCAGAGAAGGGCCAATAATACCTGCTCTTTTCACCTCACATAACTCTTACAGGGCTCAAAGAAATTCAAATATATGGTATTACCTTGGAAATGGAACTCCATATGTAAATGTAAGATAACGCAGTTATTATTGCTATTTTTCTCCATTCTTTTGATGTACATCCCTAAGAACATAGGCCATTGGAGCACACTGCAGGCAGTGTCTGTATGCCCCCAAACAAATGAGAGCCAATTGTGATCCTCTTCTGTCCTTCCTTAGTTTTTCTGACTGGCAGTCAGAAGGCTTTATGTGATGAAATCCTATATGCTCACTTTGGAGTGACCGAAGGCATTTAGAACTTTACATTGCTGGGTGTTGTGTTTGCAGAGTTATTTACACCACCTAGCAACCTGGCCCAAGACAAACAGTCCCTATTAGCTACACAGTGACTCGCTATACCTGTCATTGCTCTGTTAACATAACAGCAAGCACTCACTGTGCCTAGAAGATGGGTTCCCCTCCCCCTTTTCTATTAAATTAGTCTTATTCTGTCATTGTTTTATATCTCCAAAAGCAATCCATAAATTGAGAGAATCTTACAATTGAAAGACATAAGGAGAAGTCATTTGGTTCAATCTTCTTTACTAAGCAGGAATCTTATGATTACTCTAACAGATTGGCCATTTCCAGTAATGGGGAGAGCGAATCGGTTTTGATATATCCTTTTGCGTTGTTGATTGTTTTGATTCTTTATATTCACAGGATGGTTTTTTGTTTTTGTTTTTGCTAAAAGGGATCTTAGAGACCATTCTAGTTCAAGTCCTTCTGTTTGCACATGAGGAAATTAAGGCCGAGAGAGGTTAGGTGACTTGCCCAAGGCTAAGCGACTAATTTATGACACAGTTGGGACTCCTGATTCCTGGTAGCTTCTTTCCAAATCATTAAACTGCAAAATTACTGAAGTCATACATATTGAGTAGTATTAAATGCTATTATGCAATATATAAATGCTTTAGTATGCAGCATATTTTAGCATGGCCAATATTTATATTGTAATATAGATAAACATTTTGATTTTGGTGGAGAAAAGTCTCAGTGTTTCCTTATAATTACACATAAACATCTCCTTAAAGCTTCATGAGACACTCTGTTTTAAACCGGACTTTTTTCTTTGCTTTCCTTTTCAGAAGGTGGGGGGTGGGAGGGTGGGGGGGAAGAAGTCATCAGTCTGATTGTTGTATCTAAGAAATCATATGGCCCAAAAAGACACAAAACCACATTTTTCTGCCTCACATGAGGTTTGGGGGAGTGGATTGGAGCCAGGGGCTCTTCTCTGTTCCTGTCAGGCTTTGGTCCCAGGCCTGTCAGTGGCAATGAGGATGAGACAGGAGTAGAGCCTGCCCATATGCCAGGGGGACTTTGAAAGGTTGCCTGGTCTATCCCTGCCTTCTGGAAGGACTGCATTTAAAGGGAAGCTGCAGCCTTTTTGTCCTGTGAAATTACTTGCTGGAAGCTCTACAGTCACCCCTTGTCCTGTGTGTGGGATGGGTGGTAAAGAGGAAGACAGAACACTGATTGGCTATGATGGGAGCAGCCGATAGACTCGGGTCTGAGGTGTGTGGACAGATGTGGGCGAAGGAGCATTGGAATTGGTGTGCTGTAGTAAAGCAGTGCTCTCTGTTCTAAGAAATAACCAAGACCTCAGAGGGAGGACCTAACCTTAATTCCTTGTCTGTTGTAGATTCAAAAATATTAAGGCTTGTCAGACGCATCAGCAAGAAAGACATTTTCTCCCCAAATTTTAAACCGTTGGTCTCCTATCCTTGTGAAGGCAGAGGAACAGACTCTTGTTCCCCAAAGCAGAAAGATGAATCTATTATTTATTATCACATTGTACTTAGCACCTCCGTTAAAAGCATTTATCATGGCTTGTGTTCATTTGTGTTCACGGCTGTCTCCCTAACCCGACTTGCGTTCTCAAGAGCAAGGACCACTGGTTTTCATAATGAAATATCTAAGGCATGCCAAAAGATAAAGAGGATGCCATCTCGACATGTGTATATCCCTCATAGCTTCTAAGAAGCACCGTACGCACCCAGTACATGGTAGGCGCTCAGGAAATGTTTGTTGAATTGCGGTACTAACTTCTTTCTTGTGCAGTCATGCTTCCTGTCCCTTGCAGATTTATGCAGAATCAGAATCATCTTCTCTGGGACCTAAACTCTCAGGGTCAATGCAAATATACTCTGATATTCATGGAAATAGTAGCTGCTCTGAAAGGCCTTTGGAACAGTGGTGCCCACATTAGGCGGTCCTAATTGTTGATGGTCATTAGCACTCAGAAGTAGTGTTCTATTCAGAAGTGCTCTATTTGAAGTTTAGATAAAGGAATGAAACAGTGAAGGTGTAAATAACTAATGGGAATATGGACTTGACCTTAATGATAAAAGTAGCTTGTTATTTGTGTTCACTGTTGTACCCATTAGCCATCACTGATTTTTTGAGGAGACCCAGAAAGTGGCTCATGGAAGATGGAGGGATTTGAAGAAAGGAACACTCTTGGATTTAGGAAAGGGTAGGAGGAGATTATTTGTGTGCGTGTTATGTGGTGTGGGCAGTGGAGAAGAGCTTTTTGGTAGATAAAGGAAAATAATAAAATAACCCTTGGCACCAAGCTAAGGGTAAAGTGAATCCATAAAATGTATGACTCTCCTGATGTGAGTATAGTAATTACGTGAAACTTTTCTCGTTTGTCTCCCCAACAGTATTTGCAGCCCTTTGTCCCAGTTTCAGTTTAGCTACTTCCTTATTCCATTTCCGGCTGCTTTGCCTGATAGAATATGTGAAAGTGGAAAACCTAACTTGTTACCTTCTCCTTGAAGTTCCCGCCCTGCCACCCCTTCTGGATCTTCCTCCTTGATTAGTGGTAGCACCTAGTCCTCCTCACTAGAAAACTCTGTCTGACCATCACACCCAGCTGGTCACTAGGTCCTGTCAATTCTGCCTTCTAAATAACTCGCAAATTCTTTCCAATCTCTCCAGAGTAGCTTTTCCCATACTTTAGCATTTGTCCATCCATCTTTTCCCCTTAAACAGAATCATCTTTCAAATCTAATCATGCCACTTCCCTTCACCTCTCCGTGCTTCCTTGACCGTAGGAGAAAAAAAAAAAAAAAACCAACAACAATCCTCTAATCTACCTCTCCAGCCTTATCTTCTCATCTCTCAACACCTCCCACCAGTACCTGCTGACATTTTCTCCTCTCCCCAGATAACCACGTGGTTTCTTTCACACCTCCATTGCATTCATGCATGCCTATTCCTCTGACTGATATATTTGTGTGTGTGTGTGTTGCTGGTCTTCTTTATATCCCTTCCCTATTCATCCTGGACAGCAGTTTTCTCTTCTTTATACTTCAAAATTTGTACCTGTTTTTCTAAGAGAGCTTCTCATGCTACATAGTAATCATTTATTTATATATTTCTCCTTTAATAGATAGCAAGCTCCCCCAGAGCAGGGGTCCACCATCTTGTTCATCTTTGCATCCTCGTTATTGCTTGACAGATCTAGAACCGTAGGGGATTAACAAAGAATTTGTTGAATCCCTGAATGAGCTGAATAGAAGATATCTGATAAGCAACCATCTTCCTCACAGAAGTGAGAATTTTTCCATGCTGTCTTGTGATTTCAGTAGTAAATCTGATGAGTGCCTTTCTCAGATGGATGTGGTGAGAGCTGATGTGAGAAGGTCCCTAAAAGTCCTTGAGTATCTTAGAAGATGTGATAGGTCTGAGCTTTAGGTATTTAAGCAACATAGAAAAAAAACCCAGTTGTTTTAACACTTCTAAATTGTATTCTCTCTCTCTCTCATGCTCTCTCTCTTTTTTTAGAAAGAGCAAGAGAGAGAGCACGCCAGGGGCAGGGGCAGGGAGAGAGAGAATCTTAAGCAGGCTTGGCACCAAACCTGACCCACAAGAGGCAGAGTGGGTGATTGCAGCTGATTGGACTGAAGGCAAATGAGGCTCGGCCATAACAGTGTGGAGCCCCACAGGAGGCTCGATCCCAGGACGCTGAGATCATGACCTGAGCTGAAATCAGGAGTCCGACACTTAACCGACTGAGCTGCCCAGGCACCCCACTTGTATTCTCTTTCTAAGAATGGTCTCAGGTGCCCTTTGAGGTTTAATGTAAGACCTCAAAAAGTATCCTAACTGTAAGTTTTTCTTTCCACTTATAATTTTCTGATTATTTTTATAAACTCAATTCTCGGCACTGTTTTCCTTCTTATTAGGATCATTCCTATCTTCTGTCTTCTTTTTACTTGCTGATACTATTTTTGATATTATCATATTTGGAGGAAATAGTTCAAAGCAACTAAACCCTTAGGCTAAGGTAAGAGGCAGAAAAGAATTATCAGCCACTAGGGCTGCGTGTTTGGGGTGTGCAGCTTTCTACAGGCATATGCATGCAAAGTCGTGAAGCTGCTTGCTAGGTTAACTTCTCAGTAGTTTTCTTTTCCTTTTTTTTTTTTTTAAGATTTTATTATTTTTTAAGATTTATTTATTTATTTATTTGACAGAGAGAGAGAATGAGAGAGAGCAAAGTAGGCAGAGCAGCAGACAGAGGCAGAGGAAGAAGCAGGCTCTCTGCTGAGTAGGGAGCCTGACGCAGGGCTCGATCCCAGGACCCTGGGATCATGACCCGAGCTGAAGGCAAGCCACTTAACCGACTGAGCCACCCAGGCACCCCAAGACTTTATTATTATTTTTAAAGTAATCTGTACACCCAGCGTGGGGCTGGAACTCACGACCCCTAGATCAAGAGTCAGCGTTGCATGTTCTACCCCCTGAGCCAGCCAGGCGCCCCTCTCAGTAGTTTTTATTCTATGGTAAATAACCCCACCTTTTTCTTTTTGAGACATATTTGTAAGTTCACTAAAGATCGATGAAGCAGCTCAGAACCTATTGTTTGTCTCTGTCACTTGAGGACTTTTTTTTTGCCCAGAGCTTCTCAAATCCTCGATTTCCCTTTATTTACCAATATTTAAAGTATGAGAATTCTCCCTATAATTTCCTGAATTCAGAAATTTGGCATGGGGTCTGGGTGAAGGGGGGGTGTCTGAGAGTTGCTTTTGAAAACCTGCCAGCTCTGTATCCTTCTGCTGTGGCCGAGTCCCTTGTCTGGACCTGGAGCTGCCCTTTTCTTCAGTCCCTTCTCTGGATGGCTGCACTGATAGATGCATTCTCCTAGGGGAGCTTCATGGATCAGTCCTCCGTCCATTACCATGTAGCAGGATTATAATTTATAGCCCCAGATGGTGACTCCCACCCCCCCTCCCCATTTACTTCAGTAGAGCAGCAGAGGTATTAACTATTGAATTGCTTCATTCTTTTTTAAAAAATAATTGATGGTATTCACTAAGGGCTTTGTATAAAAATACTTATAAAAACATTGAAAACAAATAAAGTTTCATCAGAGTGTGAAACACATTATGCGTCATAATAAAAAATAACCACACGGTCAGGCTTATTTTTCTTGGCCTGGTTCTATGTGGAACTGAGGTTTTAAGGCACTAATTCTGGTCAGATTCCTGAATTTTCATAGGAGGGCATCAGCTCCTTCTTCTTGGTTGATTGTTAAAGCTTATGGGTCTACCCCTTATAAGAAAACCAAGAATATTTGCTTTCCAGGTTCTTGCCAGAGTATAGAAAACAGCTACTCAGTTTTTTTTTTTTTTGAAAGCTTGAGCAGGATAAATAATGGTTTATTAGTAAATAATAATATTAAATAATACTATAATAATATTAAATAATGGGAAGATTTCGTGAAGAAGGTGTAAGCCATGCCCTTCCGGACTAAATCAGACTTTCTAAGCGCTGTTTGCTTGGAATCCCTTACTGTAAGCATTGCTCTTCTGGAGTACCCGAGAATCTCACCTTGTAGGGAGAGGGTCCCTGAAAACTGTCCTACGAAAGATGCTACTGTATTTGTTGAGACTGTTTTGTTTTCCTCATTTTGTGCGGATCCATGGAAGAAAGGTTTTCCAGGCTTTAGTACAAGTAAAAACTGCTTCTCCTAGACAATTGGTGTTTTTATCTTACTTAAATAATTAATTGTATCTTTCTCTTTCATTTGATCCATAGAAAGCTCTGGTCCAAATCTGTACCTTTTTAAACAGTTGTTAGCATACAAATTATTTTTGTTCACTGTCTTTACTTTGGCTTTTTTTTTTTTTTAACCATTCAGTCTTATTTTTCCTTTATCGATGTACCTCTTGTATTGCGTGCATTTAGGACAAAGTCCATGTATCTGTCTCCTAATATGTATTTGCTTATTTTAACCAATTTAAGAAGTCATGCTTATTCTGTTCGGTCTCAAATAAAACTAGAAATTTATCACGTTTTGAATTTCAGTATTTAGCTCTATATGGTTTTGAACTCTTGAGACCTTTAACAGCTCCACACCGTGAACCACGGACAGCATTTATTGGGCAGGATGGAGAAGCCAGATGACGCCTGGAAGTCTTACTGTGTAATTTAATCCTGGGTGCTGTGTTGTTTGGCTTCGCTGGACTCCGAGTGTGCATATATAATTACGTGCGCATGTGTAAAAAGCCCAGCCCTGTTAGGAAAGAGAGGGAGGAACATCATTAGCGGAGATTAGATTTGTCTCTCCAGCTGGGCAATGTGCCTCTGAATTCCAAGGGCTTTCCCCAGTGTAAATTATTAGACTGTACTCAGCTGTTGTTCAGTTCCCCTCTGGCTGAACTGCTTCTGCTAATGCTGTTAAGCTGTGGCTCAGGAGGGAGAATGTTCTCAGGTACTGGATATATCTCTGCATGTAAAAAGAAAAACCCTTCTCATATTCACAGGACAGTAGTGTATAGCCTTCTCAAAGCAAGGATAGCAAGGCAGAATGAAACAAAAGACAAACTGTGGGCCAAACTTCAGCTACATATACAATTTGGAAATTGTTAGTAGACCAAAGTAATTCTTCTCTAACTAAAACGAACAGGAGTAATGTAATACAAAGAGTTTAATTCGTATCAGGTGAGAGTAACTTCAGAAGTTCTGAAACTGGCGAGGTCTAAACAAATGAACCCCACTTAGCACTCTGAACCAAATGCAGGTTGCGGGCCACAGGAGTTCTTCAGCGATCATAGTACACTAACAATATAAAAACTTGCACTCTTAATACAGCATGAAGCGTAAGGCTCAGTGCAATATACCTACCAATTAGTTCAGTAGAATTCACAGCTACAGCAAATGATCTGTTTCAGTTTTTTCTATTGGCAGTTAATGCTGTGTGTATGAGGGACTAATACAACTCAAAAAGACATGTCTTTTCTCCATGATTTTATTGCCTAGCATAGCCAACTTATGCATGTAGAGGAACCAATTTATCCACTGAAGGCCAGGGAGAATAAATGAAGTGCACAGATAATACAGGAGCTATTAAGTGATCATTTTATTATTTTAAAAATCATTAACAGTTTTTTTCCTTACCATATCCCTATTAACAAGTAACAAAATTGGCTGACCGAAGTCTTTTTTCTCCTCCTTCCGTAGGGGAATGTGTTCATGTGCTGAGGAAGAGGGCTAAAATGTAACGAACCAGGAGGTCAGGTAGCAGTGGGCTCACCCACTGGTCAGTTTCCCGGCACGGGACCGGGGTGCTCAGCCACTTTCATCACTATCGGCAGCAGCAGTAGCAGCTCTGTTTTACACACTGCAGAAATAGCAGCCTAAATATTGCATCAATTTAAGATTAAGCCCTGGATGTGGTTGAGAACTTACCTCCTATTTATGACTTTCTGAAGAGGGGAATTTTTAAACATGAAAGATTAAAGAGAGGTCCTATTTTCAGTGCGCAGAAGAATGGCATTATAAGAGTAGGTGAGAAAGCTCGCACTTCTTTAAGAAAGGCCCTCTTGTAGTCACCCTTGCCAGCAAAGGCTGAGAGGAAAGCACACTGGCGGGGATGGGGTCAATTCTGGGGGTACATCAGTGGCAGCAGTCCACACTTGAGTGGGAGGGCTGCTTTACACAAGCCAGCCTGTGGAAACTAAGTGGGCTGTCGTTAAAATTTAGAGTTGGCGATCAGACCAGCTTCATGGGTGCATAACCCACACAGGATTTAATGCTCTGCTGTCTCTGCCTTGAAATTCTTATTAGGTCTGAAGCAGAGGGTCTAGAATTTTCATTTTATAGTCACCCTGCAAATTCTGTAGCCAATCTTGTTAATCTGTAAGACTGTCATAAGCCCTTAGATGGTGTTCTTACGAGCAGAGCATCTCAGTGTGCTGAACCTTTCCTGTGGCTGTTCCGTTTTGCTCAAAGGCTAGCATGCGTATTCCTTCCTGGCTCCCGTTAGATTTCTAGACGTGGCTCTGAAGAATGTATTTGTGTCCATGAATGACAGGAAACTCTGCCTCAACTTTATGCCCCCAAACAATTCTATTTTGCTGGTAAGGTATACAGGCATTATTTAGTGTAATAGCATGATTTCAGAAACTACGTATTTTGCTCATTCCAATTACTGTGGGCTTTAACAAAAGTTTTTTTATTGTTGCATGAGTAATGAGTAGTGGTTTGTATGAAGCCAAGTTCTTCTGATCCAAAAAAGAGACTTGTTAGCTCAGCATTCAGAACCTTCCATGATGTGCCACCACCCTATCGTTACAGCTGTGCTGATCACTGCCCTCCAATGCACCTTATGTTCCAACCCTTCCAGACTGCTTGCTATTCCTGGAAAATGCCTTTTATTTTCTTGCCCTCCATTCTTTTCTTTATGAAATTCTCTTTGATGGGAATGTATGTGTTCTCCAAATAGCACCCTTGCCTCCCCCATCCTCCGCCCTTCCTCCCCTGGTGTGACTCTTACTTCGAGGCCCCACTTTGTTGATGAAATTTCTCTTCCTCTATGGAATTTTCCCCTGACATCCTCAGAATTAGATACTGCTGTGCCGGGCATTTTACAGTCCTGTAGGTTTTAGCTGAATCTCCGCTCTTGAAGCCTTTCTTAATTCTGCCCTGTCCTACGGTTACTTGTTGACTTGCCTCTCTGACACGCTAGGTTGAATGCTCCCCCAGGGTAGGACAGTCTAATATATCTCTATTCCATCATCCGTGGCATCATAATTGTCGGGCACATGCTCAGTGTGTGTTTCCTGAGTTTCTTGGTCCATTCAGGCTGCTGTAACAAAACACACAGACCGGGGAGCTTATACACAACAGAAATTTTTTGCTCATAATTCTGGAGGTTGGAAGTCAGATCAGAGTGCTGGGATGGTTGCATGAGGGCCCTCTTCTGGATTGCAGACTTCTTGTTGTATTCTCCCGTGGCGGAAGGGCAAGAGATCTCTCTGGAGCCTCTTTTACAGGGGCATTAATCCCACTCATGAGGACTCTACTCTCATGACCTAAGCATCTCCCAAAGGCCCCACCTACTAATGCCATCACTTTTAGGGATTAGGATTTCAACACATGAATTTTGGGGAGACCCAAGCATTCTGATTATTGCGGCGAGGAAATTGGAAGGACTACCTAGTTCCTTTACAGCGTTACCTTGTGTGTTTCAAGTGCTTGGTTGTCATTCCCGAAAGTGAAAACAACCAGCTGACATCAGTTGATCTTGTGGGAAATAGCTTCAACGTTGAGAATTATTTGTGGAGGAGAGAAATAATAAAAGTGGGGCTGTCGTTGGGAATGAGACCTCCTAGAATTGTGTAATGTAGGGATCATGGGTGAAAGAGGAGTGAGAGTCCAGTTGCAGAAAAGTTAGAAAAGACCGGAGGGCGCCAGAGTAGTCAGGAGAAATTACCGAAAACAGTTTAAAGTCAGAAAAACAGGAAGCCTAGGGTACCACTTGACTCTCAATTTAGCCATCCCTAGCCAGCAATTTAGTTCTCAACTTCTCTTTTTGTAGCACCTTCCCTTAATTAAATTATCCTGCCATGTGAACAAGAAAGGGCTTGAAATAAAGCCAGTCTCATGGCAGGCCTATTTAGGAGTATGCTAAATACATTTTTATTCTACCTATTTGACTCTCAAACTAAATCCTTGCTGTTGTGGAATAGGCTGTAAGGAGAGAGAAAAAGAATAAATCAGAATCAGAAGCTGAATCTACTGGGGTTAAAAAGTAATCAGACGCTTCTTTGAGCTTCTCTGTGTCCACAGCCAAGCATGCCTTTAATTTTGTCCCTTGGGATTAGACATAATGTAGGCTAAAGGAAAAAAGCCACTAATCCCCAAACCTGGACTGTCCAAGGCATTGTAAGTGGCTTAATTTCTAAGTTACTGGTACAATTAGCAGACCATCCTAGCCCTATTGTTATTTCAGTGATTATGAGAAGAAGGCCATTTAGTTGACTAGATATAAGGGCTTTGTAATTCCTCATAGGTACTTAAGGATTTGTTTTCATAGTTTAAATTTTGGTGCTCAGTTCATTTAGTCTAGTGAGATTGAAAGGGTGCTTCCTTGCAAAACCCATTCTCACTGGTGAATTTACTTGTTTTTATGCTGAGCAAGTAGAAAGAGGCTCTGTAGAATCTTTCAAATGAATGTTGGAAATTATAGAGTCGGGGGTGGGATCATCCCAGAAGAGCTGTGGGGTCTGTTCCACAAAATTTTATCCAGTGAAATAAAGTTTAAAAATTAACATTGAAAGCATGCCTGGAAAGGAAAATCATATAAGGACAGTGGAAACCCTAAAGATTTTTATGGGAGGAACACTTTGATTTGCCTCAGTAAGTGAGGGAAAGGGTTCATGAGCTGATTGTGTTTGTCTGGGAACGCTCAGGATAGAACCAGTGTTTCCTTCCTTAACCTTTTTCTGCCATCAGACCCTGGATCTTTTTTTTTTTTTTTTAAGATTTTATTTATTTATTCATGAGAGACAGAGAGAGACAGAGAGGCAGAGGGAGAAACAGGCTCCCTGAGGAACAGGGAGCCCAATGCAGGACTTGATCCCAGGACTCTGGGATCATGACCTGATCCAAAGGCAGATGCTTAACCAATTAAGCCGCCCGGGTGCCCTAGACCCTGGATCTTTACCTTAATCTTTAACTCAACACTGACTCTGAGGTGGGGAAATCTAGGGGTGGCTTTTCCATTCTAAGGACATGTAACCTTGACTGTGCTAAATTCTTATCTAATTTTATTCTCTAGACTCATGTTTATTTCCTTTCATTTAGAAATACCTAAAGGTACCTCTATCTCAAAGGATGTTAAAGAATTCTAAATATAAAATTAATTCTAACGTATACACATACAGAGAGTTGTAAAGCAGTGTGATTGCTACAACTCACACAACTAAATGGACTGTCCTTATCAAAAACATTGTAGTAAAAGTGTCAGAAAAAGTATCAGTGTATTGAGAACACTGACGGTTTCCAAGGAGCCTATGGCAGGGCTCTTGATGTGTTCTGGCAGTCCTTCCATTGCCCAGGGCAGCTCAAGGACTTTGCTTTCAGAATGCCTTTTGAACATCTCAGTACTAGAGTTCGGGGGAGGGGGAAGCCCAAATGGGTCCCCTTTCACCTGCCCCTGTTAATAACAATTGTTCTGTTTTCTGTCCTTGTGGTTTTGTCTTTCCTATAAATGAATTTCATATAAATGGAATCATAGTACGTAGCCTTTTGTGTTGGCTTTTTCTCTTAGCATAGTGCTTTTGAGATTCATCCATGTTATTACATGCTGTATCTTTTTTCTTTTTCTTTTTCTTTTCCTTTTTCTTTTTCTTTTCTTCCTTCCTTCCTTCCCTCTCCCTTCCTCCCTCCCTTCCTTCCTTCCTTCCTTCCTTCCTTCCTTCCTTCCTCTCTTCCTTCCTCCCTTCCTTCCTTCCTTCCTTCCTTCCTTCCTCTCTTCCTCCCTTTCCCTCTTTCTTTTTTCTTTTCTTTCTTTCCTTCCTTCCTTCTCCTTCCTCCCTCCTTCCCTTTCTCTTTCTTTCTTTCACCATACTTTCATCTTAGTGTGATTTGGTGCAGGGATGGGGAGAACTGCAGATAAAATGTGTTCACTCTACCAGGTTTAGCTAGAACTCTTGTTAACTATTTAGAAAAAAATCAGAAGGTGTGCATATAGAGTAAAATGTTCCTATTTTGTGGCTGAAATTAAACGTATTTTGGTGAGAAATGCCAAGATGACAGAAAGAAACCATGAAGATTTCAAAGTCTTGTTTATAGTAAGCATTTAATAAAATGCTTGTTAGAGGGTTTTTTTTGGAATTATAATTGACATGTAATATTAGTTTCAGGTATACAATAACATGACTCGATATTTGTATACATCATGAAATGATCACCACAGTAAGTCTAGTTAACATCTGCCCCTATACATAGTTACAAAACTTTTTTTCTTATGATAAGAACTTTTAAGATTTAATCTCTTAGGAACTTTCAGATATGCAATACTGTATTATTAATTGTCATCAGCATGCTGTACATGACATCCTCATGACTTGTCTATGTTATAACTGGAAGCTTGTGCCTTTGGACCCCCTTTACTCATTTTCCCACCCTACCCCCTGCCTCTGGCAACCACCAATCTGTTCTCTGTATCTGTGAGCTTGGGTTTTTTTGTTCTGTTTTTTTTAGATTCCATGTGTAAGTGAGATCATATGTTATGTCTTTCTCTGCTGACTTATTTCACTCAACATAATGCCCTCAAGTTCCATCCCCTGTTGTCGCAAATGGCAAGATTTCGTTCTTTGTTATGGCTGAATAATATTCCATTGTATATTTATACACAGCACATTTTCTTTATCCATTCATCTGTCCGTAGACACTTAGGTTCCTATGTAAATAAAAAATGCCTGTTAGTTTGATTTGCAACTACAACGACTCTAAAAGGGAGGTTTATTAACGCCAACATATGAATGAGATTTTTGTATAACTTGTTGAAGAAATAAGTAGCAGAGCTAGGATTCAAATAAGGTCTTTCTAACTCAAAACCATACATTCTTTCCTGTTACAACACGTCATAAGCATAATGTAATGGGATGTGGGGCAAAGCAGCTATTTATAATATTCATTACGGTCTGGTTCATTATGGTCCTGGGAGGAGCTTTGCAGTAATGGCAAATTATTCACTGATGAAATGTGCTCAGTGTACGATCACGACCCACCAGCATGTTGGACATCATCAGAAGGGGTCTAGCAATGAAATAAAAAACAGTAACCTCTCCTTAATCTACAACCACTGGAGCCGTGACACTTGGAACATGATTCTGGATGGGAATCTTAAGGAAAGATGAAATGAAGTTGGAGATGGATCAAAAGCAACTGAAATGATTTGAGGGTTGTATGTGTCCTGCCTTAGGGACGTAGGCTGGAACTTTGAGGACCCAGCAGTGTTGAAGAACACAGGTTGATACTTATAAAATCATGGTGCATAAGTTCTGGAATTCTAGACTTCAAGAGCATCACCTGAAGCTTAAAAGCATTTTGGAACACATTTTTCTAAAGTGTTTCTTTTAAATTTTGAAAGACATTTTTACCTCAATTCGTGAATTTATAAAAACTTTATTACTGTCAGGTTCCATGCTAGGTGTTGGGGAAAACAGTAGTAAGACAGTCCCTACCCTCAGCGTGCTTCTCTGTTAGTGAAAGAAACATATGTATTAAAGAGATTGCTTATAATGTTAACTGTTAGTGATAAAATAAAGGCATTAAGGTTTAATACAAAAATAAGCTCAACACATGAATAAGATTCTTTAATGGATTCTTTAAGGGAGGTAAGTGACGATTATGTTATGTTCATTCCTTTTGGAAGTAGAAGTCACAAAAAACAATTTCGCCCCCTTCAAAGCTATTATATGGCCAAATGGGCCACTGGCATTTTGTAGGTTCTCCATTTTGTAGGTTCCTGTCCTCACTTTATAAGGTGTTACGACTATAGATCGTGCTATATTTTAAGAACAGCTCAACACACATACACGTAAGTTTGCCAACAATTGTTAGAACCAGAAAAGGGCCAGGGGTGGGAGGATGTTTTCACATAGCCAGGATAGACATCATAAAGTCCATGTACCAACCATCATGGTTTACCCATAAGATTCTTCAAGCCTTTGTACAAAACCTAATTGCTGCTATTATTTTGCACACATTTTTTAACCAGTTTGGTTATCTGGTTCCAAGCCCAGGACAAATGATAAGGACATATTAACTACTCAGACTGATTTACTAAGAGCTATTAGAAGCAATGTCTAGTGAGTTGACTAGTGGCTTCATACCAGACATTGAGACAGAAGAAAATAAAATTAACAAAACAAGTACAATAATAAGCAACCATTACTATTTCAAAAGAATTTTCCACTTTGCAAATAGATTTACTGGTATTACTTCAGATAGTAACTTCTATTGGGGATTTTAAAATTTTACCTTTTTTCAAAAAGGTAATTTATACACAACTTTTAGAAACACATATTTTGAAAATGTACACTCATAATGAGTTCAGATTATAATTTCTGAAAGGCAGCTGAATATGTCTTTAAATTACATCCTATGTAGTATAAATCTTTGTAACAGGACTACATCCTGTTTTCTATCATAGTTTGTTATTCTGCATTTATTTTTCTTTCCATTAGAACTGTCTTGTACATTTATTATTTTTTTAACACTTAGAATAAATATTTAATACTTATTGATGTTCTTCCTTGTCATCATGATCTTGGACAGATGGGACTTACCAAGGATCCTTTAGTACTCTGCAAATTTCAGCTATATATTGGAAATAGAAATGGAAACTACCCCAATGAATAATTAAAGAATGGGTTTAGATTACTCTCTAACATAAAGTCAAATTCACCTTCCAAAACAATGACATGGTACAGGTGAAAAATGATTGATCTTTGCCAATTTCAAATTTCTATTCTTGTTAAAGCCCAAATGTTCTATTTTCTAGAGTACATTTTCTAGGGTATCATCTGGATTGAGTCATTATCATAAAAAGTTAAAAGTCAGGACTGCTTCTGTGAGCAAAAACAATGTTGAGTAAGGAGAACAAAACAACATAAAGTTAAAAGTCTAAAGCAGTGGGATCTTTCACTAATATGATTTTAATTACTTCTCAATTAAAATTGGACGTTGGATCCAGAGTCTAGAGTTCCTTGCTCCTCCTGGAGTTTTTATCTTGGTTATATATAATACAGTCTTCTCTGAGAAGTGACAAGAGCTGTTGGTGATTTGGTAGAAACTTCTGGTCTTGTTCACTCTTCCCTCTGTTAGCCCTCCCCTACTTCTCTGCCTTTCACCTACACTAATCCTGTGACTTCAAGGAAGGGTAATTATGAAAATAGCAATAATACAATTTCAACTTGTAGATTCTCTACAAATGACTGTTGAAACTACTTAGGTATTTGAAAATTATTCCTTTGGCTTTTCTCATAATTTTAGACACCTGGTTATGGTCTCTTGGAAAATCCTTTTTTTTTTTTATCATTTAAAATTTTTTTAGATTTATTTATTTATTTTAGAGAGAGAGCACGTGCCTGTGCGTGGGGTGGGGGAGGGACGGGGGAGAGGGAAGGGGGAGAGGGAAGGAGAGTCTTAGTAGGTTAAGCAGCTGCCTTCGGCTCAGGTCACGATCCCAGGGTCCTGGGATGGAGCCCCGCATCTCATCGGGCTCCCTGCTCAGTGGGGAGCCTGCTTCTCCTTCCCCTGATCCCCCTGCTTGTGCTCTCTCTCTCTATGTCAAATAAATAAATTTTAAAAATCCTTAAGCAGACTCTGTGTGAAATGCAGAGCCCAACGAGACCCTGAGATCACGATCTGAGCCAAAACCAAGAGTTGGTCACTTAACTGACTGCACCACCCAGGCATCCCCTGGAAAAATCTTTTTAAAAATCTCTAATTTGGGGCGCCTGGGTAGCTCAGTTGGTTAAGCGTCTGCCTTTTGCCTCTGGCTCAGGTCATGATCCCAGGGTCCTGGAATCGAGTCCTGCATCGGGCTCCTTGCTCAGCAGGGAGCCTGCTTCTCCCTCTGCTTGCTGCTCCCCCTGCTTGTGCGTGCTCTCACACGCGCACGCTCTCTCTCTCTCTCTCTCTCAAATAAATAAATAAATAAATCTTTTTAAAAAATCTCTAATTTGATCCTGGCGAAGTCAATGGAATAAGCTGTATTTAAGTCATTTCATTCACAGATATTACTAAAATTTGATAGCAAACCTATTATTTTCAAAGAAGTAATGGAGTTCTATGCATTTAGCAAATCCTCATGTACAAAGGGAAGCTACTATCTTTATCAGTTCTCACAACAAACAGATCTGTTAGGGTGAGAAAAACCTAGAGCACAGCTGTACAGTAGGACTTCCGTGATGGAAGTGCAGTGTCCTATTTTGCACTGTCCAGTATGGTTGCCACTAGCCACATGTGGCTACTGAGCCCTTGAAATGGACTAGGGCAACTTAGAAACTGAATTTTTAATTTAATTTTAATTAACTTAAATAGCCACATATGACTAGAAGCTACAGTATTAGTGCAGGTATAGAAGTTTAATGTTAAAATATAGTGGAGTAAACTCTACAGAAAGTGGGCATATTTTAGAATTATCCACTTTATTTGTTGCTAGGAATTTTTAGCTTTATCCTAAACATAGAAACTCAGCTCGAGGTAAAATGTGAGTCAAGTCCATATTTTTCTGATTTAGACATTTCTTAATTAAATAGAAGCCCATAGTAATATTGTTAGGAGAGTGTTGTAACTGGGGCCATGGAATTGGACTCAGGCCCGGGCTTTGGGACTGGAGTGGAGCTGGGCTCACCTCCTGTCTTTACCACTTAGTAGCTGTAGTGAGTTATTTGAACTTCCTGTTCCTCAATCTCTTTATCAGTTCTTATCAGGGGTAATAATGCTTTTCTCCAAGGGTTGCTGTGAGGATTAAAAAAGTTAACGTAAGCGAAGAGGTCAGAGGAGTGAGTGGCAATAATCTCAACAAATGTTAGCTATTGTTATTAATACACTGTTGATCACATTGCTGTCTCTGTGTGAATGTGGAGTTTGTGTGTATGTAAAATTCTCTCTTCCAAAAAGTAAATTACATCATGTTATATCAGGTTCTGAACTAAGTGTTGAGGCTGGAAGGAAGGGAAAGAAGAGGGACGAGGTACAGACATAAATGTTACTTGGATTCTGCTCCTGGTGAATTTACAAACTAATTAGAGTTATTTCTGTTGAAAAATAGGAGTCATGACCTACTCTTTGCTCCCTCTGAGTCTAACAATCTATGATTCTGTCAATCCAAGGATGGCAGAAGGACCCTTGGTGACTTGTTGCCTGCCTAGTACATGGAGGACGTGCCCAGGACCACTATGCAGGATCTGCTGCTTTGTGGGACATTCCAAGTATAGCCCTGGAAGTCTGTTTCTGATGCTCTTCATTAACTGTTATACCAAGCCAGCAATGTATTATTTGGTTTGAATGTTATATAGCATAAAACAAGTGCAGAATGTGTTATATTCCTATGTCTACTTCAGTTCTATTTTACTATTCAACTGGATAGTTCAAATAATGACAGTAAATTTAATGGGAAAAGAGAACTTTCATAATACAGTTTTATTCAAAAAGATTTTCTCCTCTTTGTCACTTGTTTAGAGTCATGACCAGTAGCTCCTGACGGCACAGCTAACCAACTCTTATCCAGCAGTACACTATCCGTCACCTCCCTGTGGCTGGCATAGCAACAACTAGCATCAGAATACTACTTTGTAGCTTAAAAAGCACTTTCATGTCCATTATCTCATTTAATACTCACATGAATCCCATGAAGATGCCCATTTTCAGAACCCATGTATAGCAAACTGCTTCCACAATAAGTATTTAATCACAATATAGATATCATTTAGTTTTCATTGATGAAATGCTTTTTTGGGAACATATTATACGGTATTGAGATTCATGGATGACCTAAGTGTAATAAATAGAATTTTATATGTTTAGAGAGGAAAATATTCCCCATACTTCAGCCCAGGTTGGACAGTTGTCCAATGGACACCCAGTTGCTGTAGAGCCCATGACTGACACCAGAGTTCAAGTTTTCTCACCAAAACAAAAGATTCAGAAGCCAGAGGTAGACCTCTTAATAGCTGAGGCTCAGCACTGTGGGTTGTGTTTCCAGCTTTGACCTTTATGTCTCTGCCTTTAGCTGTAGGATCTCTGGTGTGGGGCTTAGGATAAGATCCATTTCCCAGCCTTCTCAAAGCACCCTGTTCTGTGCCGCCGGAGGTTGAACTTGTATGGACTACATCAGTGGACTTCCTGCCCTCTGGTTTTCTATTAGGTTCAACCAATGGGAAGCACCTGCAGGGTGTTTGAAAGCAAGAGGACAGTGAGGTTGGGGTTCATTATCAACTCCCCTGGCTCTCTCCCTGTCAGGTCAGTGCTTTGGTTGCACTGCTCCACCAAAGGCTACAGCTCTCGTTGGATGACCTTTTTCTTTCTGCAGCTACACTCTCCAGGTTCTGGTGATCATTCTTTCCCCTCCCCAGTTAAAGCCTGCTGGCTGTTACTAGCTCTGGGGCATCATACCATCCCTGTTGCTCTTCCTGCTCCTGCCTTTTGTAATCAGTCTCATTGAACTCTCCTCATTTGCCCCCTTTGCCAGGACCTAGGCTAATACAGGGTCCTCCTTCAGTGATAGTGCCTGCTTCCACTGCTTGCTCATCATACAAGCGGTATCCACACAGACTTCAGAAAATCTTAATTCAGAAAAATGTTTATGTGCAGCATAAAAAGTTTCCTTCAGTTTAATCCCTAGTACATTTGGAATATGAATTAATCTCTAATTAGATTCTGCTTATTTTGTTAAAAATATATCTATTGTAAGGGCACCTGGGTGGCTTAGTCGGTTAAACGTCCAACTCTTGGTTTTGGCTCAGGTCATGATCTCATGGGTCATGGGATCGAGCCCTACATCGGGCTCTGTGCTCAGCGGGGAGTCTGCTTCAAGATTCTCTCCCTCTGCCCCTCCCCCCACTCTCGTGCATGTGCACTCTCTCTCTCTAATAATAATAATAATCTCAAAAAAGAAAAACATACAGTCTACAAAGGAAGATACAGGTGACATAGTAAACAAATGTCGTTACTGTATATGTTAAGATCGTGCTACTTATAAGAAGTGATTATTAATTATGTGTTTATTGTCAACATCAGACTAACTCGTGGTACTCATGCTGTCTCCTAGTTAGGGGATTATTGTAATTCTTCAAATTAGATCCAATTTTTTTTTGCAGACTAGACTAGGAATCGAGACACAAGAATGGTGAGAGGGGATTCAGGGCCTGGGGCCAATGACTAGTGATGTCAAATCCTGCAGGACAGGCTGTTGCTTATTTCTTGGCTAAGCTGCTCTACTTAACCCCTTGGAAATAAAAGTCTTTTCACTATAAAATGGAAATAGCCATCCTTTGGGACAACTGTAAGGTTTCGTTTTTCCATGGTTATAGCCCTGAAATAACCAAAGACAAATCTGTTTTAATATTCTCTGTACAGCCAAGGAAACCATCAACAAAATGAAAAGGCAAACTACTGAATGGGAAAAGATGTTTGCGAATGATATATCTGATAACAGGTTAATATCCAAAATATGTAAAGAATTTCTATAACTTACACCAAAAAAAAAAAAAAAAAAAGCCAAACAATCTGATTTTAAGAAGGGCAGAAGACCTAAAGAGATGTTTTTCCAAAGAGGACATACAGATGGCCAATAGACACATGAAAATATGCTCAACATCACTGGTCATCAGGGAAATGCAAATCAAGACCACAATGAGATATCACCTCACACCTGTCAGAATGGCTAGAATCAAAAAGACAAGAAATAGCAGGTGTTGGCAAGGATGTGGAGAAAAAGGAACTCTCATGCATTATTGGTGGGAATGTAAATTGGTGTATCTACTGTGGAAAACAGTATGGAGGTTCCTCAAAAAATTAAAAACAGAAATACCATACAATTCAGTAATTCCACTACTGGGTATTTACCCAAAGAAAATGAAAACACTATTTCAAAAAGATATATGCACCCCTATGTTTATTGCATAATTATTTACAATAGTCAAGATATGGAAGCAACCTGAGTGCCCATCAATTAGATTAATGGACAAAGAAGATGTGGTATGTATGTGTATGTGTTTATATGTATGTATATATATGTATGTGTGTACACACACACCCCCCCACACACACATATCACACATATGTATGTATATATATGTATGTGTGTACACACACACCCCCCCACACACACATATCACACATACTGGAATATTGCTCAGCCATAAAAAAGGATGAGATCTTACCATTTGCAGCAACGTGGATGGACCTAGAGTGTATTATGCTAAGTGAAATAAGTCAGACAGAGAAAGACAAATACCATATGATATCACTTACATATGAATCTAAAAAACAAAACAAATGAACAAAGCAGAAACAGACACATAAATACAGAGAACAAACTGATGGTTACCAGAAATAGGGCAGGAGGGATGGACAAAATGCCTTTAGTCCAGTCAGCTGCAGTGGCTCCTTTGCTCTCTTGCAGGCCAGGTTTGGTCCCTGTGCTGTTAAGGGCCAGTCTGGGGCTGTTGTGAGCTTGTAGTTGGACAGTGTCAGCAGTCAGACCAGGTACCTGCCCTCTCCACCCATTTCCCCAGGTCACGCTGGACTGCAGGACACTCTCCCTGTACTGTCCCTTGAGAAGCTTTCATTGGTGGGCGGGCCCTGCAGACAAACCAGCTACCTGCCTCCGATCCTTCTGCCCCAGGGCGGCTGTGACCCTGAATGCAGGGCTCTCTCCATATTCTGCCTTTGAGAGGTTTTTGTCAGGGGGCAAGGCTGGGAGTCCCATCAGATGCCTGATCCCCCAGACCGGCTGCCGGGACTGCAGACACACTGATCAGCAGGGCACTGTCTCTGCTCTGCCAGTTACGAGGTTTGCCTGCCCTGGCTGCCGTGGACCTGGTGTGTGTGGTTCTTTCCCCTCTCCCCAGACAGGGGTCACTTTGGAGTGGTGCTGGTTCCTGCTGGGCCTGCTTGCTGCATGAGATGCGGCTGGAGCCGCTTCGGAGGGATGTGTAGGCCACTCTTTTTATCTGACTTTAAATCATGTCCTTAGGATTTTCTTAATTCCATTAGAAAAAGGTATCTAATTTTTTTAAAGTTCAAATCAAGACAGACCTCTCAGGGACAGACCTCTTTCTTGGGAAGATCAATATATGTTATTACTAGGAACAAGTAGCTTCATCTCAGTTTTAAAATGGGCTGATGCCCTAATAGCACAAATCTCTCTTATGCTCTAGATACTGTTAAATGAATTTTAGAGACGGCAGAGTTGTGTTCATTGTAAGGCAGGAAAATGCCAAGTAAAGAGAAGACAGCTCGGGAAGAGCTTAGCACCGCTCAAATCTCAGCAATAATTATTAATTTATAATTTTATTCAATTTTAGCCATACTGAAAACTTTATGGGGCAAAATTTTCCAAAATCTTTAATTTACACATAGTTATGATATAAAACTCGAAATCGGATCTGTTATAAAATTACCCTTTATTAGCAACTTGGGAAAATTTGTATTAGAGTAAAAGCACAAGAATTTAAGGGCTACTTGGCCACATCGCCTTTTCCATCCCTTTTTCTCTGTGCGGGATCCATTTTGGCCCAAAGCCAAGGTAATTTCCAGAAATTGGCAGTGCCCTGGCAAATGTCTCCAACCCTTGCTTACTAATTTTGCACAAACCACTTCCTCCTCTTGAGACTGAGAAACTCAAAGGGCAAGGGAAGTGTGCCTGGAGGGCAGATACGGAAGCACTACCTTGCTCCTGGCGGCATCAGGAGCCCCTCAGGGTACCAGCAGCATCCGTCCCCTGCAGCCCTGCCCAGAGAGTGTCCTCCTGATAAAGGTGACATTCCGACCTCGCCCTTTTACCCTCCTGCTCTTCCTTAGCATTTTCTATTTGACTCTCGTTGTTTAAAAATTTTGCCTCATTTTTTTTTCAGTTCCCTTCTAGTAAATACTAGTTTTGACTTCTCATGAATCAAAAGATCCAAACAGTCGGTTGCCGTGAGGGTACCGGAGCCAAATGTGGACAGGGGAAGAAGAACGGAGAGGGCAAAAGACAGAGCAGAGATGGTGGGGCTGCCTGTGTTCCTTGTTTCCACTTACCAGCTCCTTCACTGTGCACTGGCAGTGTGTGGGTGGACACATACACACAGGTAAAATTTAGATATTTTTATCCTCCTACACTCTTCTTAAACGTAGTCAGCTCTGATCATATTTTAAGAGAGTCGTGGTGATGATTTTTTCCCTTTGTTCTTGTGCCTCTCCATCTCTGCGCCTTTGTTGGTGGAGATTGGACCTGATATTCTTGGTGAGCAGAGGGAAGCCTCTTGGACTACACACATCTTTATACATGCTTTGAGGCGCCTCTTGCCTCTGCCCCCTCCCAGAGCACTGCCGAGCCGCCAGTAGCTGGATGGCCTTTCCCTGCTCTGTTGACGGGTACAGTCACCCCTCTAGGTGGGCGCCTGGGTTCCTTGGGAGTAGCTCTAGTGCGTCTAGAAGAACACTGCGAGTTACGGTTGTTTTTTCATCCGTGGTCATGATATCATAGCTGTTTCTTTCTCTCTGTCTGAATAAACAAACAGCCAGACCAGGGAAAGGGTGTAGGATGAGGAAGGAGGACTCATCCCAGCTCTGCTGCTGATTAGCTGTTGTATCAAGCAAGTCAGCAATATCCTATGAATTCTCAGACGTGAAGCAAGTGGTTTGGACTATATTCCTTGATAGATATTCCTTGATAAATATCAAACCGAGTGTGATGAGTGTGTTGAAATCCTCTTCCTTAAACTCATTCCCAGTGCCAGTGGGCACAACCCTCTACTTCACGTGCACCCTTAACCTCTGAGAAGGGGGTAGAGATTACAAAACAAGCTCATGTTTTTCTAACTTTTTGGTATGAACCCATTCCAATATGGTGTCATTAGTGAGAAACTCAGGATAAAAATGGACAAAATGGAAATTTACCAGGAATTAACATAAAGTCCTGTAGTTTGATTCAAAGAACAAATTGCACAAATAGGTATTTGGCTGAAAATCACATGCACATTTGGGTATTTGCTTTATCCTCAAGTTTGATGTGAGCCAAAAGCATAATGTACACCCTGTGCTGTACAGGGTAACTACGAGTCCCAACAGCAAAGGGAGACTGGAAGTAACTGCGGAGGCAGTGGCCAGGTCAGATAGTATCAAGTCAGCAGTCTTAAAAGACCTCAGGCAGAGCAACCTAAGAGAGGCCAAAGGCAAGAGAGCTCAAGGTTGTGGCAGATGAGCGAGAAAGCGAATGGAGACATCAGTAATGTCAACCCTGAGAGATCAGCACAAAAGGGATGGGGTGGGGAGGATGGGGTGAGTGAAATGGGGGTCAGTTCAGCACATAGCTGTTGCTGTAACAGAGGGCTCCAGCTATTATCGTTGTAAGTATTACTATTATTGTTATTATTATTTCTTCCCCCTCCCTCCAGCCTTATGTTCCCAGGCAGCTTCCTAGCCCCTAAATTTCTGTGTGCCCTAGAATTTAAGTCCCTCCCTAACCTAACCTCACCTCATCCAACCCAACCTAATCTCTCTGACTTGTTTAAAGGAAAAAAATCATCTGCATTATTTCATAAGGCTTCCGAGCCCTTATATGTAGGTAAGGCATTCCTGCTCCTAACATTAGCTGGTTATTTCGTGATTTCTGAGTTACCAGCCTTCTCACACATGCCCTGGTGGTTGCTGCTTGCTTCTGCTAATGCTCTTAGCCTCCCTGACTTCCTTTCTTCTGTAAGTCTCAAATCATCTTCCTTTCAAAGGTTCATCTCCAGTCCTACCTCTTTTATTCAGCCTGAGTGAACTACTCTAGTCCCCATTACTATTTGCTTTCTGTACTGCTATGCATAACAGAGCACGGCACATTTGTCATGGGGGGAGGGGGGTGGGAGGAGGTAATTCTCTCCATGTAATTATTAACTCCTTAAGTAGTTTATAAGCTTTGACAGGAAGGAACTGTGTCTTACAGAGACTACAGGTGTCCGTAAGAGAGAGTTTTGGAATTAGGAAAAATAATCTGGTATTCAATCTTGGCTCTGTGACCTTTAGCAAATTCCCTTCTGTAGGCCTTAGTTCCTGTGAAGACGAGGCATAATGATTCCGCGCCCTGACTTCCTTACATAGGGATCAAATGTTTAGATCAAGATCAAATCCCCAGAACTTTTTTAACCTGTGAAGCACTCTAAGGAAGCAAGGGGTTATTATAAGTGGTGCTATGGTGATATAAAAAAGGCAAGGGAATTTGGGGATCTGAATTTTGAGTTACATTTTTATTTCTGCTCTACCACTTACCCAATTTATGACCTTAAGTTTTTTATTTCTTTGTAAAATGAGAATGACACTATTACAAGGATTATAGTCCTGGTGCTGACTTACACACCAATTTCTAAGAGCCAATTGTAACTTTACAAGTAGGTTACTAAACTATTATTAGCTTGAAATCTGCCATGGTGGGAGTATTTATGCCAGAGAAATCAGTAAACACTACAAATCAGAGTGTCCCGGTGGTTTTTTTTCCTTTTTTTTTGTTTTTTTTGTTTTTTGTGTTTTTTTTTTTTGTTTTGTTTTCTGCAGAGCTGTTTTACCAGTATATTGCTGATTATGCATACTGGGCTGTGTAAATTGTAAGACACTTTGTCTCATTTATCATTAGAAGTAGTAATGGTAACAATAATGCTTTGTATTCACAGAACTTAGCTTAGTGCAGACCACAGCTCCTAGCATACATTTAATAAGCATATTTTTTATTTAACTTGGGTTCACCCTTGTATTATTTTGATACTTCTGCCCCGAGCTAAAGGAGCACCCCCATCTTTAGCTCTTCAAATCCCTCTCTACAAAGTGTCTTTTTAAAATCAGATAACATAAATAAAAGCCTGGTACATTGCGTAACACACACAATAGGACTTAAACCCTCCATGTCTACAACTGAGCTAATTACCTCCTTTCTAAACCTTTCTTCTGCTATTTCATATCTCAGCTAATGATATTGCCCATCTGTCCATTATCCCAAGTTATCTGAAAGTCTTCTTCTCTTTTCCCTTTTCCTTACCCACACCCACCGAGTCTTGCTATTCTCCTCCTCATTACCACTGCTCCTGCCCTGTCAGGCCCGCATCATTCCCACTTGAACTCTTCCTCATAAGCGACATCTTGATTTTTGGTGTTTCCCCTTCAATCCAACCTCTACTATAGATGACATTTTAAATTACAAAATTGAGGGGTGCCTGAGTGGCTCAGTTGTTCAGTGTCTGCCTTCCGCTCAGGTCATGATCCCAGGGTCCTGGGATCAGCCCTGCATCCCATCAGCGGGGAGTCTCCTCCCTCCGCCCCTCCCCCTGCACACGCTCCTGTGCGCGTGCTCACTCTCTCATGCATGCTCTCTCTCTCTCAAATAAATACATGTTTTAAAAATAAATAAATTTACGAATTTGACCAAGTCACTCCCTCGATTAAAATTTCTTAATGGCAGGTTGACTGGGTGGCTCAGTTGGTTAAGCGTCTGCCTTCGGCTCAGGTCATGATTCCAGGCTCCTTGGATCGAGTCCTGCGTCGGGCTCCTTGCTCATCGAGGAGCCTGCTTCTCCCTTTGCCTGTTGCTCCCCCTGCTTGTGCTCTCTCTCTCTCTGACAAATAAATAAAATCATTAAAATAAAATAAAATACAATACAATAAAATAAAATAAAATTTCTTGATGGCTGTCTGTTGTCTTGAGGATAAAATCCCAATGCTTTAGTTTGTCATCCAGGTCGCCACATTCTGACCTTTGGCTACCTTTTATAAGAGTTATCTCCTGCTGCTCCCCAATACTTTCTGCAATGTCTAGTCTCACTTTTACCTGGTTTACCCTCCAACCCAAACAACATTTCCTCTATGACTTCTCTGGACCTATTTGATGTTTATTTTTCTGAGCTCCTGTAGCACCTTGTTCGTGTCTGAGTACCATATATGTAACCATATGGCTCTTATTATCAATCGGTCTTTCCCTCTAGAATGTATGTTCCTGTAGAGTAGAAGCCTATGTACCATTCATTAATTCCTAACACATGTGTAGCATATAATAGGAGCTCAATACATGTTTACATGAATGAATGAGACTTCAAAGGATAGGGTATTTTCATTGGTTCTTTCATGCAAGCTACTCACAGGGTATGGCAATGGAAAAAAAAAAACGCTTAAAATTTGGATCTCAGTAATGCAGATGAGAAATTAATAAAATAGGGGTAATTTCTTTTTATCCATAACCCCAAGTATGGAATGCTATGACCCCCATCACCTTCAGGATAAAATTCAAGCCTCTTAGCCTGGCATACAAAGCTCCTTACAAAATAGTCCCTGACTGTCTTTTTTTTTTTAGAAATTTTTTAAAAGATTTTGTTTATTCATCTGAGAGAGAGAACACAAGCATGGGGAATGGCAGAGGGAGGGAGAGAAGCAGACTTCCTTTATTTATTTAGAGAGAGTGTGCAGGGCAAGAGGGAGCAGAGGGAGAGAGAGATCTCAAGCAGACTTCCTGCTGAGCCTGACATGGGGCTCAATCCCAGGACATGAAGGTCATGACTTGAGCCGAAGGCAGGGGTTTAACCATCTGAGCCACCCAGGCGCCCCTGGTCCCTGACTTTCTCTCCATTCTTATCTTTCTCTCCATATACACATATAACCTACATTCCAGCCACTTCAATTTGTCATATATTCCATAGTCTTTCATGCATCCTTGCCCTTGTTCATACTTTCTCCACACCTGTGGTATCCTCTCCCTCTTCTCTCTCTCACCCCTTTCCTGCCAGCCACAGTGGTCGATAGTTAGACCACCTTTGGACAGCTAGCCCTGAAAGTATCCCTCCCTCTTTCGTGCTCCCAGAGCACTTGCTTGATTCATAAGCACTGTACTGTCAAGCATTGTTGGTCTGTTTCTTGCCCCTTCTGTAAAGTGAGATTATCTTTATACCCTTGTTCCTATTAAACATATTCTAGATGTTTAATACAGAGTGAAGGAAGGAATAACTATTATATAGGGATTTGTAAAGAAAGTAAATTTCTGACAAGAGGCATACAATGAATAAATTTAAGATTGAATTTGCATGAACCGGCCAATCTAGACAATTCCATGTCTGTATTTTCAGAGGTTGGGTGGCCCTGAGAAATTGGTGCAAATGGACAGATCAGAAACAAAGAATAAGTTTAAAGCACTGGGGTGTAGTTTGCTGCCCCAGATTTGGTGCATTACAGTAAAAACAGATTTTATATCTTAGGAATTTGTGTTGTTACATACATAAGACATTTACCTACATAATGAATACCTTAGAAAGTAAAACCAGTAGAAAAAAATACTAAAGAAAATAGAAAAAATATGAGCAGAATGTTGTTCTAATAAAACAGTCTGTATGAAGACATTTAATTTCTCTTTAGGAAGGGAAACAATTTTTTTTTTCTGATTAGGAACCTAATATATAATATTTGTCAGTCTGTTTAGGCTGCTATAACAAAAATACCATAGACTAGATGGCTCAAACAACAAATATGTATTTCTCACAGTTCTGGAGGTGCGAAGTCCCAGGTCAAGGCACTGGCATATTTGATATGTCTGGTAAGGGCCTGCTTCCTGGTTCAGAGACAGCCATCTTCTCACTGTGCCCTCACACGACAGAAGAGGCAAGGGAGCTCTCCGGAATCTCTTTGATAAGGGGCACTAATCCCGTGAGGGCTCCACCCTTACGACCTAATCACTTCCCAAAGGCCCCACTTCAAAATACTCTCACATTGGGGATTGGGTTTCAGCATATGAATTTTGGAGCAAGGGGACAAAAACATTCACTCTATTACAATATATTAAAGCAGAATCCTTGGAATATCTTGAAAAACATGACATAAACCCTTCCCAAATCTAACCACCTAGAATTAACAATAGTTAATAGTTAACAATAGTTAATTCTGGGAATATGTTCTTCCAGTCTTTTTTCTTATATGTGTGTTTGTGTGTCCTTTCCAGTTAAAGCTGGGGGGGTGGGTGAAACAGGCGCTGGGGATTAAGGAGTACACATGTGGTCATGAGCACCGGTGATGTATGGAAGTGTTGAATCACTCTACTGTACACCTGAAACTAATATTACACTGTATGTACACTGGAACTTAAATAAAAACTAAAAAATTATAAGGGTTTATGTTGTATATATTGTTCCAACCTGTTTTTCATAGTAACACGTCATGAACGTTTTCTCGGGCTCGTAAGTACTCTTCTACAGCCTGATTTTCAATTGCTGCACAGTGTCCCGCCATTCGGATGTACACCGGTGTTTAACCAATCCCCCTTGTCTCAGGGTTTTTGTTATTATAAACAGAAGTGTGGTAGTGTGGGTGACTAAAGGAAGGGTGATCTCATGTCCTCCTCCTATTTTCCCCAGGTTTTGGAGCCCTCTCCTGCATCAGAATTCTGTCCCAGTAATCCTCTGAGTGTCATCTCAGGACCCTGGGCACACTCATGGCACCATGGCCAACCCTCAGGAGCACCTGAGCTGCTCCTCTCCCCCACACTTACCCTTGAGTGAGAGCAGAACCTTCAACGGGCTACAAGATGAACTCACGTCTGGGGGGGGCCACCCTTCACCCAAGCTCTTTAAGGACCAGCAGGAAAAGGGGGTGGTACAAACAGAGCTCACTGAGAGCATGAACAGCCCCATCACCACAACAGTGTTGACAAGCGTGAGTGAGGATTCCAGGGACCAATTTGAGAACAGCGTTCTTCAGCTAAGGGAACAAGATGAATCAGAGATGGCCGTGTCTCAGGGGAACAGCAACACCGTGGATGGAGAGAGCACAAGTGGAACTGAAGACATCAAGATTCGGGCAGCGGCAGTGGTGGGTTTCTGGAAGGACTCTTTGGATGCTTAAGGCCTGTATGGAATATCATTGGGAAGGCATATTCCACTGATTACAAATTGCAGCAGCAAGGTAAGCTAGAGTGTGGACGTGGGAAATAGTTTCTGTGTAAACACACCACCACCATTCACTGGATAACCTTCGATTAAAACCCCAGTGCCAGATGAATACCCTATGCCAATCTCCTTCTGACTGGAACAGATTCACATTCGGTTGGTCTTTTCTGGCGAAAGCCCATCTTTCGTAGTTGTCCAGTCTAGGGGTGTCAAGTAGAGCACATAGAAGACAATCCACAGTGTTATAAGGAAGAAAATGCTAGAGTTCCTTTTCCTTCTATCATCATCCGAAATTTCTATTTTCATGCATGTTTTCATATATATTTGGTATTTTAATAAAGTTGTGCAGATACATAACTTATATATAAATCACATACTGCATGTTTAAAAAAATTTTTTTTAATGAAAGTTCATGCAGTCAAAAAGTCTGATGGCCACTAGATTAATTCAAAACCAGACAGACGCCATGTGGTTCTGTGCCTGAAGATTGTGCGCTGGCTTAGGTTGTAGTAAAAAAGAATCATTTTCTTACAGCCAAGGCACAGAAAGCTCACATTGTGAGGAAAGAACAAATATACAACCAATCTTGAGAAGTATTATGTCTAGATCCCACAGCTTTTTAAAAAGTAAATTAACTCCCATCATGGTGTATCATGCATATTCATATATTCCAATTCAAGCATTATGCTTCCGAAGGAAAGAGAGCACATGGCCCTAGTGTTCTTTATAACTTCATTTATATTCTTTAAAAGAATTTTTTCTTCCTGATAGCAAAAGTAATATATGTGGAAACATTCGAATATACTGGTAAGTTTCCCCCCAAAAGTAAAAATATGTATTTATGATCCTCAGTCTCCATTATTAATGTTTTTGGTATATATTATGTTAGTCTTATTATGTGTGCTTCTGTGTGCTTTAAAAAAAAAAGTCAAACTACGTCGTTATGCTTTTTCACTTCACATTTTGAACATTTCCCGTATCATGAAATACACTTCTTCAGCATTTTTAATGCCTACATAGTATTAAATTGTGTGAATGTGCCAAGATTTCTTTAAGCAATCCTCTATTGCTTGGCAATTTGTTTGCTATTTTTAGTGATCATAAGCTATACTACAATGAACATCTGCTAATTTTCACACATATCTTTAATTGTGTCTGTGATCATTTTTATTATATCTTTGATTTCCTTAAGATAAGTTTTTAGGGGGCGCCTGGGTGGCTCAGTCGTTAAGCGTCTGTCTTCGGCTCAGGGCGTGATCCTGGCGTTTTGGGATCGAGCCCCACATCAGGCTCCTCCGCTGGGAGCCTGCTTCTCCCTCTCCCACTCCCCCTGCTTGTGTTCCCTCTCTCACTGGCTGTCTCTCTCTCTCTCTCTGTCAAATAAATAAATAAATAAAATCTTAGGAAAAAAAAAAGATAAGTTTTTAGAAGAGGAATGGTTGGGTTAAAAGGGTTCAGGGCTTTTTAAGGCTTTGATACATATATTTGTAGCCTTATGTAAACGATTGGAATGTAAACGATTCCATTGTTAACAGTTCTCTCATCAAGAAATTTTGGAAAGAACCAGAAATGCAGACCAGAAATGAGATTCTGTCTTATTTATTTTATAACTGAATGTTGGACTCCGTGACCTTCTCTTAAAAATATATTCATGTCAGGGTACCTGGGTGGCTCAGTCAGTTGAGGGGCTGACTTCGGCTCAGGTCATTATCTGGGGGTCCTGGGATCAAGCCCCACGTCAGGGAGGCTGCTTCTCCCTCTCCTTGTGCCCCTCTCCCCACTTGTATTCTCTCTTTCTCAAATAAATAAATAAAAATCTTCAAATTAAATATATATAGTCATATCTTTCAATTGAGACTGTTGACAGCTTTTCCACAACAGCCAGTCGACCTCAGTCACCATTGACCACTTTTCTCGTGCATTCTATTACTCCTATTTCTGAAATCGTTTGTCTTAAACCAATACCAGCCCCTCCCTCTATACCCTTTCCCCATGAGTATATTGGGATTTGCTGATAAATCAGTTGATCCCAGCTGTACTTTCCAGGATTTGTCAATCACAGCATCCATTCCTGCTCCATGCAGAAATTCTTTGTCAGTTCCTGGGGCTGGTCTGTCTGTCTGTCTCTCCGTCTCACTGTCTTTCATACATCCTCCCATCCCATCCACACTGCACATTCCGCCCTTCTTTCCCCCTCTCTGGTCTTAAGGTTTCAAGAAATTAAAAAGTTGTTCCTTGTCACACAAAGGTTGGGGGTTTCAATGTTAAACAGTGTTATTATTTTAAAAATTGGGAATAAAGATAAGCACAAAGAGGAAAATAAAAAAATCACTTGTTATCCTACAACCCAGAGATAACCACCCTTAATTTATTATTGTTTAAAAAGCTCCTTCTTCTCTGCTTAGACACAAAACCTGCTAATATCTGTTTACATGATAAAATTGCATTTGGCTTTTAGGGTCTTAACTTGTCCAGTCTAATAATTATTTTGGTGGTAATTTGGAGATCTCGGGATCGAAATGCAGCATTGAGGTTCAGGCTCATAAAAAGGGACAACAGACACATCCTATGTGTCTGTCAAAAGGAGCTTTAGAATTTGGGGGGAGTGCCTGGGTGGCTCAGTCCGTTATGTGTCTGATTCTCCATCTCAGCTCAGGTCTTGGTCTCAGGGTCATGAGTTCAAGCCCCATAATGGGCATGTAGTCTACTTAAAACAATTTTTTTTTAAATTGTCCTGTAAACTTGTATTTAATTGTCTTCTGATTGATTACTGTCAGAAAGGCTTATTTCAAGAGTAAATAAGAAACAGGCCTGGTCAGCTTAAGCTTACAAGACAGCTTATGGCTGCCTAACTCTTCAACAGATGACAGGCTACCCTACTATGGGCTGGTGTTGCCAGGGCCGTGAAAGAGATTCACTATCCAGAAACTAAGATAGTTTTTTCCTTGTCAGCTCTGGGATCAGGGAGCTAATCTTTAATCCTGGATTACAGTCAACCGAAGGATAGCACACAGAACAGATGTGTCTCTGCATTTGGTACTTATGAGGAAACTTCACTTGATTTTTCAAAAATTTTAATGACATCTTCATCTCCCATTTCGTATGTTGGTAGTGAAGTCCAAGTAAGGTAGTATGTGTCATTGAACTCTTCTACTGCCAAATAGTTCCCAGTCCTAAAGCAAGTATTATCATAGCCATGTCTGAATACAAAGGAGAATTTATGCTTTAAAAGTGGGTGGGCATGGGGCTTTTTCTCAGTCTTAGAGATCACAGTAGATACTGGAATTACGATAATAGTCATAGTGATGAATCAGAAGATAGAAGCTGGGGAAGAGTACCAATGGGCAGATATAAAAGCAGAAGGTCTGGGACTAACCCTGGAGTGAACACAGCCAGGTTCTGTTGTTATGTCAGTATCTTGCTGTCAGTTATCAGGGCCCCCAGTTTTGCACATCTCGTTGCTAACATTCTTTTTTCTGTCATTTTCCTATTCCTTGGCTCCCAGCTAGATATTGACAGGGACATTGGGATGGGGAAAAAAGGACTAAATCACATCAGTCAGTTTTACTTCTGATAATTAGTTCCAGTAAAAAGATTTATGGAAAAGTGGTTGAAGTGTTACTTTACCCTCTGTTCCTGAATTACCAGCGTGGTTCCCTCTATTTTTCTGTGGATAATTAAGACTTGGCTAAACATAGCTGAATAACACAGGCATGAGCTACTGTTGGCAGAGGAAATTTTTATTCTCTAGTATAATATCATCAACCTTTGGTGTTTCCCATTTTATAAAAATGCTACATAATAGACACTATTTACTTAAAAAAGGTAATAAATTATAGGGTCACCTGGCTGGCTTGGTAGAGCACTGGACTCTCAATTTTGGGATTGTGAGTTCGAACCCCATGTTGGGTGTAGAGTTTACTTAAAAAAAAAAAAAATATATATATATATATATATATATATATATATATATGAGAGAGAGAGAGATAGGTGTATATTAAAAGTATAACAAATTGTAATACAAACATTGTAAAATGATATGAAAAGAAAGAATTATAAAACAACTTGGATTGGAATCGTTCAATAACAACATGAAAAAAATTAATGTGCCTCAGTCCTCACACCATACACCAAAAAAAACCCTCCAGATGAATGTATAGGTTAAACTTTAAAAAAAAATCAGCTCTAGATCACTCTCAGAAGATTGATGAGGCAGTAGAAGAAATTACAAAGTACATGACAGGCATCTATGAAAATATTTTGTTCAAAAAATAATAAAATACGAAGTCTTTTTAAAAAACGTTCTCTTCATATGTGTCAAAGAAATAGAAAACTCCTTCAAATTTATGAGGACTATGAGAACCCCGACAGATAAATGCACAAAGCATAAATGTGACGATTCATGCAGAGCAGAAGTGAGCATTAAACAAATGTGGAGAAAATATTCTACATTGCTGGCAATTAAAGTCGTGCAAACTCGGGGCGCCTGGTTGGCGCAGTTGGTTGAGCATCTGACTCTTGGTTTCAACTCAGGTCATGATCTGTGTTGTGAGATTGAGCCCCGCATTGGGCTCCCTGCTCGGTGGGGAGGATGCTTGGGACTCTCCCCCTCTGCCTCTGCCCCCGCCCCCGTGGGCTCTGTCTCTCTCAGATAAATATATCTTTTAAATAAAAAAACAAAGCAGTGCAAACTTATAAAACACTACTTTACACCTAAATAACTTAGAACCCAAAAGACTATCGACAATATTCATTGCTGGCAAAGTTACAGTAAAAGGGACACACTCGTGCTTTACTGCCGCCAGCAAAGGCTAGCGAAGCCCTTTTGGATGGCAAGTTAGAGTGGGTGGCAAAAGCCAGGAAACTGCACTCTTTAGCCTAAGACCTGGGTCTCAGGAAATAATATAAGGAAGAAAGTATCCAGTTTAAACCAGCAAACAAAGAGACAGAGACACTTAAGTATAGAAAAGGTAAAAGGGGACAGTAAGCAACTATTAAAGCTTATAATGAAAACTGTATGTACACAGGGAATACAGAATACATGAAAAACGTAGAAAAGATTATGTGTCACCTACAACTTCTACATAGCTGCATACATATGAGCAAAGACCAGAAGAGAAGATGAAAACTGAGTATGGAATGGGATTACAGATAAAATACTTTTATTTTTGTTTTCCTGATATTTGCTGGTGTTTCTAGCATTTAACAGTATATGAAGATTGAGTAAAAGGGAAAAAACACCCAAAGAGGTCTAATTTTAGTCGTTATTATATGAAATATTAGGATAACTTGGGCTTTTATATAGTTTTTCAGAAAAATGTTGCCCAGGATGTTCTTGCCCCAGAATCCAGTAATAGTACTTGCATTTGGCCCCAGCATGGCCAGCGTGACACTGTGTCTAGGTCTTCACCGGACCCCTCACAAGTGAAACCCTCTGACAGTATGCCATTGATATCTGGGTCCTGTGTGTGCCCCACAGATAAGCCCGTAGGGATGAAAGTCGGACTGCGTGGGACACTTTAGCCTTGTCAGTCATTCGAAGCCAGAAAGATCCTCAAAGCAGTCAAGCCCGTAACTCTTTCCTCCTGCATCTCACTTGGTATCCTTTGTTTATTTGGTGATTTCGTATTTGTGACTATTTGTATTTTAGAGAAATTTGTTTTTATGTAGCATCTGATCTCAATAGAGCAGATACCTTTAATCTGCTCAGAGCTGAAGAATGGGTTAAATACCTATGCTGTCAAACACGCTCACTATAAGTTGTTCTGCCCCAAGTCATCCTCTCCGGAAGGTCATGTTTCAATGAGAAGCCACATTTTATTAAGAATCTGCAGGATTTCTTTTCTCTCAAGTTTGAGAAAATGAGAGAAGAGGGAAATGTAGTTCCCTTCTAGGTACCGATGACCTCTTTCTGCTGCTTCATCACCATAGTAGATGAGAGTTGATTTGCTTTCAAGACCAGAATATCTTCAAAGCTGACTCAACACTACCCTGTTCAGTATTCTGCAAACAGTGACCTTTTAGTGATTGGTGATCTAATGAAAAATCCCCCGTAACCTTTCACATTGTCATTATCCTCTCCTCACTCCATGGGACTCCTCGTTCTTTGATGCGTATTTCTTACTAGTGTAGTGACAATGCACAGATAAAAAGGGGGACAAGGAGAAGGATCAATGGATTATATTCTGCTTTTTAAGTTCCATGAGATTAAAGCATGTATCGATTGAATTTTTGAAGCGCTTTATTTAAAATAGCATCTTATTCATTATGAAAGTAGTACAGGCTCATGGTAAAAAAAAAAAACCCACAGGAAAGGATAAAGAATATAATATGAATCATCAGTAATATCACCACTTAGAAGTGACTCCTTTCTTTTTATCATGTTCAGTTAGCCACTGTATAGTACGTCATTAGTTTTTGATGTAGTGTTCAGTGATTCATTAGTTGTATGTAACACCCAGCGCTCATCACAACACGTGCCCTCCTTAATACCCATCACCCGGCTACCCCCTCCCCCCACCCCCTTTCCTCTGAAGCCCTCAGTTTGTTTCCCCGGAGTCCATAGTCTCCCTCTCTGATTTCTCCCCCTTTGGATTTCCCTCCCTTCCCCTGTGGTCCTCCGTGCTATTGCTTATGTTCCACTAGAAGTGACTCCTGTTACTTTTTTGGCACAAAGAAAATCCAATTCTGAGAAAGAGAGAAACTGGAGAATCCTGCATCTATAGGAATAAACCTATCACGGCTAATGACCCTCTCAGTTACTTCACAAGAGGCAGTGTGGTATAGTGGAGAAAGCCCTGTCCCTGCAATTGGCCAGTTCTTGAGTTCTGGGCCCAGTTCTGCCACTTACCAGCGAGATGACCTTGGGTTGGTTACTTAATCTTCCTGTCTTAGTTTTCTCATCTATAAATAACCACAATAAGGCCAGACTTCCAAGGTTGTTGCAAGGATCAACACATGAGATATATAAAGCTTTATGCTAGTGTCTGGCACATAGTAAGTACTCAAGAAAAGGTAAATATTAATATAAATTTTATGTATAATTAGATCCTTGGGAGAATCTCATTGAAAATTCATTCGGGAAGGATTAATTGAGCATCTGCACTAGAAATTCAAAGAGGAATAAAACAATACTGACTTACAATGGGTGACGGGGTAGGGATAGCGGTATAGAGACGGATAAGTGGATTGAACAGCAAGCTTGAAGTGAGGAGGTGGGGCCATGGGAATGTCAAGATATGTTTTGTTTGGAGGAGAGTATATGGGAGATCTCTGTTCTGCTTGATTTCATTGGTTAAAAATTGATACAAACTGGGGCACCTGGGTGCCTCAGTTGATGAAGCATCTGCCTTCGGCTCAGGTCATGATCCCAGAGTCCCAGGATTGAGCCCCACATCCCGTGTCAGGCTCTCCGCTCAGCGGGGAGTCTGCTTCTTCCCTGACCCTTCCCCCCTTCTCGTGCTCTCTCTCTCTCTCAAATATATAAAATCTTTTTAAAAATGATGCAAATTAATACATGGAATATCTGATCTATTGTACCAAGACCCATAGGGAGGTTATATCTTTTGGTGAGTTGCAGGTGGGAGTCCAGGGGTAGAGATCATTTTGGGTGATGCTGAAGATGGTACCTTCAGAGTGGCCTTGTAGAACGGTCCCTGAGCAAATTCCGAGATCTCTCTAAGTTTGTTTCTCGCTTGTGTGCCTAGATACTTGGGAAGTACCATTTGAGGAGATCTCAGAGCTGCAGTGGCTGGGTAGTGGAGCCCAAGGAGCTGTCTTCTTGGGCAAGTTCCGAGCGGAGGAGGTGGCCATCAAGAAAGTGAGAGAACAGAATGAGACGGATATCAAGCATTTGAGGAAGTTGAAGCACCCTAACATCATCGCTTTCAAGTAGGTCAAGGCTTTTTTTTTTTTTTTTAAAGAAATAGATGTTCTTTCTCCCAATTTCTACATACGAGTTCCTGCTTTGAAAGACATACGGAGAATACTCTATAGACTTAGTACTGTGCTAGGTGTTTGGGGAGGGCACCAAAGAACGACTAAGTGAAGATCATGTCTTTAAGGATCTTATAATCTGGTAGTTCTTTCTGCCAGAGCTCTGCCTGTCTTGGAAAGGATGCACACGGGACAGAGAGGGAAGCGATGGATTCTTACCAAGCAGTCATATCTAATGAATCAACCTCATTTATCAATGGGATGACGGAGGTCACTCTGAGATAACCTGCCCATCCGAAAATTCAGTGAAGCACACAAAGCTGATATCTGAAGTGATCATAGAACAACTAGTCCCTGTGTAACAGAGAGGTATTTTTTTTATTAGTTTCTCTTAGCCTCCCTTCTTGAATATGAACTTGTAATGACAGGCACCCTCAGAGTGTTTCTCCCTGCCTCAGGTTTTGCCAGATCCCTTTTCAAGTAATGCCAAACGCTCAGCTTTCTAAGTCTAATGACAGCTGAATTACTGATGAGTAAGTTACACGCTACGTTCATTACACAAAGTACTTGTTTTCAAGAGTGTATGAATGTATCTTTCTAGTTCAGACTGTTATTGTCACCATACTGGCGGGGATCACTAGAGAAAGGGGAGGCACAAAGGTGGTCCGTGGCAGTCCTCAAAGCTGAAAGGGCTGAGCTCTAGATCCGTGTTAATTTCTTCTCCCGGTACCTTTCCCTTGAGCTCCCTCTGTTGCCAGCCTACAGACTGTGCCCTAGCCTGAGACGAACGAGCGATGAGCGGCTCTACAGGAGGGAAGGTGAAGAACAGGAAAGCTAGTCCTCGGGTGGAATGACAGTTTAGAAACTAGAGCTTCTCGGTGTGTTTGATATATACGTATTTCAGTCCTGGAAAATAGTAGGACCGGTGAAGCTACAGATGAAAGTGGAATAATTTATAAATCCCCCTTCCCGAAACTAGGAGGAACTTCGCCCAGCCCCCAAGAGGGAACCTCTCATGATAAAACTCTCATTATAAAGGTAAACATGTCATGGGATCATTTTTCATTGGAATCATATGCCTAAAGTAAGGAATAGAAATCTTGGGTACGGGTTTTGTAGAATGGGTTTAAATGAGTGTCGATGTTGAGTTCTGATTCCCAAACAAGACCCCTTTATGGAAAAGGAAAGAGATGTGGAAAGGAGAGCAGCATTCAGCTGGGATACTAAATGAAGTCCTTGGATGGATCTCCTGTGGAAGGGACATGCGTACAGTGGGCATGGGAGAGAGCTTTGGTTGCCCTAGTGATTCTGTCCTTTGTTGCCCTGTTAGGCCCGGAGGATGTGAGACGAAAATGAAATGCTATAGAGACTAATTATACTCTTTCGAAGATGATACATTTCAAAAGACAACAGAAGGATTATTTTTAACCAGACAATCAGAGACTCACTTCTTTCCTTCATTTTACTTCACTGAGAGAATCATCCCTTCTAGGAGGCTACATCCTAAATGGAAGGAAGGGCCTTTCCTTTAACTTCCATTTAACAAAACTTTTAAGCTTCAGTCACTAGGATGCTGAGTTTGAGACACAGAATAGTCTACAGATTAGCGTGGCTTCTCGGCCTCCTGACGTGGGCTGGGCTGTACGTGCCAGGTACGAGGGCTTTGCAGCAGGATGTCCTGCGTAACTAAAGGTAGAAATGTGTTCTGAGAGTATGGGTGTGAGCAGCTTTATTTTTCCTTCCTTTCTTTGCTCTTTTCTTTCTCCTTGCAACCTTTTCCCCACTTCCCTCTTCTGACCCTCCTACCTATATGTGCAGTTTTCCACATTTTGGACCAGTATTGCCATGCCCGTGCCCCACTTTTTAGGCTGAAGATGCTTGAATAGTCTTTACTTCTGCATGGAAAACAATAGTAAGACTGTGTCCCTGGTTCGTTACACCATGCTATCGAGGCATTGGGGGGTGTTATGGTTGCAGCCGTCTGTGCCATGTGTTGCTTGGCCAATGAATCATTCAGGACCGTCTGGAAGATACGAAGGCATGAGTAGATTGTAGTATGTCTCTCTGGATACTGATTGCTGTGCTTAGAGCTTCCTTTAAAGTAAGAGCCGTGTACAGAAGGGGAAGTGAAAGAAAATAATTCTGTATTTTCTTTCGTCCAATTTTTTGAAAGCAATCTTTTAGGAAAACCCAATCCCCAATCTGACTGTTCCTAATGGAATTGGGTGCCAAGGGGAAGAAAAGGTAGCAATTAGAAGTGATTAGAGAACTGCTATTTATAGCTACTAAGAAGCCTTGTCATGGTACAGGGTTGATGGAATGATTGCTTCTCATTTATCCGTCAAGAAAGATGAAAAGTACATAACATATCACTGTTTGCGACAAGTGAAAACATGGTTAAATAGGATGCTGAGTAGCTTCAAACAAATGTTTATTGTGATATTCTTAAGCACATTACATTATTCCTGCCTCTTCATTGTTTTTCTGTAATGAAAATTAAATTGTCTAATTATAGTTGTGGTCTCTCTGTGCTCCGCCAAGTTCTCCTAAAAGTCAAGTAACAGGAACTTGAAAAAAATTTTTCTTTAGAAATGAAGACGAGAATTCCAGGTAGCTTAGAAAATGATAGGAGAGTAATAGGAATCGCTCTGTGGCATTTGACAGGCATATCACGGCAGGGGAAATGAAGACTGATTTTACTTCTTCATAACCTGCTGCTGTTATAGGACTTTCCCATGATCGCAAGCTATGGCGTCTTCATTCTCTCATCGCTTACAGCCACCTACGAGAGAAGACATGAGTTGGTAGCTGGCTGAGGACTTTAGCTGGGCATCTTGTAGATAGATTATGCTCAACTCCTCTAGAGAGTTTTGAAAGAAGGCATACCTCCTATTAAGAGACGGAATACCGAGAATTGCGTATGATAATTGTTCTTTTATCTTCAGAACAAAAGTGTGAGTAGAGTTCATTATTATCACTTTTCTAAGGTAACGTTGATACAGGAATCCCCAGTATGCTTGTGTATACAGAAGTTCCAAAGCACAGAGGGAGGGGCATGTAGCCTAGTGAGTGGAAAGGGCATAGGCTTTGAATCCAAGCTCTGTCACAGGTGTATCATCTAGGACAGGTCACGTTCCGTAAAAATGGAAGAGGTCGTACGTATGGTGCAATGGTTTGGGGCAGATCGAATCAGACAATTAAATAAATATGGAACATTCCTGACAAAGAGAAGAAGTTCTTCCACGTTAGTTCCCTTCTTCCCACCCCTTGCATCTACGCATGTTTGTGCAAAGGGTTTAGCAGCAAAGAAAGTTAAGGGGAAGTTAAGAAATATTTGTCAAGGACTTGCTGTGAACTTATAGGCCTCGTGGTAGAAAGAAGAGAACCTGAAAACCTTTCCCTTCAAGGCGCCTATGATCTGAATGGGGAGAGGAAAATTGCATATAAAACGTGAATGGCTCCTGTGTAGTAGAGGAATTTAGAGATGAGAAAGATCTTCTTGGACTGGAATCATCAGGAAAGGTTTTGTGGGGGCTGTAGGAATTGATGGAAATATAGACCACATAGATATATGTTACATTGTATGACATTGTTTTTATTGTAAACAGAAATGTTTTTCAAAGATTATATAATACAGAAAATTGACTCTTTTTTTTGGTCCTCAGTCTAGTTATCTTAAATGTGACTAATTTACAATATGACAATTAATAGTAAAACAGCAACATTTTATTTGAATTCTCTCTTTCTGTGCCCTATATATAAAACCTTCTATTTAATTTTAAAAAGAAGATATTTAAATTACTCTTAATGATCTAACACAACACAATACCTGGCCTGTACAAGTCTCAGGAGATGTACTCTTTGTCCCAGAATGGAATGGCCCCAGAGAAAAGTACCGGATACAGCACAACGTAGAGATAATCTGGAATGAACAAAGTGAACTAAAATTGTCCCTATGCATAATGGAGAAGCTTGTAGACTAGAGGGGTTTTAATGGTAACTGAAGAATCGAGAAAGATTACGCCTTTTAAAAATAACAAGGGTAGAGAACTGGTCTTAAACATCAAATTTATTAACTATTCTTAAAATGTGTATACAGGAATGCTTATATGTATGTGTGAATTTATGAACATATTTGTGTTTTCTTGAAAGGGGTGTTTGTACTCAGGCCCCCTGTTACTGCATCATCATGGAATACTGTGCACACGGACAACTCTACGAGGTTTTGCGAGCTGGCAGGAAGATTACACCTCGATTGCTGGTGGACTGGTCCACGGGAATTGCAAGTGGAATGAATTATTTGCACCTCCATAAAATTATTCATCGTGATCTCAAATCACCTAAGTGAGTTTCAGAGCTCATTTTTCAGCTATTTTGTTTTATTGCTTTAAATAAGGGAATTTTATCAAGCACGGTTCAAGTTTTCAAACATCATACTTTCAGTTCACTTTAAATTGGCACAGTGGGTAATTCTGTTGGCGTGTTTTTTGGATTATTGTTGACCAGCTTACTTACCTATGTGGCAGATAGCTCTCAGCACCTGACACTAGTTTTCCTTTTGCGTTGCTTTTTAATTGTGCAGCTGTGAAACCAGATTCATTATGAACTGAAGTATTCACTCTCCATCATCCCCAGTAATCACTGCCAAACTTTCCCACCTGAAGGCTTGATTTGTTGTATTAAAAACTGAGTTTCAGAAATGCATACAATAGGATAAAAATGGATGAATGAGAGACTGAGGCAAAGAGAAAATAAGAACATTAGAACTAAAGCTTGCTTACAAAAGGTTTGCACAAGATTCTGTACAGTTGTTAGAGAGGGACTGTAGATTCGGCTTTGGCCTTCCTAGAGTCTAAGCAAAGAAGGAAATAAATAGTTACAAGGTTCACAGTGTCCATAAGGTCATATAAACTGGCCATTTAAGAGAAGCAGTTGTTTCTAGTGATGTTTTCAAAATGATTCTTTGGCTGTCAGTAATCACTTTAAGAGGAGTGTTTATTCACTTTCCCAAACCACATCAAGGGAACAAAGGAATTGAATAAATGGTGTATTTCATTGTAGCTCCTGTTTTTAAACATTTTTTTTAATTATTTCTCATCACATTTTGGTTTAGAGCAGCAGAGAGGAATTAATCTTTTTTCAAAAACATGTCATGGTTTATGGTATTTTTTTAATATCCACGATCACATCTGCTTTGATGTTGGCACAAATTGTGTGGGGGTAGTTGCAACAAGCATTGTTCTTATTTTATATAAGAGGAGCCCCTGGGTGGTTCAGTCGGTTAAGCGTCCAACTCTTGGTTTCGGCTCAGGTCTTGATCTCGGGGCTGTGGGATGGAGCCCTGTGTCAGGCTGCGTGCTGGGCGCTGAGCCTGCTTAAGAGTCTCTCCCTCCCTTTCCCTCTGCCCCACCCCCCATCCCTTCTCCCTTTCTACAAAAGAAAGAAAAGAAAAAGAAAAATGAGGGCTCAGAGCCCGACGTCATGGAGCTAGGACTTGAGCCCAGAACTTTTAGCCCCAAAGCCCCTGCCTGCATCCTGCTCGTCGTGTGAAGGTGAGGGATTCACAATGATTTCTGCCTCCTGTCCTCGGAAGATACAAATCAGTCCTCGACTGTAAACTTCAGAGCAGCTCTTGTTTATCACCCTGGTTCTCAGCAGTGCTTATCTTAGTCTTTAGGTCCCTGAACAGCCCCCTCCTTGCTTTACTTGCAAATAAACTTACTATCGTCTTTATTCCATCTGCTCATATTCTTACACAACATGTTGCTTTTGTCATCCACTACGGACACACAAAAGACACAAAATACTTGCCAAAGACCTCTTCGAATGGTCTCCTTAACCACTTTGTTCCCCTTGAGAGCTACTGTAGAGGAAAAAGTCAGGAAGTTTTAGAATGTATAAAATCACATGCTGCTTTCTTTAACTCCTGTCATTTAAAGATTAGGGTAATAAGTTACTCAATAAGACTTTCCCTCTGTTATCAGTCCTCCCCTGAAGTTCCGGCAGCCTTGGCCTCTTTGGGTTCAAGCTAACTTTGAGAAGACAAAGATCAGTCTGGCTTGCAGTAAAGGGAGATTTCATTACCTACTTTTAATCTTAGGCTGTGTGACCCCAGCTTTGTCTCAGAGAAATCTTTACACAAATTCTAACTGCGTGTGCCCTCTAGTCTCTCCCCGTGTCCGTTGCCTCTTGCTATGCCAAGAAGTCTCATAGTGAGCAGCACAAAGAGGCAGAAGAGGAAGCTTCTAGTGTTTTTCTTTCTAGGTGTTTATCACCTTTTCTGACTTTCAGGGTAAATGATGTTATCAGCTTTGAAACTATGTCAGATATCCCATGATACTTAAATCCTTATGCATTTTCACCAAGACTAACACCACTAAATCCAAATTTCCCAAGTATGTAAATTTTACATAACAGGTGCAAAACTAGCGGTGGGATGTGGATGAAGATATCCTTATAGCAGTTGTAAGCAGAGCCATTTGGTAACTAGAGAGCCGTGTGACACTGGCAGGGAGAGGGACAAATGTGAAGTCCCCGGTTCAGAGAAGGGAGGAGAGAGATTGAGAAGTTTTCTGTTTTCTAGCCACCTCAGTTCTGATAGGAATATCAAGCCTTCTTCTTAAGAAAAATAGGTCTCTATATCATTAAGCCTCTGAAACCTAACTCAGTAACATTCTGAAGTTCTAAACAGGTTATTTCAAGTGAATTCAGTCTAGTTTGTAAGTATATTAATATAGTGGATTTGACTGGTACCAGATTGTATTCATCTTTAAGGCTAGAAAAGCAATTTTCCCCAGGTCACATTTCAGATAAATACCATGAAAAGGCAAAGATGACTTGTGTGGAATTTATTTCAGCCTAAATTTATTTCAGCTTTTCCATATCAACATTGGTCGAATTCCAGCATGCTTATTAGCCTTTTTATGTAAAAATCCCTAGTGTCATGGTCCCATGTGTGATTTTAGTTGACATCATTTAAACAGTGGTTTTAAAAGAAGTGTTATTTTTAGTGGTTTGTCTGAGACTGGCAAGGGTGGAAACCAATATTTATTGAGCGTGGGTGTTTTACATCTCTTATCTTCTTTAATTCAAGTGAAAATTCTATGAGGCCTTTATTATGGGCCCATCAGTCCTTATCGAAAACTCTTGGAGGATTTCAGAAAGGAAACATAGTGCATTACCTCACATCCTGAGCAAAGTCTAGAACAGCACTCTGTAATGAGCCACAGATGAATAACCTGAGTTTTCTTGATATAGATGAGAAAATATCTATACACCGTATTCAGAGTTTTCTGCACGTTGGAATCATGGGTAAGATTACTGGGACCTGAGTTGTCTCTATCTTACGATGAGAAAACTGGCTTAGAAGAATCAGGTAGCGAGCGTTTCAGCGGTCACAGAGTTAGCAAGTGTTGGAGGCAGGATGAGACCAGGTGGAGAAAGCCCACGGTGCTGTGCGGCCTCACGCGTGTGAGCGATGCTCTGGCTAGCGTACCACTAATGCCCCCGTGTATTGGAACTCACAGTTCCAATTCCACAAGGTAGGAGGCAGCACGCGCGGTTGCCAATTACAGCCGTGATTTGTATTAGTACTAATGATCTGGATGTTCTCTTTATTTCTTTTTAAAGTGTTTTGGTGACTCACACAGATGCGGTAAAGATTTCAGATTTTGGCACATCTAAGGAACTCAGTGACAAAAGTACCAAGATGTCCTTCGCCGGCACAGTTGCCTGGATGGCCCCAGAGGTGATACGCAATGAACCCGTCTCTGAAAAAGTTGATATATGGTGAGCGCTGCCATCCGTCTCGATGAGAAAGCCTTTCTTCCTTCACGCTATTGAGTCCTTTCCTCCTCCAACACTTCTCCTTTCCCAAAATATTCTTTAGTGTTACTCACCGCTGGTTGATTTCAGTCTCCTGTTGTCTGAGGTACTACTCAGGGTCGTGATGCGAGTGGTGAGGAGGATTGAGAGGGGAATTAGGGTGAATGTCTGTTTAGTAAATCATCAGTTTTGGAGACCTTCACAGAATATGCTGAACTTTCTGGAAAATGGAAAGTTTACTTTAAAGAAGCATCTAGTATAGAAGTCTTTGAGAAATATATTACATAATTCTTACCTTCTTAATAAAATACATTAAACAAAGTTTACCTAGTCTTGGTGCCTCAGACCATCGCTGTGTGCATCAGTGATACACTTCGCTGTGATACGGTTACGTGCTTTAGAGCTATTCGAAGTGTAGAATAGGGCTGTTTGCCCTTTCAGTAAACATTCCCTATGAGCTACGCTTTTTTTATTTTTTGGCCTTTTAAAAATCTTTATCAGCTTTTCCTTTGAGATTACGAGTCTTTACTATTAATGGTCTATTTCCCTGTAGTCACTTCTTCCATCCTTAAAACCGGCTACTAAAAACTTTTAGGCTTCGGGAGCCTGGGTAGCGCAGGCGTTAGGCGTCTGCCTTCGGCTCAGGGCGTGATCCCGGCGTTCCGGGATAGAGCCCCACATCGGGCTCCTCTGCTGGGAGCCCGCTTCTTCCTCTCCCACTCCCCCTGCTTGTGTTCCCTCTCTCGCTGGCTGTCTCTCTCTGTCAAATAAATAAATAAATAATCTTAAAAAAAAAAAAACTTTTAGGCTTAAAACCAAAATAATAGCATACGTTGGAATTACATGTAACACCAGAGTAAGATAAAGTAGAAATATGGGATCATTTGTAATTTGGGTAATTATCACCAACGTGTCCTCCTTTGGGATTATACCAATTATGTTCCCAAAAGAAATGGATAAGTGATTTGTCAGTCTCACCAACAAAATGTGCTAACTTTCTGGATTTTTGCCAGCCGTCTAGGTAACACATGGCATCTTGGGTGCAGTTTTAATGTGCATTCCCCTTCTTATAACTTATAAGTTAGGTTGTATGTTTTTTCATATATTTACAAACCATTTGTAATTTCTTATTTGTGAACTATTCTGACCTTTTGCTAAGCTCTCTGATCTTGATTCTTATTAATTTATAAGAGATTACAAGAGATAAGATTCTTATTAATATATGATATAATTTATATATTAAGGGGATTAGCCTTTTGTGTGTATGAATTATGGATACTTTACACGTTTTGTTATTTTGTTTATGATGGAGTTCTTTCTCCATGCTAGATTTTGGGTTTTTTTAAAATGCAATTTAACTGATCAATCTCTCCATTTGTGGCTTTTGGATTTCATAATTCGAAAGTTTTCACCACTCTAAGATTAGTAAAAAGAAAAAAATTTCCCATGTGTTCCATGGGTTTATGGTTTCATTTTTTCTTTTCACATTTGAATTTTTGATTCATTTGGAATGTATCTTGATGTAAGATGATCTGTAGATTTAATCCCCCCCCCCCCCAGTTGTCTCAACAGCATTTACTGACTAGTCAGTGTTCCCACACTGGTTTGGGATATCACTTCTATCATATACTCAAGTCCTATATATATTTGGCCTATTTATGGATTTCTGCTCCCTTCCATCAGTCTGGTTGTCTATTCACACACCACAGTTAATTGCCAAGCCTTATGATATGTCTTAAGATCAAGCAGTGTGGGTTACCCCTCATTGAGCTTCTTTTTCAGAGTTTTCCTGGTTGTTTCTGTTCTTCTTATGGCGGTATTAGAATTTTGAAACTGGGTGTATATTTGATTAAACACGAATGAAGAACTAAAATACAAACCAGTCTTTCCGCACTGTCTTTGGTACCTGTTCCCGGTACCACTGTAGGTCTTTCGGAGTGGTGCTTTGGGAGCTGCTGACAGGAGAGATTCCTTACAAAGATGTAGACTCTTCAGCCATAATTTGGGGTGTTGGAAGCAATAGCCTACACCTTCCAGTTCCTTCAACTTGCCCTGATGGATTCAAAATCCTTATGAAACAGACATGGTAAGAAATCTATTTCTCCCAAGATTCTCTTTTACCTTCTTCCTCAAAACCACATTCAAAATTTCTGTGAAACTGCAGGGAAGCCTCCGATACGGATTTGGAGCGAATCACCTGGTTCAAGCCCGGGAGACTTGGAGTTATTGATAAATAAAGATCTAGGCATATCCTGAAATAGTAGGCCTTCATAAATGATAGCTATTATGACTTCCCTAGTCCTAAGGGACTATGATGATCAAACAGGTCACTGATTCTAGAGATTTCCATTGTATCATTACAGGTATCTCCTGATTACATTTTCCTTTTGCTCTTCAGTATGTGAGCACGGCCTGAGAGATAGCCATGCATGGAGCCCAAAATGTTTTTTATAAAGTAGAATAAAATCTTTATCGTCCTGGACACAGCCTCTGCAATGAACAAGCTGTCTTTTTTAACTTGCAGGCAGAGTAAACCTCGCAACCGGCCTTCTTTCCGGCAGACACTCATGCATTTAGACATTGCCTCCGCAGACGTTCTTGCCACCCCACAAGAAACCTACTTCAAGTCTCAGGTAAGTCTGGAAACTTGCTCCCCATGTACTGAGCACACAGCCAGGGAACTCTCGATGAGGAAGAGGAACGCTTAGAACCGTTCTGATCCTTATAACAATTCTAGAGCTCTAGTCGTTGTGAAGCAATAACTATGATACCTCACACATGGGAAGTTTTGGAGTTTTTTGAAGACTTAAGATATATCATTATCTCATTGGAAAGGAACATGTGTCAGAATGTCATCCTCAGAGTGGTGAAATTGTTGAAGAGAAAAGAGGAATAAATTTGAATTAGAATTACTGCTGACCAGGGAGCCTGGCTGGCTCAGTGGGTAGAGCATGCGACTCTGTATCTAGTAGTTGTGAGTTCGAGCCCATGTTGGGTGTAGAGGTTACTTAAATTAAAAAAAAAAAAAACTTAAAAGAAAAGAATTACTGCCAACCTTCATGAAAGGATTGCTTCCCTTGAAGGAGAAAAATCTAAAGTACAGAGGAAGGAAGTTAAGTACCAGAGAGAGCCCAGGATAGAATTAAGCCCAGAAAGAAAACCTTTCTTCTATGTGTCACCTATTAGCACCAGATAAAATGTAACGTAATGTCTCTGTTAGCCTTTACTGTCTTAGAGACCATTCCAGATTTATGACTTAAAACATTCAGATAAACTCCTTTAGAACTATTAAAAGCATTGCATATCTGTTCCAATACCTGCTAAGTAAGGGGCACAGGAGAAGCAATCTGTCCAATCTCTGTATTAGTGTTCAGAAAAAGACCGAGGCCCTTTCGTGAAATGAAAGAGAATAATAGTAAGTACTTTCTAGGGAATCTTTCAAGCTTTATGCTATGGTTGCAGTTACAACTTTGCTTCCTTTACCATAGAAGTATACGTAGCATGGTTTGGAAAAGCAGTTTTTGGTGAGAGTACTAAGTCACAAGCCACTGAGACAGGAGAACTGTACGTACTTGGAAAACTTCAGACTGGAAACAGATTTTACTTGAATGCTCCCAGAATGTCACTTCTGAAGCCAGTGGCACGTCTTCTGAGGACCCACCATGTGCAAAGCACCATGTAGGGCAACCAAGCGCCCACATCCAGTACCCGTGTTTGCACAAACTCCCGTTTACCGATACAGGCAGCAGGAAAATTGAACTCAGAAAAGTTTCTTTTGGAGCAAGAATATGAAGGGGAGAAGAAGGGGAAGGAAAAGAAGGGGAAAGTGTTCCACTGGACATCTTTTAATATTAATTCTTCCACATGTTTCTCCCAACATAAAATTTTACCTCTCCTTATATAGCCCCAAGTCTGCTATGCTTGCTAGTTCCTAGGATTATTTTAGGTATTTACAAGCTGGTTTGTCTCTGGGTCTGAAATTCAGACTCTCTCTGGCTACTGATAAAGTATTTATGAACTAGCTACTGAAGTACTAAGAAAAGCAACAGACTTGGGTCTAACGCTTGTCCTATGATCTTGGATAAGCCACTAAAATTCTCTAAGCCTCAGCGTACTCATCTAAACCGTGAAGATGGTCATCTCTTCTCTTCCTTATGGGGTCGTAGCTAGGATCAAATGAGAAGATAAAAATGCAATGGTATTGAACACTAAAGAGCCGCTCAATTGTAAGATGTTATTCGCTGGCCACGAAGCTACAGAAACGAAGCGTCCTTCGGGCCATCACATTCTGGTGAACTCCTGAGATGGACGAGGTGGCAGTTGGGGAACCCCTCAGTGCGGTGTTTTGCCTCGACGCCACTCCGACCGGGAAGGAGCCCGTCATTCGGCACCGGGCTGTGCGCTCCTGCAGCTGGCTCGTCCCTGCGGCTTCCCCTCCTCCCGCCTGCGGATAGAGCCCGGTCCGCGTCAGTTACCCGGCACCGGTGCTTAGCCACGGGTCTCCGCTGTGCACCAGAACTGTCCATCGGGAGCACTGTCGGGCTGTCGGGAGCACTGTCGGGCTGTCGGGAGCCCGGCTGGCTCCCTCCTGAGAGTAGTTGCTTCCGCTGTTCCTCGGCAGCGGCAGCCGTAGCGCAGCAACCCATTTCGCTACGGTACTCCACTCGCCAAAGCTACTGCTTCGCCACCACGCAGTAACCTGTTTCTCCAAGCGCGCAACTATTGTTCCTGAAATTCAACTGCATTTGATATTAGTCTTTTTTTGTGTGTGTGTGAACTCTACTCCCAGCGTGGGGCTTGAACTCCCACCCCTGAGATCAAGAGTCGCATGCTCTGCTGACCCAGCCAGCCAGGCGCCCCAGCATGGGCTGTTAGTTGTTAGAAAACATTTTAGCGGCGTCCCAGATCCGCACTGCTGGGTGGGCCTTGTGCCCGGCTTCTAAGCTCTCCCCCATGCTCTGCCTTTGCACCATTCTGGTTCCCTTTTGAGTACCACTGTACCACTGCGATCACCCAGAAATTTGGGGGCTGGGAATTGCAGACACACAAAGTTCATTATAGGGACGGACTGTGCTCTTTAAGAGTCATCTCATCCTGGGGCCCCTGGCTGGCTCAGTTGGAAGGGCGTGCAACTCTTGATCTCAGGGTCATGAGTTTGAGCCCCATGTGGAGTGGAGAGATTACTTAAACAATTTTTTTTTTAACTTAAGAAAAAAAAAAAACCAAAACAATTTCATCACGAGAAGTAGGTCCTTAGGCAGAGGCTGGACACTCAGCCCGGAAGGCAGTAAAGAGGACTCCTGGGCCAGTCAAGGGTTGGACTTGATGACCTCTTAAGTCTTTTCTGACTCAGAATCTCTGATTTCCTGCTACTTAGCCCCCTAACATTCTGCTTCTCTATTCCTCCAGCTAGGCTGGAACTGGCTCCACTTCTTTTTTTTTTCCTTCTTAAAAATTGTGGTAAAATATGAATAATACAAACTTTGCCATCTTAACCATTTTGCAGTGTGCAATTCAGTGGCATTAATTAAATTCACAACATTGTGAAACTGTCACCGTTATTTCCAAAAGGTCTCGTCACCCCATTAAGCAATCATTTCCCATTCCCTCCTCCTCTTGGCCCCTGGTAATCTTTGTTCTACTTTCTGTCTCTATGAATTTACCTGTTCATAACAGGTAACTGGAAGGCCGAAGAAGACGGAAAACCTTTTAAGTGGGATGGCCTTTCCCAGGCCTTATCTAGGACATAAAAAGGATCCCATTAATGGTAATAACCCATGTTTCACTTGGGATTTTTCCCTTACCTGCTTACCCCCCTTGTGAAGCACCCCCTAGTCCCTCCCTTCACCCCCCACATGCATTTGGGGTGATCCCCAGTGAAGAGTGGGGATCTCAGTAACCTCGTAGTAACATCTGTTCTGCTTTCCACGGACTGGCCAGACAGCAGTTTCCTGCCTAGTGTCGCTAGATATGACTTTATAGGTGCGCTCCGTTTTCTGCTGCAAGACCATAGGCCCAGCTGGCCTCCATCGGATGCCGCCATATCCTAAGGCACTGCCGTCACCCGCCAGGAGCTGCCAATTCCTGCTGTAACTAAAGTTCTGGACTTCTCAAGAGTCCAAAGCTGCACATTGTTCTATTTACACAACGAACTGTTCCTTTCTCTGTTGAGTTACACTTGGTTACAGAGCAGTGCTGGTGATGGCCCAGTGTTTTACAGATATTTTCATGAAACACTGGGAAATGCTCTTCCATCCTAAGAGGGTGGCTTTGTTATAGGTCAGGCTCATGCGGGATTCTTCCTTCTCTCACACCGTATTTTCTCTCAGAGGCATCTCAGTCTCTGCGAACTGGCTTCCAGCCTACCTACCTTCCCTCTCTTCAGATATGCCCAGACACATCTGAACTGAAGATTAAATGCAAATCGGAACTCCTGTTATGTAAAGATTCTAAGCATATGGGGTGGAACTCCAAAATTATCATTGACCAGTAACACCATAGCTTTGGGGAAAATACATTATTAATCAGGACCTGGGGTTTTCCCACACATCCTGTTCCCTCTTCATGGTGGGGGGGGGGGCTTCTTTTTGGAAATCTACTTTTTTAACAGGTTTCAATCTTCAAAGGGTTCTCTTTAAATTTCCATTCCTATGGGAATGGAAGCTAGCTATCAGAAGGTTTATTTCCTCAAGAATTTCAAGAATAAAAAAAAGGAAGGAAGGAAGGAAGGAAGGAAGGAAGGAAGGAAGGAAGAAATCTGTTCTGTGACATCTGATTCCTGACCACCAGAGGGAGATAGTCTGTTCCTGGTCCCTTCTTTAGGTATTGTACTGGTGTCTACTGATACGTTTTTGCATAAAAGAGGACACTTCAAGGCCCAGACCTGGCGCTCTCCCTTACCTTTCTTGGTCTAACAACTCTTTTTTTTTTTTTTTAAGATTTTATTTATTTATTTGACAGAGAGACAGCCAGCCAGAGAGGTAACACAAGCAGGGGGAGTGGGAGAAGAAGAAGGCAGGCTCCCAGCAGAGGAGCCTGATGTGGGGCTCGATCCCATAACGCCAGGATCACGCCCTGAGACGAAAGCAGACGCTTAACGACTGCGCTACCCAGGCGCCCCTGGTTTAACAACTCTTGATTGTCAATCTTAGGCTTCTTAAAGCTCAGGTATTCTCCTTCAGACTTTGATCTGATGATGGCAAGAACAGCATTACTGGAGGCTCAACCAAACTTGCATTTATTGCTTAGTACTGTCAAAGACTGTCACCAAACAATGGGCAGTGCATTCTGGATCTGAGTTTCTGATGACCTTCACTTTCTGGTGACCTTCACTTTCTGATGACCTTCACTTTCTGATGACCTTCACTTTCTGATGACGTTGTTTGGCAGGTTTGGTCCCCAAAGTCAACTGACTGACAGAAATCTTTCTCCAATGGTCAGTCAATATGTGTATGTGTATATATATGTATACATATATGCGTGTATATATATGTGTGTGTGTATATATATATATACACATACATACATACATATATATATACACATACATACATACATATATATACACATACCTACATATATATATGAAGATCTGGCATATTATAAGCAGATAACCAGGGTAATCACTTTCTAAATAATTTCTTTTATGAAAGTAAATGAGAGGGGTGAGAGGGGTGGCTCAGTCGGTTAGACGTCTGCCTTTGGTTCAGGTCTTGATCCCAGGGTCCTGGGATCGAATCCCATGTCAGGCTCCCTGCTCGAAGGAGAGTCTGCTTCTCCCTCTCCCTCTGCCTGCCACTCCCCCTGCTTGTGCTCTCTCTCTCTGTCAAATAAATAAAATCTTAAAAAAAAAAAAGTAAATGAGAAACAGCAAATTTGGGGAGAAACCTTCAGCAATTTCGCAAGTACTTAAGCATAACTTCTTCCATGATCTAAAGAAATAATTTTACACGTGAATCTCAAGGTAATAGAGTAACTCCAGAGGAAGAATATATAGAGGCATTTAGTTATACATCTAGCCTTGACTGGAAATTATCTTAATCTAATTAGCTTCTTGGGATTGTAGTTTATATGGAATTTGAGGAAACATCTCCTTTAGCTGCTTTCTAGAAACTGCCTGTAGACTATATTCCAGCAGAGGTTTTTCTAGCCCCTGAAATTTAGGTAAAATTGGCTTGGAATTCTGGGCCTTGTGGAAATCCCAGTGTCCTAACACGTCTGTGAATTCCTAGGCGATTTATAATTTCGTGGTCACTCTTGCTCTGCCTTCTTAAAATTTTTGGGCCCCATCCCCGCCATCTTGTGGTTGTTCCTTTATCTTTACCCGTCATTGACCCAAACATGAAGTTCAGCACCTTTCCTTGATGTCTAAAAAATACAAAAACACTCATCCAAAGTCAAGGTGAATGTCAGAAACTTTACTAAAGGTTTCAGAAATTGGAAGAGGCTTACATTTTGAATAACTGAAATCACGTATTAGGTATTCATCCCCATTCTAAAAATCTTGTCAGACTACTAAATTGTTTAGCCATACTTTTTCTCCTCCTATTTCTCTTTTCCTGTTCTTTCCCTCACTCCTCATTTCCTGTAGAATTCCCTCTACTTTTACTCCCAAGTCCTGTTGTTCATGCCCTTTGGGTCTTCTACTCCAAATATTTTTTTCCAAGATATTTTCTTTAAAAAAAAAAAAAGATTTTGTTTATTCATGAGAGAGGCAGGCAGAGGGAGAGGGAGAAGCAGGCTCCCCGCAGAGCAGGGAGCCTGATGTGGGGCTTGATCCCAGGACCCCGGGATCATGACCTGAGCCAAAGGCAGACACCTAACTGACTGAGCCACCCAGGCGCCCCAAGATATTTTCATCAACAAAACCTCGGAGAAATTCTGGTGCCAATTGTAAACACGATCCTATTTTCACTGGCATGTACTTACTATACCAGATGGTTAGCAGAGCTCCTCCCTTCGGCCAGGCCATCTCAGCCACCATCATTTAAAACTGAGCTCTCTTGTTCCAGAGGTGATGGCCAGTATGCCAGCTGTGATATTTCTGGTGGCCAGTATGGCAAGGAAACTGGAAAAGAGATGGCATCCCATGTTGGACTAAATACAGAAAATGAGGTCATGGTGTGTGAGCAGGGGGATGTAGATACAGGAGCGTGAGCTCTTGTGCTATCCACTAATATTTATTGAACGTTTTTTCTCTAAGGCTCTACAGTAAAGCTTGCAGGGAAGACCATCTTACACCTGACCCTCTCGTTGCATCGGACTGAAACTCCTGGAGTACTAACAAAGTCTAATTTGTCCTCACCCAGGCTGAATGGAGAGAAGAGGTGAAAAAACACTTTGAGAAGATCAAAAGTGAGGGAACTTGTATACACCGATTAGATGAAGAACTGATTCGGAGGCGCAGAGAAGAGCTCAGGTGGGCTGCTCTCTCCTCCACCTCGTCTTATCCCCAGATCTTCAGATACCGGCGGGAACTCACTTTGTGAATCACCATTTCACCTTCTACACACATTTCACCTCTGCTACTTACTGTTAATTCTCTTTATAGGTTGCCCCAAAAGTTAGCCCTCCTTTATCCCACTGTCCCGTCCTCTCCTGCAGCCTTGTAGTCCTCATTTATCATATCTGCCGCCAGCGCTCCTAGAGCCATGCTCTTTCTTCATTCAGGGCCTGTCCTAGCTGACATGGTAGACAGCGCTTTATAAGATGTAGTTGCTGGTCTCAAGATGCTTATGATGGATTAAGGGGTGTAGCCACAGATACCACCGTACGAGGCAGGATCTGCGCCATAGATAAGTATGGGGTTAGGGGGTCAGCCTTAATTGCATATTTCCATGAACGTGAGTGAATTCTACTGTATTCTTATTAAGCTATTGTCAACGCTACACAGACAAAGGCTTCACGTGATACACAAATCACAATCAGATATTTATCTGTGCCCCCCTCTGGCCATTCTGTATGGCTGGATGTGGCCCCTAAGGATAAACCGAGTGAAAGCTTGGATTTCCCACCTCCCACTCCATTGTCCGAGTCATTACATCAGACAAGGGATCCTTAAATTGAGACGGCCCTCAGACAAATGCTTTTGAGAGAAACCATCCTGGTTCTAATTCATTAGAGCCATTCTTTGTTCTCCCCCCAGGTAGTCAGCCTCTCTGATCCTCTCTTTTCTTTGGTAGGCATGCTCTGGACATTCGTGAACACTATGAGAGAAAACTTGAGCGGGCTAATAACTTATACATGGAACTGAGTGCCATCATGCTGCAGCTAGAAATGCGGGAGAAGGAGCTCATTAAGTATGTATCCAGGCTTCTGTCTGTCCTTCGAGTCGGGTCTATCAGTCAGCCCAAATGTTGCTACTACTCAGAACTAAAGTGGCAGATACTTTATTCATTTACCCAGCATTCCTTAAGGGAGGTGCTGTGCCCAGCTCCCGCCCCCGTGGAGTTTCAGTTGAGTGGAGTAGCTGCCGAGCTTCTCATAGAGGAGCGTGCACTTGACCAGCATTTGCAACTTCACTCCGCCGAGTGGCTCCGAGAAGGGGTCCTCATCTCAAGAAAAGCTTGGCGTGGGTGAGGGGGAGCTTTTTGCCTCCTGGGCAAGTAAGGTGGCTGATGAAAGTGGCTTAAGGGATTCTTGACCATGACAGGAAATTCCGGTGGTCCTGACCAAAACCACGACAGAAAATAAGTAGGTCTTCTGCCATCGCACTGTGTCTCTCATGAGGTACGTTGGGGAGGGAGGGTCAGCCCCCGAGTGCACCAGAAGTGGAAGAGCACAGTGAAGTCAGATTAGTTGATTTGAGCATCTTTTTTTTTCTTCCTTTTTAACCTGAATAGTAGCGTTGTTATTTAAATAATGTATATCTGTTAAGGGTGACCAGAATCTGAGTGGCATTAGCCTGTGAAAACATCCTGCCCATCTTCTCTGTCTGCAGCGACTGAGCTGTGGCTTTTCCTTTCATTCTGCAGACGTGAGCAAGCAGTGGAGAAGAAGTATCCTGGAACCTACAAACGACACCCCGTCCGTCCAATAATCCACCCCAACGCCATGGAGAAACTCATGAAGAGGAAAGGCGCACCTCATAAATCTGGGATGCAGACCAAACGGTGAGGCACCTGTGCCAACCTGACGCTCAGAGAAATAGGAAAATATCCCCCAAAATATATTATCCCATGACGGCGTGTCCACTCCGTAACTCATCATGGGCACACTTGCCTCTAGACAAAACAGAGTAGGACGGGGAGAGAATGTGTCATGAACGCTAGGGATCTAGTTTTTATTCTCGGGGGCCTAGATATTTATTGTCTTAGCATGGGATAGGGAACAGAGAAATAAACTGAGGGCCAGGCAGACGTGGATTCAAATCCCGGCTCTGGCTGTTATTATAAGCTGTATGATGTGGGCCATGTCACTTGACCTCTTTCAGCCCCATGGGTAAAATGGTATAATGATCACACATGAGATTTCTTTTCCTTTTTTTGACCCCAGTGCACAGAACTGGGTTACTCATAAGTCCTGTTTTATGCAACATTGGTCCATGTGTGTTCCACTTTTACTTATTCATTTAGTTAGTTCTTTTTACTAATGTAAAAAGTGCCTATAAATCCACCACCAAAAACAAAAGCAGGGGCTTTGATAATTACCTATACCTAACCATGTGGGGCCCCGCATTGTATTCCTGCATGGGATTTCTGTGAAGTTTAAATAAGAGAAACACGAAAGCACCTTACAAATCACAGGTGCTAAAAAATGAGTTTTTGAATAGTTACAAAAAAAAAAAAAAGATTGCCCTTTCCTCTAATTACAATGCATTTTCCTTTTACTAGTTTAATCTTAGAATGTTCTTCCTGTCAGTTTTTATGATCAGGCTCTTCTAGACGCCCATTCCAAAAAATGGAGAGTGGACTCTGTTCTAGCCAAGTTAATGTAAAGGAAAGAAATGTCCCTACCTGCGGTGTAGACCCAATGGTCTACTGTAAGATGCAGTAAGAATAAAGGTAATGACAAAATGCAAACCAAGAATGTATTTTAAGGCTTTCAGAATGGTGACCATTCTGAATATGGCCATTCTACCATAGCATGACTACTATAAATCCAAGCTACTAAAGAGTAATTACATGGATTAATTCCAGTTTTGCTTTTACTTACCACCCCTGATCACCTTCTAGTCAAGTTCTGAGAAATTGCAGATGGCACCTGGCAAAACCCTGTGAGGATCCCCGTACCTCTTTCTTTTAATGTCTTAACTGGAGACAGAGTTCACCTGCTGGCTCCTCCCTGCATCCTGCTACAGTTAAATCTAAGAGCTTTGGAGGAGAAAATAGTACTGTTTCATTTTTCAAAATATGAGCTCAGGTTCACTTTTAATGTTGGCTATGAGGAATATGTTTAGGGGAGTTTGCCGCTGCCAGCAGATGGTAGTGGACAAGCTGACTGAACTCACCCAGGAAGACAGCCTGGAATGGGTCTTTGAGCTGCAGAGACTTCTGCTGTCAGTTGATTAGCGCCTGGACGATGTCAGTTTCCGATTATTTGGACAGTCCAATGATTAAGTTAGAAGTCCAGTGCCTGGGAGATTAGAGAGGAAAAACTGTCCACCATTCTTTGGCCTAGATGTCAGTGTGGGTTCAGTTGGGGACTAGAAAGAAGAGAATCCGAGTTCAATTATGGGTCCACCAAGCCTGTTACAAGTGAGTATAGTCCAATACAGTAGTCTAAATACCTCATAACAAGGAGAGGCTTGGAATGGGGAAAGAACTATTCCTTAATGTCAAAAGACCTGGGTTCAAGTTAGGAGTTCTGCCATTTACTTCCTTTGTGATGGACACAAGCCAGCTAACCTCTCGGATCCCTCAGTGCCCTTATCTGTAAAATGAATATTGGAAAAATGAATAGTAGGAAGCAAGTGTTTTATCTATTGTAAAGTGCTTTGTCAACTGTGAAGTGCTGTATCATTGTTACTCTGTGATTTTTGCACTGCCAGGTTCAATAAAAGCAGCCTTCACCTGACTTAGGACACTTTCACCTCAGCTCTCTTCTAGATCCCACCATAGCCAGTAACTGTGTAAGTAGATGTCCCAGACTGGGCCTCAGAGGGCTCTCTTGCCTCAGTAAAAGCCCCAGGACCTCCTCAGTCCACATACTTTCTGAGGCACAAGGTGGCCAGCTGACCACAGAACTATGAACCTGAGACAGGAGGAAGCTCAGAGCAGCACAGTACTCTGCCCACCTTATCACATGCCAGTATTACCTGGAACTTCTGTGCTAAGATGAGCCTTTAACTGTTCTCCTGAGAAAGAAGGCAAACCCGTCTCCTACAGCCTGATGCCGACTAATTTCCTGTGAGCCCTAGCTATTCAAATGTGGTTGTCCGTTCAGCATCATGTGAGAGTGTGTTAGAAATGCAGACGCTTGGGCCCCATCCCAGACCTGAGCAACTCAACCATTTTAATAAAGCCCTGTGATTTGTCGGCGCCTTTAAGCTTGTCCTCTGAACCTCCAATAAGCCAGTCTGGGGATTAGGAGAGACTTCTTGTCTGGATTCTGCCAGTAATGCACTGTGAGACCATGAACCATTTTGGGCTTCGGTTTCCTCATCACACAAGGTAGAGGTGGGACCGTATCTGTGGTTTTCAAGCAAGGCCTGGGACACCCTAGGGCTTGCAGAGAGATCTCAGGGATTATTGCAGAAATAGAGAGGGTGAGGAGGGGGAGCCCAGCAGGGAAGGGCTTCTGCTCTCCGCCTCTCCCCAGCTGTCCCACTATATCTGGGTGGGGGAGTTTGAGATGTAATTGACATATAACATTATATTAGTTTCAGGTGTACAACATAACAATTCAATACACATATATATTATGAAATAATTACCACGATAAGTCTAGTTAACATCCATTCATCACCGCAAATAGTTATATATATTTTTCTTGTGATAAGAACTTTCAAGATCTCTTAGAGACTTTCAGATATACAGTGTGTTACAGCTGACTCTTGAACAACACAGGTTCGAACTGCACAGGTCCACTTATATGTGAATTTTTTGCAGTACAATACTATGAGTGTATTTTCTCTTATGATTTTCTCAACATTTTCTTTTCTCTAGCTTCCTTTAAGAATACAGTATATATTATATATAATAGACAAAATATGTATTAATCGATGTTTATGTTATCAGTAAGGCAGCTGGTCAACAGTAGGCTATTTTTAAGTTTTTTGGGGTCAAAAGTTATACCTGGATTTTCGACTGTGCACATCATTCAAGGATCAACTGTATTATTAACTATAGTCTCCATGCTGTACATTACATCCTAGGACTTAGATGTTTTATAACTGCAAGTTTGTATCTTTTGACCCTCTTCCTTCATTTTACCCATTCCCCCATCCCCCACCTCTGGCAACCACCAGTCTGTTCTCTTACTAAATCTATTTTATATACTGAGTTTCTCATAATTCATTTGAGGAAAGGATTCTGTTGTTAAAAAAAAAAAAAAAAAAAGTCGGGTCCACCAGCTCTGTAATCTGAAGATCTGTGCCTGTTTGGTCCCAAAGAAGGAGGGAAGTAGTGGCGCTATCCGGTATCCTCACGTCTCTGCCCATGCCAGTCCATCGCTTCAGAAAGCATCGACTGCTTGCCTGGGCACCCTGAAATCGGTGCGTGCGAGGTGTACCTTCAAGCTCTGGCTCACTCTTGCACATGATCTTCATGACCAGACCAGTGAGCACTCGAAAACAGGGCTAGGAGAAGAGCCAGGACCCTGCCAGGCCACTCCTCACAAGCCCTTCTCTTGCTGGCTCTGTCCAACCTCCTAGGCTCTATACTGTTTCCCCCTCCTCAGTCCTCACCTCTTTCCCCCCTTCTTTAAACATGTTTGAATACTGAGTGTGAGCAAGGCTCCCTGCTAGTGTCCTTCCCATACACAGATGGATGGACCTAGTCCCAGACCTCAAGGAGACCATGTCTAGACCAAATTCCCTGAACTTAGCCTCTTGCCTAAGTAACCTGAGGTTTCCCTCTCTTGTGCCAGACCTGTGTGATTTGTGATCTTCCATGGGATCTATCTAGACCCATCATCAGACAGATATCTGATCGTGGGCAAACCCTTGCTCTGCCTTGGCACGTGGGCACCAGGCTGGTAGCTGAGGTTATAAGGAAGAGATCAAGAAACCTGTAGGGTAGAATTAGAATTTAAAGGGGGTTGGGTACTCAGCTAGTAAGGCACAGAAGAAACTCCAGAAGGAATGAAGGAAGTCCTCTATAGTGCACATCCAGGTTGCTTGTAATTTTCTGCTGTGTTAAGCTATAGTCCCTCACATAACGACTTCAGACATACATCGTCGTGCACATCTGTGACCTCCATTGGATAAATTCCTGCATACGTGACTGCTGTTTCAAAGGGTGTGTGTATTTTAAGGTTTGGGTTACATTTCCCCAAACATGAATGTGTTTTCGTATGTTTACAACGAAATCTTTTCTTTCCTCCCAGGCCAGATCTGTTGAGATCCGAAGGTATCCCCAGTATGGAGGTGGCTCCCGCTGCGTCCCCTTTGTCCGGAAGTCCCAAAATGTCCACCTCAAGCAGCAAGAGCCGGTATCGGAGCAAACCACGCCACCGCCGAGGGAACAGCAGAGGCAGCCATAGTGACTTTGCCGGGATCTTGAAAAACCAGCCAGCCCAGGAAAATCCACCCCATCCCACTTATCTACACCACGCTCAGCCCCAGTACCCTTCTTCCCATCACCACCACCCTCTGCAGCAGCAGTACCAGCAGACCCCTCCTGCCACGTCTCAGAGTCACCATCCCAGGCTCAATATGCACGGACAGGACATTGCAACGTGCGCCAACAACCTGCGGTATTTTGGCCCTGCAGCAGCCCTGCGGAGCCCACTCAGCAACCATGCTCAGAGACAGATGCCTGGCTCCAGCCCTGACCTCATCTCCACGGCCATGGCAGCAGACTGCTGGAGAAGCTCTGAGCCGGACCAGGGCCCGGCTGGCCCATGGGGCTGTTGTCAGGCTGACCCTTATGACCCCTGCCTCCAGTGCAGACCAGAACAGTGTGGGTCCTTAGACATACCCTCTGCTGAGCCGGTGGGGAGGAGCCCCGACCTTTTCAAGTCACCAGCACATAATCCCCTCTCGGAAGATGCCCAAGGTTCTGAGAAAATGGAAGAAAATGAATTCAAAGGCCGTAGGTCTGCGTCATCCCTTGGCATTCCTCATCACATCACCCCCCCAGTGCTACCTCGAAACACAAGGCCCCTGCAAAAGGTAAGCTGTAATGCCAGCAGCAGCTTCATGGAATGTCCGAGCCTGGCATGTGTGCACATGAGAAAACCTGCATCACATGTCCATTTTGTAAAGGGAAGAGATGACAAAAGCATAAACAGAAGTTGCTTTGACTTTCAGTACTCTCTTGCCACGCTGCTTAAGTGATAGATTAGAGACTGCGCTTTGGGAACTGCTGAACCAGAGGGCTGATTCAAATGTATCTAATTTAGAAAATAGATAAATAACCATATACTAGGGATATGTAATCAAAATTAGAATTACCCTAGCCTAGTCCTGATGGATATTACAAGAAGGAAGGATCCCATTATAAAACAAGTTTGAAAAACATAGTATTCTCTGTCCTTTCTTGGGGATTCCTAGTGCACATCAACAAATCCTAGGCTGTAAAAAATCATACAGTTCCTCGTTTAATCCAGCCATTCCCTCACCTATTTGGCCATACTGGCTTTAAAAATAACATCTTATTAATATCCCATAGATCTAGCTTTCTTCACAAGATATTTTGGATGGGTGCCTGGCTGGCTCAGTCAGTGGAGCATGTGACTTTCAAGCTTGGGGTCATGAGTTCAAGCCCCACGTTGGGTGAGGAGCCTACTTAAGAAAGAATAAAATATTTCTAAAAACCAATGGATTTTGGAAAACACTGCCTTTATTAATAACCATCATGACCCAGTGAGGTCTCCATCACTGAAACCTGTTCCTCTCCTCCTCACGCACTGGCTGCCTAGGTTTTATTAGCTTGGAGGCATTCTACTATAGTAGTTAAGAGTATGAACCTGGGAGCCAGAGAGATCGGAGTTCAAAGCAAGGCTCTTTCACTTAGAACCTCTATGAACATTGGTGTCCTTGTCTATAAATGGGGTGCATAGGGGACCCTGCCACATTGGTTGATGTGAAGATTAAATCAGTTAATACATATAAAGCATTTAGAACAAGGCCTGGCACGTAACAACCTTCCAAAAATGTTACCTCATCCTGCTAATGAGTTAAATATAAGATTAGGTATGAAAAGTGTTTAGCACAGCGCAAACACCCACTCAGTTCTCAGCGTTGCTTCATCTCGTCAGCATTCATCAGGAGTGAGTTGAAGGAATGAAAGGGTCTAAAATGTAAATGAGTATGTTTCAGTCAATTAGACGTTTAAAAGAAGTAGGGGCGCCTGGGTGGCTCAGTCCTTAAGCATCTGCCTTTGGCTCAGGGCGTGATCCCAGCATTCTGGGATCGAGCCCCACATCAGGCTCCTCCGCTGGAAGCCTACTTCTTCCTCTCCCACTCCCCCTGCTTGTGTTCCCTCTCTGGCTGGCTGTCTCTCTGTCAAATAAATAAATAAAATCTTTAAAAAAAAAAGAAGTTGACATACCTGTTGGAATGGCTAGAATCAAAAAGACAAGAAATAACAAGTTAGAGAGGATGTGGAGAAAAGGGAACTTGTGTGCACTGTTGGTGGGAATGCAAACTGGTGCAGCCACTGTGGAAAACAGTATGGAGGTTCCTCAAAAAATTAAAAAGAGAAATACCATGTGATCCTGAAATTTCACTTCTGGGTATTTACCCAAAGAAAACAAAAGAACTAATTAGAAAAAATATATGCACCCCTGTGTTTATTACAGTATTGTTTACAATGGCCAAGATATGGAAACATCCATCAATGGATGAATGGATCGAGAAGATGTGGGGTGTGTGTATGTGTGTGTGTACATACATACATAAATACATATATACAATGGGATATACTCAGCCATAAAAAAAGAATGAAATCTTGCCATTCATGACAACATGGATGGACCTATAGGGTATTACGCTAAGCGAAATAAGTCAGACAGAAAAAGACAAATACCATATCATGTGGATTTACATGTGGACTCTGACAAACAAATGAACAAAAAGCCAGAAATAGTCATAAATATGGAGAACAAATTAGTGGTTGCCAAAGGGGAGGGGGGTGGGGGAATGGATGAAATAGGTAAAGGGGATTAAGAGGTTCAAACTCCCAGTTCCAAAATAACTCACAAGGGGTGAAGAGAAAAGCATGGGGAATTTAGTCAATAATGTTGTAATAACTTTGTAAGATGATAGATAATAACTGTATTTATTTTGGCAAGTGTAGCCTAATATATATAATTGTTGAATCACTATGTTACACACCTGAAACTAATACAATATTGTAAATCAACCATACTTCAATTTTTTAAAAAAGTTGTGGCTCAGAGCTACTGTCTCAGAACTGCATTTCCTCCCCTACATACAGTGTTGCTGCTGACAAAGCATTCCCAGAGATTAAATTGTGTTTTGGGTGGTGAATTTGGGTTCATTTGATCTCTGCTCCCCCACCCCTATATGGTCAGTGACATGTATTTTTTTAGTAACAACTTTATTGAGATATAACTCATATACCATAAAGTTCTCCCATTAAATGTACCACTCAGTTCTTTTCTTCACTGTTATCAGCAATTTTAGAATATTTTCATCATCCCAAAAAGAAACCCTGTACCCTTTAGCAGTCACCCCAGTCTGCTCCCGAGTAACATGTATCTTTGAACCATTCTGATGCCATTTTGCTGCATTCTGTGGGCTGGCAGGCCAGGGAGCGCACACCATATGCATTTGGCCTCACTCGAACAGTACTCCCACAGGGCAGTTCAACTTCTCTTGAATGAGATCCACTTCCACAGTGCCTCGGATAAATGCTCATCTTGGCAGTCAGTATAACCCCATGCCTGTCCTTTCTACTCAAAAAAGCATATCAGAATACAAATGGGTAAGACTAATGGTATATTAAAACTGACTTTAAAAGTAAATTATCCTCAACCTTTGGTACAGTTGCTTGGACCCAATTACCCACCTCACAATGGATGGTAGTAATCCAGTGCATCATGATTCTGTGGGTAAGGACAGTTGATTTTAAGTGTACTTGTTCTTATGTTCTCGAAGAGAGATGGACTCTTCCCTGTGAAGGAAGATCATCTCTCAGACAAGACACTTATGCAGCCTTTCAGAGTAACCACAGAGCCCTGGCAATCATGAGGCCTCGTATGTCCCAACTGGAGCTCCCTTATCCTTACCAACATGCTGACTCCATAATGCACTAAGCACCTGTTTTGTATTCAGGTTGGAATGAGAAACACTATACAAGATGTAGTTTGACCCTCAAATAATGTATGCCTTAGTAGTGCAAATGAGCGTAGTAACTATAATATTAGTGAAAAGGTGATTGGTACATAGAAGGGGAAAAGTAGTTGTTGGGTTTTTAAAGAACTGAAAGATCACTTCTTGGTGGAGTCTCTGTGTCAGGGCCTGGACCATGAATGACAAGGATTACAAGAGACTGCCCCCAAATCCAAGACCTTCTCTCTAATTTCTCCTCCCCATTACTTACCTTGGATAGTCTCATGGAGTCCTTACCTACTGGAGGGCAAAACTCACATTTACTCAGTTCTGTGTGTCTTCCAGCACCTAGTATAGACCCTGTCATAGACAACGAGGAAAGGTTGCAGAATGAATGAATGAAAATATATATGTTTATTTTTTTTAAAGAGTTTATTTATTTGAGAGAGAGAGCACGAGTGGGGGAGGGACAAAGGGAGAAGGAGAATCTCAAGGAGACTCCCCGCTGAGCAGGGAGCCCACCATGGGGCTCAATCCCAGGACCCTGGGATCATGACCTGAGCCGAAGGTTGACACTTAACCAGCTGAGCCACCCAGGTGCCCCTGAAAATATATATGTTTAAAGATGACACTCAGAAAACTGCTTTTCAATGCCTTTTGATTATAATTAAATCTTTACAAGGAGTGTGTGTGTGTGTGTGTGTGTGTGTATGAGAGAGAGAGACAGATTGAGATAAAACTCTTTCTCCTTGTTCTCCTCAGAGTGGCGATGACTCCTCAGAAGAGGAAGAAGGAGAAGTAGATAGTGAAGTTGAATTTCCACGAAGACAGAGGTAAAACCAACAAACATATGTCCTGCTTTCATTGGAATGGGGGAAATCCTGAGTTTGCCTACCTCCCGTTCAGTCACAGGTCACCTTCGAACAACCACCTTATATGGAGATTCGAATTCACCATTCCTATTTTCCCGTTGCCACATTTTGGCCCCTCAGTATACACAGCAGATCCTAGTTCGTCAGAATTCATTTCTTAGGAACTTCAAGATAAGGAGCATAAATATGGATTCAAGGTTACACTTGAGAATGGAGTGGGCATTTTGAGAGATGAGCAGGCTATTTTGTGGATAATCTGATGGGGTTCTGGCAAACCTCCATGTATTAGTCTGGCTGCTATAACAAAGTACCACAGGCTGAGTGGCTTAAATAATGGGAATTTACCTGTCACAATTCTGGAGGCTGCAAGTCCAAGATCAGGGCTCCTGGTGAGGACTCTCTTCCTAGCTTGCAGACAGCAACCTTCTTGCCGTGTCCTTAGAGGGCTGGGGGGGGGGTGCTACAGAAGAGAGGGGGTGCAGAAGGGAAGGGAACGGAAGAGATCTTCCTCTTATTAGGTCACAGGCCCATGGGATTATGGCTCCACCCTTATGATCTCATTTGACCGTAATTACCTCCTAAGAGCCTATCTCCAGATTCAGTAACACTAGGGGTGGGGCTTCAACATATTAATTGGGGTGGGGGGTGGACACAATTCAGTCCATAGCTCTCTCCATGCCTTTGGATATTATGCCTCAAATTAAGTATAATTAATTAGGTTTAGTCGTCCTTCAGCTCAGCCTTAAAAATAGCTTCCTGCCTAGCCAGAAAGAATAATTTTGCTGTTAGGATTAAATTTAAGAAGGACCACATCCCCCTACTTCTAGAAGAAGAGCTGCCTTTATGTAGGAGTAGGGAAGCTAGTTTTCCTCCAAGAAAGCCTTTTCTGAGATTACATGTTCTGTTCTTGAAGAGTAAGGCTCTAAGAACCCCCCCAGGAAGGCTTGTGTACCTACCCAGAAACAGGAATTCTCTGCAAACCAAGGGACTCCTTTGGTAAATTGTATTTTGGGTCCCCACACTGCCCAAAAATGAGATCTGTTCTCTTCCCCACATTGCTCTTGCTACCGTATTGTCTCCTTGGTTTCTCCTATGCAGTGAGATTGGATCCAAGTAAATGTCTTTTCATTCTCTGAACTCACTCTACTGACATCACAGTTACATTACTTCCAGCCTTGTTCCCATGACACACCATGAACTCGGCCCACGTCATGGCTTCCTCCCATTTTTAGCTGCAAATTATATTTATGTTTTTCCTGCATGGTTTTGCTTTTCATATTATAACATTTTTCTCCCTTTCTGTTATCGGCCTTGAGATGTTGTGTGAATCCTACTTTAATTTCCCTTTCCCACATGGGCTCTTTTCAGGTGTCCTTGATTCCCCCTTCCCCCCAAACTTAGCCTATCACCTGTTCTGGTCATTGGAAGCCTCAGATCATATGCCATCAAAATCACTTCGTACTAAGAGATAGAGAAATATCAGACAATGACAGAGGGAAAAGGCAGTCTTCTTTTTATTATTTGTTTTGTTTTGTTTTGAAACCAATGTAAGCTCACAGCATTCTTATTTACTAGTCTACTTATGAACAATGGGAAAGAAATGAGCTTTTGCAAATTCTTCCTCCCGCTGCCCCCCACAGATTTGGCCTCATCTGAGCTAAACTGGAATGAGCCATTAGCAGAGTGAATGTTCCTTCCAAGCTCATTCCCACCGGGGGTCAGCTGACAGGGCGAAGGCTCTCAGCCTTCCGGCCGCCATGCAGCTGGGGTCGAGGGAGGGGTGGAGTGACGTGGCGCGGGCTCTGAGCAGACCCAGCCCCAGCTGCAGCTCCGCCTTCTCTGGTGGTGTCGCCTGGAACAAGTCACTCTCCGGCTCTGGCTCCAGTGTCAGGGTCTGAGAAATGAGTTAGACCGCAGAATCTCCCCAGGCCGCCTTACCTGTAAGTATCCGGGAGGTCTGTGCGTAAACGGGAAAACAGCTGCACGTCGTGCGTGCGTGCGTGCGCGTGCGCGCGGCCATCAGACCCGCTGAGCTCTCCACAGGCCGGTTGTAGCCGTCAGCTTTGCGGGATAGTTTTAGCCACATCACCATACAAACCAAACGAAAAGGGAGACTCACGTTTTCTTCTCTTCTTTAAAATTAAAGAGTATCCATCTGTCTGTATTCGAACCTCCCTCAGGGGTCGGGAGACACCTAGATGACCCCTCGGCGAGGCTATGATTGACAGACAAGGGAGGATCAGCAGTTGAGCCTGTGATGAAGATCCAATGGTTCTTTGTGGTTCTAGGCCCCATCGCTGTATCAGCAGCTGCCAGTCGTATTCAACCTTTAGCTCCGAGAATTTCTCTGTGTCTGACGGAGAGGAGGGAAATACCAGTGACCACTCCAACAGTCCTGATGAGTTAGCGGATAAACTTGAGGACCGCCTGGCCGAGAAGCTAGACGACCTGCTGTCCCAGACGCCAGAGATCCCCATTGAGATATCCTCGCATTCGGACGGGCTCTCTGACAAGGAGTGCGCTGTGCGCCGCGTGAAGACGCAGATGTCTCTGGGCAAGCTGTGTGCAGAGGAACGTGGCTATGAGGTGGGCCTTCTCCCCTCGTCACTGGAGCTCTCTGGGGTTAGAGCATGCCTGGGTCCCTAAGGCCTTTGCAAAAATCATTTAGTAGATGAGATAAAACAAGTGTCTGCAAGCAGTAAGTAGCAGTACCAAGTTCCGCAGCGCTCCCTCAACTAAGGGCAGTTCTCCCAGATGAGGCACAAACATTGAACTGCTCAGGCCTTCATTCGAAGATTAGGTCCAAACATGACCTCCTCCTGACCCCATCTCATTCCTCCATGTCCTCACTGTCCCCTGGATGATGCCCTCATAGCACAGGGGACACTTGAGTTCCTGCACAGCACAGGACAGTCCCTGTTTTTGGAGGCACGACAGCATAGTGGCTGTGAGTGCGCACCCGGCATCCGACGGCCTGGCTGCCAAGCCCAGCCAGGGTTCTCTACTCCCCGCCACACGGGGCACGCTGCTAACCTCTCTGTAGGTCAGTGCCCTTGTGTGCAAGTGGGAGTGATGACAGCATGTGTCTCCTGGAGTGTTTGTGAGGATTAGGTGAATTTCTAGACGGAAAGCACTTACAGCCGTGCCCAGATCCTAGCCCACACGATGCAAGCAGAACTGAGGTGGTCCTGCTGTGATTGCCATCATCATCGTCATCATCGCTGCCGTCATTGCATTTCTAGGTCTTCTTTCTCCAGAAGCCACGCAGGGGCAGGACCTGGTCTCATTTATCTTAGCCAGCAATCCAGCACAGTGCCTGTCATGTGGGAGGCGTCCGATACGTGTTTACTAAGTGATTGCCCAAATGAATTAAGGTTTTATTTTGTCTTGACTTTGCAGAATCCTATGCAGTTTGAAGAATCGGACTGTGACTCTTCCGACGGAGAGTGTTCTGATGCCACAGTTAGGACCAATAAACACTACAGCTCTGCTACTTGGTAATGGAAGAAAACCCATCCGGAAGATCTCATGACTCTACTGGCATTTCAAATCCTTCCCACCCCACCAGACTCTTTCCCCTCTCTCCTTGCTTTTTTGTCTGGGAAGAGAGCTGTCCCATCTTTCTTACCCCTAGAAATGAGCTGCAATAACAGGAACATGAGACTTCGCAAATCTCTGGAAAAAAATATCCAAATGAAATTAAGTCTCACTGAACATTTCAATCAAGAATGGCAGGGATCTATTTTATTGAATATTCTAGCTACTGTAACATTGATATTTATTTTTGTTTGACATTTTAACACTTTGTACTGTAAAGAGTGAACTGTATATGATATATAGAGAGAGACAATAATTTCTTGCAAAAAAAAAGAGAGAGAGATAAAGGAAGAAAGAAAAGAAGTGGAATTTAGGAGCAACACCCTTGGGAATCTCTGGGGCCAGGAGGTATTATTGCTACTTGAACAGGGGACCAGTTCTTTTGGCCATAAGTGACTGAAGAAGAGCCGGAGCAAGACAGACTGATTATTTTAGAAAACAAAGAACAACAAAGGAAAAGCCATTCCAGGTAACTTGTGAACAGAGCACATTAAGTTCAATCCGCTTGTCCACATGGGTGATGGAGATGGCCTAGAAAAGGCTGGTGACCAGACACTTGCACCCAAGGTCTTTGAGGGCAGCTACACCTGTGGAAGCTGATTTCATTGTTAAAATTTGAAGCAGCATTTGGTAGTGAGACCTAGAGCATCACACCTTGTCTTTGACAAATACTTCCCTTTTTAATGCCGTCATCATCCTGACCTTGACAAATATGTGACCTTGACCAATGTCTTGATTTTTGGAACTCAAGTGCCATTTTCTTGTAGCCTATTTCCTTTCCACCTGTTGACCACTTCCTTTAGGAGAAAAGGCGGGGGTTGCTGATAAGAGAAAAAGGAGATTGACAACAGTATTAGAAAAGCAAATGTGGAATTTGTGACACAACATTCTCACGGTGTCTCAGTTCAGCTTCATGCAGAAGATGGGACCGCCCCTCTGTGGAACCAGGTTGCTTGTCTACTAGAGTCATATTGATTCAAACAGAACAGACTTTGAAGGCAGCTAGCATGTGTGTGAGCCTGTCCAATGTCCAGCCCCAAACCACCCACCTTGTTTTCATTCATTAACTCATTCTATCCGGGAAGCTTTAGTGCCTGGCTACCACTAGCAGCAGAAAGGCAAAATAAACAACTTGCAGAAGGCAACCCCTTTCCCACCACAACAGCATTTTCATTAAATGCAGCTTGTAAAGTGTATTTTACTGCACTCTGGATCAATGCAGTTTGGAATCATTGGATTTGGACATTTCTAGAAAGAACAACTGATGCTGAGCAGCAATTAGAAAGATCTGACATTGTTCAAGGCATGAGGTTCTGCTTGGCTCTGGGTTCATAGGCTTTGAAAAGCACCCCAAGGTATTTCATGGTGCCTCAGCTTCAAGGAAATTTTTATCTAGAATTTTATATAAAAACAGGTGTTGGCCTAGTTTCCATCTCTTTCTCCAAGATAGGTTACTGTCAGACAACCTCTCTAGGCTCAAGACCTGAAGACCATGGCTCAACTCTTTGACACTGCACCATGTGGGACGTTAGGAAAGACTTACATGTACAGGTATTAAACTATTTCCAACACAGATGAAACCGTTGCCCCCTCTCGGTGTCACTGATTGCGTCAGCCAAAAAGGAAAGGTGGAGGGGATTTAGAGCAGTTCCTGTTGCTTGTTTGATCCCTCCATTTGTTTACACTTTATGTTGAGACATTGACTTAAAATTTAGTGTCTATAATTTATAGCTCTTAGGTAGGATTGAAGGAGAATGTTTAACTTATACAGAGAGCAGTATTGTTTGCATTAAATTATTCCATTTTGTATAAATTCTGTAGCTGGACTACATGAATGATCTTAAGTTATGGCATTATTATTGTTGTTATTTTATTTTATAATAATTATCATTCTCATTTTCTGTCGATCAGAAGGTGTGGTTTACAGTGTAGCGCAATGATTGTGTGTATTGCTAACCATGAACAAGGATGGCTTTTTATGATCTTTAGGAAGGAATGAAAGTGCAACTGCCATTTGGGAGCTCCCTGGGATTCATCTTAGTTGTATTCCCTAGTTTTCTGTATGCAGCAACAATCATCCGAGGGCGCGGGTTCTGCCCTGGAGCCCGGTGGATACACTGTGCTTTTGACTTGATCCGGAAAGCTCCTGGGTGGGCAGATGACTGAGCGGATGGACAGATACTTCAAAAGCTGTACACTTTCTCACGTTTCTTAAGAAATAAAATCATGGGACTACATTAGAAGCAAAAAGAGAATTATTTAGTACCGTGGGAGGAACCGACCTAGGGAGTTGCTGCCCGGGGCCTGTGGGTTAGGCAGCGTCGAGAGCGGGCAGGAGTTTGTCGTCTCCTTCCTGCTGGGTCCATAGCACCAAAACCTTTTTTTCTCCTGGCTGGGAATAGAGAAACATCTGAAAATATATATATATGGTATATATGGTATATATGTCATGCCACTGACATAAAATACCTAGCTGTGATGTCATCCCGTAAAAGACTAGAGAAATTCTAGAAAGAGGCCTAGTCACTTAGAGGGTCATAGAGCTGGAAAAGTACCTTGAAAGGCCATAGTTTCCATCCTTGGACTTTAGACCACACTGTACTGTGAATCTCTCTGCTTCATCACTTCTGGAAACAGAGAGGCTACAAGTCTACATCCTCTTTCTCTCCAACGTAAAACACATGTCAGCTCGTCCAGTTCTTGCCCACCTCTAGTGGCAAAAGAGAAACATGAGGGTCAGCTTCTGTCTTACACATTTCAGTGGTGGTCTTCCTAGAAAACCCACACCTGATACCTCATAATTTTGCTTTTTTTTTTTTTTAATTTCCTTCTTGACTGCCTGTCATGATAATGCCACATATATCTATCTGGATTTACTGTTATCAGCATGTTAGGATCATAGACAGTGTTGAATCTTTAGTCATTCACTGTATTGTCAAGAGTTGAATAAAGTTCCACATTGAACATTTTTTATTTTTATTTTTATTTTTATTTTTAGTAGAAGTGACTAGAGGCTTCAGAAGACAACAGTGTCCATAGTCTAGGTTAAAAGCCTTCTCTAGCCCAGCCTTGCCCTTCACTACCTGCCTTGAGCTAACCAGGACAGTTGTGAATCAGTGTGTGTTTCTTTGAGAACAACTCCAGTCATCTGAGGAGTGCTGCATCCGGAGCTCAGGGAATCGAAGAGCCGATTCGTCAGTCCTCAGGACTGCGCAACACGCTGTAAGGAGCCTCACAAGACTGTGATTTCAAGCTTCAGTTCTGACGGAAAGTTTAACCCCCTTGGGATGAGCGTTCACATTGATTTAGCATCTGTTTTTGACTGACTGCAAGATCACGAGTTTTCATTTGTGTTGCAGATGAACATTTGGTTCTGATTTTCATCTATTTCTAGATCATGTCCTCTGATAACAATTCCCATTAAAATTGCTTAGCAGAGGGACTGAGAAGCCGACATCCACTTTGAAATAATAGATCTTACCGACAGTGAAGTTTCGACCTGTTTGCAAGAATGTGTGAGCTCCTACTCAAAAAGGGTAAAGATGCTAGCTAGCTCTGTCGTAAGATGACTTGGTACAGCCTACTTGAATTTCAGATATTTAAAAACTTTCATCTCAACAAATCATCCTTCTAGAATTAAGGATTTTTTTAGTGGGACTTAATAAGTATTGGACATACATTTCAGGGCCTCATTGTACTAAATTTCCCTCTTACCCCAAGTAATAGATATGATGGTGTTGGATTTTCCTGATACCAGCCCAATTTTAAATGCCCTCCCCTGCTGTGAAGCTTTGACATCCTTTCCGTGTGAATGCATCCTTATTGATCAAATAATTTACTTTTTTATCTCCACGCCCTTTTGTCTCAAGTTTTCCCCCTTTTCGTAAAATGTTCCCACTTGAACTTCCTGGAACTGAATTCTCCAGAATAGAACATAGTTCGAATCCAAGGAATTCCTGCCCTGCTCTGCAGTATAGTGTGCTGTTTTGTTCCTCCACTAAGCCGGAAACCAAAACACCACTGCATACCGCCGTCTACCACCTCCACCCTGAACACCCAAGACTGATGTTATTTATTGACCGCCATATTCTTTCCTACCCCGCCTGGACACAGCCTCAGAACCTCTCACGACAGAGCACTGGGAACAACTACCACTTGATTGGAATTGGTGTGGAAGGGGAGATCCGTTTTGGCATCCCAACCCTAATAAGCTCATTAATTAATTTTCTCAGGGTGGTTTGATATCTTGAGTTAGCCCTGAAGGGAGAGTGACAGGATCACACCAGTGTCCTCCTTATGGAGCCCACCCTGTGGCTGTTGGGGGGTCAGCACCATTGGCAGGAAAAAGGCCACTTGCTTCCACCCACTGCCCTTTTGGATGACAATTCCAATTGAATAATTTCCAATCACTGATGGATGGAATTCCGAAGTGTCTCTTCATTTACATCATTTCTTTGTGTTCAGTAAGCATGTTCCTCCCTTCCCTTCTATGAACAAAGTTAATGTGTTAAGTCCCAGTTACTTGCTTCTTAGACTCTGAGGCTGATGCACCAAAACAATGTGATATTCTTTTTAAGACTTTGACTTGTACTGTCAGTATGAATTTAGTGCCTTTCCAGGCAGCAAGATTTTTCTTCTTTGCTGATTTCATAGAATAAATGCCCTAGTATACGCCTACCACCAATGTCCCAACCTCCTGGACTAGCGCATAAGAATTACATTAGTCGGCTTATTTGCATGCTACAGCCAATACTACAAGCACCTATTCAGACTGAAATGAACGAGGTTGCTGAGTGGAAGACCTTTCTGGAACCTGGAACACTTCTCAGGGACAGGTGGCAGAAGAGGGGAGCTCTCAAAGCACTACTCTGAGCAACAGGGTTACGTCAAACGAGTTGGGGTAAGGCTTAACTGTCACATGATGAGGGTATCGTGGCAGGATTTCACAAAGACAAGCCCCTACGTGGATGCAAGGCTGCTCTAAGGAAACTTCCGGCAGAAGCCCAGGCTTACTCTCTGGAGCCACTTCACAGCGCTCAGGGGAACGCGGGCTCCTGGCCCCAGGCTGGCAGAGAGGGTCCCCCAATGGTTCTATGCAGAGGGGCCCCAGTCAGAATGTGCAAGCTCTTAGGAAGAGGTCCCCTAGGGACCGTATCACCTGGGTGGCTCTCCATCTCCAGAGCGCCCTCTTCTGAGACTCCGGAAGTGGGAAGACCCACTTGGATTCTCTATTGCAATAATTTGAGTTCCGGTCAACTTGAAGCAAATTGTTTTCTGTGGTTAAGTCTCAAAATGAGCTTTCTCATCTGTCTCCCCCGGGTCTCCAGTGCCGTCAGTCCCCTGCTCCCTGTGGTTTCTGATGCCAGCTCTGTTTGTACTGAGCAATTGTACGGTGAGGGCAACAAGAGCGACGATCGAAGCAAAGCAATGCATGGAATTAAACAAAAAGTGTGCTGCACTCGTTTCTGGTCCTGTCCTTTCCTAAGGTGCTGTGTGTGTCCTGAAAGCTGCCTCCACAGGTCTTGGCACTTGTCGGAGTTTGAGGGAAAGGAGGACCTGTCAGGGTGTGCTGCAGCCAGGAAAGCCAGGTGTGGAGAAGCTGGTTTCTGTGGCTGTTGTTTCAGACACACCCACAGAAGGAAGGGAAACCATTGTTTTCTTTCCTCATAGTGTCTTCTTGATTGTTTTGTCACAGCCTGGACAGGTGCCCTCCTGCCTTCCCACAGCTTTCCTGCTGCCCATCTTGTAGTTCCTCCTCTGTTATTAGTGACACCACTATAAAGTGAGTTTAGAGAAGAAAAAGGTGAAAACAAAAATTTGGCTTCCAAAGAATCACAGTGGTAAGAGGCCTCCTGAGAGTGGAAAGCTAAAACACCATTTTGGATCGTCTGCTTTTCAGCCAATCCCGATCCCACTGGCAAGGGGAATGGAAAGTTAGCAACAGGTCAACATACACCACACAGAACATTTATATCCATTTATTTGGGAAATTGCTTTACCTGTAAACTCACAACTGGTAAGGCACATTGTAGCAAAATCATGGGGGAAGAGGGAGAGAGACAAATACAAGGATCCTGTGAAGGGCAAAGGGCACATCCTTGCAACAGTGGAGAAAACGCTGGTTTTCCACTTCTCTTCTCCTCCTCCAGAACACAAAAAGCCAGATTTCACAGCCTTCTCCTCACCCCCACTTGTTACCAAGTTTCTTTTAAAGCAACACATCTTTAAAAATGAAGTCCTTGTTGTGTTTTTTGGATCATACCATGTCCCAAAAGCACTGCTTGGGAATTCAGGCTTCCTACAGAACAGGAGCATTCTGAGGAATGCAGGTAGAACAGTGACCCAAGTGAAAGGCTTGGCAAGACTCCTGTCCAAGCCAGATCAAAACCCAGCAGACGACACCCAAGGGCAACAGTTCCGGTAAGAAATGATGAGTTACTCCTGTAGGCCTGGGATCCCAGAGCTGGTCAGTTTAGATGCCAAGGTCCTTGTGTCCCTGGCAGCATTAATCCAGCTGCAACTGGGTTCAACACTGCAGCTACAAGAAGCAATGGCAGCTACAAATCATTAAAGTGTAACACAACGACATAAGCCAAAACCAAGGTTTCCTCTTTGGATTACAAGATAAAAGTATTTCTCAATTACTCTTGACAAATGACAACATGAAAAAAATACAGAGGGTACACTGGCTGATAGCTGAGTGTACCGAATCCATTCTCCTAGCAGGACGATGGAGAGAGGCCCCACACAGAAAGGACAGATCAGAAAATGTACTGATAGTCATTTGGTTCAAGTGAGTCAAGGACCCTGCCCCATCCAAACAGGTAAGAATTTCTCCAGAACATACCCATAACCTAGAGTTTGCTGCATTCATATTTAATAGTCTATCTGCAATCCGCTTAATTATCAGAACATGCAACTAAGAGATCTGACATGTAAGGTAATGTTGATGCATGTGGACACAGAGCATCACAGAGATCAATGTGCAGCTGAGCTGTACGTGCAAGTTCGGGGCAGTCAGCTTGTTTCCCTTGGTTTACGGACGAGGTAGGTCATCAGCAAAAAAGTAGTACAGGACACGCTTCCAGAGACTAACAAGATGAAGGGTAATGTCAGTGATGTGGGTTCACGTCACCATTTACACCAAGAACACCTACGAGGGACTTAACAGGAGAACACCTGTCACAACAGCCTCTACCACCTTGCAAGAGAGGCACTCCGGACGAGGACAGTCAGCATCTCCTAAGGCAGCTCAGGGCTTGGCAAGAGGCAAACACAACAGACCACCTTGAGTTCCCTGTTATTCAATAGACTATAAATAGGATTTTCTAGAAGGCCAACTGTCTCACAGACTGTCATGCTAAGCCAGGAATGGTTTGAGGGATTGATACAATTCCCCTCCCAGAGCACAGAATGTCCTTCATGAAAACACGCACACAATTAAGTGTGTCCAAATCACCTGCTGAGGGTAATTAAAAACAACAAGGGGCTGCAGAAGACCACACCATCACACAAATAAGCAACAGAGTCCAGGGACCAGGCAAACAAAAAACGCAGATCATGTGTCCTTTCTACTATTTAGATGATTAGCCTTGCTTATTTCATTCAAATGCGGGTCCTTCTGGCTAAATTTTTTAATGAGGGTTCCAGGAACTAAGGCCACCAGCGCAATGGCCAAAAGCTTGAAGACCGTTTCCCAGGAGAAGAGAGCATCCAGAGAGGTAAGAGTCGACAGGATAGAGCCTGTCTGCACACAGATAAAATTGTACGGCACCAAACCTGGA